>NC_044033.1:470394636-471027976 GCF_901765095.1 Microcaecilia unicolor | reverse complement strand
ATCACGCCTAGTGTTCTGCTCTGAAATATAAGCATATTTCATAACATGCACAAATTAATTGTAATAACAAGCCAATCAGCATTTTTAAAAGCACTTAACGAGCCAAGCAATAATGAACACTAATTGGCAATAGTTAGAATTTACGCACATAACTTGCTAAGAGTCAATTTTGCATAAATTCCATAATTGTGGACCGATAACTAGGAAGATGGATGAAGGCCAAGAGGATGAACTGTTTGAAAGCTTGAAACCATTGATCAGAGATTTCATACTGGCTTATACAACTGAGAATAGTAGATAAAATGGCAGGGTCCTCATTTTTAATGGCTTTAAAGGTAAGAATCAACACTTCAAATTGAATCCTCATCTCAATCAGAGGTCAATAAAGAGACATTAACATTAAGGATATTTGTTTGAAGTATAGGAAACTAAACGTGCAACAAAGTTTTGTGCAATCTGTAAAGATTTCAGAATATATGAATGAAGGCCCATAAGCAATGAATTGTTGTAGTTTCAATCTGGAAGAACAAAACTCTGCAAAATTGTATGAAAATTATTAAGAGACAGTAAATTATACATTCTGTGAAGTAGACACAGTTAAAAACAAAACAGTTTTGATGATATGTTTTAAATGACCTTGGAAATACAGAGAGGAAACAATCAGGAGACCCAGGTACCAAATTTCAGAAAGAATCATTATTGAACATACATATAGCAAAAAACTAGAAGGACAACAGTCAGATTTAGTTTGTGATAGAAAAAGAACCTGGGTTTTAGCAACATTAAGTTGAAATAGCAGCCATCCATTTTTCAATCAGCGTAATAGAGTATAATGTGTGTTAAAGCACCCTCAGTGGTTGGGTCAACTGAGAAAAAGAATTGAAAATCACCAGCATAAAGTTTATAATGTAATACTAAGCACAATAATAATTGGCAAATTGGTGTCACTATCAGCTCTTTTTTTTTTTTTTTTTTTGCTTCTATTGATTAGCTACAAGGAAAGAAGAAATCCAATGCAAAACTAGTCTTTGAACAGAAGAATGTACTCCATGGCCTGCTCCTGCAGGACCACTGTATGCACTACAGTATCTTGGTAAAGCAACACTCCCTCTGAGCTCTTGGCTGGCTTCCCAAAGTTATCGATACAGTTCTTACCATTTCACCAGCCAGCCTGCCTTGTTCAGGATCCAAAATGCAAAACTTCAAGGTTCAAGTTAAACTTGGCTTACCTGGCTGTTGTGGTTCCGATTCACAAATATGCAGTGAAGATGTATGCAGTAGCCTTTGCTCCTTCCATCTGGGGTCTCTTAACCCCACTCTGGCCCTGCTTCTTATAGTTCCTGGTTTTTGCTCCACCCCTCCAGTATCACTTCCTTCCTGGGCAGAGCTAAAGGTTTTAAGGTGGTTCATAGTACCTGAGGGATCCTCGATCCACTTCAATCCGGCTTTCGCCCCTACACTCAATGGAAACGGCACTATCTAAAGTCTGCAATGACCTGTTCCTTGCCAAATCCAAAGGTCACTACTCCATCCTTATCCTCCTCGACCTAGCCGTCGCTTTTGACACTGTCAATCATAACTTACTTCTCGCCACACTGTCCTCACTTGGGTTCCGGGGCTCTGTCCTCTCCTGCTTCTCCTCTTATCTCTCCCACCGTACCTTCAGAGTACATTCTCAGGGTTCTTCCTGCACCCCCATCCCGCTCTCTGTTGGAGTTCCTCAGGGATCTGTCCTTGGACCCCTTCTTTTCTCAATCTACACCTCCTCCCTGGGTTCCCTAATCTCCTTCCATGGGTTCCAATATCATCTTTATGCTGATGACACCCAGCTTTATCTCTCCACACCAGACATCACTGCAGAAACCCAGGCTAAAGTATCGGCCTGCTTAGCCAACATTGCGACCTGGATGTCCAACCGCCACTTGAAACTGAACATAGCCAAGACCGAGCTTATTGTCTTCCCTCCCAAACCCACTTCTCCTCTCCCTCCACTCTCTATCTCTGTTGATAACACCCTCATCGTCCCCGTCTCATCTGCTCGCAACCTCAGTCATCTATGACTCCTCCCTCTCCTTCTCTGCGCATATCCAGCAGATAGCCAAGACCTGTCGCTTCTTCCTCTATAACATCAGCAAAATTTGCCCCTTCCTGTCTGAGCACACCACCCGAACTCTCATCCATTCTCTCGCCTTGACTACTGCAACCTACTCCTCACTGGCCTCCCATTTTGCCACCTATCCCCCCTTCAGTCCGTTCAAAACTCTGCTGCATGTCTTATCTTCCGCTTGAACCGGTACACTCATATCACCCCTCTCCTCAAGTCACTTCACTGGCTTCCAATCAGGTACCGCATACAGTTTAAGCTTCTCCTTTTAACCTATAAATGCACTTGATCTACAGCCCCTCCCTACCTCTCTACCCTCATCTCCCCTTACATTCCTACCCGTAACCTCCGTTCTCAAGACAAATCCCTCCTGTCAGTACCCTTCTCCACCATCGCCAACTCCAGGCTCCGCCCTTTCTGCTTCGCCTCACCCCATGCCTGGAATAAACTCCCTGAGCCCATACGCCAAGCCCCCTCCCTGCCCATCTTCAAAGCCTTGCTCAAAGCCCACCTCTTCAATGTCGCCTTTGGCACCTAACCATCATACCTCTATTCAGGAAACCTGGACTGCCCCTACTTGACATTTTGCCCTTTAGATTGTAAGCTCCTTGGAGCAGGGACTGTCCTTTATGTCAATTTATGTTAATCTGTACAGCGCTGTGTAACCCTAGTAGCACTCTACAAATGTTAAGTAGTAGTAGTAGTAGTAGTGGTGAGATGCAGTGCTCAATATATCCCCTCATATCCCTTCCCCCTCAGCTCAACCATGCCCAGTTGAACACCTGCCATATCATGGTTCACTGCCTGAGACAAACAAAATCAGCATTAACATGTCATTGGCCCTTCCAATGTTTCACCCGAAAGCTAAAGGGCTGGAGCTTATAATATACATGCTCAGGGCTTTTTTGAGGGGGTACTGAGTACCGGCACCTTTTTCATTTTCTGCTAATATTGACTCATGGTCCCCAAGTTATAATGAAAGAGTTCAGGCTCAGCACACCAATTCTGCCTTTTCATAGATTCTGTGACTGGTGCCTGGCTATTGTGGGGTGGGTCTCTCAGTGATCATCCAACCCCTGAAGGGTGGCCTGGCATTTGAGTACCAGCACCTTTTTTGCTAGAAAACACACACTGTACATGTTTGAGTCTTTATGGTAAGTGTTACAGTTTAGGGTGGGTGAGCCCTTGGACCAAAGATGAGTTTCCACTGTCTACCCAACCCAAAGTCTAGGCAGGCTACAGCTTGCAGTAGGTGAGTCATGCCCTGATAAAGACCAGAACATAGAGTGTCTCTTAAAAGAGCCCTTAGGGGTGCCCCGACAAGCCAGGGTGGAGGGTGGCTCTTAAAAGAGCCCTTAGGGGCTGGCATGACAGAGTTGAGGCAAGGGAGTAGTTGGAACAAGGCTGATATAGGACTTGAACACAGGCTAAAACATGGGCTGGAACAGGACTGGAACACAGGCAGGAACAGAGACTGGAACAGGACAGGTATCACAGACTTGAACAAAGCTAGGCCAGGTTGGATGACCCATTGCAAACGCACTGATAAAGAGTCAGGAACTTCCTTATATACCACAAGACAGGAAGTGATGATATCAGGAAGTTCAGAGTTTCCATGGAGTTTCAGGAGACCATGGGAAAAAGATGAGGGGCATGACAGTGAGCCATCCACTGAAGGGGATGATGGTCAGTGACCAATAGGAAGTGTCACTTCAATAAATAATATTGGAACATCTCAAGGTCTCATATAACAGCTGTTTCCTTTTCAATTACTGTATAATTCTCTCTCAGGAATAGCTTCCAGCTATCCTGGGACATAATGGCCCTGACTCCAACTTGTGACCATTGGTCTGAATGATAAAAGGCCAGTTGAAATGTGTGCTGACTAGCACCAACTCTGATAAATGTCCCTCTTCAGGGTCTTGAAGGCAGCATCCAGCTCTTCAGTCCAGTATATCTTTTCCAGAACATTTTTCTGCAAGAGGTGGGTTAGTGGTTATGCTTTTTCAGCAAACCCCAGAATAATCCAGCAGTAATAACCAAGGAATGCTTCTACCAATGTCTTCATCTGGGATAATAATGTTATGGTATAAGCCAATCATCAGAATTAAATGTGTAGCATGATGTTGTGTTGGATCAGATACATATATATACACCAATATATTTGTGCAGCTTTTAAATAGAAAATAGTTTCATTTCAAGCCCCTCTCTCCCCATCCCTTTTTCCGGGAACTTCTGAGAGCAGAGATAGTTAATTACAAACACTTAACAAACACAAAAGAGCTTCCTCTGCCCTCCCACCTAACAAAAGATGGACTAAGGTGGGCACCTGAATACCCCATTGAAAACAAAGAACTCAGAGAGGGAAACCATAAACAGGACATTTGCTTGTCAAAGGTATACCTGCCCCTCCCATCATCTATCAGACAAATGGACGCCAGGACATCTGCAGAAAGAAGGACTTATAATGTGGTCATGTGAACAGACTACATTAACCACAATGCCTTGCAAAATATCCAGGACATGCACACACCATGCTTCTCTGCTAACATTATAAAAGGCCTGGAAACAGCCCAGCTCGCTCTCTTGAAACCTGCCTCCTCCTCTTGGAACCTGCCTCCTCTTGGGACCTGCTGCTCTCTTTGGGGTCTGCTGATGCCTTGCTCCTGAAACATGTGCTCATCAATCAGCTGGACCACAGCATGCTTGTAACAAGGACTTGTAAGTTAACCTACCTGCTACTTTGTTCTATTTTAAGCACAGATTACCTGTAAAGATCTCTTAAAACCTACCTCTCGTGTGCAATTGTATATTAAATCAACCTTTTTGAAGCTAAAAATACGGTCTCTTTGTGTTCTGAGTATATTGAAGCTATATATACACTTAATTTATTTAATTTATTGCAATTATCACCTTTGGTGATTGGTGGAGAAATTAATATCCTAAAACTTATAAATACAGCACCTGCTCTTAAATTATAAACAGTGGCGAGTTGCTCTAGAGCTATTTTCCCCAAAATAAATAATTTCTTGTAACAATAATACCTGGGTAATTGCCTATATTTTCTGGATCTGGGGTCTCACTTATACTTTCCAGACCAATTGCCCCAGATACTGGGTTTCTTGTCCTCCCCCAAAGCATTTTTAAGGATTTTCTGCTATCCAAGTGGTTCATAGACTATCCAGTACTGCTTCTACCTGGATGAGATGGGTCCTCTAATCCTTGCTGTAGATGACAATGTTGTGTAAATAGGCATCTGCTTAATCATCATGTGGTTTAAGTAGTTGGTCCACAATGTGCTGGAAGATAGATAGAGCTCCACGAAGGCCAAACAGTAACAACATATACTAGAACAAATCCTGGGGCATTGAAAAGACTTATTTTCCTTAGCAGCCAAAGTGACAGGTACCTGCCAATATCTGTTGGTCAGCTCCAGGGTCAAGATGAATTGGGATCCTCCCAGTCACTCAATAAGTTCATCTACTCATCATTTAATAGGCCTCTAGTTTAGAGACACCATTCACCTTCCAAAAAAAAAAAAAATAGATACTTCCATCTGGCTTTGGTACCAGCACAGTGGAAGATAACCAATTACTGGTCAACTCCTCGACACCCAGTTCCAGCATCTAAGTGACCTTTTTTGACACACTTGCTGCTGGGCCTCTGGGATCTGATAGGGGCATTGCCAAACTACCACTCCCAGCTCAGTGCTAATATCTATGGAGTGCTGTCTTCATCTACAAAAATCCATGGAACTGAACTAAAAGGACTCAACATGGCCATGTTTCAGCAAACAATGCCTGTATCTGGAGTCATAGAATGCTATAAATAAATAAATAAATAAATAAATAAATAAATAAGAAATACTCCTTTGTCTCATTTCTTTTCTTCTTTTTCTTTCCTCCCTTCTTCCACTCTTCCCCTTTCCCTCCCTCTTTTCCTTTCTCTTTGTTTTTTTAATTATTATTTTCACTTTTCCCTCTTTTTGTAAGAAGATGAAGATTAGAATGGTATTTCTGCCCTTATTTTAACTTTTTTTGTTTGCTCATGCTCACTTATGTTGAGTAAATTGTCATTTTTTCTTACCTCGTCCTATATATAATAAGTCAACACATTATGTTCACACACATTACAAATATTTTCATATTTTTGCATGTCATTTTATTTTATCAGACTAACCACATGACAATGCTGACACAGCCCATTCAATGGACTTTTCCCTCAGGAATCTGTCCAAACCCCCTTTAAATTCCGTAAGGCCAGCTGCTGTCACTACATTCTCCAGCAACGAGTTCCAGAGTCTAACTACACGCTGAGTAAAGAAAAACTTTCTCCTATTTGTTTTAAATCTACCATATTCTAGCTTCATCTTGTGTCCTCTGGTTTTGTTGTTGTTTGAAAGTGTAAACAAACGCTTCACATCTGTCCGCTCTATTCCGCTCATTGTGATCTGCTAGTTAGTTAATGGCGGTATATCAAACCCAAATAAACTATAAACTTAATAACAAAATAAACTGAAAAAAGTTCTTAAGACATAATAAAAGTGTCCTTATTGATCCATAGTCCATATACTATCAACTATTATTTATGACGAACCCTTACTCTGGAATGCACTTCCTACTCACCTCCATTCCGAATCCTCATTTACAAATTTTAAATCAGAATTAAAACCACATCTCTTTACAGCAGCTTTTTGTTCAACTAAGCAGTAATGTACCTTTTCTCTTCTATGGCAGTTACTTGTCACACGGCCATTTTCCAGGGGAGCTGTTACCATCACCTATTTAGGAGGTGGTAAGGGCTCCCATGTTAACCTAGCAGCACCAGGGCACTGCCCGATTATCGTTAAGTAAGCCCCTGTCGCAGAAACATTTTTTAAAATAGTGCACCGGAAATAGCGCATGAAAGAGGCAGGAACTACCTGCAGTATCCCAGTGGTAGTGCTTGATTAGCATGTGCCAACACCATGGTAGTTGTACCGAAGTGTTGTAAAAGGGCCCCTTAACAAGATAGGTGTTATTTGACCATGTATTCATATTCAATGATGGTGCCCTGACAGGGCTTGGCATTGAATATTTGTGAATATTGTCAGCAACTGACAAAAAAAAATGCTCATCTTTACAGGCTTATGTTTCTCCTATACTCATCTTTTCAAAGAATTGTCTGTTTTAGCATGATTTATTTACTTATTTGTTGCATTTGTATCCCACATTTTCCCACCTATTTGCAGACTCAATGTGGCTTACAATATTACATCATGGCAAGCACCATTTAAGAATTGATAAACAATTGGTTAGATACAGAAAAAACAAGTGTAACATATTGGAGTAGTCAATTCAGTGAATCAGAAACCAGTCAGACTATGAAATAAATAGTGTTGTTTTTGAATTCCTATAGATTATTATGGTAAGCCTTGTTAAAAAAAGAAAAGTTTTTAGTGATTTTCGAAAGTTGATTAGGTCTTGTATAGCTTTCAAATCAAGTGGAAGGGCATTCCACAGCTGTGTGCCAATGTAGGAAAAGCAGGATGCATGTACTAGTTTCTATTTTAGACCTTTACAGCTAGGGAAATGAAGTCCCAGGAAAGTGCATGCTGATCTTTTAGCGTTCCTGGGTGGCAAATCAATAAGGTCTGACATGTAGGCCGGTGCATTTCCATGAATGATTTTATGAACCAGAGTGCAAACTTTGAACACAGTACGTTCTTTAACTGGAAGCCAATGGAGCTTCTCTCTATAGGGTTTTGCACTTTCATATTTTGTCTTTCCAAATATGAGTCTAGTTGCGGTGTTCTGGGCTGTCTGAAGTTTTTTGATGATATGCTCTTTACAACCAGCATATAGCACATTGTAATAGTCTAGATGACTCAGCACCATTGATTGCACCATGTTGCGAAAAATGCCTCTAGGGAAGAAAGGTTTTAGTCTTCTAAGTTTCCACATAGACTGAAACATCTTCCTGGTTGTATTCTTCACATGGTTTTCCAGTGAGAGATTTCAATCAATGGTAACTCTGAGAATCTTCAGGGTATCTGAGACAGGGAGGGAAAAGTTTGATGTGGTTATGGAGGTGAATTTGCTTGTGTTATGTTGTGAAGTAAGTATAAGGCATTGCGTTTTTTCAGCGTTCAGTTTTAAATGAAAAGCATTCACCCATGCATGCATAATTTGGAACCTTTGGTTGGTGTCGTCCATAATTTCCATTAGGTTATATTTAAACGGGATGTAGATTGTTACATCATCTGCATATATGTACAGATTAAGGCCTTGATTGGATAATAACTTGGCCAGGGGTGTCATCATTAGGTTGAAGAGGGTTGGGGAGAGTGGAGATCCTTGGGTGTCAGTAACAGTCATATTTTTCTCCCGCTCAGCTATTGCAACGATTCAGGTAGTGTGGATGTTGCACCCGATGTTCGGCGGCGACCACCTCTCCCAGGTATTAGTGGAATGTATGGTGGAACAGGGTGGCAATCAGGCATGTCGCTCAGCCATGCACACCCGCAAGTGACTCGCAAGAGATCCGCAGGGACCTCCTGCTTGACACCAGCTCAAATACTAGCTCACCACCATTTAGATTCAAATGTAGGAAAAAGATCTAAAAGTCTTCATGCATATATTACTATGCATGTTTTCCAATGGATGAAACAGTCTCCCTGTTTACTAAGACATGCTAGCGGTTAACGTGCAGCAATGCTGACACAGCTTATTCAAAGTAAATGGGATGTGTCGACTTTAGCGCACAGCAGCTGCTTGCACAGCTTAATAAACAAGGGGAAGTATTTGGTTCACTATTTTCTGACATAAAGTCTTATTATGTTTCCATATAACCAAATAAAAGAGGTAGAAAGTAGAGGGCAAATAAACTAACTTAAAATAAGTTACATTATTTAAAGTGCACCTGCCATTTTAAAAACTGTACTTGGGAAATTAGAAATCCCCATCTCATTTTCTGAGGAAACTTGTTAGTCAGGGCAAAATGTCAGGAACAATTAAACTAAATGTCAAAATGAAAAACCTCTAATGGAAACAATCTCTGTTTTGAAGTATCCCCACCAGACATCTTGAAATTATTGAATAACATTTGCAAAGATTTTTAATTTGGTCTGTTTAAAATTACAATTTAGAATATTTTTTTTTACTCAAAAATGTTTCCATTTCAGACATTTAGAAAAAAATATCATGGTGCTACTTCATTAATTGAAAATGTAGCAAGTTTTTATTTTGCATATATTACAGCTGAATTTGTGATAATTATATTTGAATGTAATATGAATAGGAAGCACAGAACGAGCAGTTCAAGTAAAGAAGATCTCAAAATTACATTCATAAATTTCTTTCAAATAGACCTTTCCGATTGCACACTCACCTTACTTGGAAACCTGACCCCCTAGCAGTAGTATTGTGAGACTATACTAAAGGGTCAGCAGCAGCATTTTAATGAAGGCCTGAGCAGGAGTGAATGAGAATAATTCCTGCTCCTATTATCTCCCAGATCCTTTGGGGTCAGTCAGGGTCACGGGAGGTCTCAAAAGATGTAGGGCTGTTGGGGGTAGTGTGGGCTTTTACAAGGAGTGGAGTTTTAGCAACTGGCAGGGCTTTGAGAAAGGGAACATTTTTGATACTTGTTAGCTCTGCAGCAAGACTGAGGTAAAGGGGACACTGAGAACATTGGACCATCAGAGCTTGGAGGTTCCTTTCCCTCACACACCCAATGTAGGAAATCAAGGGGGCCATGCCATTTGGGCCTATGGGACATTTACATTTGGCAAGCTATAGCTGCATGACTACAGCTCCTGAGTTGTATTTTATTTTTTGAAAATGGGCCTGCAAACCTTATATATCTGCATCATAACTCTACCTCCATTCTATCGAAATAAAGGCTCTGGGAATGCCTACACATAGACTGCACAAAAGAGTACACACACTTTCCTTGCATTGGCTACCAGTTAGGGAATGCTGTTTGTTTAAATTGAGGGTTTTGATTTTAAAACTATATTACCAAACACCAACCTGTCTAGTAAATATTATTCACCATCTTGCATGCATAGTTCTTCATCTCAGATATTATTAGAAACCTCAAGCTTTCTTTCCAAGATTAAAATGGAGGAACAAGGTTTCTGGGGGATTTTTTACAAAGGTGCTGTAGCTGTTTCAGTGCGAGTAAATGATTAGAGTGTGCTAAACACTAGAGAATACACAACATGTTTGTAAAAGTGCCACTAAGTTTTACAGGCCAGAGTTATTGGAACAAACTGTCAACTGAACTGTGCAATAAAACTACATTAACTAATTTTAGGAAGGACTAAAGGGTTGCCACGTTGCAACCCGAAACTACCGCTGGCCCAACGCAGCCACCGTGATAATTTCACCTCCAGTGCACACCATTTCTGGTGCTGCTGAATTTTTTTTTAAATGTAAACCGTAGCAGGTAACCCAGCGATAATTGGGGCTACCCAGTTACTGCCGAGGTAGTGTGGAAGCCCTTACCACCACTTCAATGAGTGGCGGTAAGTGCTCTCACCCATATGGCCACAGAGTAAGTGCAAGCTTAACGCATGGCCATGTGTTCAAGCTTTTTACCCCTGTGGTAAAAAGGGTTCTGGCGTGCAACAAAAACAGCCACCGCCACTAACACAGGACCCTTTTTACAATAGCTTGGTAAAAGGTCCCCATAGGGTCTGAAATTTAACCTGCTGTGATATGCAATGTCGGAGTAGCTCATAGTCGTAGGCTGAACTGACCTCAGATATTCAAGGCCAGGGCATGCGCAACTCCGGCATTGAATATCTGTGTATCAGTGGTCACCCGGAAGTTAACTGGACACCAGCTGCTATTCAGGCTGGTGTCTGGTTAACTTTAGCTCATAAAGGGCTCCTTTTGCAAATCAGTACTATCGATTAGTGGTGTGCTGACTGCAAAGAAGCCCATTCAATTCCAAGAGGCTTCTTCACATTCAGTGCACACTAATTGGTAGCACTGTTTTGTAAAAGAAACACAAAGTTGGCTGTCCTAACTTTATGCATTTAATTAGCCAGTTAGTGGACTGAAAATTTCCAATAACCAGCTAAGTAGGCACTCTGCCCATGCTCCATCCTGGCCCACTCCTAACCTTACCAGTAAGGAGATGGCTGATTAGTGGCGATATTCAGCAGCCCTAACTGGTTAATTGCCACTAAATGTGATGTGCCAGGTCACTTATCGAGGTTTGACCAGGCAGGCATAAGAGACATAAGTATTGCCACCCTGGGACAGACTAAAGGTCCACCAAGCCCAGCATCCTGTTTCCAACAGTGACCAATCCAGGTCAGAAATACCTGGCAAGATCCCAAAAAAGTTCAATACATTTTATGCTGCTTATCCCAGAAATAAGCAGTGGATTTTCCCCAAGTCAACTTAAATATGGTCTATGGACTTTTCCTTTAGGAAGCCATCCAGACCTTTTTTAAACCCTGCTAATTTTTACCACATTCTCTGGCACCAAATTCCAGAGTGAAGAAAAATTTTCTCTGATTTGTATTAAATTTACTACTTTGTAGATGCATCGAATGCCCCCAAGTCCTAGTATTTTTGGTGAGAGAAAACAAACAATACAAGTATACCCATTCCACTCTACTCATTATTGTATAGACCTATATCATATCTCCCCTCAGCCATCTTTTCTCCAAGTTGAAGTTCCCTAGCCGCTTAAGCCTTTCCTCATAGGGAAGTCGTCCCATCCCCTTTATCATTTTTGTCGCCTTTCTCTGTACCTTTTCTAATTACACTAGATCTTTTTTGAGATGCGGCAACCAGAATTGAACACAATATTCGAGGTGCAGTCGCACCATGGACTAATACAAAGGCATTATAATGTCCTTACTTTTGTTTTCCATTCCTTTCCTAATAATACCTAACATTCTATTTGCTTTCTTAGCTGCCGCAGCATGCTGAGCAGAGGGTTCCAATGTATCATCAACAACGATGCTGAGATCCCTTTCTTGTCGGTGACTCATAACGTGGAAATTGCATGATTTAGCTATAGTTTGGGTTCCTTTTTACCACATGCATCACTCTGCACTTGCTCACATTAAACATCATCTGCCATTTAGATGCCTAGTCTCCCAGTCTCAGAAGGTCCTCTTGTAATTTATCACAATCCTCTCGCGATTTAACAACTTTGAATAAACTTTGTGTCATCAGCAAATTTAATTACTTCACTAGTTACTCCCATCTCTAGATCATTTATAAATATGTTAAAAAGCAGTGGTCCCAGTACAGACCCCTGCGGAACCCCACTATCTACCCTTCTCCATTGACAATACTGACCATTTAACCCTACTCTCTGTTTTCTATCATTTAACCAGTTTTTAATTGACAGTAGGACACCTATCCCATGACTCTCCAATTTCTTCTGGAGTCTTTCATGAGGTACTTTGTCAAACGCCTTTTGAAAATCCAGATACACAATATCAACTGGCTCATCTTTATCCGCATATTTATTCACCCCTTCAAAGAAATGTAATAGATTGGTGAGGCAAGATTTCACTTTACTAAATCCATGTTGACTTTCTATCATTAATTCATGCTTTTGAATATGCTCTGTAATTGTGTTCTTTATAATAGTCTCTACCATTTTGCCTGGAACCAACCTAAGGCTCACTGGTATATAATTTCCTGGATTCCCTCTGGAACCTTTTTTTTAATATTTGCATTATATTGGCCACTCTCCAATCTTCCAGTACCACGCTTGATTTTAAAGATAAATTACATATTACTAACAATAGTTCCACAAGTTCATTTTTGAATTCTGTCATTACTCTGGGCTAAATACCATCCAGTTCAGGAGATTTGCTACTCTTCAATTTGTCAAATTGCCCCATTACATCCTCTAGGTTTATAGAGATTTCATTCAGTTTCTCCGACTCGTCAGCTTCAAATACCATTTCTGGCACCTGTATCTCTCCCAAATCTTTCTTGGTGAAGTCCGAAGCAAAGAATGTATTTATTCTAGGGCTTTGTCTTCCCTGATTGCCCCTTTTACCCCTCGGTAATCAAAGTGGTCCAACTTATTATTTTGCCGGTTTCTTGCTTTTAATATACTTACAAAAAAATGTGCTATGTGTTTTTGCCTCCAACACAATCTTTGCCTTCCTTATCAGCACTTTGCATTTGACTTCATATTCATTATGCTGTTTCTTATTATTTTCAGTGGGTTCCTTCTTCCATTTTCTGAAGGATTTTCTTTTAGCACTAATAGCTTCCTTCACCTCACTTTTTAACCATGCCAGCTGTTTGTTTTGTCTTCCTTCCTCCTTTTTTAATACATAGAATATATTTGGCCTGGGCTTCCAGGGTGGTATTTTTGAACAGTATCCATGTCTGAGCCTCTCCTGCTCAGTTAAACCCTTTTGAATATTGGGCGGATAATTTTTTAATCCTTGATAATGATTGGGGGAAGGGTTTAACTAAGGAGTGGGTTAGAGTTTGAAATTTTCTGATTGTATTTTCTTTCACTATCCATTTCATTGTATTTTGTTTTTGATGTAAGCCACTTTAAATGGGTTGTCCATAAAATTAGAATTTTATAGCAGGGAATTTACATATTTATGTGGCGATGCATGAAAACGACTTAGATTTTGCATATACGTGTCTCAATAGTTCAAGGCAAGCTATATTCAGGTATAGTATACATTTCCTTTCCCAAAAGGACCTATAATCTAAATTTGTACCAAGGGCAATGGGGAAGGGTTTGAAGCTGGCTCTACTGGTTCTCAGCCCATTGCTCTAAACATTAGGCTACATTAGTCTTAACCGAACAAAATTTCTGTTTTAGAAGAGGCAGGGAAAAAAGATGTTCTGAGGATGAATAAAAAGTTATGATGGTTATTTTACAAGTTCTAGTCATGCTTTCAGTATTTTAATCCCATCACTTATACATTTTGTGGCCAAAACATATAAGCAAATATTTTACAAAGAGCAGGACAAAATGCATAAGTCACTAAAATGCACAGTGCTAGTGGGGGTGCTATGGGAAAGTGTCAATGATGGCACTGTGTCAGAGACATTTATTCCAAATTCAAGATAGCACACTGATGTACATCCAATGCCAGATGAACATCAGGACTTAGACTACCTTTAAATCATAAATAAGTGTCTCCACAGCATATCCCTGTGATTGTTTATGCTGGTGCTGATTACAAGACAACTGAGAGAGAGTCTGTGAGCCTGATTGCCATTTCTGTCCTCCCAAATCTGTCAACTGAATCCCCTCTATTTTCATACCCGCTCTCTCTCTCCTACTTTCTAATGCAAACACCTCTTAACCCTCACCTGTCTCCTTCCCCTCCATCTCCCTTTCCCCCTCTGGGTTTAGCAGGCCACTTCTATGTTCCTGTCTGTTTCTCAGAATGTTCATCAGTCTACCCCTTGTACCATCTGAGGTGCAGTTTCCCTTATGGGACAAGAACTGCTGCTTTGGAACCAGTACAAACCTTTCTGTGCAGCTTCTGCCAGAGACTGTAAAATGGCAAGCATGATGTTTACAAATACCCTAAAAAACGTCTAGGTGGGTGGACTGTAAACATTGCTATTTGGTATGCCCAAGGTTCTGAAATTGCAGACAGCTCCAAATAGTGCTGCAAAACATCTTTGTCTGCCATTTTACAAAGCCAGTAGCATCTCTGACTAAGTATTGAAATGTGAGCCAGAGTTGTTTATCGACAATTTAGGTGAAACAACATTCTTTTTATTTCAATTCATTTTCTGTGATTTTATACACTTTATATTATATTTGCTAATGGCATATATACCTTGTTAAATTTCTGTACAGTGCTGAATAATTAAACTTTAAAAACAAAAACAGCCTGTTGCTAAATGTTTCACACTGCTCTGATCAAAAATATTTGTCTAATAGTGTGGTGCTAACCTGGCAGTAATTAGGCATCGCTACATGCTGCCCATTTACCACTGGGTTACCATGAGATCCCTTACTGCCACCTCAATGGGTGGTGGTAAGTGCTCCCCTTGCATAGCTACACAGTAGAAGTACTCTTACCACATGGCCATTTTGGGGGGGGGGGGGGGGAAACATGAGAAAAACAGCCCCTGCTGCTACCGTAGGGCCCTTTTTCCTACAGCTTAATAAAAGGACCCCTTAGTAGCTTACCCAGGGTGACAAACCCGACAGCTTCTGTTTCTGATTGACACTCGAGTTTTTTTTGAGACCTACCAATGTGACATGGGATGCCATATATAATATGCATTCTTCCTTGCTTGGCATTACTAAAGAAAACTCCAAAGATATTAAGTCACTCTCTGATTCATCCCAAATTCAAGGTCAAGCTATCAGCCAACAGATTTCTGAAATATAGTCCTTAAATGCTAATGTTCAGATATTGGAAAGTTTGAAAGGATAAACATTTAACCAATCGGAGATTGGAATATCCAGAAAAACAGATTAAAATATGTCTTTTTTTTAGCTTTATTCATTAGGATCAACATTGATTAAAGGAATTCTCTCTCTTCTTCCTTAATATATAAAGTACACCATTTTAGAAAGGGCTTACAAATTGGAATAGAGAGGTCCATAACAACATAGAGGGGCACTTTCAAAAGAAATGTCAAGTCAGAATTTGGACGTTTTACAAAGATGTCCAAATTCTGAAGCAGGAAGGAGGTCATTTTTGAAAAAGATGAATGTCAATCTTTTGTCTTCGAAATACCATGGACATTTTGCGATTTGGACATGTTTTATTTTTGGCCATTTTTGAAAAAAAGACGTCCATCCAAGTCTAAAACGTCCAAGGCAAGCCATTGAGACATGGGAGGAGCCAGCATTTTTAGTAGACTGGTCCCCCTGACATGCCAGGACAGCAATCGGGCACCCAATGGTGCACTGCAGTGGACTTCATAAAATGCTCCCAGGTACACAGCTCTCTTACCTTGTGTTCTGAGCCCCCCAAGACCCCCCAAATACCCACTACCCCAACTGAAAACCACTGCCATAGCCTTTACGGGTGAAGGGGGCAGCTATATGTGGGTACAGTGGGTTTCTGGTGGGTTTGGAGGGCTCACAGTGTCCTGCACAAGTGTAACAGGTAGTGTGGGGATGGGCCTGGGTCCACCTGTCTGAAGTGCACTAAACTACTCCAGGGACCTGCATGCTGCTTTCATGGACCTGAATATGACAGCTGAGGCTGGCATAGAGGCTGGTAAGTAATGTTCTTCAACACACTTTTTGGGGTGGAAGGGGGTTAGTGACCACTGGGGGAGTAAGGGGAGGTCATCCCTGATTCCCTCCAGTGGTCATCTGGTCATTTGGGGCACCATTTTGTGCCTGATTCTTAACAAAAACAGGTCTAGCTCAAAATGTCAAAGTTTTAGTGCTGGACGTTTTTGCTTTGTTCCATTATGTCTCAAAGACGCCCAAGTCTTAGGAAAGCCCAAGTCCCACCTAGAACACGCCCCCTTGAGATTTGGACGTCCTTCCGACGAACTTCTGAGAAAGACGTCCAAAATGCGGTTTTGATTATTCCAATATGGATGTTTTTTGTGAGATGCACATCCAAATGCCGATTTATGTCACTTTCTGGACATCCATCTCGTTCGAAAATGAACCTGTTGTTGTGGTTGAAGGGAAAGTGAGAGAAATGGACACTGTAATAAAATCATTGGAAACACGGGTAAATAAGGTGGAAAAGGAACTTCAACAGACACAATCAGTACAAACCACGATGGTTAAGGACTTAATGAACCTGAGGAGGAAGTCAGAGTTTATGGAAAATGCTTTACGTGGTAATAACTTACGCCTTATAAATTTCCCATTTCATCCTATGATTTCCCCAAGGGAAATGCTGAAGACTTATTATAAAGAAATTTTTGAAATAACTGAAGACTGTATTCCTCCAGTGTCACAGGCCTTTTACATTCCCTTAAAG
Source organism: Microcaecilia unicolor (assembly GCF_901765095.1). NCBI lineage: Eukaryota > Metazoa > Chordata > Amphibia > Gymnophiona > Siphonopidae > Microcaecilia > Microcaecilia unicolor. Next base: position 471,010,955 of record NC_044033.1, on the reverse strand, counting down.
ACGGAGAAAAATCCTCAAGCTCAAGTTTGTAATCAGGCGCTCGATTTATCGGCCATCTTGGAAACATCCGATTCGGAACAAGTTGTACCATCCACTTTATTAGTAACGTTTGCGTTACTCACAGACAAGGTCTGGACATTAAAAAAATTTTTTCAAGTAAGAGAAAAATTATTTAAAGGTCTTCTAGTCCGAATATTTCCTGACTTGGCACGTGAGACACAAAAACGTAGACAGAAATTTCTTCAACTGAAACAGGAAACTTTGCAACTTGGAGCAACTTTTTATTTAAAGTATCCCTGCAAGTGCTTGGTCTTGTATCAAATGAAAAATATGTCTATTTTGAACCTTCTCAATTATCCTCTTTTATTACATCTAAAAAGGTTTCTCAAGAAGTTGTTGTAACTAGCTTGTAAACGCTTCTGACTTGATCTAAGTTTGTTATAATATTTACCTTTTTGCTCTCCCTAGATGGGTTATTGAACTCCAGAATTTGTGGACTTTTATGATGTTAATGAGGAATTTTTCTCTTTTTTACTTTTTGATAATATAACCATTTGCATTATTTTTCTGTTAAGTGTTGAAACTTGTAAAGTATATATAAATGATAAATACATAAATTAAAAAAAAGAAAATGAACCTGTTAGTAACATAGTAAATGACAGCAGATAAAGACCTGAACGGTCCATCCAGTATGCCCAACAAGATTAACTCAGTTTACATGGTATGTAATACTTTATATGTATACCTCAGTTTGATTTGTCCCTGCCTTTCTTCTGGCACAGACCGTAAAAGTCTGCCCAGCACTGTTCCTGTACTAAAAGTTCTGAAGCTATCGTCGAAGCCCCTTAAAATTTACACTCCAGCCCATCCCTATCTATTCAGTCACGATCAGGGCACAGACTGTAGAAGTCCGCCCTGCACCGGTTTTAGTCTCCAAATACCGGTGTCACCACCCAATCTCTGCTAAGATTCTGTAGATCCATTCCTTCTAAACTGGATTCCTTTACATTTATCCCATGCATGTTTGAATTCCATTACCTTTTTCATCTCCACCACCTCCCACGGGAGGGCATTCCACGTATCTACCACCCTTTCTGTGAAAAAATACTTCCTGACATTACTCCTCAGTATGCCCCTCTTCAATCTCAATTAATTTCCTCTAGTTTTACCACCTTCCCATCTCCGGAAAAGGTTCATTTGTGGATTAATACCTTTCAAATATTTGAACGTTTGTATCATATCACCCCTGTTTCTCCTTTCCTCCAAGGTATACATGTTCAGGTCAGCAAGTCTCTCCTCATACAGTTTGCAACGCAAATCCAATACCTTTTAGGTAGCTTTTCTTTGCACCGCTTCGTCTTTTTACATCTTTAGCAAGATACGGCCTCCAAAACTGAACACAATACTCCAAGTGGGGCCTCACCAATGACTTGTAGAGGGGCATCAACACCTCCTTTCTTCTGCTGGTTATACCCCTATCTATGCAGCCTAGCATCCTTCTGGCTATGGTTGTCACCTTCTCAAATTGTTTCTTCACCTTCATATCCTCCGACACCAACACCCCAAGTTATCTCTCCTGAGTCGAGTTTACTAATCTCTCTCCTCCTAGTCAGTATCTCTCTTTTGGGTTTCTACATCCCAAATGCATCACATCACACTTCTCGCCATTAAATTTAACTTCCAGACCCTCAACCATTCTCCTAACATTTGGAGATCCCTTCTCATCGTTCCTACTCCCTCAATGGTATCCACTCTATTGGCTATCTTCGTGTCATCCACAAAAAGGCAAACCTTTCCTTCCAACCCTTCAGCAATATCTCTCACAAATATATTATGCAAAATGGGCTCCAGCATCGACCCCTGAGGAACTCCACTGCTCACCATCCTTTCCTCCGAGTGGATTCCATTTACCACCACCCTCTGCCACCTGTCGGTCAACCAGTTTTCTATCCATTTCACCACTTTCAGTCCTAGGTTCAGCCCTTTCAGCTTATTCATGAGTCTTCTGTGGGGGACTGTATCAAATACTTTGCTGAAATCCACACGGTCTTCATCAATTTCTTTTGTCACACAGTCAAAGAAGTTAATGTCCCCCCCCTGCAGTACCCCCTAGAGTGCCCCACTGCTTTACTGTGATGTCTGTATAGCCAGTCTATTAAGGGTACTGTTTACTATCCTACGCACAAATTAGCACACACTAAATGCTAGAGCCACCCACATGTTCCTATGGGCAACTTAGCATTTTGCATGTGCTAATCATTAGCACACACTAAAAACACTAATGCTCCCTTAATGGTAAGAATGCTAGCCCCCGTACATCCCAATGGCTTGTTTTTGGATCTTTTTTTCAAAGGATAGACACATTGAGCACGAAAACATCTAGAAAATGGCCATTTTCAAAACAAAAATACATTTTTCTTGTTCAAAAATGTCTATGTTTGCCACTTGATTTTTGGATGTTTTCAGCAAAATCTAAAAATCAGATTTAGAAATCAAAAATGCCCCTCTTTATCAATAAAATGGAAAATTGGGCTAGTTGTAATTTGTTGAAATTAAATCCTACTAAAACAATTATATTGTGGTTAGGAAATCAACATCTAATGCTGCTTTCAGTAGTTTGTCTAATAATGATCAGGTTTGTTAGGAGTTATATTTGATTCCATTTTTGTATATTCTGCCTACAACTAAGCAGATTACAAGAATACATACAAAATCCAAATTAAACAAGTAAAAATCAAATCAATACAAAGCAACAATATAACAGATTGACCTCATACTAACACATACAAATGTGGTCTTAGCAAATAAATAAAATAAAATCTATGTTACTGCAGCTTTCAAATCTCAAATAATTTAAGAGATTCTTCTTGAAAAATTAAACAAGAACTGTTCATTCCTATTTCTCTGAGAATCAATTTGCATTGTTGGTTCAATCAATGATTCTATCAAAGCTATCTGCAAATCTCTTTATGGTGTAACTATGGTTTTACTTATAATAAAACTTTAGCTTCTGCAAAATACTGCAGCTATTTGTTTTCTTATAATAAGAAGTTTGATCATGCATCTGTAGGGGTATGACCCCTGCCACTAGACTAGTGCAATATAGAGTTTGGTCTATAGCCTCCAGTGCTCCAGAATACAAATGAGCAATGCTGATGCTTCAATACTTTGCTTTCATTTTTGCCAAGGATTGTACTTTAGAAGGAAAATACCTACAACCCACTTTTGGCTGATGTAAGAATGGGACAACACTGGCAAGAGCTCTTGGTCAGGAGAACTCAATGCCCCTAGTGCCAGAATTTGGAGAACGTTTTCAGAATTCAGAATGACATCAAAACACATTTTTGTGGAATTTTCTATCTACTCTCCAGAGACATTGCCTTAAAGAAAATGACAAAAAAATGGCATCTACAGTGTCAAGAGTTATCTCATGAACACCTCTGAACATATCTCTACTCATCTCATCAGTTCATCTACTTGAACATTTAAGAGCATGCTCAGCCAGCTTGAGACCACCTTCTGGTCCAGCCATTCCTGAGGGAAAATAAACTTGCCTTACCATCAGGTTGTATAAGACAAGCTCTCTAATTGTTATTGGGCAATAAAATAGATGGCCTGATTTCATGATATAGGAAGTGTGTTACTCTAACTAGTTTCTGAGAAGTATTCATTCAGAAACATTTAAAGAATGTTTATTTCTAATTTCATCCTGAGCATACCTAGCATTGATGCTTACCATTGATATCTAATTATTTTAATTTTCAGATTTGCCCAGTTAGGGCAATGTGATACCAAGAGTCTTATTCTAGCGTGTTTTACAGAAATATTATTTGCCTGTCTCTGCCTACTCTGTCCTATAGGTCAGTGTGATTACTGAATTACTCCTATTCCATTCTTGATTGAGCTTCATTGGCTTCCCTCCTAGGCATGAATTGTTTTTAAATTAGCTTGTTTTGTTTTTAAAATGGCATGGCTCCTGAATGTTTATCTTGACTGATCTTGTTCCCACTCAGTAATGGTCCTTCTAGGCTGAAAGTCTGTTATTCCTTGATGTTCCCTTATTATTTGTCAGTTCATCATAAGAGAACATTAGAATTATCTTTTTCTTATAAAGTGGTACAGATTTGAAATGAACAAAAATTAGAGGCACAAGCCAACAAAAAAAAAATAAAAGAAAAAGAATTGGATAAAATACACAGTGACAAGGAGTTTCATTTTTATGTGGCTTAAGACCAGTCTTCATAATTGTATTTTTATAGGGATATATCTGTCAGATATAATTTTACTACTTGGATATTAAATAAGTCTACAGGATCATTATTTATGCCCCTGATTCAGGTGTATGCCAAAACATGATCAAGTCAGACTCATTTGAGTAAAGGTGACTCTTACCTTATCCAACTATTTTTCATACCTCTCTAATTTGGAATGATCATCCACTATCGAGAGGGTGGTTGAGGAAGGTGATGGAGAAAAAAGGTGACAGAACCACCTACTATTTAGGAGGTGCAAAGGGCTCCCACAGTAAGTGTGTGTTATCTAGTTAGCATATGTTAATGTGAATGCATTAGCTGGATAATGCTTCTGCACCCACTCCATACCCATACTATGCCCCTCCCAAAAAATATAAAAAAAAGATATAACACGCAATGAGGCAAACCACCACAAAATGTTTTGTGTGCATAAACCCCCTAAGTCTATAAAAGTCATCAAACATTGTGTATGCAAATTTGGGTATGTTCCCAATTTGCTTATGTAATTTAATTAAATGAGCTAATAAGTTTTAATAATTGGTATTTTGACAAGTAAATATTGGCACTAAATAAATTTAATTGAATTTTATAGATATACATTTAAGTGTGGGATCTGACTCTAAATTTTATGCACAGGTAAAAAAGGCCTTTACTTTTCTCAGTCCCAGCTATTATTTCTCTCACCACTCCATCTTCACTCTTCAGTTTTCTCACAAACAATTTCTAAACAATTCAACTCTTGCCTCAGTAGTGCTAATTGTCCAACAATGATTTATGGCAATTAAAACAGCACTAAATTCTTCATCGGCTTTAATTCATTTTATAAACTTCTTTGAGGTACTTATCTTAAGTATGTACGGACTGGGGGCTCAAAGGTAAAAAAGGAGGCATGGAAATTAGAGGGTCATAAGCATAATGGGGGTGTTCCTAGCATTTGCACATCCTGTTATAAAATAAGGGGGGTATGTGCCTAATTTAGGTGAGTACATTTGTACCTCAGTTGGTGCAAATGGCTGCACCTAAAGTTAGGTGTAATTTCCAGGTATTATAAGCGCTAGTCTATAAACTGTGTCTAACTTTAAGGGTGGCTTACAGAATAGTGCTTTTTGCAGCACCATTTATAGAATTCACCCCTAAGTGCACGTTAGCACTTTAACAGAGTTTAGTAAAAGGGCTCTTAAATTAATATGGGAGTAATTCTATATTGGGCAACTCCTTTTAAGTGCACCAATATCATGTGCTGAGAATCTAGTCTAAAAATTCTGAAAAATTAATCCCTACAATTAGCTACTTCATTAATTATCTTTATAAAAATTAAGAGCTGTAAAGGATTTAATATGCAGTACAAAGCTGAAGGCACTTAAAGCAAATTAGATCATTTTTGAGTTCAGAATTTCATTTAAATTAGGAAAAGGTTTCTTTACTACATGTTAAAATCATATCTATGACTCATATCTGCTGGAACTTTTAAATTAGAGCTATTAAGAAACACTATTAAAATAATTTAGGATAAATATATACTGAGCAAGAGAAAACTATTTTAGAATTGCTTTTAAAACAATTACTGAATTCAGTCCACCAAAAGTACAGTAACAATTTTCAAGAAAGAATATACAATATGTATGTATAAGGAAAGCTGTTTATTATTTCTGATTGTTAGTCTGACAAAAATAAAGGGGTCTTTTTACTAAGGTGCACTAATGGATTTAGCATGCACTAAATTATAAGAAGCTCATTATACTCCTATGGATGTCTTATCATTTAGCGTACATGCTAAATCTATTCATGCACTTTAGTAAAAGGACCCCCACAATCTATATTTTCTTTATATGAGTTTTTATTACCTCCTTTCATCTATCCTTATATTCTCTAGTTTCAAAATAATTATAAAATATATTACTTAATTTAGGTATCCTTTCAGTGAACTGCTGCAAAAATTGGTCTTAGTGTGCCCTTATATGAGCCTTTCCACACACCCTTTTATGCGGACGCTCATTAATTCAGGAATGATGCTGTTGATTGACAATTTAAAGGGGGGGAACCACCCCTCATTCTTTTAAAGAGACATGATGCGATTATGTCCCAAAAAGCCTCAACACCTTAAAAAAAGGTTGACCATTGTATGGTTGTGTTCAACCCAAAACAACCTGATATATTCATGGATGCAAAAAAAATAAAGATAAGGAAGGTGATTTGAGAGGTTATGATCAAGGATCAGATTCCTCATAATTGAGCAGTGGGTCTTCAGAGGGAACCAGTAAGGAAGGTTTTTTAGAAGACAGACAACCGAGATGGGGAAGAGGAAGAGGACGCGGACGCGGAGGGAGAAATTTGAACACTCAAGGAGTCACCCCAAACCACCCGTGGACGCGTACACAGAGGGCGAGAAATCAGTGGTGATAAATTTATCAAACTACAGTTTGACCCCCTCTGATCATTCCCTTCTAACTAAAGGTTTGTCTTTCATACCAGCTAACAATTTCAATGAGTTTCAGTTCAATATTGATCTTGAAAGATTCATCAGATGTTTGCAGTTGAAATTGTTCTTCGATAAAAAAGAAGCACGTTTTGATAGATCGAGTGTATCCTAAATCCTCCTGGATTCCCCCGATTCCATTAGAATTAAGCTTTTTCAAGATGTGGTGTCACGTGAAGTATTAAGGAGAGGTCGGAAGCTCAGATTCACAGACAATTTGTCCAGAGATGAACGTGCTTCCCTGAAAACATTAAAAAAGACAATAATCAAATAGTCATCAAGAAAGCCGACAAGGGCGGCACAGTCACTGTACTAAACCGGAAGGACAACACATATGAGATAGAATCTCAATTGTCTAAACAAGGAGTGTATGAACTCTTAGATCACAATCCCACTCCTGTTTTACAAACGAGGATTAAAAGTATCACCCAATTTGGTTTTACTGAAGGGTTTCTGATGAAAAAAGAATTCATATTTTTGAACACAGAACATCCTCTAATCCCGACAGTCTTCCCAAAATACACAAGAGACTGTGAAATCCTCCAGGATGACCCATATTATCTTCACGTGGTTCAATATTAGATCCTCTATCAGAATATTTATTTATTTATTGCATTTGTGTCCCACATTTTCCCACCTATTTGCGGGTTCAGTGTGGCTTACAATAGGTTGTAAATGATGGAGGTACAGTTTGTTACATTATGATTATGGGTTACATTATGGAGAGTTATAGGAGACAAATTCAGTAAAATCATCTTTGGGGCATAGAAAATGTGGGATGTGACATTGGGGAATGGTAGGGTGAACAGATAATAGCAGGAGAGCGTTAGGGTATAACAATTTATCTGTGGGTTGATTGTGAATGTGAGGAGAGTATGGGGGAAGAGAATTCAGAAGGGAGTGTATTGATGCACTTCTATTAGTGTGCATGGAAATCATGTATTTTGATCCTTGTAGACCATTTTTTAAAACCATTGATCAGTGCAACTCCGTCATATATACGAGATACCATACTTTTTCTTACAGTTTTGGAGAATGCAAACATTTCTTCCACAAATAGGACAGTATTAGCTGCCCTGGACATCCAATCTTTGTACACATCCATATCGCAAACGGAAGCATTGGTGGTTTTACACAAAACACTGGATAAAAGGCCACGACCGATGGAGGTTCCAACGGATTTTTTGATGCAGTTAGCCACAATGGCACTGAAAGAAAATCATTTTCTTTTTCAAGATAAATTATACCTCCAGACTTGAGGTATAGCAATGGGTGCCACATTTGCACCATCAGTGGCCAATTTGTACATGAATGATTATGAAGATAAATGGCTCAAAGTATGTCCTCAACACAATGACATTCTTCTATGGCTAAGATACAGTGATGATGTGTTCATGATTTGGGAGGGGGGCTCAATAATTGTAACACAGCGATTACAGTTCACCTTTGAATGTTCATATACTAACATCCATTTTCTAGATGTTAACATAGAAAGAACAGAAAATAGATGGAAGACTAGTGTGTTCAACAAAGCAAATGACAGGAACACATTTCTACAATATCGCAGCATCCATCCCAAAACGCTTAAGAACAGTTTACCATACTCGCAATTCTTGAGATACGGAAGAAATTGCACTGACTTGAAAGATTTTAAATTAAAAGCAAAGCAATTAAGCAGGGATTTGGAAGACAGAGGCTATCCCACAGGAGTGGTGCGTACAGCATACACCAGAGTCAAATACAGCACCAGGGAATATCTACTTTTAGACAGAGGGGATAATGATAACCAGAATGATGGAGACATGGAAACATTTGTCTAAAAATACACAAAGGGAGGAGAAGAGGTGGGCAACATCATTAAGAGAAATTGGGACATCATAACATCCCATCCTACATTTACCACCAGCAAATTACGTATAGCCTTTTCAAGGAGGCCAAATTTAAAGGAAATACTCAGTCCCGTGATGTTGAGACAGAGCCAAGACACAGCTACTAGAAAGGGACATTTTAAATGTGACAGTTGCAGCACTTGCAACATTACCAGGGAAGGAGCAGAATTCATTAATTCAGTAGAACAAAAAATCTATTCTATAAGGTCTAGCACCAATTGTAGATCTGACTTTGTTGTCTATTTAATACAGTACCCTTGTAATAAGTTTTACGTGGGTAAAACCACACAAAGATTACACACTCGTATGGCAGAACATAAGTCCTGTATAAAAAGACAGCAAATTGGGGCATCTCTGACAGCACATTGCAACACAGTCAAACATAAATTTTCACAGTTACGCTGCTTCGTAATAGATCAAGTTAAGACCAGCAGTAGAGGGGGAGATAGAAACAAACGTCTTTTACAGTTAGAACAATGCTGGATCTACAGGCTGCAGTCCCTTGAACCTCATGGGTTGAACACAACCATACAATGGTCAACTTTTTTTTAAGGTGTTGAGGCTTTTTGGGACATAATCGCATCATGTCTCTTTAAAAGAATGAGGAGTGCCCCCCCCCCTTTAAATTGTCAATCAACAGCATCATTCCTGAATTAATGAGCGTCCGCATAAAAGGGTGCTGTCTTTAAATGGGTTTTTACAACAGCGAGGGTAAGAGACGCTACTCTGGAATAAGTAAGTTATTATAACAAAAGGAGCTTCATTATTTTGGTGGTTTTGAATAGGATTGAGTAGTTTCAATAGCACACTGCACAGCTTGATAATAAAATGAATAAGGATGAGTTAGCCGATTTAATGTGATCTCATTTACCTTACAGATACTAAAAACTCAAGAAGGCATAAGCACGAAGTTTACCTTGATAAAGCTGATATAGTGAAACGGGACCCCATTGGAAAACAAAAGATGAGTGCTTTATGCTGCAAGGCTTTGAAAACACAGTAAAAAAATTATTTAAAAAATAATTAAAATCACAGAGGTTTTGAGCCAATGAAAAGTTCAGTCCATATGTGTCACATGATATTTCAGATAGTGACCTGGGAGAAACAGAGGCTTTCCTCCATCATATGAACAAATGAGTTTCACATTTTAAGATCCACTTTAATACATACTGAACATTGTTCTTTTGACCTGAGTGGTAGAGTCTTTTTTTGATTTGAAGTGATCTTCATATACTAATGTTGCCATTAGCACATGGTCATTTTTAAAAGTATTGTGTGGGTACTTACCGACACCCATTTTGTAGGTGATAAGGGTTCATGTGGTAACCCTGCGCTAACCAGTTAGCATGTGATAATGCGGATGCACTAACTGGTTAGCTCAGGAATGCCCACTCTCTACACATGGCACTCCCCCTCAAAAAGAAAAAGAAGAAATATTTTGTAGCATGAATGCATGCACATTTTAGAACTATTGCAGGATGTTTGAGCGTATCCCATGGTACTCCATTTTTAGCTGCATTAGGTGAATGTTTGCACTTAAAAGCATTTTAGTAAAAGAGTTCCCTAGGTATTTATATTCTACTTTTTAAAATGTAGAACTATAAAAATGTATAATATTAAAAGAATCATAAAATGACCTTCAAATGCACTCAATCTGCAGCCCCCCATTACCTCTCTTCCCTCCTCTCCCCCTATGTCCCCACCCGTAATCTCCGCTCTCAGGACAAATCACTCCTATCTGTACCCTTCTCCACCACCGCTAACTCCAGACTCCGCCCCTTCTGCCTCACATCACCTTATGCCTGGAACAGACTCCCCGAGCCCATACGCCATCCCTGCCCATCTTCAAGTCCTTACTCAAAGCCCATCTCTTCTCCCTTGCTTTTGGCGTCTAACCACCTTCCCCATTCATGATACCTACACTGACTACATAGCTTGTTACCTTTAGATTGTAAGCTCTCTTGAGCAGTGACTGTCCTTCCCCATGTTTTAACTTGTACAGCGCTGCGTAACCCTTGTAGCGCTATAGAAATGATAAGTAGTAGTAGTAGTGAATGTTTGCACTTAAAAGCATTTTAGTAAAAGAGTTCCCTAGGTATTTATAATCTACTTTTAAAAATGTAGAACTATAAAAATGTATAATATTAAAAGAATCATAAAATTATATTTACAAAAATACAAAGGGGCTCTTTAACTAAGCTGCACTAAGAAATGGGTTTTGTGAGCATTTAAGTGGGTCTTTGTCATTCACTAAGCCCATTTTTGTGAGGCCATGAAAATGCCATTTTTGTATTTGTATCGTTTATGGCCATGTGCTAATGTTACTACTAACGTGAGCCCATTAAAAAATTAACACAGGAGCCCATACAGCCTCAAATGTAGAAGGCAGTAAGAGCTCCAGTGATAACTCCATGGTAACCAGTTAGCATGTGCTAATTTGCATACATTAACTGGTTACAACTCCTACGCCCACTCTCCACCTATTCTCTGCCATTGACATTGCCCTTTAAATAATTATAATTAAATATTGTGTGATTTGCACTCACAAGTGCAAAAGTAATGCAGGATACTAGCATGCCCTGTGTTAGACCAATTTTGCTGCATTAAGTGCACAGTTAAAAAGTCTTACCACAAAACACGTTAGGATGTTTTGTGGTAATTTGCCTGTCCATGCATGCTAATCGTGCATTATTGTTTTAGTTATTTTTTGGGGGAAGGGGTGTGTCATTGGCAGTTAATGAGCATGGAAGCATTATTCAGCTAGCATGTTTGTATTAGTGTTGACAATGTCTAAAGAAGAAGCAGGAAAAACCTCTACATAAGTCCAAAATGAATGCCAAAGGAATAGAGGATGACTCACAGCTTCCACACATGAATGAGGAACAGAAGATCTTAACTGAAGCATCAAATCAAGACCTGACACCAGGCAATGTTTTGGCGGTCAGTCTGCCTGCATCAGGGGTTTCATGCAAATACTCTAGACAACAATGCACTGCATATGGTGCTGGAATGGAAGAAGGAGATTTATCGAAAAGGGTAACATAAGTAATAGAAAAACTCTGCCAGCGGTAGTGTTGTGTTGTGTTCCTTGTGGGAAAGGAGTCAAGGATGAGCCTGGTGCTTCATTAAAGACCTTCTGTTCTCCATTCATGTGTGGAAATATTTTTTTCACTCAACGAATAGTTAAGCTCTGGAACTCTTTGCCGGAGGAGGTGGTAACAGCGGTTAGAGTAACTGGGTTTAAAAAAGGTTTAGACAAATTCCTGGAGGAAAAGTCCATATTCTGCTATTGAGACAAACATGGGAAGCAACTGTTTGCCCTAGGATTTGTAGTATAGAGTGTTGCCATGATTTGGGTTTCTGCCAAGTGCTAATCCACTCATTAATAGTCATAAAGAGAAAATAGAATTTTTCGCACTCGCTAACAAACTTTGCCTTTTGTCTGGGATCTAAGCAACATGGTTAAGGGCTCGGGAGTCTGGAGCTTGGCTCCCTGTCATGGGCTATGCATATTCATGAGCTGTAGGCATGGCTGGGCATGGTTTCTGGGCTCCTGCTCCTGGCGCTCTGCTGGCTTTCAGCTCCATGGATGGTCTCGATATTTTTTTTTCCTACCGGATCATAAAGTGAAAATAATGAAAACGAATGTTCCAGAGTGAAGATCTATGTCTTTCCTCAGATTCTTGGAGTCTATGGCTAAGTGAGAAGAAGCCCCCCTTACTGCAGGAGGTTAGACGGGTAAGCTAAAGTTTGTACGGAAGTTCTGTTGACAGCTTTCTTGGGGAGGGTGGTGGGCTAGCAATCCTTGCTGTGCACATCTGACCGATGGATCGTCTCTTTCCTTCAAAAGATACTTTCCTCTGCCCTAACATATGGCTCCCTGCCTTATTTAGTCAAACGTCCTAAGAGGTGAGGTGCGACTATGAAATATGTGACTGATTTTGTGCCTCCTTTCACTTTCTTGGGTGGGGTCCCGAACTCCCGGTCATCTACAGCTGGTTCGTAGGATCCCTGAGGCGGGTAAGCAGTTGTGACTTGATCTATTTTGCAGCGGGTCTTTTTCTCTCCCCCCTATGTACCTTTCCCATGTTAACTGTATTCAAGTAACATTATGTTTATGTATTTAGATTTTGCTCTCAGTAGTAGTTCAAAGTGAGTTACAGTCAAGTACCTGAGACAAAAGAGGGCTAAGTGATTTGCCCAAAACCACAAGGAGCAGCAGTGGGATTTGAACCAGCCGTCTCTGGTTGTCAGGACCAGTGCTCTAACCACTAGGCCACTCCTCCACTCAGTTGAAACTTAATATACTGCCACTTCTAAAACAAGGTTGCAGCAGTTTACAAGATAAATACAAAAACCAGGAAAACAGAAAGAAACTCCAATACAAACAAGAAAGAAACTATCAATCAGCAGTCATAACTATACTATAGTTCTAAGAACAGATAAAAGTCTCTGCAACAAGGGAGGCCCGATGTCAAACTTTAACTGGACTAGGGAGATACACCAAATGCAAGGGTAAAAAAGTGTGTTTTGAGCAGGGTTTTGAAGGGTGAAAAGGACAGTTCGGATCTTAACAGGGGTGGGAGGTCATTCCAAAGCTTAGCAGCCAAAAAGAAAAAAAAAACAACAGAGTGATGTGTTGATTCATAGTGGGCCTGTTTAGGAGAAGGTAGGACAAGATGATTAAAAAAATGAAAAAAATGCCTTAAATACTGCTGCATTAGAAATGGGCTTAACATACAGAAAAGTCCAGCATTAAAATGTGGTAATCCAATTTCCTAATCTATTTTATTAAAAGGACCCTTTTGGTTCTAATATTTTAGGGAATGTCAGTGAAAAGTCAATATGTGAAAAAATAGAGGAACAGATTTTGAAAGGGTTTTACAGTAAAAGTATGAATAATTTCACTTTACAAATTATCCAATGAACTGCCCCTACTTGGATTTATACCTGATAGTCACTACTTTACTGAAATAGCTTTGAAAATTACCATTTAGGATTTGAAAGGGTTGGTAGAAACCTCAAGGGGAAAAAAAGCCAAACATATTTCTGGGCCTTCAATTGTGTTTGTTTGATTTGTTTTAAATATAATTTCACCTTACTGCATCTGAGGTAGAGAGCTGTATAGGAATGGGAATCATATGAAACCTGCAGGAAATAAGGGAAAAGTGAGACATGATACACGTGTTTGAATACTTGAAAGGTGTTAAATATAGAAACAAATCTTTTACAGACAAGGTGAAGCAGTGAAACTAGGGGACGTGAATTGAGGTTGTGGGGTGGTAGACTTAGGAGTAATGTCAGGAAAATCTTTACCACGGAAAGAGTGATTGTCTAGAATGCCCTTCTAAAGGAAGTGATGGAGTGGAGGAGTGGCCTAGTGGTTAGGGTGGTGGACTCTGGTCCTGGGGAACTGAGTCCAATTCCCACTTCAGGCACAGGCAGCTCCTTGTGACTCTGGGCAAGTCACTTAACCCTCCATTGCCCCATGTAAGCTGCATTGAGCCTGCCATGAGTGGGAAAAACACGGGGTACAAATGTAACAAAAAAAAAATCAAAAAGTGTGACAGAATTCAAAAAGGCATGGGATGAGTGGTGCTTAGATTGCAACTCCAGCTGTGAAGCCAGTGTCTGGCAGACTTCTACAGTCTGTGTCCCATATATGATAAGACAGATTGAGATAGCCTGGAGTGGACTTTGACAGTAGTTCCAGTAGTTGGGAATGTAAGGACAGTGCTGGGCAGACTTCTACAGTCTATGTCTAAGAAATGGCAAAGAACAATAAAGATCAAGTATATATATATATAACATATTTATTGCTAGTTTAATCATGAATTGATAATGAGTGTGACTCTTGGATAGACTGGACAGACCATTCAGGTCTTTATCTGCCATCATCTATTATGTTACCCACGGAAATCCCGTGGGAATGGAGGGAAGTTGCCATGGGATAGAAGAAGTTGCTGTAGGATTCCCATGGGAGTGTAGTCAACATCTCAATGCCAGACTGAGGCTTGGAATACACTGAGTTAGGTAATTGGAGCACCAGAATGAGGCTTGGAATACCCAGAGAGGCAGCTAGAATACCAGACTGAGTCTTGGAACACTGCCCCCAAAAAACAAGGGAGGCTGTTGGGGTTGGTATGAAAGAGAGGGCTGTATGTAAGAAAGTAATAGTATCCAGGGTTGTCAAGTGACCTTCACCGTTATGGACGTATAGGGCTTTCTCTCTCGCCGGCATCTTATTTTAACGAACTATAGTAGCCTGCATTCTTTCTACTTTCTCATGGCTCTGGTACACCTGGTACGATGGTGTCAAAAACCAGCAGAAATGATGGATCGCATCCTCTCTCTTCAGCCTCTAAGCAAAATAAATCTGATGTTTCCATACCTGACAAGGCCCTTCTGGCGCCATTATCTCAGGAAAAAACAGAATCCCTTGCTGATGACATCAAGGTTTTACATGTTCTGATGCAACAAAATCTTACTGCTACCTCTGAAATCAGATCAGCTAGCTACAATTTCCACTCAGCTTGTTCAGTTTAATGCCCAAGTCGAATTCCTGGAAGATCGCATGTCAGCTCATGACGCGTTTCAGTTGGAGGTGAACCGTAAGTTGAACAAAATTGATTTTCTCCAGCGGGAGATAGAAGATCTCTCTAACCGCTTGAAATGGAATAATATTCGAGTACTTGGGCTGCCTGAACAAACCGAGGGGAAGGACATGATCTTATTTGTAAAAATGCACCTCATAAAAGTTGCGGCACTTCCAACCGACTTTATAATTGATATAGAGTGTGCCCACCGAGTAGCACAGTGGCCTATTCCTGGAAAAGACTACCTGCGTCCTGTAATAGTTAAATTTCTGCGCCATGACCAGATGATTTTAATCTTAAATGCTATTTGATCTAAATCTCCTGTGTTTCATAATGGGGCAAAACTTCTTCTGGTTCCCGATTTCTCTAAAACCACTGCTAAAAAGCGAAAGTTGTTTTTGTCAATGCACCCTAAGTTGAAAGCTTTAGGAGCACAATATGGTCTTCTATACCCTGCAGTTATGCGTGTAACGTTTCAAAACACCACTAAGCACTACAATGATCCTGCTGATCTGCAGAAGTTTCTTGATGCTGTCTCTTGTGCTACAAATTGATATTGTTAAAGCTGAATTGAACTGCAAATGTTTATTCTTCTCATTTAAGATGTTGTTCTCACATTGCTGCTATATGAATATTTGTTGTAGTTCTAATGCTGGCTTAGGCCCTCTCCTGGTGTCTATACTGGGCTCATGTGCCCGCAAGGGATATTCTTATAGCAGCTTTTTTCTCTCCTCGTTGGAGTATGTTCTTTCTGACCAATTGCTTTTGCTTCTTACTAAAATTTATTTTGTTATATTTCATGTTTTTTTTTTTTTTTTTTTCTGGAGGATTTTCAACTTGCAAATTTTTTCCAACTCTCCTCATGCATTTGCTGCCTAGTTTGACATGTTACAATTGGCTGCATATTTCAAAGGCTCCAGAGATGAATCTGCGAATACTCTCCCTCAACGTGAAGGGAATTTCTAATCCCGCTAAAAGGAAAAATTTTATATTGTACCTGAGGAAAACAAAAAGCGGATATTTGTTTTCTTCAAGAAACACACCTGGATGTGCAAGAAAGCTCCAAGCTTCTGGGTAAATGGTTTGATCAATGCTATGCTAGCCAGGCAAAAAATGGTGTTATTACTCTTTTTAGAAGCTCCGTGCCTTTCCAGCTGGTATCTCATGCTATTGATAAAGAAGGCAGATGGTCTCGGTTGGAAGGAGTCCTTGAAAATAATCCCATATTACTTATCAATATCTATGCTCCTAATGTTGATGATCCCAATTCTTTTTCATAAAGTCAACACATCTGGTTTCAGTGCTCTCAACTGCCATGCTATATAAGTACATAAGTATATAAGTAATGCCACACTGGAAAAAGACCAAGGGTCCATCGAGCCCAGCATCCTGTCCACGACAGTGGCCAATCCAGGCCAAGGGCACCTGGCAAGCTTCCTAAATGTACAAACATTCTATACATGTTATTCCTGGAATTGTGGATTTTTCCCAAGTCCATTTAGTAGCGGTTAATGGACTTGTCCTTTAGGAAACCGTCTAACCCCTTTTTAAACTCTGCCAAGCTAACCGCCTTCACCACATTCTCCGGCAATGAATTCCAGAGTTTAATTATGCGTTGGGTGAAGAAAATGTTTCACCGATTTGTTTTAAGTTTACTACACTGTAGGTTCATCGCATGCCCCCTAATCCTAGTATTTTTACAAAGCGTGAACAGATGCTTCACATCCACCTGTTCCACTCCACTCATTATTTTATATACCTTTATCATGTCTCCCCTCAGCCTTCTCTTCTCCAAGCTGAAAAGCCCTAGCCTCCTTAGTCTTTCTTCATAGGGAAGTCGTCCCATCCCCGCTATCATTTTAGTCGCCCTTCACTACACCTTTTCCAATTCCACTATATCTTTCTTGAGATGCGGCGACCAGAATAATTGGAGGTGATTTCAATTTTCCAACAGATCCTTATCTGGACAGGTCTTACAATTGCAGGCTGGCTAAGCTCAAAGCCAGGAGTATGCTAATTAATCTTATGCAATCCAACGAATGGTCGGATTTATGGAGATTACATCATCCAACATCTAGAGGCTATTCCTTTTTCTCCACTCCCCACCACACATATTCAAGAATAAACTACTTTTTGGGCACCAAAGATTTGGTTCCTATGCTGTCTGCCCCAGAAATTCATGAAATATCGATTTGAGACCACACAGTAATATCGTGTGGCTTCAACCCCTTTTTGGAGACTTAACACCACTCTATTATCAGATACTCTGTTTCTCCAGCATATCTCTAAAAGGTCTGCTTAGTTTTTTGATAACATGAATTTCGTCCCTCTATTCTCAACGGTTTGCGAATCGTTCAAGACTTGGCTGAGAGGTGAAATTATCAGCTACTCATCTCACCTTCGTAAGTCCAATAATGCTAAAATGTCTACTCTCGAACAAGAAATTAGTCAACTTGAAATATCATTATATACTTCATCGTCTAAACCTATTCTTTAAACGCTCAGGTCACTCAAGATGCAATATACTACTACTACTACTACTATTTAGCATTTCTATAGCGCTACAAGGCGCTGATAACTCCCTATTGTCAAGCATCTCCAATGCAATTTCTTTCAAGCAAAATGCTGTATACTACTCAGAATCCAAGAAAGCTGGCAAACTGCTTGCATCTTATTTGAAAGGCAAGAGAACCAAACCGTGTATACCTGTCTTTTGGTCATCCACAGGTTCATCGTTGACCTCCTCCTCCCAAATTCTTGAGGCTTTCAAATCCTTTTATACATCTCTATATTCGTCAGAAACCACAGCTGATGACCATGAAATCTCCAATTTACTTTCATCATTGGACTTGCCTTATCTTTCAGACCAACATATTCACCAACTTAATCAACCTATTTCTCATAAAAACTTCCTCTAGCCAAAGCACTGGGTCCAAACGTTCTGCCGGCTGAGTTTTATAAATCCTTATCGTCTTCTGTATCAACTCATCTCTTGGCCTACTTTCATATTCTACTTGCGTCAACTTCATCTGGTCATTTTTTGGACACAAATATTACAGTTCTGCCTAAGCCCAATAGAGACTGTACCCTTGTACAAAACTATCAGCCTATCTCTCTTTTAAATACAGACTACAAAATTTATGCAAAGATATTGTCTTGTAGAGTGGAAAATGTTATTCACCCCCTAATTTATAGAGATCAAGCTGGTTTCATTAAATACAGATATGGGGGGCTGATAATACTAGATTGTTATGTCATATTATCCACTTTGCTCGGTTAAAGGATTATCCTGTTTTGTCTGTCTCTTTAGATGCTAAAAAAGCCTTTGACCAAGTAGAGTGGAACTACCTATTTAATGTTCTTGAGCAATTTGGTTTTCCAAAGCTCTTTCTCAATATATTGCATTTACTATATTTGTCACATTCTGCATGAATTGTAGCTAATGGAGAATTTTCTAAATCATTTGTTTTGCATAAAGGTACCAGACAAGGCTGCCCTATTTATCCATTATTATTTAACCTGGCCCTTGAGCCCCTCTTGGTGGCTATTCGTAAATCTAAAAATATATCTGGCATCTCCTTGGGCAATGAAGAGTTCAAACTTTCAGCTTATGCAGATGACATACTGCTATATCTCACTAGCCCACAAGCATCCATGAATGCTCTTATCAGCTTAATTTCCTAGTTCTCTAAGATCTCTGGATACAAAATTAATTGTGATAAAACATTAGTATTTCTGGATAATTAACCTTAACACCTAAATGATGTAAATATTGCAACAATTCTGTTCATAGCAGAGATAATTCCACTTTTTATATGCATCCCATATCATATGAGCCTGCAAATAGGTGGGAAAATGTGGGATACAAATGCAGCAAATAAATAAATAAATATCTTATCGCAGCATCTAAAGTAGAATAGAATAGAATATAAATCACAATATAACTTAAAATCTTTTATGCTTTCCTCATTACATCTGTTTCCAGTCACTAAAGAAATAGGAAGTGAACAGTAAACCAAACTTAATTTACAAGATCCGTTCTCCTCAGCAATACTCAAGAAACCTCACTCATTGTCAAAGGAAAGTTAAGATTGACCTCCACTGTAGCATATTTCAAACAATATACATTAATTCTATAATTCTTAACATTGACATTCGCACTTCAGGCAGTCTTTAACACCTTTCCTATATTTAAAATTAACACAAACACCACTTTCTTTGGAATAAAATTTGGCTGCAGCTTTATTTTCCAAATAAGGGAGCCCTCGCAGCCTAAGCTGTGAGGGTGATAACATTGACTGAAGGCAAAAGTCAGTCAAGTATGGAGGGGGAGGTGTGAAATAAAGGGAAGGAGTGGGGGTGGGCAAGTCAGATGAGGGTAGGCAGGTTAGCAACAGAAAAGAAAAGAGAAGATTGGATGGAAAGGAAGGAAGGGGATTGGATGGGAAGAGAGAGAGGAGGAGATATGAAAAAGAAGTTTGGCGCTCAAAGTATTCTGTGGGAGGGTAGGAGAGGGTGAGGGTGGATTGAGGGGAGTTTTGGCGATTTGGGGTGAAGGAATTTGAAGTGCTTACCGGGGAGTGCCTGGTGAAGAGCGGCGGAGAGTTGCCGGTGGTTGTTTGCTGAGGCGCGAGGCACTTCCGGTTTCGTCGGCAGTGGAGCGGGAGGTCTGGGCAATTGAGGAAACGGCGGTAAGGTGCGCGGAAGAGAAGCGGCTGTAGGACGGCAGTGACAGCAGTGGTGACGCGGAACTGGCGGGCGGAGGGGAGCGGAATCGGTGGGGGTGAGTGCTTTGTGTTTTGGGGGGTGTTTGGAGTGGAGGTTACGGGACTGCTGAAGCGGAAGTGGGAAGCGGTTATCGGGGAGAGGAGGAGCTGTAGCAGCGGCGTTTGCGATACATAGAGGTGGGAAAGGAGACAGTTCTGTGTGGTGTGTGCAGTGTATAGCGGATTGGCAGGCGGTTGGGAAGCGGTATCTGGAGGCAGTAGGTGGACTAGGAGGAAGGGTGGGGAGGTTTTGGTTTGAAATCGTGGGGGGGATGCATACATGTGGTAATTGTGTAGGGAGAAGAGGGTTGGTGGGTAATAAATAAATAAACGTAGGGGAAGGCATTGTTTCTAGGGAGGTAGGAGGTTGTGAGTGGGAGAATTGTTTATTGGGGAAGGGAGGTGGGGGCTGTTGGGGTAGAGTGTGTGTGGTGTAGTGAAGTGGGAGTGACTACAATACTGTGGGAGTATTTGTGTAAATGGGGCACAAAAAAGTGGCAAAGAGTGGGGGAAAAGTTGTGGGGAAGAGAAAAAATTGTTTGGAAGGTGCAGAGTCGGGGGGGAGGGGTATACTTATGGTGAGAGATGGAGAAAGTGTAATAGGGGACCGGGGTCGATTGTTGGTGGAAACGGGGTGTCAAGTGGGCTGGAACATAGGGCAAGAGCGAGCTGAATTGATGGCAATGGGCAATCCAGCAGGAACAGGAATGAGCAGTGGTGTGCAGCGGCGGGAGGATGGGCCAGATGGTGATGGAGCTGGTGAAGATCCGCTAGAGGGGCCTTCTACAAGAAGAGCTGTTGGTGAGTTGACAGATGTCAGCGCAGATATGTATGAAAGGGGAAGGGAGGGAGGGCAGTTGCGGGAGGGGATTCGGGAAAGGAGTGGTCAGAACAAAAAGGTGCATGGTCGGGGTTTGAGGAAGAAGTTGAAGAATAAAAAATTCTTGCGGAATTTATGTCATGTAGTAAAGAGATTAGAGCGTGAAAAAAGGGAAAGGAAAGGAGGGAGTGGTGACCCGTTGCAAGTTTGGGAATCGTCAGATTCATGGGATTCTTCGGGGTCGTCTTCATCTTCTTCTGAAAATGAGGAAGAGGATATGGGAATAGGGGTATCGGGTGTGGAGAATACGCAGATTCCAGGTGTGTGTGCCAGTTCGAGGCTGGGGCATACATTATGCAATATAGCACCGTTGGATAGTTATATCACGGTGAAGTGGAGACAGCGAATTTTAAGGGGTAAATTTATTGATTTATTTGCATTGCTAGCGCAGGATAGGGATGGTAATGCGGGGAAGGATGGGGGGAAAGAGGAGGGTAAAAAGAAGAAAGGGAGGGTAGCGAAGACGATTATGAATTGGTTGTTGAGTTTTCATGTTTTTGCTAGTGTGCTGGGAGCTAGGAAGCCGGAGTTGTATTCAGGTTTATTGAGATATTGTGATTTAATATTAAGGGCATATAGAATGTATGGGGGGTGGGGGTGGGTCAATTATGACGAGCAGTTTAGGCGGAGTTTAGCGAGGGACAAGTCTGAGAATTGGGGTGTACGTGATGTGGATTTGTGGATTGCAAATTTTACCGCTACGGTTAATGCCCCCTTTCGTATGGGAGCCTCTGCCGGAGTGCCCGGGTATGGTAGTGGCTCCATTGGGTTTGCCGGGGGAGCGGGAGTGGTGCGAACAGGTAATGTTGGTTCGGCAGGAGGAGGAGGATTGGGGTCGAGTGGCTTCGGAAGTAGGGGGAGTGTTCCCAGTAATACGTGTTTCCAATTTAATGCAGGAAGATGTACTCGGGCTGCCTGCAGATTTAAGCATTGTTGCGCCATATGTCAGGGACTTCACCCGGCGTTTAAATGTAACCGAGGAGGATTCGCAGGTAGGGGGAGGTCGGGTCGAGGAGGAATTCCGAGCGGGCCCGGTTTGGGCTGGCAAGGCCCCTTCTCCCATTAACCTGTTGGTTTTGGAAACCTGGTTGCGCCGGTATCCACTTGGTGGAGAGGCATATTTGCTCTGGGTTGGGTTTTCTGAAGGTTTTCCAATACCGTATGAAGGACCACTGTTGGTGCATAAGGGTGAAAATGCGGTATCGGTGGTGCAGCATGAGGAGGTGGTTAAGAAAAAGTTGGGGAAGGAGTTGAGTCTTGGTAGGATTGCAGGACCCTTTGCAGACCCGCCAATTCAGGATTTGATTATATCTCCATTGGGTGTGATACCAAAGAAAGAACCAGGTTCCTTCCGGTTGATTCATAATTTGTCTTATCCGGAGGGTTATGGGGTCAATACTTTTATTGATCCGGAATTTTGTTCAGTACAATATGCAAGTTTTGAACGGGCGGTGGAGTTGTTGAGGAGGATGGGACAGGGGGCGTTGATGGGGAAAGCAGATATTGAGGCAGCTTTTCGTTTGCTCCCAGTGCACCCGACGGCGTTCAAGTTGCTGGGGTTTAAATTTGCAGGCAAGTTTTATTTTGACAAATGTTTGCCTATGGGGTGTTCAATTTCTTGTAATTATTTTGAAGCCTTTGCTACATTTTTACAGTGGGTGGTGCAACAGGTTAGTGGTTTGGATGCAATGGTGCATTATCTAGATGATTTTCTTTTTGTTGGTCCAGCGAATTCGGATCAGTGTGCGGATTTGATGTCGGCATTTGGTACAGTGGCAAAGGAGATGGGTGTACCTTTGGCAGTGGAAAAAAGTGAAGGCCCGGTCACTCAGTTGGTGTTTTTGGGAATCGAACTAGACTCCGTGAGGATGGAGTCGCGTTTGCCCAGCAAAAAGATTATTGCGTTACGGGAGGAGATTGATCGGGTATATACCAAGAATAAAGTGACTTTGAAGGAGATTCAGTGCTTATTGGGGCATTTTAATTTTGCCACAAGGGTGATTCCCATGGGTAGAGTATTTTCCAGACGGTTAGCTTTGTTGTCAGTGGGGCTGAGGCGGAAGCATTTTAAGGTGCGTTTGACACAAGCGGTGAGGGCGGATTTGCAGTTGTGGAGAAAGTTTTTGTCGGTATTTAATGGCATATGTATCTGGCAGGAGGTAGTAGTGTCTAATGTGGATTTGCAATTATTTACTGATGCATCGGGGGAGATAGGATTTGGGATTTACTTTGGAGGCGCATGGTGTGCGGAGGTCTGGCCACAATGGTGGAGAGAGATGGGATGGTGTGCAAATATAGCCCTGTTGGAATTATTTCCAATTTGGGTGGCACTGTGTCTTTGGGATCGGAGATTAAAGAATAGGAGGATTGCTTTCTATTCAGACAATATGTCAGTGGTATGGGCCATCAATAAGCAATATTCGCGTTGTCCACTGTTGATAGAGCTGCTGCGGTTAATAGTGTTAAAATGTTTACAGTTGAATGTATGGTTAACTGCTAGACATGTGCCTGGTGTGTCCAATGAGATTGCTGACTCTTTATCTCGTTTGCAGCTACATCGATTCAGAGCTTTGGCCCCGTCAGCCGATTGGGAGCCTACACGGATGTCCGAAGATTTGTGGCTCAATTTTCGAGAGGTTGTGAGTCGCTGCTGATGAGGGCGCTAGCTACAAATACGTGGAAGGCGTATGGAGTTGGTTGGCGTAGATTCTTAACCTTTTTGGAAGAACAAGATTGGGATTTGGTTTTTCCGATTGGAGAAGAGAGAGTGGTTAGATTTATTGCTTTTGCGGAAAAAAGAGAATGGTCGTTTGGGATGGTTTCACAGGCGATTGCCGCATTAGCATTTGTTGCAAAATTGCTGGGTTGGAGTGATCCCGCCGGAACTTTTTTGGTCCGCAAATTATTGTGCGGTTATTCAAGGAAGAAAAAGAGTTCACGCATGGAGAGGGTGAGGCTGCCACTGTTTTATATGCAGGTTGTGCAGTTGTGTAAAGTTTTGCCGAGGATTTGTTTCTCGGAATACGAAGTAAGGTTGTTTCAAGTGGCGTTTGTGGTGGCTTTCTTTGCTGCTTGCAGAGTGGGGGAATTGGTGGTTTCCTCGAAGAGGGCAAAGGGTGTTGAGGGTTTGCAGAACAGAGATGTGATTGTAGAGAAGGGAGTGTTGCGTTTGTATTTACGTAAGTCAAAAACTGATCAGGCTGGTAAGGGCACGTGGATTATATTGAGGGCAGGTAAGGGTTTGGAATTTTGTCCGGTGCAATGTGCAGTGGATTATAATGGGATAAGGCCTTTGGGTGGGGAGGTGTGGTTGGTACATAAAAATGGTATCCCATTGACTAGGTATCAGTTTGCAGCTGTGCTCAAAAAGGGTCTCAGGCAGATGGGTTTAGAGCCTGAAGAGTATGGGACGCATTCATTTAGAATTGGAGCGGCTTCTAATGCAGCTCATGCAGGGGGGTCGGGAGCTTTGATACAGCGTTTGGGGCGGTGGCGTTCTAGCCGATATAAAGGATATATTCGTGAAGGGAAACTGAATATTGCTTGTTAACTGTTTTAGTTTATTTTGCAGATGGATTGCCTCCTGACATTTGTGTGTGGATTTGTGGCCATTCATATGTCTTCTGGGCCCACAAGCATGCTCGGGAGTCCAAGTGGGGATCCAACTTGGGACTCGTGAAATTCGGTATTAGGATCCGATGGTTGACCATACGAGGCATGATGTGGAAGCAGTTGGTGCCAGCATTGCTACAAGCCCGGAGATTTTCATCCCCAGTTTTAATTTGTATTCATTTGGGGGGTAATGATTTATGTAACATCAAGGGAGTTGATTTAATTCGGGTTATGAAAAAAGAATTATTAGATGTGAAGGGTTATTTCCCAGAGACGATGATTGTATGGTCACATATAATTCCCAGGCGAGTGTGGAGGGGGGCTCACAATCCTAAGGGTGTTGAGCGTTTGCGGCGTAGAGTGAATGGGGAAGTGTCTAAATTTCTGGGAAGAATGGGGGGTTTGGTGTTAGTGCATGAGTTAATTTCTGCGGATTGCGCAGGATTATATAGGAAAGATGGAGTTCATCTTTCAGAAATTGGGATGGATATATTTTTGAGTACACTCCAGGATCTCTTGGAGGATTGTTTAACAAAGGATTTGGCTGCAGCTTATATGGGGGGGGAGCGGTGACAAGATGGAATCTGTCACCGCTTGTGGCCTGTTTGAGGGGTTAAAAGGCACCAGAGGCGGTTAAAGGAATATTGGGAAAGATGGAATGAAAAGAACTCGGGGGCGGCACCGCCACGAGTAAGATGTGGCTTGACGGCACCGTAAGTCACATGGGGAGAAGGGGGATAATGTGGGTGAAGTGAGCCAGTTTCGTTACCGAATGGCTTAGCAATAGTGAACCGCTATGGGCAATTAAATGGGTTTAAAAGATTTTGATGTTACAAAGACAATGTTAGGTGATGTTCAGATATTTACTGATGTTTGGTGAATAAAGCTGCAGCCAAATTTTATTCCAAAGAAAGTGTTATGGTATTATTTGAGTTACTAGTAGAGTGTGTTGAAGAGACTGACTGAAGTGCGAATGTCAATGTTAGGGAGCCCTCGCAGCCTAAGCTGTGAGGGTGATAACATTGACTGAAGGCAAAAGTCAGTCAAGTATGGAGGGGGAGGTGTGAAATAAAGGGAAGGAGTGGGGGTGGGCAAGTCAGATGAGGGTAGGCAGGTTAGCAACAGAAAAGAAAAGAGAAGATTGGATGGAAAGGAAGGAAGGGGATTGGATGGGAAGAGAGAGAGGAGGAGATATGAAAAAGAAGTTTGGCGCTCAAAGTATTCTGTGGGAGGGTAGGAGAGGGTGAGGGTGGATTGAGGGGAGTTTTGGCGACCCTTCCCAGCCCGCCCGATGTATGCTTTGGAAAGGTGTATAGAAAGGGTGCGAGTTAGCGCAAAGGGGAGAGGTTAGAGGGGGGTCTGGGGTAGTTGGGAATGGTAGCAGCTTTACAAAGGGTGCCTGTTTGAGGGGTTAAAAGGCACCAGAGGCGGTTAAAGGAATATTGGGAAAGATGGAATGAAAAGAACTCGGGGGCGGCACCGCCACGAGTAAGATGTGGCTTGACGGCACCGTAAGTCACATGGGGAGAAGGGGGATAATGTGGGTGAAGTGAGCCAGTTTCGTTACCGAATGGCTTAGCAATAGTGAACCGCTATGGGCAATTAAATGGGTTTAAAAGATTTTGATGTTACAAAGACAATGTTAGGTGATGTTCAGATATTTACTGATGTTTGGTGAATAAAGCTGCAGCCAAATTTTATTCCAAAGAAAGTGTTATGGTATTATTTGAGTTACTAGTAGAGTGTGTTGAAGAGACTGACTGAAGTGCGAATGTCAATGTTATACTAAATAACTCATTTTACTTAACATTCACTTAATAACATAACAATTTTCACCAGCTTACTTCACAGAGCAGTTAATAATGCTAAGCCATTCGGTAACGAAACTGGCTCACCTTCCCCAACCTTCCCCCCTCCCCCCATGTGACTTACGGTGTCATCAAGCCACATCTTACTCAGCGCGGTTCCGCCCATGAGTTCTTTTCCATTTCATATATTTCCCCATATTCATTTAACCGCTTCAGGTGCCTCTTAAACCCTCATCCCGGCACCCCCTTTTCTTTAAAAGCTGCTACCATCCTTCCCAAAAAACCTCCCCAATCCCCAAAACTCAACTCCTACACAACGGGCAGGCTGGGTAGGGTCCTTAAAGTCCCTGCTATCCTCCCTCACCCTTTCCTATCTAACTAACTAATAACCTCTAACCGCCAAAACTTCCTCCTATCCTAGCTCTCTCCCTTCCAACCAATCCCCTCCCTTTCCTTACCCAATCACCATCCTTTCTTCTGTTGCTACCTGTCTCCTTACATCTAATCTTACCCACTACTACCCCCCTCCCCTTCTCTTCCTCTCTTAGCTGCCTTTTATCTCAGTCAATGTTACTATCCTCACAGCTTAACTGTGAGGGCTTCCATAACTTTCAACCATAATAATAATTGACCGAAACTCAAAAGTGTCTATTTATTTTATGTTGTGACAGAGATCAAGTACTTCCTCAAATCAAATGTAAGCAGAATGACAACGCAATATTCCATTCACACATAACAGATAAACACTTTAGTTATTGAGAGACCCTTTTTTCATGTCTTTTCTAGTACCTAAATAATTTCCCCATAATGTAGTCTAAATCTGTAGCACTATACTTTTACTCATATACATCAAATAGACAAAGCAAGCCGTAGTAAAAACAGTGACAGCCTTAGACAAGAGCCTGCCAGCACAGCACTTAATCAGTCGACAAATAGATCTTTTTTTTCTTTCTTTATAAAGCACAGTGGCTTTAGTAATCAGAAAACTCAGAGCAGATAAAGGCAGAGTTAAATAAAAATATATTTCCCTAATAGAGTAGCAAGAAGGGGAAACATGTACAAATCGTAAGTTTGCCACAAATGCACTTCACGGGTCACATCAACCGTAGCAAGTGCAGAGCTCTGCACTACATCTTTTACTAATGCAACCAAAACAGGAACTCTAGTTTCACTAAGTTGGACGGGCTCAATTTTAAAACCATATTTTCCCAGTAACTTCTGCTAAAAAGGATCCATTTATTAATGGTAGGTGTTTAATGCGGGATTTACCTCTTTTTGTGGTTCTCATTGTAAGTTATCAATTTCTGTAAGACCGCAGGGTCAAAGGAGCCTTTTAAAGGCCAGTGGAGATCCTTTTCAGTTTTATTCCACTTTTAATACCATTTGTTACAAATAAGTGTAAGTTATTTTTTTCTCACCTGGGAAAAATTTAAGCACAATATCAAGGAGCATGGACATTCTAAAGAAAGTATTTCAGTTCAGCCAAAAACGAGTCAGTACTTACCAGTCTTCGTGCAACTCAGCACAAGTAAGAACAGAATACCAGTACCAAGAGGCTATCCGGCACTCCAGCGAACAAGTCCGGAAGCTATGTGCCAAGAGGCTAATCCAAAAGTCTCACTGCCGACCCTGGATGTTTAAGTATCAAAAGGTTCCTTAAGGGGTTCAGTTGCTGGCGTCCTGGATCAACTTGTGCACCCTCAGTTGAACATAAAAAAATTTTTCTTGCTAACAGCCGAGCCAAACTATAGGGTGTTAGCAGGTAAACCTAATTTTTTTTGTCAGCAGCTGGACAAATTAAAGGCTGTTAACAGATAAACCAAATTTTCTTGTAAACAGTGAAGCCAATAAACACTGTAATAGATTAAACAAATTTTCTTGTTAACAGTGAAACCAACTACCAACCTGTTAACAGTTGACAAAATTTTTGGAAGAACTGAAAAGTAACTGGCTCAACGTTTTCCACGTCGGAGGTCACCATTTAATGTTAATTCTTCTGCCCTCCCCAACCCAACAGAATGTTCCACACACTCATACAGTTAGGGAGAGAAGAAGTGAAGGCCACACAGAGATGAGAAAATATTCTCCTTTATTACTTACCAAGCAAGAGTACAGACTATGGTTTTTTTCTCATGAGAGAGTTACAACAAAGCTGCACATATGGGTGCTATCTCTGAGTATTTCTCTAATTGAGTCCTATCATTTATCACCTTTTATACTCTTCTTAAATTTTACAGCTATATCAGTTTGTTAGCATTGGTTTCGACCACAATATAGATAATCATTTGTTTCAACCACCTTGATCGTGATTATCAGACAAAGCAGGAAAAAACACCATCCTAATCAGCATGTTCCATTTTGCCAGCAATCATTTATCTATGTTCCTGCTCGGATGACAGAAAAAGCCCCTAAACTACATTCTTTAGTAAACACCTTGCATGGAAAGTTGCTTCATGTTATCTTTCCTGCAAGCCTGTCCACAAGCCTTGTCACATGGTGGAATTTGTTGATGCAAACTTACAAGTATGAAGCTTATTTTGCTAAAATGTCATCCCATTTTGCTTTGCATCTGCAAAAATTGTCTCCACTTGAATCTTATTTTAAAGATGTTTAGTGTAATATGCTATGTTTGCTTATTTGCTGTATTTCATGCTATCTATGGCTTGTGCGTGAAACACACTTTGTCACATATCCTCCTCCCCCCTTCCTCTTCTTCTTTATTGTCTTTTAGACAACTATGTACAGTGCTCCTTGCTTCAAGACTGTTGTTCATTGTCTTACCTGTATATTGAAAATCAATAAAAATACTGAGACAAAAAAAATAAAGTAATAGTATCCACTCATGTGGTTATGGGTGAGGATGGAGGAGATGAATTGTGGGGAAAGGCAAGGATAAAATTAATTATAGCAAGTACAGGTGGGTACGGGTTTAATTTCAGTGAGGTGGGTGGGGATGGGTGTTATTTCTGTCACTGTGAAACTCTCTAATTTGATAAAGAAGCACAAATAAGTTGGATGCAGTGAAAGTCAGTGTTTTACCATACCTTCATTTATCAAATGAGTCAGCTACTGGCAGTAGTTCAAATACCACAGTTTATTGACTCCTGTGGTATCTGAATTATACTGCTTGTGAGCAATGTCACGTAGAGCATTTTTCTACCAAAATAGGAAGTATTGGTCTGAAAAGCCACAGCCTGCTGCAACCAGACCTTATCAAAAAGAGACCGTCTGTGCTGTAAGTCCCTCAATCATGCCCCTTCAATCAAGGCACCCCCTAATATCCTTCAATCAAGGACTCCCCCTTTGATCATACTCCATATTTATAGGTACATAAGTACATACGTATTGCCATACTGGGAAAGACCAAAGGTCCATCAAGCCCAGCATCCTGTTTCCAACAGTGGCCAATTCAGGTCACAAATACCTGGCAAAATCCCAAAAAGGTACAGAACATTCTATACTGCTTATCCCAGAAATAATGGATTTTCCCCAAGTCCATTTAATAATGGTCTATGGACTTTTTCTTTAGGAAACCGTCCAAACCTTTTTAAACTCCGATAAGCTAACCACCTTTACCACATTCTCTGGCAATGAATTCCAGAGTTTAATTACAGGTTGAGTGAAGAAAAATATTTTCTGATTCATTTTAAATTTACTACATTGTAGCCTCATCACATGCCCCCTAGTCCTAGTATTTTTGGAAAGCATAAACAGATGCTTCACATCTACCCGTTCCATTCCACTCATTATTTTATAGTTTCCTATCATATCTCCCCTCAGCCGCCTTTTCTCCAAGTTGAAGAGCCCTAGCCACTTTGCCTTTCCTCATAGGGAAGTCGTCCCATCCCCTTTATCATTTTCGTAGCCCTTCTCTGCACCTTTTCTAATTCCACTATATCTTTTTTAAGATACGGCGAGCAGAATTGAACACAATATTCATGCATCTCTCAATCAAGAAACCCTCTGATCAAGGCCCCTCAAACAGAGCCCCCCCCCCCCAAATAGCACCACTCCTACAGAGACCCTCAATCAGTCCCCCCTGCTCTCCCAAGGTGTACTGTGCAATGTCCTTAGTGGTCCAATCAGTCTGGGGGGCAAAAGGCCCTTAGACAGATATGTGAGGCCCATTAGTTATCAGTCATGTCCCGTATATCCTATAAAGTATTGTTCTTGGTTTTTAAGATTTTACAGATTGGCCTTCCACACTTTCTGTCAGCTTTATTACTTCCTTACAACTCTCAATGTAGCCTGAGATCGAGTCAGCAAAATTTATTATAACCATATTTAAACAAATACAAGATGAATGAATTAAGAAAAGAGTCATTAGTGATGTAGGTCCCAACATGTTTATATGAGGCTACAAGACTCATTACATAAATTCAAAATTGAGCTAAAGAACCTATTATTTGAGGATGCATTTTCCTGAGTACTCTGTTCTTCTTTGGTATGGGTGGAGACATGGGATTTCTGTGTGTGTGTGTGTGGAGGGGAGGTGCTGGATTACACTTTTACATTGTTTTCTTATAGCTTAGTCTTGTACCTTTCCTATACTAATGGAATTCTTTTCAATACTGTTTGTTTTTTTAATTGTGTATATGTGTAAACTGTTCAGACAGCATCTGTTGGATGGTATAGAAAATAATAAAGAAACTTGAAACTTGACCCCTAACACTGGTACCACTGCTAGGGGTCTCTGGCACCATTTTGAACAAGGCACCAACAAAAGCAGAAGCAACTGGGACCTATTGGATCATGAGGGAGGTGTTATTGTAGGCTCAGTGGGATCGGAACAAGGGGATATGCTTGGAGGACCTGAACAGAGGTCTCTGCAGGATTGGGGGGGGGGGGTCTCAGGGTTTCTATTTTGTGGGTCTGTGATTGGGGAACCTTTTGAGAGATCCTTGATCAGAAGGTGCATGATCATGAGGTAACTGAAACATGTATTAGAGACCTTTAACATGTGTTAAGAACAAATAATGCACATTATCAGCCGGATTATATATATGGTGCCTTAAAA
The DNA here is from genome assembly GCF_901765095.1 of Microcaecilia unicolor. Taxonomy (NCBI): domain Eukaryota; kingdom Metazoa; phylum Chordata; class Amphibia; order Gymnophiona; family Siphonopidae; genus Microcaecilia; species Microcaecilia unicolor. The sequence goes on along the minus strand of NC_044033.1, from coordinate 470,979,658 downwards.
CTCTGCGCAGAATACATTTCTAAGCATATTCTGTAAGCGGCGCCTATATTTAGATGTCATAAATTCTAATTATTGACAAATAGTGCTCATTATTGCTTGTTAAGACCTGTTATCAATGCTGATAAGCTTGTTAAGCCAATTAAGTTACGTGCATTCTTATAGAATACACTTGGATTTCGGTGTGGAATGCTAGGCTTGCTATATAGAATCTGGGGGTATGGGTCCAATATTTAGTTAGTGGTGCTCAGCATTTTGCTGTCGCTGGCATTAAACCTGGAAATTCAATGCCGAGCCATGTTGGACTTCAGCATTGAATTTCTGGGTTTGCAGAGCTGGCTAATGCATAGCTGGTTAAGTGTGAAATTCAGAACTTAAATGGCTAGGGGCCACCGCATAATGATAGGACTGACTTTACGAGGTCCTATTTATGTATTGACCTTGGATGCTTAATTGCTAAATATTGGCACCTAACTGGCCAAGTGCTGACTCTGCCCCAGAACGCCCCCATAATATATATTATTTTTAATGCTAACCACTATTTTTCAGTGGTACTAACTGGTTAAGTGCCATTGAAAATTAGTGGTTAGCCTAACTAGGTGATTTGAACAGCCAGGAGCCATTTTTGGCCAGTTAAATCGCTTTGAATATCGACCCTTATGTCTTTAAGGCAGCTTGATAACTTCCCTCTTGAACATTTTAAATATCAGAAGGATAGGGTCAAAAACATGCGGTTTTATAGGGTCATTTTGTAATTTTGATTTATTGACATTAGGTGAATGATATTGTAATGTATAGTTCTTAACCATGTAATCCATTTTGTATAATCCACTGACTGAAAAGGGAGGATAAGATCTTTTGGAGGCAACAGGGGTCCAAGCCAAGGACTGCATATATTACATTAGAATTTTGTTTGGGAAATGCATTTTTCAAGTTTCTAGGCAAAAAAAGGGAATATGAAATGATGGTGACTGACCAAGGGGGCCAGAACGGCAGTAGTATGGCAGAGAATGAAAAATGAACCAGCCTTACCTAGCAATGTGATAGTGATGTTCATTCTCTAGTGTATGTTTTGCTTTGTTTAATTTTGTGCATTTGCCTGTAGTTTTACTCATGTAATTCAAATTGCATGCCCATTAATTTCTGAAACAGATAATATGTTCAAAAATCCTGAAATTTGTCTGAACATGAACCAAAAATTAGTCCCTACAAGTCAAGATTGACGCTCATCAAAAACTTGAGTTTAAGAATTGTAAACCAATTTCAGTAATTAACATTGGTTAGTTCAAAGTTTGGTTATGATCATGGTTAAACTGAATTCCACTTAATAAAAGAGGGACACTCAAGGTATATTCTTACAATTTTTATCTAAAATTTTATTATGGGATCCAGTTACTAAGATTTTCATGGAAATGAGCACATTACAAACTACATAGATCTATGTTAACAGCTTGGCAATTTGACAGTGTATACTAATTACTGCATTAAGGGCCATTTTACAAAGACATGGTAGGCCTAATGCGGGTCTACCACACTCTAAAAGGGCACTTCCATGGGATGCACTGGTAGGCTTCTACTTAGCGCGCAGTAAACCCATGATGGAAAATATTTTTTATTTTCCTATGTGGGAGGTGTGCCCTTGGGTGGAGAGTGGGCATGCCTGTGTTAATCAGGTAGCATGGTTCCCCTTTTATGCCGCTGACTCTCATCATGTCTAGTCTGTTGCTTAAGAAGACATAGTTCACTGTGGAACCATGTGGCAGGTGTGGGGCATAAAGATGTAATCTGTGGCAGCAGCAGTAAGGGCTTAAGGATTAAGACCTAGAGGGGCATAATCGAAAGGGGTACCCAAGTTTTCCTGAGGACGTCCTCGCAGGACATCCCAACAAAGTGGTGGAGAAACTCGTATTATCGAAACAAGATGGGCGTCCATCTTTCATTTCGATAATACGGTCGGGGACGCCAAAATCGCAAAATTTAGGGCAACCTTAGAGATGGTCGTCCCTGATTTTCAGCCATAATGGAAACCGAGGACGCCCATCTCAGAAACAACCAAATCCAAGCCATTTGGCCATGGGAGGAGCCAGCATTCGTAGTGCACTGGTACCCCTGACATGCCAAGACACCAACCAGGCACCTAGGGGGCACTGCAGTGGACTTCAGAAATTGCTCCCATGTGCATAGCTCCCTTACCTTGTGTGCTGAGCCCCCAACACCCACTACCCACAAGTGTACACCACTACCATAGCCCTTATGGGTGAAGGGGGGCACCTACATGTGGGTACAGTGGGTTTCTGGTAGGTTTTGAAGGGCTTACATTTACCACCACAAGTGTAACAGGTAGGGGGGATGGGCCTGAGTCCGCCTGCCTGAAGTGCACTGCACCCACTAAAACTGCTCCAGGGACCTGCATACTGCTGCCATGAGGCTGGCATAGAGGCTATAAAATATTTTTTTAATATTTTTTGATGGTGGTAGGGGGTTAGTGACCACTGGAAGAGTAAGGAGAGGTCATCCCCGATTCCCTCCAGTGGTCATCTGATCATTTAGGGCACATTTTTGTGGCTTGGTCGTAAGAAAAAAAGGACCAGGTAAAGTCGTCCAAGACGCCCTTCTTTTTTCCATTATGGGTCGAGGACGCCCATATGTTAGGTACGCCGCAGTCCCGCCTTCGCTACGCTTCCGACATGCTTCCATGAACTTTGGTCATCCCCGCGACAGAAAGCAGTTGAGGACGCCCAAAATTAGCTTTTGATTATGCCGATTTGGATGACCCTGTGAGAAAGACGCCCATCTTGTGATTTGTGTCGAAAGATGGGCGCTCTTCTCTTTCGAAAATAAGTCTGCTAGTCATCCAAAGGCATGGTAACAAAGGTTGGAAAAAAGAGTATACTTAATCAGATTAAACTGTGCAGGTCTATATTCTTGAAGGATCTGAGCAATGATTTGGGAATGACAGGGATATTTGAAAAGGAAGGAAAAGAAAGCCTAAAGTGATAAGGAAGTGGTCAGACCAGGGAAATGTAAGATGCTCATGTGATCATGCGGCTAGAAAGAACTAAATCTAGGGCATGACCTGAGATGTGTGTCAGAAAAGGAATATGATGATGGAGATCCAAGCAGCTAACAAGATCTAAGGGGGTTCTCCCATTGGAAAATCAAAATCCCCAAGTACTAGTATGTTTGAAAAATCAACAGTTGCAATAGAAAGTGATGACAATAGAGAGTACTAGAGGGTGAGAAAAACAAACCAGTAAAATATGGAGTGGGTTGGAGGGAATGCTTAGGCAAACTAGATAATAAAAGGTATAGCTCTACCTCTTTTGCTGAGTAATTGGAATAAATACATTGGAGTGAATTACCTCTTCCCTGATCCACAGCGAAGCCTCAGATAAACAAAGTACAATTGAGGAAAAGGCCTGAATAATATCATATAAGGTTGTAGTCGTATGGTGTATTGGCCTGCAGTTTATCAAGAAAATTGGCAGAGAGAAGACTCCAGTAGATGGGAAGATTGTGGAATTAGTAGCAGTGGGAGCAACAGCTGAGAGAAGACAAGGAATTAGCCAATGGGAATCAACAAGCATGTCTTGGTGATCATCAGCTGTTCTAGGGGCTGATCCCTCCTTAATCTACTGTAATTCCATCAAGATTTTTCACCATCTCTCAAAGTCATTCTCTATTCATTTACTACAAGTTATTCCCCATTATTCCCCTTTCAGTGTTACAGCTTTTCTTCATCTCGGCTGAGGTTCTGGCCAGCTCCTTGCCTCTGGGGTGGCTAGATGTACATTCTACCACCGCCTCACTGCTCCCCGCCACCCTGCTGCACCCCACAGCAGCAAATAACTCTGCTGGTGGAGGTCCTCAACCCCTGCCAGCTGAAGCCTTCTCTAGCGCCTGTTTCCAGCATCACGTTCCCTGCCCTGCTCTCTCTTTCTCATGTCTTGCATGCTCCTCTAAGTGAAATTGAGCAATGCAGGACGTGAGGAAGCAATGTGGAGGTGCCGGAGTCTGGCGCTGAACAAGGCTTCAACTGGTGGGGGTAGGGGACCCTCGCCAGCAAAACCAGGGGCCCTGACAAAATTGGGGGGCCCAGGACCCTGTAGCCCCATGTAGCTATGCCACTGTGCAGGACTCAGACCAGACAAGCCAACTCAGCCCCAGCCTTAATTAATGCAGAGTTGCCATCTAAACACCACTTGACATGCCAACACATATGCAACCCTTTAAGTTTTTTATTTAATTCATTTTCTAATTAGAGATCCTCTGTGTTCATCCCTTGCCTTTTTGAATTCTGCTGTAAGTTGATTTTCTTTGTTTGCTAAGATTGCTACAATAAAGAAAATCTGAGTAAGAATTGAGAGTCTATTGGTAAAGCTTCTACTTGGGGATGGTTTAGCTGGCCGTTGAAGCTACGGTATACTAGGACAGCACTAGTAAACTGAGTGCTCTGGGGGAAGGTTCATTTTCATTGTACATGAGTCTGGGAACTTTTAAACAATGTGTTTTATTAAGTGTTCATACTTTTTATGTCATAGAGAGAGCTTTTGACAATATTGCCTTTGACACACATTTTTATTTCATTTTTATTGTTTCAAAGGTAGTTCATGCCTATACACATGTTTGTAACATTTAAGATATGCTGTCACAGCAAGTTTGCTTTTTTATGGCTTTAAACGGAACCAGGAAGACACATGTAAGTTAACAGAACTATTGTTCTGTTAACTTACATGTGTCTTCCTGGTTCCGTTTAAAGCCATAAAAAAGCAAACTTGCTGTGACAGCATATCTTAAATGTTACAAACATGTGTATAGGCATGAACTACCTTTGAAACAATAAAAATGATATATATTTATTATATATTTTTTATGTGAGGAGGGAGCTGTAGTGGCACCATCAATTTTTAATATATGAATACTTTCTCCAAGTGATTCTGATTTAATGATATTTTATTCCTTTTTTTTAGTTATAATCAGCATTCGTGAAGTTTGTAGTTTCACACCAGTTGAGTAAGCCACCCTCATTGTTTTTCTGGTTATACCAATTGGAACTTCTTAGTGTTTGTGTTTTATCATTTCCCTAATTTAATTATTTATAGTGTGTTTAACTAGTTTTGGCTGCATTTATCTATTTACATGGTGTTTTAATTATTTATGGTTTTAATTAAATATTTATTTATGTATTTAGATGTGTTTTGGGCACCAGATATATGTGCTGGTTTATAGCTTTATATGTATCTATTGAATTATTTATTAATGTGTTTTTATGTTCAATGTTACAGTTTTCATTGCCCCTGACACAATCTGTACTTCTGGCAAAACATGGGCATGTTGGGCATTGGTTTATGAATCCTGGGAGCTCTGAACAGAAATGAACTGCTTTTCTTCATAAGATCTGCTACTTTCTTCTATTCTAGATGGTATCTTACTCCTTTCAGATTGTGTCATATGTTTCCTACCATGTCTCCTTTATACTGAAGAGATGTTGGGAGCTTGGCACCATGGGTCATCTTTGCAGGAGTTGTGTCAAAACCAAGACATACTGGAAAGATATACAACACAGATTACAGGGCTGATTGACTTGTTCAATAAAGTGATGTTTATCTTTCCAAAGAAGCCTTAAGATCTTACATGTCCTCAGGCTCTTTTGGTCTGCCATGCTATGAGTCCAGATTGTGTGACCTTGGATGCTCATTGAAAGCAATCCTGGGTGCCTTCTCTGGTGTACAGGGTGAATAAACTGGGGTACCTTTGTGACATGGAGCATCTGGTGGCTGCCCAACACCATACACTTCCTAAATGGGAGGCAATTTGGGAGCCTTTTCTACTTCATAGTTCTTTCTGATGTTGTTGTGTATTGGTCTCAAAGGGGAAGTGGAGGGGTGGTGAAGGGTGGGGGGTGGCATTGTATTCTCTACCTGGACTTCTTTGAATGTTGCTAAAATTTGGGTTTGGGGTAGGTAGGGGTTGGAGGTAGAGGGTGGGGGAAGGATTGGGAGCGGGGAGAAAAACTAATCACAAAAATGTTCAGAGGTGTGTTGTACTGAGTTCATTTGCCTTTCCAAGAGTTGGACTCTTTATGTTGTTTCTTTCACTTGATTTGTTCCATTGTTTATTGTTCTTGGAAATTTAATAAAGACTTCTAAAAATGTTTTTAAAAGTATGCCTAATGCATCTACTAGAGACAGAACCACATCAGCAAATCTAGGCCCCCAGAACCTCATATAACTGAGTAAAAAAGTGTGCTTTTAATAAACTCTTAAATTTGATAAAAGAAGGTTCAACCCTTACATGGATAGGGAGATGATTCCCTAGGCTAGATATAATCCAAAATAATGCAATTGCTCAAGTGGCCTCCCGATGGGTTCCAGCGACTGAAGGAATAGTCATACAATGATCATTCAGAGAGTGCAAGATCCTACCAGGAATACTCCATCCTAATTAAATCCCTCACCCAAGACAATCTCTGTAATACTCAAAAACAACTCCTGGACTCCTGTCATCCTGGAAGAGACATTTGCCTTTGCAGGCAAACCCTAGCTCCATCAAGTCCATCTGTAATGTCTAGCAGTAGAAGGTAAAACTGATCCCCAGTTGCTCCTGCCAAAATCAGTTGGTCTAGCTCTAATTATAGTCTTGTGGAACTAGAACTATAGGTCAGGTTGCCATGCCCCTTAGTTGACCAGTGCCATCCCCCTCTCAAGATCCAATACATTCAACAAACCCCCTCTCTCCTCCCCCGAAACTCCATCCAACAGAATCTCCCCCCCCCCCCCCAGTCCAAGATGGTTTATTTGTCTTGATATACTGCTCTTCATTCAAGGAATAACAGAGTGGTTTACTACTACTACTACTAATTATTTCTATAGTGCTACTAGACATACAGTTATCATTCAATGAGCAAAAGGCTCAAGGTAGCAGATAGCGCTGAGTCAGAAGGAACAAGTAAGATGGGGAGTCAGTATGTATGGCTTTATGAGTAAGGGCAATAACTTTGAATTGAATATGAAAGGCAATAGCTAAACAATGGTGTTGAATGAGGAAAGGAATGACATTATCAAATCTATTAGGATGGGATAGAATGCAGACAGCAGTATTGGTTGGTTTGAAGACAATATATTTGGAGTTGATGGAGACCTGAGAAAATAACTTTGCAATAATCCAAGCGGGACATCGAGACATATGATACAGTTTTTTGAGTTGAAGTATCAAGAAAAGAGCGAACAGTTCTAAACTGACAGAGAGAGAGAGAAAGCGCTGAAGTTTCTGCCACAGCTTAAAGATTAGGGTTTAAAAGAGTAATTGTCGGATATTGATAAAACACAGAATTTAAAAATAAAAAAGCAAGCAAATTTTGTTAGCTAGTCTCCATACCCTTTTCCCCATAGTTTTAAAACTTGATGTTTCTACCACAGCATTAACATATAATCTCTAGAAGGCACAGAAGGGCCCAGTTCAGTCTTCATTCCCTCCCACTCTCTCCAACTCCCACCCACCCCTAGCTCAACTCTTTATTTATAGTTGATTATTCTAATTAAGACAAGAGGGGAATTTTCATTGTAGTCTGAATCACATTTAATTAGTTTCTAAGAAGCAAACCCTAAATAAATTACAAATTACAACAGTCAAAAGGATCATTATATTCATCTGATATCCCTAGTACCTTATGAAGTTTTAATTAAACAATTCTATAATACTAAGATGCAGACAGTAGTCCATCAGTGAGTGGGGTGCTATCCAGTCTTTTGCATTGAGTGTCACATGTATGATTACCTCCCATTTGGTCAGATGTCTTATGTGGGTGCATGATTAAAAGAGTTCCTAGCTCTCAAAGAATGAGTCCTTTCTCTTGAGGCTAGAGTAGCAGACTTGGAAGTGCTGAGGGAGACAGAGAGGTACATAGAGGAGGCCTACAGGGACATTGTAGAGAAGTCCCACCTCCAATCTGGCAGCCCCTGTGCTGCCTTGTAGGAGGGATGCCTTCTAAAAGGAGAGCATCACCCTGGTGAGGCTAGAAGTAATCCTGTAGACAGGACCAGCACACCAGGGAATGCAATATCCTCTCGCACCGAGGGTGTGTCTCCAGGAGCTAGTGCACAGATAGGAAGGGTAAGGATGGCTGTTGTAGTTGGTGATTTGATTATTAGGCATATAGATAGCTGGGTGGCTGGTGGGCATGAGGATCGCCTGGTCACTTGCTTGCCTGGTGCGAAGGTGGCGGACCTCATGCATCACTTAGGTAGGATTTTAGATTGTGCTGGGAAGGAGCCGGTTGTCTTGGTGTATGTGGGTACCAATGACATAGGAACATGTGGGAGAGAGGTTCTGGAAGCCAAATTTAGGCTGTTAGGTAGAAAGCTCTATTCCAGAACCTCTAGGGTAACATTGAGAATATTGACTATTTAACCCTACTCTCTGTTTTCTATCTTTTAACCAGTTCTTAAATCACAATAGGATATTACCTCCTATCCCATGACTCTCCAATTTACTCTTGAGTCTTTCATGAGGTACTTTGTCAAATGCCTTTTGAAAATCCAGATATACAGTATCAACCAGCTCACCTTTATCCACATGTTTGTTCATTCCTTCAAAGAAATGTAATAGATTGGTGAGGCAAGATTTTCCTTCACTAAATCCATGTTGGCTTTGTCCCAGTAATCCATGCTCTTGAATATGCTCTGCAATTTTGTTCTTTGTAATAGTATCTACCATTTTGCCCGGCACCAGTCTATAATTTCCTTCATCTCCTCAGGAACCTTTTTTAAAAATCGATGTTACATTAGCCACCCTCCAATCTTCCGGTACAATGCTCGATTTTAAAGATAAATTACTTATTGCTAACTATAGTTCCGCAAGTTCATTTTTCAATTCGATCTATACTCTGTGTTCTAATATCCAACAATTTGAATTCAGGCACAAATATTTCTAGTCGCTATTCTATAAAGATGCGTATGTAAATTTTCCAAGGCAGATCTGCACCTAATTTAGGCTCAAGGATTTACACCAGGTTTCATTTGGTGTAAATCCTCACACCAAAAACTGGGCACAGATCCTAGCACTATTCTATAAATGGCACAACCCAAATTTGGGAGCTCTTTATAGAATCACGCTTAGCGGCCCTTTTACTAAGCCATGTAGGCACCTACGTGTACCCAACATGCATCAATTTTGAGTTACCGCATACCCCTTGCGGTAATGTCATTTTTGACGCATGTCCACTATGCACGCCAGAAAATATTTTTATTTTCTGGCATGCTGGCAGTAATCAGGCAATAATCGGCATATTTTGTGCATAAACCATTACCCTCCAGATACCACATGAGATCATACCACTAGGTCAATGGCTGGCGGACCATTTTTCAGCACACCTTAGAAAAAGGGCCCCTTAGTGCTCATTTCTTTGGCACACGTTTGGACGCAATTTACAAAATCCAGTACTAAGTACTTTAGCGTTAACCAGAAGCAGGTACTATACATTCAAGTAAACAAAAATGCATGACCTGCAATGAAAAATAGAGAGAACACCCCACTAGCTGTAACATTAGATTTGCACTTGATATATATTGATATCTTGTGTTTGAATGAATAAGTGTAAAGTCTTACGTGTTTTAGTAAAAAGGCTCCTAATTTGTACCTGAGAGAATGGAACATTAAGGGTTCTACAACTTGTTGTCTTTCAAATTAGGTGCCTTTAGTCAGGTGCTCGGCATTATTTGCAAATGCATTCCATAATTATATAAATGATTTGATGAAAAAAGACCTGAGGTCCATTGAGTCCAGTCTTCTGCTGATTGTCTGCTTTCTGTACATGCTAATGAGGGAGAAAGGGGTGTATCAGTTGTCAGGTAGTAGTGCAATGTGCTCACAATTTGTATTAGTACTTTTTTTTCCTAATCTATAGCCATGCCATCATATTAACCATTTTTTCTTATAAAATGTATAAATTTCTGAAATTGTAAGCAGTGGGGTGACTGAAGCATGAGCAATCACCGAGCTTCTTTCCTTTTGTTGCAACTGACTCTATGGTAAAATTATACTCCAAGCACTGTCTCTACCTTATTACATCTAAAACTTAAATGGATCAATATGAAGGATGATGTTTTGTACTATCAAATTCTACAATCAAATCCTTCCCACTATCAATAGCATGTTAAAGTGTTGAAATCTTAATTGAAATTGGTTGAAGCGCCTCACATAGCGTGAAGTAACTCCTTTTTACGCAGTATCCACTGTCATATATCTACCTTATTACAGCCATGCATGAGAATGACTTCACATATGCTAAAAAGAAATTTAAAATTCATGCTTACTGCAGAATGCTTAACATATTTCAGACAATTCTGAGTAAAATACTGGGAATAATCTCTAACATTCAAATATTGCGTTTATTTCCTTTTTTTCCAGGCTTTTCACATCTAAATTTGTTTGTGCATTTGTTTATAACATAGAATATGATTAGTTTTATCATATTTTTGCCTGAATTTGTTTTATTTAGAAATATTTATAAACCAAATTTAGGTTACTTTAAGCCACTTGACAAACATGGCAGACTGAATGATAATGATTTACTATTTCTTTTCATGAACATAAAAAATACTGTTAAAAAAACTATTTCTGAAGTGACATCTATTTTTTGATGTGGGCTACAATAGAATAATTTGAGATTTGGATGGCTCAGGAAATGTATATCTATTTTTCTAAGCTACAGAAAAATAACTTGCTGCTGCATTATTTCACCATGGAAAATGTATTTCTTAGAGTAGGCTTTCTTTAGCAATAGTTTAGGACTGCCATAGAAAACATTGATACAGTATGAAGTAATCCAAGTATTTTCTACTCACAAAAGGAAAGAATTATACGATCAGTTTAATTGCTACTCTTTTATGTAGACTTCAGTGAAGACATTTTACACTATCGAAAACATTTCAGAAACTGTAATATTCAGAGACAACTAATGCGGCATTTTTCTGTATAATGCAGTGAGCACAGTTCAGATCACAATGCCATTATTTTCATAATGATGGTCTATCTAAAGCATTGAACAATTATCCTCAATAGGCAATAATGGTAAAGAAAATAGCTGTTTTTGCACTACTAGTGTCCTTTGGTATGAATACATAGTGATTATGTCTGTAATTTAAGGACTAAGTTTCTAAACAGAGATCGGTCATTGGTTAACAAAGTGTTATTGTACATGACACATAAAAAAATTAAAAGGAATATTTATGTATGTTCTATTTTTATTTTTTTTAATCATTCTTTTTTTTATCATTTCAGAAAACCAAGAACAGTGTACTTTGCTATTATCCCATTTTCAATTCTTTTTCAATTGTATTTAGAATAACAAAAAAAAAATGTACATACCTTTGTGGATTATAAAGAAAAATACCAATAGAACATTTTAAAAGCAATCTTCCCAGGGTCTATTGTTCTATGCTTGGCATTTTTAACTAGTATAAAACAAATTTTTCAGCATTTTGTTAGATCCTTGTTTTCATTCCTGCTTTCTATTAGTCCCCTTCATAAAGGGCCTTTCACTATCAGGCTTATTTTCGAAAGAGAAGGGCGCCCATCTTTCGACACAAACCGCAAGATGGGTGTCCTTCTCACAGGGTCACCCAAATCAGCATAATCGAAAGCCGATTTTGGGTGTCCTCAACTGCTTTCCATTGTGGGGATGACCAAAGTTCAAGGGGGCGTGTCAGAAGTGTAGCGAAGGTGGGACTGGGGCATGCCTAACACACGGGCGTCCTTGATCCATAATGGAAAAAAGAAGGGCGTCCCTGATGAACACTTGAACGACTTTACCTGGTCCTTTTTTTGTTACGACCAAGCCATAAACATGTGCCCTAAATGACCAGATGACCACCGAAGGGAATCGGGGATGACCTCCCCTTACCCCCCCAGTGGTCATTAACCCCCTCCCACCCTCAAAAATATTTTTAAAAATATTTTTTGCCAGCCTCAAATGTCATACTCAGATCCATCGCAGCAGTATGCAGGTCCCTGGAGCAGTTTTAATGGGTGCAGTGCACTTCAGACAGGCGGACCCAGGCCCATCGCCCCCTACCTGTTACACTTGTGGTGGTAAATATGAGCCCTCCAAAACCCACCAGAAACCCACTGTATCCACATCTAGGTGCCCCCTTCACCCAAAAGGGCTATGGTAGTGGTGTACAGATGTGGGTAGTGGGTTTTGGGGGGCTCATCACACAGTAAGGGAGCTATGCACCTGGGAGCAATTTCTGAAGTCCACTGCAGTGCCCCCTAGGGTGCCCGGTTGGTGTCCTGGCATGTGAGGGGGACCAGTGCACTATGAATGCTGGCTCGTCCCATGGCCAAAGGTATTGGATTTGGTCGTTTCTGAGATGGGCGTCCTCAGTTTCCATTATCGTTGAAAACCAGGGATGACCATCTCTAAGGATGACCATCTCTAAGGTCAACCTAAATGTTAAGATTTGGGCGTCCCCGACCATATTATCGAAATGAAAGATGGACATCCATTTTGTTTTGATAATATGGGTTTCCCCACCCCTTTACGGGGACGTTCTGCGAGGACGTCCTCAGGAAAACATGGGCGCCCCTTTTGATTATGCCCCTCCACGTCAAAACAATACGTAATAGAACATTTTAATTGACAGTGTAGGATATAAGCAAAGATGGAACATATAGGTAAGAGAATACGGAGTTAGAATATAAGGTGACTAATTTGAAGTGTGTGAGATCCACATATGAGGTTTGAGGGTCATATTCTTTAGATTAAGCATTTACAGTCTGGCATAGGCTGACACAATGAGCAGCCCATTGTAAGTGTATTGACCCTAATAAAAAAAAATTCTTACACTGGCTTCCTCCACGTCAGCGTATTCTGTTTAAATCATTATCCAGCTTATTTTCGAAAGTGAAAGGCGTCCAAAAAGCGACCCAAATCGGGAGATGGGCGTCCTTTTCCCGTGGGCGCCCAAATCGGTATAATCGAAACCCAATTTTGGCGTCCTCAACTGCAGTCCGTCGCGGAGATGAACAAAGATCACGGGGGCATGTTGGAGGCCTGGCGAAGGTGGGACTTGGGCATGGTTATCAGCTGAGGAGAGATGGGCGTCTTTAGCTGATAATCGAAAAAAGGCGTTTTTAGTGCGATATTGGGTCACTTTTTTTACCCTTTTTTCACGAACAAGTCCCAAAAAAGTGCCACAACTGACCAGATGACCACCAGAGGGAATTGGGGATCACCTGCCCTGACTCCCCCAGTGGTAACTAACCCCCTCCCACCAAAAAAAAAAACACTTTAAAAACTTTTTTCCCAGCCTGTATGTCAGCCTCAAATGTCGTACCCACCTCCATGACAGCAGAATGTGTTCTAGCCTCTGACAGCCTTTCCCTGGTTCTGATGTGGGTCTCGGGTGAGTGTGACACCTTTTCTGTTAAGGGCACTGCAGAGTCACATCAGCAATGCATTGTGGTGTGTGTAGGGTATTGGGCTCCGTGATTCCACTAGCTTGTGTTAAATACTCACGATGTTGGTAGTTGGTAGGCTCTGCTCCCATGGTGCTTTTCCCTCTGCTTACTGGGTCAGAGTGTGCCCTGTTTTGTTTCCGGTAGTCCATGAGGTAGTGGCCATTTTTGTAAGACAGTTTTAGATCCCGTTCATGTGTTAGCCACGTTACAGCACTTAGTTCTTACCTTGAATGTGGCATTGTACACCATTCTGCCAGCTGGGACCTACTGCTAATCTCAGTACCAGCGAGACTCGTTGCCAGTGGGGCACAACCTCTGATATGCAGTTAACTGTGAGTAACGTGCTTATTCTAATAAAGGACGTTTTCAAAGAGATTAGTCTTCAGGTGTCAACTGCTGTGCCAAGGTTGTACAGCAGCAACAAGTCCTGTTCTTGGAGCACTTTTAGTGGGTACTGCAGTGCACTTCAGACAGGCAGACCCAGGACCACCCCCCCTACCTGTAACACTTGTGGTGGTAAATGGGAGGCCTCTAAAACCCACTGTACCCACATGTAGTTGCCCCCTTCACTCCTTAGAGCTATGGCAGTGTTGTACATTTGTCCCTCCCATGACCAAATGGCTTGAATTAGGATGTTTCTGAACTGGGCGTTTTTATTTTCCACTAGTAAAAAAGGCCTGTTTCTGTTTTAAAGGAAAGGGCGCTAGCAAGGTTTTCCTTGGAGTGTGTATGTTTGAGAGTGTGTGTGTGAGAGTGACTGTGTGAGACAGAGTGAATGTGCGAGTGAGTGTGTGACAGAGAGAGAGTGAGACTATGTGCGAGTGTGTGTAAGAATGAGAGTATGTGTCAGGGTCCCCCCTCCCTCCCACCCAGTTCCAGGGTGGCGCCCCCCCCGGTCTGTCTCCCAGTTGCAGGGTCCCCCCTCCGTCCCAGTTGCAGGGGGTCCCCCTCCCTCCCTCCCTTTTTCCCAGTTGCAGGGTCCCCCCCCATCCGTCCCTCCCTCAATTTAAAAACGACAGTGTGAAGCAGCAGCTCCGAGTTTGTTTTTTTTTTTTTTGTGTATACGAATGATGGCTTGTAGGGGAGTGGAAACAGAGATTAACCAATGTGCTTCCTTGCTTACCTCCCCTCCCTCCATTTTTCCCAGTTGCAGGGTCCCCCCTCCCCCTCTGACACCCCCTCCCTCCCTCCCTCCCTCCCTCACTCAATGTAAAAACGACAGTGTGAAGCAGCAGCTCATAGTTTTTTTTTTTTTTGTAGTGTATAGGAATGATGGCTGCGTAGGGGAGAGGAAACTGAGATCAACCAATGTGCTTCCTTGCTTACCTCGGCTCTCGCCGTCTCACCGCCGTTCCTCTTCGTCGTCTCCGACGGTCGGACCCACTGCTTTTCCCTCCCCCCATATTCCGATTCGCCAGTCGTGCCGTCTCGCTGCCCTCCCTCTTCGTCCTCTCCGATCTCTGACAGTCCGAATGTTGGGGAGGGAGGGCGGCAGCGTTTTTTGAGGGTGGAGTGTTGAACTGGGTGGGAGTGGCGTGAGGGCAGTTAGGTTACGCGGAGGGGGGCGGAGTGTGGTAGGGGCGTGAGGGGGAATGTCAGAATGTGGGAGGGGCGTGAGATGGGACGTCACTGATGGTGCCTCGCAGACCACCAGATCCATGGTCCCAGGCGCAGAACGTTGGAGGTGAGAATTATATTATAGGATTATCACAAAAAAAAAAATGCCCAGCTCAGAAAGGACCAAATCCATGGCATTTGGTCCGTCCAAACCGTATTTTTGAAACAAAAGATGGACGCCCATTTTTTTTTTTTAATACGGTCTGTCCCGCCTCTTCACGTACCTGTTTTCGGACATAGACGCCCATGGAGATGGGTGTTCGCGTTTGATTATGCCCCTCTATGCTTTTTATTTCAAGTGGTGTATGGTTTAACTTCTGAATTACTGAATGATTTATTACAACTGTCTTTATTTTGTTTTTCATCCAGATTATGTAATTTATATACTTTTTCTTACCCCTTGTGTTTGTGGCATTTGTTATTTAAATATTTGTGGTACACTTTGGAGCTCATTTTTAAAAGAGAAAAACAACCAAAAAGCGAAATAAAGCTGCATTTGGAAGTTTGTCTCACAAAAACGTCCAAACTAGTATTTTCATAACCAATTTTTAGATGTTTTTCTATGGAGTCCATCAGAAGTGCATTCAAATCACAAGGAGGTGTGTCAGGGGCGTGTTAAGGGCAGGATCTGAGTGTTCCTAAGACTTGGACGTTTTTTTAGCCATAATGGAACAGAAGTATCCAGAATTAAAACTAAGACATTTTGAGCTAGACCTGTTTTTATAATTGAATAAGGCACAAAAGGGTGCCCTAAATGAGCAGATGACCACTGGAGAAATCAGGGGTGACCCTAAATACCCTCCCAGTGGTCACTAACTTCCTCCCCCCCCCCCCCACAAATGTGAATACAAATATGATTTAGCAGCCTCAGATGTTAGAGCCAGGTCTATTAGAGCGGCAAGCAGCTCCCTGGAGTACTGTAATGGTGAATGCAGTGCACTGCACCATGGAGTGGGAGACTCTGGTCCCTATCTCTCTCTACCTGTCTCATTTATGGGGGAAACTGTGAGCCATCCAAAACTCATCAGAAACCCACTGTACCCACATATAGGTGCCCCCTTCACCCATAAGAGCTATTGCAGTGGCGTACAGTTGTGGGCAGTGGGTTTAGGATGGGTTTAAGTCCACTGCAGTGTCCCCTAGGGTACCCCATTTATCTCCTGGTATTCTGGGAGACCAGTCTACTAAAAATGCTGGCCCCTCTACATCCCAATGGCTTCAGTTTCTACGTTTTTCACTTTTTTTTAATGGACCAAAAATCAAAATGTCCAAAGCATAAAACCTGGTTAGAAACAGTATTTTTGAAAACAAAAGATAGATGTTTTTCTTTTTTGAAAATGAACGTCTTTCCTATTCTAATTTTGGACATAAGTATTGCCATACTGGGACAGACCGAAGGTCCATCAAGTCCAGCATCCTGTTTCCAACAGTGGTCAATCCAAGTCACAAGTACCTAGCAAGATCCCCAAAAAGTACAATACATTTTATGCAGCTTCTCCTAGAAACAACAATGGATTTTCCCCAAGTCCATTTTCATAATGGTCTATGGACTATTCCTTTAGAAAGCCATCCAAACCTTTTTAAAACCCAGTTAAGCTAACTGCTTGTGCTACATACTCTGGCAACACATTCCAGAGTTTAATTACATGTTGAGTGAAGAAAAATGTTCTAAAGTCGGACTTAGACTTCATATCAAAAATGCCCCTCCACATATCTTTTCTATTATCTCAGTATGGAATAGTTTGCCTGTCTATATCTGAGTAGAATCTTCTTACTTGATCTTTCAGAAAAAAAAAATTAAAATATTTTTATTTGAGAAACAATTAATATTCAGGGTTATTGATGTTGTGAGGATAATCATTATTTGCTGTACTCTGTAATTTTATTTTTTTACTTTGTGAACCACATTGAACACAAAAGGGGATATAACAGTATACAACTACTTTATTGATATTGATGGGATGTGATGCAGGCATGGGCAAGGGATATGGGCAGAGATGTGGTGCCCAAACTCACAAAGGGTGACCTTTATTGGTTAGAAGCCAAGTTAGTAGTAACTATAAATTTCTGCAGGATCTCATCCATAATCAAGTGGTGGGATTAAGTCTTTTTACCCACATGTCTTTCACATTCCAGAACAGTTTCTCTCATGACTTGCATGCACTGTCATCCAAATTATGGTTTTACAAAGGCACAGTGGACACATAGCCTATCTGAGGCAGAGGCAAAAGCAGCCTGCACTTCTGCTCTAGGAGGCATGACATCTTAAGTATGTTCTCTAGGGCCAAACATGTCTTACAGAAGGTCTATTTGTTTAATGTGGTGTTGGGAATGATACACTTGATGGTGAGTTACCCATTGCTGGGCACAGTTAGGAGAAGAGAAAGGTCAGATGAGTGTATGGTGGCATACTGTTATCATGGTATATATAGGTAACAGTAATTATATGGGTCTGTGGTTTGTGCAGGGTGTAGAATGGAACAATATTTAACCCATATAGGAGCTATGTGGAGTACTTTCACAGTACACATGCATGCCATTACCTTCTGCTCTCCTGATATCTGGATACAGACTGAACACACAATAACTGTTGCACACTGCCCTTTGGGCAAGTCAAAGGTAATGAAGGTTTGAGGGCTGTGTTCTATTAGAAACATCAGTGTTGAAAAACCTCATTGAGGATATCAGTGGAGCAATATGCACCTCAATCACGTACCTGTTTATGTAACTTAGGTGAGGTTGAGATAGGTTCAGGGTTCCACAAACATCTATAAACAGGAGTCTGGTGGCATCCTAGTGTCTCTCCCTTTGCCCCTGTTCATATGATTGGGGCATAAGTGAGGGTCCATGAAGTGTGCCTATATGTGTTCTTCTAACACAACATGAAAGGGTGGGTCTATAGCTGACTACTGCTACCACAGCAGAACAAAGAGCAGACCAACAATTGAGGAAGGTGATTCCAATGACTTTAATACAACCGGATAAATACTTATGCCTGATGTGGCCACATTTCACCAAAAGATTTCTTCAGAGGCAAAACTAAAGAAGTAAAATAAAAAAAAACCAACATGCATCCATCTAGAAATAACAGTTAGGATAAATTAGCTTTGCTGGAGAAATTCTGGAGGATTTGCTGCACCCGTAGTGCACTGTCATATCCGGAGCTATACTGCCCGGTTACTGCTGGGTCAGTGCGGGAGCCCTTACCGCCACCTCAATGGGTGGTATTAAGGTCTCCCAAAATGGCCATGCAGCAAGTGCTTTGCTTGCTGCACGGCCATTTCCTGCAGGAAAGAGAGACTTCCCTTTTACCTGCTACAGTAAATGGGGGCCTCGGCACATGTGAAAAACATGCACCGATGCCAGTGCAGGCCCCCTTTTGCCACAGCTGGGGCCCTCTAAGTGATCAAACAGTGCCCTAAATTACCAAATAGCCAATGGAGAGATTAAGGCATAACACCCCCCACCTTAATCCCTTGGTGGTCACTGACTCCCTCCCAGCCCCCTAAGATGTGACAGTAACATTACATACCAGGCTCCATGACAGCTTCACACTTGATGGCCATTCCTATTAGAGCAGCAGTCAAGTCCCAGAAGTAGCCTTATGGTCAGTGCTACTGGGAAGGGGATCCAGACCCATATCCTACTCTAACTGGTATACTTGTAGTGGAATGTGTGAGCCCTTCAGGATACACTAAATATCTACTGTACCTAAAAATAGGTGACACCTACAAGTATGAGAGCTATTGTATTGGTACACAGTGATGAACAGTAGGTATTTTTCTGCTCCTAGAGGGCTCACCATTCAATATAAGGGGGCTAGAGTGAAATATGTACCTGGGACCTTTTATGTAAAATCCATTGCAGTGCCCTTAGGCTGCCTCAGTACTCTGTTGGGATGTTTGTATGGCCAGTCTACTAAGAATGATGGCCCCCAGAAATCCCAGTGGCTGGCATTTGGGCATTTGTCTCTTGGGTGTTTGATTTTCCAAAATGCTACCAAAAGAAAAACACACTAAGCATAAAGCATCTAGTAAAAAGGTGATTTTCAGACCAAAAAGATAGGGATCAAGTTGCCAACTATAGTAGTACCCTAAAACAACCACTAGGGGGTTACCAGCCCCATTTTATGTCAGCAACATAAGGGAAACAGTGATTGGGATTGATCCTGTGCTGTACCCCTAGACACCTGGAATAGCCGAAGTAAGTGCTGGGAGGGTTTTATGCCAGAGAAACTTCTGCTAAGGGGATCTGCCTGAGGGGATAAAGGGGACCTGCTTGGGGAGAGGGGGGTCATGGGGTGAGAGTGATTATTTTATGCACCAGCTCTTTGAAATATCTGCCAAAGAACATTGGGTCATACATTAGAGGCCTGGTGTTCCTGGGGAGGAAGAGTAATGCCAACTCAAAACTAACATCATTTTTCCAGAAATAACATAGCTTGTAAGGTTGAATGGGAGTTATGTTATTCATTTATTGGAGGAGTTACTAACTTGAAATATTGAGTTACCATAGATTATTGACTTCCATGATAAATTAAGCTATCTTAAAACGTGATAATTTACCACAGCTTAGTAACTACCGCTATTAGTCAGTTAGTATAAGTTTTAGTAATAACAGACAAAATTTAAACACCTAACCTCATCCTCACATAGCAGACTTAAATCTATTAACTCAGATTTTGAATTGGTAGATTTAACTGAATGTTCAGCTGTGTTACTAGCTGGTTAAACTAGATCAATACCCAGATAACAATAATTGAGGACATTTTCTCGGTTATCTTCCCACTCCACAAGTATTTTGTGATCCCATGTTTACTTTGTATATTGTTGTGACCGTTTGACATATGTTTTTCTTATACAACATAATGGTAGCTGTACTTCACAAGGAGACCCAATCAAGTTTGCTTAGAGAGATGAATAAATACTAAAGGGTATAGTCAAAGAGCCACTTTTAAGATGGTTCAAAAGCAATGTATAAAAGCTCTAATGCCTCTGTTTCCTGCACACCCTGAATATTTCTATTATATTTATATTCTACATTTGTTTGACTCTCTATAGCTCTTTAAAATAGCCCTTTTAATAGCTTCTATTCTGCAAAACCCAAATATCTACTGTTATTGGCACATGGTGGACTAAAATATGGATGAATACATTTCACTGATAATATCTCAAGTCCTTTAGTGGTTCTAATTGTCTTGAAACCTTGCAGCTTTATACATTTGCAATCATTTATCTACATATATATTCGGTTAACTGAAAATGCATTCTCTTTATAAATCCTTTATTTCACAGAGCAGTTTGTCTCTCATTAGTGATTCTGTAATATTCTCAAATTAACAGTTCAGGTCTATTGTTTCCAGATCTGTGGCACAGTTGTTCATTGATTTTCCTTACTGTCTTATAGAAAATCTACAACTTTTTTACAGATTTATTTTTCCCTGTTTCATTTTGTTTAAATAGCTCCACTGTTATTACACGTCTTGCCTTTTAAGCATGGTTGACAGGAAAACACCAACGTCAATACTTTTAAGACTCTCTACCCTTTCAGTTGATGTAGTTTCTTTTAAATGATAAAAACGCAAGGGCAAAGTTAATGTTTTCCTCTCAGAATTGTATCCAACAATAGCAGATGTGAAGCCTAATTCTGCATAGGCCAGCTAGATATGTAAAGAGGCATCCCAATTGGGATATTCACAATTTTAAGAACGTTTTATTGAAGATTTGACAAATAAAGAGTGTTTTGTAAAAATACCAAAAATGGATTTAGAAAAAAAAAGTATGTTTGGTGACATATGGTGAGAGAAGTCAATTTCTTTGCAAAAAGACTGGCACCATATGGGCTTTGAACATGTACTTAATGGCACTTACAACCTAAAAGCAGTTAAGTTTGCAACCTACATAAGTAAGTGTACCCATTTATACATGCATGTGCAAAATTTTACCAAACTGGACATTTGTGGGAGCCAGTTAGGAAGCCTAACTCTAAAATCTTGGGCTTTTCAGGTACCTTCTAACAACAAATTGATAATCACAATTGTCCCCTCAATCACTCCTCCAAACCTAAATCCAAAGAAGCAGTTGGCTGATATGAATTATAACACCCCCCACACCTTTTATCTGCTTTTGTGGAGTGGAGGAGTAGCCTCACAAAGAGCGACCATATCTCAAACAATTATTACCTGAATTGGTTATTGCTCTATTTACCATTAACTTTCTCTTTGCTTCAGGTACAATTTCTCATTCATAGTAGATTTTCTAAATGTTAAACATCCATAGCTATCCCAGTATGTTTATGATACTGTATTATGCATTATTCTTTGTTGTGTATCCTATACTGTTTATTGTAAGCCCCATTGAACACAAAGCTTGCCAATATCCCCCTTGGTGGAACACCAAGAGGGTGAGTGATCGTGTCATTGACCGTCAAGCCAGATTGACGAGGGCCACCGAGGGCTGGCCACATCTTCCTCCTTGCTGCAGGAGCACAGCGCCACCCTGCAGGGCCTCAACACTCTCCAGTCTCCCAGCCGAGCGATGACTAACTGCTCAACCATTTCCTCACATCTATAACATAGCAGCCTTTCACTGGTCTTCCCCAGACTCCTACCTTCAACCACCAACACAAATCTAAGAACCACCGAGTCTCTGCACCTTGGGACAACACATCTGAATATCTAACTGTGAGTAAATTATCTACACTTAATAACTGAAAAACCAGATAAAAAAAAAAGAAAGACCACTACATAAGTCCCCGAGCCAAATGAATACCTTTAAACTGATCCTAATACGTTACTTCTTAACATTGATTCACACTTCGCTAACCACTCCACTCACGGAAATTAACATGATACCCATATTACACACAAACCAATGACTGATAGGACATAAAACACCTTATCAATCTGACAAGAATCCAAACAACGAAAAAACACCGACACGCAGACAACCACAACAGAAGGGAAATAAAGGTACCACCAAAATAAATGAACGACAACTAATAAAAATCCACATTACCAAACATGGACCCATAGCTAAAAATTCAAGTGGGATACATAAATGCCAGATCAGTAGTCAATAAAACAATAACCATAACAGACTGGATCACAACAGATAATCTTGACCTACTAATTATCAGCGAAACCTGGATCCATGACCAAAAGGACCCCATAATTCTGGAACTTTGCCCCCCAGGCTACAAAATTACCCACTGGACAAGGACAGAAAAAAGAGGAGGAGGCCTTGCACTAATCTACAGATCTCACTTTACTGTAACAACAACTGCTGAGTCTATAACACCGAAACTTGAAATCAATTTAGTTAGAATTAACCATACTGCCCTGATTGACAACTTAAATGCTGTCTTGTTCTACAGACCACCAGGCAATTGGCAAGAATGCCAATCACACTTTATGGACTTCATATCGAATACCTGTGTATCTAACTCCAACCTAATCATAATTGGGGACATAAATATACACCTAGAAGACCCTAATGCAACCAATGTACTGTACGTGAATGCAAAGACTTCCTACAGCTATGGGACCTTAGCTGGCCTAGCATGCAAGCCATCCATGTCAAAGGACACACAATTGATCTCATCACACACAAACTATCCTCAGACCTAAACCTTATACTAACAGATACAACATGGACAGAGATACCACGGTCAGATCACTATAAACTAAACTTCACCCTACAGTGGCATAAAAAAGGTACGCACCTAAAACAAGAACCCACAACCTACACTAGGAGAAGCCAAATTGACCCTGTAACATTCTGGCAAGAAATCTAAAATAATGAATGGACAGCACAAACAGACTCCAAACACTTTCTACTAAACTGGGACGACAGATGTAGGAACACACTAGACAAAATTGCACCACTACAAAAAAAGGACTACAGGAAGACAAAACTCAATACCTTGGTTCAACGAAGAACTGAAATTACAAAAAACACATGTTAGGAGACTTGAGCGAGTATGGAAGAAAATGAAAGATGAACAGACACTTAATGCATGGAAACAACTACAAAGGAAATACAAATACTCAATAAGACAAACTAAAAGAGCATACTACAAAACCAAAATAGGGCCAAACTATAAAGACGCACATAAACTCTACCAACTCATGAATAAACTAACAGACACCACACCGGTTACCACAACCAGCACAGGCACCCCATCGGCAAACAACCTTGCCAAATACTTCAATGAGAAAATTATAAAACTATGGTCCACGTTAACACTTAATACCATTGATCACGAAAAATTCATGGACTGTTTGGACCCAACTCCCGATGAATATCCAGCAGATTGAATCTGGATTAATTTCGATCTGCTAACCGAAGAAACCATCACTCAAGCAATCAACAAATTCTCCAAATCCCACTCCTAACTGGATATTTGCTCCAGCAATCTAATAGGGTCCGCCGCCAAACGCTTCATAACAGACTTCACGTCACACCTGAACTACATGTTACAACACGGACGTTTCCCCAAGGACAAAGGAAATATACTACTTACACCTATACCCAAAGACTTAAAGAAAAAATTAAACGACACAACCAGCTATCGACCAGTAGCATCCATCCCCCTGATAGTCAAACTAATGGAAAGTATGGTAACCAAACAACTAACCAACTACTTATACAAATTTACAATATTACATGAATCACAGTCAGGATTTTGATCCAACCATAGTACTGAAACAGTGTTAACCACTTTCATAACCAAATTCAAACAACTGATTGCAACCGGAAACAATGTGCTGCTCCTACAATTTGACATGTCCAGCGCTTTCGACATGGTTAGCCACCAAATATCTCAAACATCCTAGACTACTTCAGGATTGGAGGAAACATACTAAGATGGTTTAATGGCTTCCTAACAGCAAGAACGTATCAAGTGATTTCAAAATCACAAACATCAACACCATGGAAACCCGAATATGGAGTACCACAAGGATCACCGCTCTCACCAACCCTTTTTAACTTAATGATGACACCTTTAGCCAAATCGCTATCCAACCAAGGACTCAACCCGTACATTTACGCAGACGATGTCACGATATAAATCCTGTTTAAACATGATCTAACCGAAATTACAAATGAAGTCAAATATAGCCTCCAAATAATGAACTCATGGGCGGACGCATTCCAACTAAAGCTAAACGCAGAAAAGACACAATTTATGTCTCATCCTATCCTCACAATATAACACAAACAAACCCAATACCATAAACACCCCAGATTACACCCTTCCGGTCTCTGACAGTCTGAAAATTCTGGGAGTCACAATTGACCGATATCTCACACTCGAAGGCCATGTCAAAAACATAGCAAAGAAAATGTTCCACTCAATGTGGATACTTAAAAGGATCAAACTTTTCTTCCCAAGGGAAATATTCCGCAGCCTTGTACAATAAATGGTGCTAAGCCATCTAGACTACTGTAATGCCATCTATGCCGGATGCAAAGAACAAATCATTAAGAAGCTTCAAACCGCTCAACACACAGCAGACAGACTCATATTTGGGAAAGCAAAATACAAAAGCACCAAACCCCTAAGGGAAAATCTATATTGGCTCCCATTAAAATAACAAATTGCGTTCAAAGTCTGCACCATGGCCCACAAAATTATTCACGGGGAAGCCCCGACCTATATGTCAGACCTTATAGACCTGCCTACTAGGAATGCAAAAAGATCAGCATGCACATTCCTCAATCTCCACTACCCCAACTGCAAAGGACTAAAATACAATTCCACATACGCAACCAGCTTCTCATGCATTTCCACGCAACTATGGAACGCACTACCGAAGGACATAAAAATAACGCAAGACCTAACTACCTTCCGAAAGCTACTGAAAACTGACCTGTTCAAGAAGGCATACCATAAATATCCATCCTAAATACTAAATAATAAGACTGAACATGAACTAGACAAAACTGAACTCTTATTACTGACTGACCAACCACATTGCTATTAATGAATAGGCACTACCACTTTAATCCTCATGTCGAAAATGATTTCTCTATAGTTGATGACCTAACGTATGTTACAATCCAATCTATCACTCAGGAACCTATTTGCAATACCATAATGTATTCTTCTTTACCATGTATGTATGCACCCTAATGTAATACCATTTGTAATTCTGTTAACCGGAAATGGCAATCGCCATTACGGCAAATGTAAGCCACATTGAGCCTGCAAATTGGTGGGAAAATGTGGGATACAAATGCTACAAATAAATAAATAAGTAAGTAATGTGGGATATAAATGTCACACATAAATAAATAAATAAATAATGGCTAGTGCAGCAGCCTGAGAACCTAGGGGACCAGGTTCAATTCCCACTGCAGCTCTTTGTGACTCCAGGTAAGTAACTTAACCCTCCATTGTCCCAGGTACAAAATACATACCTCTGTATAACATGTAAACCACTTTGTAACCACAGAAAGGCAGTATATTAAATCCAATCCCCTTCTTCCCCTACTTGGTTTACTGATTATTTTAATTATTATGTAAACCACTTTGACAGTTTGACTGAAAAAAGTGCTATATCAAATAAATTTGAACATGTATAACTTGGAATGGATGGTACATTTTTTTCAAGTATGCATCTGTGTGAAGTGGTTCACACTATAAAGAGTTTCCAGTCCCCCCTGAGTTTACAAAAAACTATTAATCATGACCAAGTTCTGGAGTTTTTCCTCTGTGATTGGAGTAAAGTCCAGAGACAGAGATAATGTTTCCTGTTTTGGGATTCTAGCAATGCCAGCATACAGCTAAAGATGAAATCTGGAGTTGATTCCTTTAAAGCAAGTCAATGAAACTCACAGGAAGTTGCTAGGCTCACTGAGCCCCTACCAGTAATGAGAGTTAACTTCTATGGGCTATTTTAAACTTTAAGGGTTTCTGATGCAACTAGTGAGAGAAAGATTCAGTTGACAGTTGAGCGCTGGAAGTTGGAAACAGGGAGTTGAGATGAGACCAAGAAAGAGGCTGGAGGTGGTGGAGCTGAGCTACAACAACCCACACGATTTAACTCCTGGGTTCCCAGGAGTTCCAGCAAATAGATGGATTTTAAAAAACAGAAAGCAGAGCTAAATTGCTACAGATAGGCATTTGCCTGCTCTGCAACAGATGTTCATCTGAAGACAGAATCAAGCCCTACACTACCTGAAGTCAGAGACAGAACAGAAGGATTTCAACAGGAATAATCCCCACCATAGGTTCCTAAAAGACAGTACTGAAGCTTTCTGTGGGCTATTCATGGTATATGTACATGAGAAATGCAAAAGTTATATTGACAAAATATAATGATTTCTTATTTGGTTAGTCAGTACTCCACTGAGTACTTCATTGGAAAGTCATGGGATAGGAGGTAGTGTTCTATTGTGGATTAAAAACTGGTTAAACGATAGAAAACAGAGGGTAGAGTTAAATGGCCAGTATTCTCAATGGAGAAGGGTTGATAGTGGGGTTCCCCAGGGGTCTGTGCTGGGACCTCTGCTTTTTAACATATTTATAAATGATCTAGATATGGGAATAACTAGTGAGGTAGTTAAATTTGCCGACAACACAAAGTTATTCAAAGTTGTTAAATCACGAGAGGATTGTGAAAAATTACAAGAAGACCTTATAAGATTGGGAGACCGGGCATCTAAATGGCAGATGATGTTTAATGTGAGCAAGTGCAGAGTGATGCATGTGGGAAAGAGGAACCCGAACTATAACTACATAATGCAAGGTTCCATGTTAGGAGTGACCGAACAAGAAAGGGATCTCCGCCTTGTTGTTGATGATACGTTGAATCCCTCTCCTTAGTGTGCTGTGGCGGCTAAGAAAGCAAATAGAATGTTAGGTATTATTAGTAAAGGAATGGAAAACAAAAGTGAGGACATTATGATGCCTTTGTATCGGTCCATGGTGCGATCATACCTCGAATATTGTGTTCAATTCTGGTCACTGCATCTTTAAAAAGATATAGTGAAATTAGAAAAGGTACATAGAAGGGCGACAAAAAATGATAAAGGGGATGGGACGACTTTCCTATGAGGAAAGGCTGAAGCGTCTAGGGCTTTTCAGCTTGGAGAAAAGATGGCTGAGGAGAGATATAATAGAGGTCTATAAAATAATGAGTGGAGTGGAACGAGTAGACTAGGACTAGGGGGCACGCGATGATGCTACAATGTAGTAAATTTAATACAAATCGGAGAAAATATTTTGTCACTCAATGTGTAATTAAATTCTGGAATTTGTTGCCAGAGAATGTGGCAAATGCGGTTAGCTTTGCAGGGGTTTATAAAAGATCTGGACAGCTTCCTAAAGGAAAAGTCCATAGACCATTATTAAATTGACTTGGGGAAGATCCACTGCTATTTCTGAACTTTTGGGGGATTTTGCCAGGTATTTGTGACCTGGATTGGCCACTGTTGGAAACAGAAGGCTGGGCTTGATGGACCTTTGGTCTGTCCCAGTGTGGCAATAGTTATGTACTTATAGTGATTTTGCTCACATTCAGCAGATATATTTCCTGGTGCTAGTTTGACTGGTATATATGCTTTTTTTCCTGTCTAGTTCTGAAAAATGGAAAGTTTGAATGTATTTTCCCTTTGAGAATTGTTGAAGAGCCTGCAGGTTAAAAGTGCTAAGGGACAAGTACCTGCATTGTTCAGAATACTTCCCCCAGTTGAGAACTTCAAAGAAAGGGGACTGTCATATGAAACTGAAGGGAAGCAACTTCAAAAGGACTGCTTGAAAATCATATTTCTCTGACAGTCTGATGAAGAACTAGAACAGAATTGTAGCAGCAGATGGAAGAGTTATACACTGTAAAAGAAGGGGTTTGTTTCTACTTGGTTTCTTGTTTCATCCTTTAGATAAAAACATGTTCTAAATCTTTCAAAACTCTTTTAATATGAAGCAACAGAAACTGCACAAGTATGGTAGTACAACACCCTAATGTATGCTAACCTCCTGCAGGAGATCTATCTATCTATCTAGTAGATAAGAAGTAATAAGAAGTTGAAGGAGAGAGAGAGAGAAAGAGAAAGAGAGAGAGAGAGAATGTATGTGTGTATGTGAATCCTGTAAATGATAAAATGCATACATGTATTTTATTTCCATACCTGTGAGAGATTCAGTGTCATTAAGGAAAGATTAATCCACTGTCTACTCTGCTCATTTTCCTTTCAACAGTGATATGCATAAATATTCTGAAATATATTTTTTTTACTTTTTATTATTATGACAGTTGCTGTTTCTTTTTTTCTTTCTTCCTTTTTAAGTTTTGTGCTCTGCAGGTGGAAAATGTATTTTGGTGGCTTGAACTCCTAACAATCTGTGTTAAAAGACAGACAGGGGAACTTAAATGATTTTTCTCATTCATGCTAGATGAGTGAGTAGGTTACCAGATGGCTCCAGGTCATAAAGGACTGATTGAGCCAGTCCTGTTTTACTTCCATTGCTGGAGCCCTCTGAGCAAGTAACTTTTAAATAGCTGGATTCACAGAAAATGTTCCAAATGTGAAAAGAAAAGCTTTGCACGCAAGTCACACAGATTGTATGCTTTTAAAGTATACCTTTTTGATCTT
The DNA here is from genome assembly GCF_901765095.1 of Microcaecilia unicolor. NCBI lineage: Eukaryota > Metazoa > Chordata > Amphibia > Gymnophiona > Siphonopidae > Microcaecilia > Microcaecilia unicolor. The sequence continues at coordinate 470,950,982 of NC_044033.1, read as the reverse complement.
TGATGATGACTTTGTGTTTTCCAAGAACTGATAGCATCAGGTAAAAAGTCTTAGCCTGGCAAAAGAAGCAATTTGTGTTATTGTAGATTGTTTACCAGATATACTGCATCTGTTTAATGCCACATAATGACACTATCAAGTTACATAGTATTTATTGTAGGTGAAAAATGATTTTAATGGAAAATAAACAGTGAGACCATTAAGCAAGTCATAATTTTAATGGCAAGTATCATAAGCTATATATTAGATCTTTTAGATATTCACTGACCATTTCTATATGCCCTGATAATGTGGAGGGGCATAATCGAAAGGGGCACCCAAGTTTTCCTGAGGATGTCCTCGCAGGACGTCCCCGCAAAGGGGCGGGGAAACCCATATTATCGAAAAAAGATGGGCAGTCATGTTTCGTTTTGATAATACGGTCGGGAACGCCCAAATCTTGATGTTCAGGTCGTCCCTAGAAATGGTCGTCCTTATAGACTTGGTTGTTTCTGATTTTTGGCAATAATGGAAACTAAGGATGCCCATCTCAGAAATGACCAAATGCAAGCCCTTTGGTCGTGGAAGGAGCCAGCATTCGTAGTGCACTGGTCCCCCTCACATGCCAGGACACCAACCAGGCACACTAGGGGGCACTGCAGTGGACTTCACAAATTGCTCTCAGGTACATAGCTCCCTTACCTTGTGTGCTGAGCCCCCCAAAAACACACTACGCACCACTGTACACCACTACCATAGCCCTAAGGGGTGAAGGGGGGGCACCTATATGTGGGTACAGTGGGTTTCTGGTGGGTTTTGGAGGGCTTACATTTACCACCACAAGTGTAACAAGTAGGGAAAGGGAACGGGAAATAGGACTTCATATACTGCCTTTCTGAGGTTTTTGCAACTACATTCAAAGCGTTTTACATATATTCAGGTACTTATTTTGTAGGGAGGTAGGGGGATGGGCCTGGGTCCGCCTTCCTGAAACTGCTCCAGGGACCTGCAAACTGCTGTGATGGACCTGAGTATGACATTTGAGGCTGGCACAAAATATTTTTAAATTATTTTTGAGGGTGGGAGGTGGTTAGTGACCACTGGGGGAGTAAGGGAGGTCATCCCCTATTCCCTCCGGTGGTCATCTGGTCAGTTCGGGCACCTTTTCTTGGCTTGATCGTAACAAAAAAAGGACCAAGTAAAGTCGTCCAAGTGCTTGTCATGGATGCCCTTTTTTTCATTATGGGTCGAGGACGCCCACGTGCTAGGCACGCCCAACTCCCGCCCAGGGCCGGTCTTAGCAAGTGCGGGGCCCTATGCAGACCAATTTGATGGGGCCCCACCCTAGCCCCGCCCCCACCCTAACTCCGCCCCCACCCTAGCTCCAGGGCCCGCCACCTCTCCCTCCGAGCTCCAAGGCCCCCAGCTCCAGGGCTTGTCGATCCTGCAGTCAGTGCCAACTGAAAGCCATGTCTTTTTCACAAACACAGATACACCCTAATCCACTATAGAATAAGTAATCATAAACTTTCTATTTAGACAAAAAATAAAATGAAACCCAGACTCTGCATACAATGCAACACCACAGGAACAGAAAATGTCCCCTAGTACTGTGCAAAATATAAAGACAGCAGATGTAAATTTGAAAAAAACTAACAAATACCAATCACCACTTTACAAATTAACAAATAGAAATAAACCAAATATAGAAAATAAAATACCATTTTATTGAACTAATATATTTAACTTTCAGAGGCCAAAACATCCTTCCTCAGGTCAATACAGTATAGTACTGTTACAGTATCCTATCCTGACCTGAGGAAGGGGGTTTTGTTCTCTGTAAGTTAGCCAAAATGTATTAAAATTAGTCCAATAAAAAGATTACCTTGTTTGCATGTTCTATTATAAACATTTATTAACATATCTACAATACTACTTTATCCTAAAGCAAAAAAAATTAAATATACATTTTATGTTTGTTGTCTCTGGTTTCTGCTTTCCTCATCTTTTCACTGTCTTCCTTCCATCCAGCATCTGTCTTCGGTCTCTCTCTGCCATCCAGTGTCTGCCCTCTCTGATGTCCCCTCCATCCAATGTCTGCCCTCTCTTCCTGCCTCTTCCATCCACATCTGCCCTCTATCTCTGCCCCTTCCATCCACCATCTGCCCCTGTCTGCCCTCTCTCTCTCCCCCATCCATTCACTGTCTGCCCTTTCTATCCCTTCCATCCACTGTCTGCCCTTTCTCTCTGCTCCTTCAATCCACCATTTGCCCTCCCTCTCCCATCCATCCAGGGTTTGCCCTCCCTCTTGCTGCCCCATCCAGGATCTGCCCCTCTCTCCGCCCCTTTTTTTCAGCCCCCAGTTCCAGCCCCACTATCCCACCAGTCCCCCATTTCAGCCCCAGCCCTTTTCTCCCACCAGTCCCGAGCTTCAGCCCCCCAGCCACTTCTCCCTGTCCCCTTTTCAGCCCCCAGTCCCTCGTTTCAGCCCCTGCCCCTTTTCAGTCTCCAGCCTCTTATCCCACCTAACCTCCTTTTCAGCCCCCAGTTCCAGCCTCCTTCATCCACATGCCTTGTATTAGGACCCCCCTTTTCAGAACCATTCTCCCACCTGACCCACTCATACCCCATTTTCCCACCAGCCTCAGGCATGGCCCCCATTTTCCCATATTGCCCCTTCTCAGACTCAGTCCCATTCTCCCATCCAAGAACCCCAGTCCCCTCCCCACCCGTCCCCTTCAAGCATCCAAGAACCCCCTCCCCATCCCCTTCTCCCATCCTTGAACCCCCTCCCCACCTCAGTCCCCTTCTCCCATTCAAGAACCCCAAGTCCTCTCCCCACCCGTCCCCTTCTCCCATCCGAGAACCCCCTCCCCAGTCTCTCCCATCCAAAAACCCCAGTCCCCTCCCCACCCGTCCCCTTCAAACATCCAAGAACCCCCTCCCCATCCCCTTCTCCCATCCTTGAAACCCCCTCCCCACCTCAGTCCCCTTCTCCCATTCAAGAACCCCAGTCCTCTCCCCACCCGTCCCCTTCTCCCATCCGAGAACCCCTCCCCAGTCTCTCCCATCCAAAAACCCCAGTCCCCTCCCCACCCGTCCCCTTCAAGCATCCAAGAACCCCCTCCCCATTCCCTTCTCCCATCCTTGAACCCCTCCCCACCTCAGTCCCCTTCTCCCATTCAAGAACCCCAGTCCTCTCCCCATCCGTCCCCTTCTCCCATCCGAGAACCCCTCCCCAGTCTCTCCCATCCAAGAACCCCAGTCCCCTCCCCACCCGTCCCCTTCAACTATCCAAGAACCCCCTCTCCACCCCCTTCTGCTTCTCCCATCCATGAACCCCTCCCACCTCAGTCTCCTTCCCATTTGAGAACCCCCTCCCCACCCCACCCTTCCCCCACCTGAGAGCCCCACACCCTTCTCCCACCTGAGTCCCTCCACACCTACCAGCTCCATTCTCCTGCCGCCCAGGCCCACCACCCTCACTGCCTTTAAAAAAAAACCAATTTGAAGCACTGGAGTAACAGGCAGCAGCGCCTCGTGTCTTCCCTTCTACTAAAAATCTCTTCGACGACGTCATTGGGCCTTCCCACATTGAGTCCCGCCCGCCCTCGCGGTAATTGGAAGTTACCTCAGAGGAGGGCGGGACTCAATGTGGGAAGGCCCAATGACATCGTCAAAGATTTTTAGTAGAAGGGCAGACGCGAGGCGCTGCTGCCTGTTACTCCAGCGCTTCAAATTGGGTTTTAAAGGCAGGACAGGACGAGCAGTGCCGGGAGCGGACTCGGAGCACCCCCCACCCACCACCACCCACTGACATTTGGGGCGGAGCGCCCCCACCACGTCGCCGTCGCGCGTTGTTGAACTTGGGAGGGAGGGAGAGTGGTGCTCGGGCGGTCGGGGCGGGGCTACCTGAGGCGTGCTGCACGGGGCCCCCCTGAGCGTGAGGCCCTATGCAGCCGCCTCAGTTGCCTCGCCTTAAGACCGGCCCTGCTCCCGCCTTCCCTACACCTCTGACACGCCCCCCAGGAACTTTAGTTGTCCCCGCAATGGACAGCAGTTGGGGACACCCAAAATCAGCTTTTGATTATGCCTATTTGGGCGACCCTTGGAGAAGGATGCCCATCTTCCGATTTGTGTCAAAAGATGGGCGTCCTTCTCTTTTGAAAATAAGCCTGATTATGATCTTACATGCAACAGATGATAGTTCAAAGCAACCAAGTTATGAAACATAGATTCTCAACACAGGGGGTCTATTTACTTTTCTGTGGTACAATAAAGCATTCTTACCCTATTTTACCATGAGTTGTATTCCACCGGATTTACTAAACTGTGATACATTAATAATGATATTAGCAAATATAGGATTCCTTTTACTATGCAGCGGTAAGCCTAATGCAGCAGCCCGGAGGTACTTCCCACCCCTAGCGCACTGTCATTTCCGGTGATACAAAAATGTATTTACTTTTGTAGTGGCAGAGTGTACCCTGCGGTAAACGGGCAGTGCTGCACACTGCCTAGTTACTGCCAGGTTAACACAGGAGTCTTTACTGCCACCTCAATGGGTAGCAGCAAGGGCTCAACCCCTAAATGGTCATGTGGCAAGTGTTTTACTTGCCGCCCAGCCATTTCTAGCTTGGTAAAAGGGGCCAATAGTGATAATTTTCTTTTAATTTTCATGGCTAAGAAATTTACATACAGATATCCAAGGCAATGTTCAATAACAGCCCCCCGTTCTGGGTAAGCTTTATTTAAAAAGCACCGTAAGGCCCTGCAAAAACACAGCAACCCCTCCCAAATATCCCTAAGCAGTTAATATATCATAAAGAGGTGAATAAATAAATAAATAATGAAAAGGAAGTCTTGCTCACATTCTAAAGTTTCAGCATACTAGCAAGAATAATACATGGCTTCAGATACAAGATTTGCTGAATCATCTTGTTCAGTGATGGATTCTTCTAAATATGCAGTGTTGTGTGGTATCATGTTAGAAGTAAAGCATTTCCATAGTGAACGTTTCCCCACTATTCAAATAATATGGTAACTACTAATTAACTATGGAAACAGCCTTAAAAACCTGGTTGTTCCACCTAAGATTTTTCTACCCTTTCACTGTCTCCTGCAACCTGACCCCTATAATGTACTGCCCTTCCCATTTTCCCCTCCCCATCCCCTATCTCTACTATGCATTTGTATGGACTCTGAAAGAGTTATTTTTGCTTTCCTATCTTGCATTTATAATTCCTTTCCAGTTTTCACTCCTGTTTTTAGATCCACCGTGATCTGATAGTTAACTAATGGCAGTATAACAAAACCTAATAAACTGTAAAGTGTTAACTCTAACAGCATGGGGATTACATTTAACATTGCTCCCACAGATGGGCTTGCTTACTTACTTCATCTGTGTCATGTGCTGCACCAGCAGTCCATTGTTATAGGGCACCCAAATCTATCTCTGTGGGAGGGGGGAGGCAACCATTCCTGCCAGCTGCAGACATGTGACTGAGCTGAGCAACTACTGCAAACTGCACACCCTGCAAAGAGCTGGAGTCAGAAGTCGCAGCTTGGCTTTCAGAAAGTCACTCCAGGTCCACACAATGTTACAATTCTGTGGGCGGCAGCACTCCATTCAGGCTGTCTCTGGTGACCTGCAAGGCCTTTCTTCTGCCAGATCCCAACCCTCTGATACAACTTCCTGTTTTGGGCTGGAAAGATTTGGCAAACAAAAAGCCCTGAGGGTCACCTGGAGACAGCCTGAGTTTATTTTCTCAACTGCCAATACATATACCCAAGGTGCAGTTTGAGTATTGGGGATAGATGCTTAATTTCTACAACTGGGGAGGGGGAGAGGGATGTCTCAGGATCAATTACAGGACTTATTAAATGCTAAGATTCATTATTTTTCTAGCTAAAGGATTTTTTGTTGGGCGCACACTCCATTGGAATTGGTTTTATTTCAATCACATTCTCATAAAAGGTCTGCTTTTGAGAATATAAAGCCCTTGAAATGAACATCCGTTAACAATCCCTGTATCAATCTACGTGGCAACAGTGGTTGGGCATTATTTGTTATGAGAACTTTCTTACTGATGTTATGCCTTGCATTAATTGTTACTGCTGAATAAATATGACACATAATAAAAGATGAAATAAAGGTGGATGGAGAGGGATGTTGGACCCAGGAGTGGAAGGAGAGGGAGAAAAGAAAAAAAAAAAGAGGAAAGAGCTAAAAGGGAACAATCATAGTGCTAAAGACAAGTGTAGTGAGGGAAAGGAACAGGACAGGAGAAGATTAAAAATGAGAAATGGAGAGCCACCAATGAAAAGAGAACAGAAGGCAGGAGAATGATGGGTAAATAAAATGTCCTTACAATAAAGATAGAAAATAAGTGCTTATTTTAAATTTACTAATGGGAATATGTTAGCTTTGGAAAATGTGAATTGCAAATGGCTTTGTATTATGTTCAGTATAGAGGAAAAATGCATTTCTGTTTTTAGGTCTTGACTGCTTGAGCTTCTCAGTTCAATTTTGTCTTTATATTTTCTTTTATATTCATATCATGTTAAAAAGTAAAATAAAAGCAATTAGTTGCTATAAACTGGTAACTGTAAACAGTAATTACTTTCCTAGATGGGCGATTTTGTTACCATAACTAGTTACTTTCAGCTAAGTGGTAAATGTAGTTGTAGTTAATTATTTTTGATGAGTAATCAGCACAACACTGTAAATATGTGTATATGCTGCTTTACCTCTCTAAAGCATTGACAAGAAGATTGTTTGCAAACACTGGATGGTGCTGCAAGTTCATCAAGCTTTTCAAGAAATGTCTAAATTTGCATTTCAACTGAGAAAAAAATAATTATGAGATTATTTAGTATATACAAGACCCCTTGTGGAGAATTGCCTAGATAAAGAAATGTTGTGGGTCATGAAAAATGTGAAAAGTGTGTCATATGTGATTTTATATTAGAGCTATCTGAATTTCAACACCTTTTTGCCAAACGTTAAAACATAACACAAAGTGTGACTCTGGAAGTACCATTTGTGTGATTATGGGGCTCATACAAGAAGCAGAACAAAGTGGCAGATTGACTCTTTTTTTTTTTTTTTTTAGAAAAACGTTCAAATCACTAATTTGGAAACACAATTTTGAGATTTTATTTTCTATACAGTTTATCTCCAGTGTATTCAAATCATAAGAGGGCATGCTGGGGTCGAGATTTGGACATTCCCATAACTTGGACATTTTTCTGCCATAATAGAACAAAATAAAAACATCCCGGGCTAAAAGTTAGACATTTTGGTCTAGACTTGGTTTAGTCAGGACTAGGTCACAAAAAGGTGAAATAAATAACCAGATAAACACTAGAGATTAAGGCTTGACCACCTCTTATTCTCCAAGTGGTCATTGACCCTCTCCCACTTACCAAAGATATAAAAGAAACAGTACAAAACAGCCTCTATGACATCTTCATATTAGAGCAGCAAGCAGGTCCCTGGAGTAGTCTCATGGTCAATGCAGTGCACTGTAGAAAAGGGAACCCAGGAACATATCCCACTCTAATGGTGGAAAGTGTGAGCCCTCCAAAACTCACCCAGAACCTTCAGTACCCACATACAGGTGACACCAACAAATATAGGGGGTATCATAGAATATAAGGGGAGAGGGTAATGGTGAGCTGCGTACTTGGAACCTTTTATTTGAAATCCACTGCAGCACCCCCTAGTGTGTGCCACTGCTCTGCTGGGGGAAGGATGACAGTCGTTCAAAAGCGCACAATTTGGAACATGGTATCTTTCAAAGATATCACCAAAACAGGGAAGATAGGGTATCCTGATAGTGAGGTTGCAATAAAGAACTTAGCAGACCAGGAGGGGCATAATCGAAATGGGCGCCCAAGTTTTCCTGAGGACATCCTCGTAGGACACCCCGGTGAAGGGGCAGGGAAACCCATATTATCGAACAAGATGGGCATCCATCTTTTGTTTTGATAATACGGTTGGGGATGCCCAAATCGCAAAATTTAGGTCGACCTTAGAGGTGGTCATCCTTAGAGATGGTTGACCCCAATTTTCGGCGATAATGGAAAAAAAGGACGCCCATCTCAGAAACGACCAAATTGAAGCCATTTTATCATGGGAGGAGCCAGCATTCGTAGTGCACTGGTCCCCCTGACATGCCAAGACACCAACCGGGCACCCTAAGGGGCACTGCAGTGGACTTCAGAAATTGCTCCCAGGTGCATAGCTCCATTACCTTGGGTGCTGAGCCCCCCAAACCCCATTCCCCACAACTGTACACCACTACCATAGACCTAAGGGGTGATGGGGGGTGCCTACATGTGGGTACAGTGGGTTTCTGGTGGGTTTTGAAGGGCTCATATTTACCACCACAAGTATAACAGGTAGGGGGCGATGAGCCTGGGTCCGCCAGCCTGAAGTGCACTGCACCCACTAAAACTGCTCCAGGGACCTGCATACTGCTGTCATGGAGCTGGGTATGACATTTGAGGCTGGCAAAAAATATTTTAAAAGATTATTTTTAGGGTGGGAGGGGGTTGGTGACCACTAGGGGAGTAAGGGGAGGTCATCCCCGATTCCCTCCGGTGGTCATCTGGTCAGTTCGGGCACCTTTTTGAGGCGTGGTCGTAACAAAAAAATGGAACAAGTAAAGTCACCCAAGTGCTCGTCAGGGAAGCCCTTCTTTTTTCCATTATCAGTCAAGGACGCTCATGTGTTAAGCAGTCCCCAGTCCCGCCTTTGCTACGCTTCCAACTCACCCAAGTGAACTTTGGTCATCCCCGCGACAGAAAGCAGTTGAGGACGCTCAAAATCGGCTTTCGATTATGCCAGTTTGGGTGACCCTGGGAGAAGGACGCCCATCTCCCGATTTGTGTCGAAAGATGGACGCCCTTCTCTTTTGAAAATAAGCCTGCAGGTGTCTTTAGAGAAAAATCAGTCAAAAGATTGCAAGACTATCAACTGCTGAGCAAGATGTAAACAGGAACAACAAATATAGTATGCAATATCTATATGCGAATGCCAGAAGCCTAAGAAATAAGATGGGAGAGTTAGAATATATTGCACTAAATGAAAAAATAGATATAATAGGCATCTCTGAGACCTGGTGGAAGAAGGATAACCAGTGGGATTGTGTTATACCAGGGTACAAATTAAATCATAGTGATAGGGTTGATCAACTTGGTGGAGAGGTAGCATTGTATATCAAGGAGGGCCTTGAATCAAATAGATTGAAAATTCTGCAGGAAACAAAATACATCTTGGAATTCCTATGGATTGAAATTCCATGTGTAAAGGGAAAAAGGATAATAATAAGAGTGAACTACCATTCACCTTGCCAGGATGAACATAGAGATGTAGAAATATTATCAGAAATTAGGGAACCTAACAAACTGGGGAACACAATACTAATGGGTGATTTCAATTACCCCAATATTGACTTGGTAAATATAACATCAGGCATTCTAGGGAGGTAAAATTCCTTGAAGAAATCAAGGACTGCTTTATGAAGCAGCTGGTACAGGAGGCAACAAGAGGATGAAAAATTCTAGATCTAGTCCTTAGTGGAGCACATGATCTGTTACAGGAGGTAATGGTTCTGGGACTGTTTGATAACAGTGATCACAATATGATCAGATTTGATATCAATTTTAGAGGAAGCACAAACAGGAAATCCAATACGTTAGCATTTAACTTTCAAAAAGGAGACTATGATAAAATGAGAAGAACGGTGAAAACAAAAACAAAGAAACATCTGTGAAGGTCAAAAATTTACATCATGTATGGATGCTGCTCAAAAATACTATCCTGAAAGCCCAGGTCAAATATAATGCATGTGTTAAAAAAGGAGGAAGGAAGACCAAATGACAGCTAGCATGGTTAAAAAGTAAGGTGAAGGAAGCTATTAGTAGAGCTAGAAGAAAATCTTTCAAAAAATGGAAGAAGGATCTGCCTAAAAAAATAAGAAACATCATAATGAATGGCAAGTCAAATGCAAAGAGCTGATAAGGAAGACAGAGAGGGACTTTGAAAAAAAAGATTGCGTTGGAGGCAAAGACATGGTGAAAATGTTTTAGGTATATTAAAAGCAAGAAGCTGGCAAAAGAATGAGTTGCACTGCTAGATGACCATGGGTAAAAGGGGCACTCAAGGAAGACAAAGCCATAGTGAAGAGAATAAATTAATTCTTTGCGTTGGTCTTCACCGAGGAAGATTTGGGAAAGATACTGGTGTCAGAAATGTAATTCAAAGCTGACGAGTCAGAGAAACTGAATCAAATCTCTGTAAACCTGGAGGATGTAATGGAGAAATAGATATGTAAGAGAGTAAGAAGAGTTTGAAAGTAAGGCAACTAATTTAAAGAAAGTTGCACATGATTTCAGAGAGATGGTTAACATAGGTAAGAGAGTAAGAGGAGTTAGAAAATAAAGAGACTAATTTAAAGAAAGGTGCACATGAGGTCAGAAAGATGGTTAAATATTATGTCAGCTAGGGTAGGACTCAAAATTAACCATTTGGGGAAGCAGCTACTCCAGACATCTTCTTCAAATCTGAAAAGGAATGTCGCTGTCCATAGGAAAAATAGATCCCCACAATGCCAGAACTTCCTGGCACATAGAAAGAAATAATCTCCATCTTTCTTGAGTAACCTATGTAACATCTGGATACATCCATATTGTCCATCCCTTAAAAAGAATTGTAGATTTCCTAAAGTAGAGTCACAATAGAGTATTCAAGTCTTGTTCAAACACTACACTAACTAGTAAAAGGGCCCTTTTACAAAGGCACATAAGTGCCTACGCACGTCAAGAGTGCAACAAATTGGCATTACAGCCCAGCTAACACATGCAGTAATTTTGTATTTGTCACACGCCGAAAACACGTGGTAGAAATAATTTCTATTGTCTACCTTGGGGGTGTTCCCGGTGGTAATTGGCAGTTGGCCTTGTGGGTAACACGTGAGCCCTTACCGCTATGTCAATGTGTGGCAGTAAGGACTCAGGCCATAAAAAGATGTGTGCTGGGTTTTATTTTGCCACACTTCCATTTCTCAGCCCCCCCCCCAATCCCCCTTTTTTCCAGAAGTGGTGGAAAAATAGTCCAACGTGCGTCCAATAAACACGCTCATACTACCGCATGCCACTTTTTGGTGTGCCTTTGTAAAAGGGCTCCAAAGTGACTTGGTTGTGGACTTCTTCAATAGGTATTTCCAGCACTACAGAAATGTCCAAAATTTCAAGTCTCTCTTCTACTTCATCGCTATGAGATGTTTAAAAAAAAAAAAACACCTTATTGAAGAGAGGCAACAATGATACTGGCAGACCCAGAACATGTATTGATAGTTAACTGACCCAAAATCATAGAAACGTTTAACACTCTCATAATAAGGCACCAAGTATTTTCCATTTGTTCCAACTTCTTATGTATAACTAAATTTATCTTTAATTAAGGCTCCTATCACATTCTTAGGGGCTCTTTTACTAATCACTAACACTTGCTTACCACAGGTTAAAATGCACTACTGTGAGGCACTTGGGTGGCCCACAGTAGTTTTTGTATGTGCGTGGCTACCCAAGTGTTAAAAAATAGTTTTTAATTTTTAGCACTGGGGGAAGGTCTGGGGTTGGAGAGAAGGCATGTTCTGTGCTAATCATTTGTGTAGCTACCTTGTCGTGCACTAACTGACTAGCGTGAGGTCAGCATGTGAGCCCTTAATGCCTACAAAATAGGTATCGGTAAGTGTTCACTCACTAATGACCATGAACTAATGGGAAAATTAGTATGTGGACATTATTCCTGAAATAGAAAAATTGGCAGCACTAAAAATGGCCTTAGTACATGGGAAAGACCAGTAATGGGGATAGCACAGGTCACTTTAGTGTTGCTTAGTAAAAGGGTTCCTTAGTATCAGAAATATTCTGTTCTGCTCCAGCTATTTTATCTTCATATTCCTTGTACTTTATTTAGGAGCCCTTTTACTAAGCCATGGTAAAAAGTGGCCTGCAGCAGTGTAGACGCGTGTATTAGGTGCGCACTGAGACAGTTTTTACCGCGTCTGCAAAAAAGGTTTTTCTTTTTTTTTATGTGACAGGAAACGGGCATTCAGTAAAACTAAAACCAGTGCGTGTCTAAAACCGGCCTGAGCCCTTAATGACATCCATTGATCTAGTGGTAAGGACTCACAAGTGGTAAGGACGCACAGTCACGTGCGGTGACTGGTCAGTACGCACCAACTTCTAATTACCGCTTGAAACGGCGTGCGTGGGAGGAAATAAAAAGAGTCCTTTTATTAAGGTGTGCTGAAAAATGGTCTGTGGTAGTGTAGACATGTATTATGGGCGTTTGCAGAATTTTCAGTGCACCTACAAAAAAATGCCTTTTATGGCCGAAAACGGATGTGCGGCAAAATGAAAATTGTCATGTGTCAATTTTGGGCCTGAGACTTTACTGCCAGCCATTGACCTAATGGTAAAGAATCCGGGCGGTAATGACCTATGTATGTCAAATGACACTTGGCACGTGTCCATTATGCGAGCCCAAAAATAACATTTTTCAGACGCGTGTGTCAGACACGCACCAAAAATGAAATTACCGCAAGAGCCACACAGTAGTTGGGCAGTAACTCCATTTTGGCGCATGCTGGGTACACATAGACGCTTACGCGACTTAGTAAAAGAGCCCCTCAATAATTCATCCAGGCGTACAGGCATATGCCAAAACTGAAATTACCACCAGGGGGCGCACTGGCCTGATGGTAGAATCATTTGGGCATGTGCTGAATGTGCTTAGAGCCTACCATGCCTTAGTAAAAGGGCCGATTCTGTTCAATATATTTGTGAGTGACATTGCCGAAGGGTTAGAAGGTAAAGTTTGCCTATTTGCGGATGATACTAAGATTTGTAACACAGTGGACACCCCGGAGGGAGTGGAAAACATGACTACTTCTCCACTGTGAGATTCAGTGCAGTAACTCAGGTTTTAGAAATCCAGCAGAGTACTTACCAAAATATTACCCAAGGACTAGCCAATACAATATTCACTGTGAAATTTATGCTTAGATTTTCCCAGTCCTAACATACCCAGGCTATCTATATAAGTCAGGGCGGTGATTTATGCAGTCCTATTTATATAAAGTTAATCGGATTGCTTTGAATATCATGCAGTCTAGTTAACTTTAGGCCATGCGCCTGGAATATTCCTTTCTCCTCACAAACTTAAGGTGATACATTTTAACTGGATGAGTTGTCCAATTAAAATGTAACCATTTGTCAGCCAAAATTTCAGCGATAGCAATTTGGCCCTTAATTACAAGGGGGCCCTTTTACTAAGCTGCACTAAGAAATGGGCTAAGGGGTCCTTTTAATACGCTGTGGTAGGCTCCACGTGCATGCAGGCACATGCCAAAATGAGACTACCACCAGGCCAGTGTGCCCTCCTGGCGGTAATTTCAGATTTGGCGTGCGCCCCAAAATGCCTGGATGAATTATTTATTTATTTCCTCATACGCATGCCGGTTCCGGCGGTAATCCGCACTGCACCAACTGGTCACTGCACATGTAGCATGTGAGCCTTTACTGCTAGATCAATGGGTGGTATTAAGGGCTCAGGCTGGTTTTGGGTGCCCGCTGGTTTCATTTTTACTGCAGGCCCTTTTCTCATCCCATTAAAAAAAAAAAAAAAAACTTTTGTAGATACCTGTAAGAACCGGCCTGGTGCACGCCCAATACATGCACCTACACTACCGCAGGCCACTTTATACCACGACTTAGTAAAAAGACCCCTTAAGTGGGCCTTTCCCAGTTGCTAAGCCCTTTTCTAGCATGGCCTTCAAAAGGACTTTTCAATTTGTTTTATTTCTGGCTGTGTTAATGTATATTGAGCTGAAAATAATTATATACGCAATACAATTTTTTTTCCCACTGTGAGACTTTAACTCATCTGATGTGTAATGGAGAAAATTACCTCAACAGTCCTTGCACAGCAGCAGATCAAAATTTCTAAGTGCCAAACACAGCAACAGGGATCTCCTTTTTACAAAAGACATCACAATTTCAGAAGACACAAGTAAAATCAACACCATTGTGGTCCAATTTTCAAATGGAGGTGATAGAATGAGTAAAATTATCAAAAGAAACTGGACCATCATGCAGTCACACGAAATATTTGGGGATCATGGGATCAGAATAGCCTTCTCCAGATCACACAATCTGAAAGAGATTCTCAGTCCAGCTAATCTACCACTCATAGTGACCAACATCACTACGTATATATCAGGAGGTCACAAAAATGTCAGGATTGTAAAACGTGTATGATAACAATGGAGACCAAAGAATTAGAATCCAGCCGATGGCAAGAAGTTTTCCTCTGAAACATAATACCAATTGCCAAACCACATTTGTGGTCTACATCTTAATATGCAAATATAGTCGGTAAAACTACCAGACATTTACATCAATGCGAGAGAACATCATTCATGCATCAAGACACAGAAAAGTGGAGCCCCAATAGTAGCCCACAGTATAGAGAAGAACCACGACTTTAAGTCATTCCATTGCTTAGTCATAGACCACGTTCCTATGAATGTTAGACAAGGAAATAGGAATAAAATCTTAATAAGAAAAGAACAAAGATGGATATACACCCTTAAGTCCTTAGAACCACGAGGACTAAACTCACAAATTGAATGGTCTGTTTTTCTTTAAGAACTAAAACAACATTAATTGGAGGTAATTAGAACCTATGACATAATGTTTAAATACTCAGCGTGTTTCAAGTTTAAGGACGCCATGTTATAAGGTTTGGCAGCATAAGTAATAAAATGTAAAGTTCCCACAGTGATGATTATCTGTGATGTTTTGAATTGCTTAATGATTTTAACTTATTTTCAGGATCAGCATAACGGTAACAAAAAAAGAATAAAACACTTAGTCCCCTGACAAAGCTTTTTGCAAGAGTGAAACGGTGGGCCCCATTGGTAGGAAAAGCAAAGCTGTGTCTTGCAACTTCTTTATTATGTCTGAACAACATATGAAATCAAATGCCTTTGAGTAAATTGGGTATAGTACATTAAGAAAGATGTACCTTTGAAATTATAATTATTTCTGAAGAGAAAAGTCACTTTATTAGAAAAAAAACTTAAAAAATGATTAAAAGTAACATTGAATATGGAGTTTTTTTTTTACCATTGATAAGACTGGAGTTAAAAAATTGCCGGCACTTAGAAATTTTGATCTGCTGCTGTGCAAGGACTGTTGAGGTCATTTTCTCCATTACATATCAGATGAGTTAAAGTCTCACAGTGGGAAAAAATAGTAATGCGTATATATAATTAAGTTTCAGCTCAATATTTAAGTGTTTACTAGAAGATTCTCTGAAGATTTTGTCTGTATCTATCTGTTTGTTAATGTGACCATTAGCACATGGCCATTTCCAAAAATTACCACAGGAGCCTTTATCGCGTCCTATTGGATTTTTAACAAAAATTAATGGCACTAATTAGATTTAATTGAAATTTACTTGTGTAAATTTAGGCACAAGTAAAAAAAATGGGAGTGCGGAAATGGGAGGATCATAGGCAAAATGGAGGCATTCCTAGCATTTACATGCAGTATTATAGAATAAGGGGGAGATACACATCTAAATTTAGGAGCATACATTTGCACTACATATCAGTTGGTGAAATGGCTGCGCCTAAAGATAGGCGTGATTTCTGGGTGTAACTGCTATTCTATAAACTGCACCCAACTTTGGGGGTCTTTTACTAAAGCTTATCTCAAGTTATCTGCAGCAGGGCCCATTTTATTCCTATAGGCCCTGCTGCAGTAAACTCAAGCTAAGCTTTAGTAAAAGACCCCCCCCCCCCCCTTTAATCCCAGCTTTATAGAATAGCGCTTTTTTCTGAGTGGATTTTTTGGCACCATATATAGAACTCACCCCTAACTGTAAGGCACTGACCTACTCATTTCCATTCATTACAAGTCTTGACAAGCACTTCTGCATTAGCTGTTTAATGTGGCAATTACTACATGCTAACATTTAACATAATGCATTAACAGTGGGGCCTATGCTGTTAAGTATACAGAATTTTCCATGTTAAACATCTACCACAGCTTAGTAAATAGCCAATTTATGCAGTGAACTCTGAAGTTAAAAACAAATCATTCTGAATATTGATCTTAAAATATTTATGCTTCGGCAATAGCAATCTTCTTAATTGAATCCTAATTTACCCTGAATGTTAACCATGACACTCTGTTCTTTAAGCAACTACTATGATAAATTGAACTAACAGCAATAGCATGTCCTTGCCAAATAATAATTAGCAGAAGTGCAGTTCATTTTCACTGGACACCATCAAAAATAGAATAAACAAGGAATTCATTCACAAAACTACATATATTAATATTTAACATATTCTTTTAATCTAGTAGTTTATAACAGACGTTAGAGGTACGTTGCTTCCTTTTGAACACATAACCCTTTTTTTTTTCAACTATATATCCTGAGAGTCATTACAACAGTGACTCTCCAGCTTCTATTGCTTTCATGTTAACTTTATTTTTGTCTCTTTCTATTAAATTGTAACTGTTTTTATTTTCTTTCCTATTCCTTATAATGTTGCGAATGTAAACTGCTTTGTTCTTCCAATAACTAACTGCAAAATAAGTTGTCAACTAAACTAAATTAAACCAAACTAGAAGTATACACCTACTCCCTAATTCAGGGTCAATATTCAAAGGGGTTAAACCTCACTAAGGGACCAATGCACAAAGGTTGCCATTAAATACGGCATCCGTGGGTGAACTTACCAAACTGCAAACAGTGACCAAAGCACAAAGGGAATGGCATGCAAATGGGATGCGCAAATATTTAACAATGACCTATGTGCATCGGCCTCTGGAAGCGCCTAGCACATGCGCAGGAGTTGTTTTCTGGACATGAGGTGGAGGGGGGGGGGGGGAAGAGAGCTCCTGCACTTACAAAACTTCATCTTCAGGACAAAAGCTTGGATTTCCTGTGGCTGTCTGTGGTGGTTGGGGAGACCTGTAAGATGGTGGCGGGGGTTCAGATGCAAGATGCTGAAGCTAAAGCAGGTCAGAAGTGCACCAGAAAGAGAGGAGGGCTACCTGCACCAGACCGGAGGTGATTGGGGGGCAGAGGCTGAAGGGAGAAGGAAACTGGACAGGGGGTTCTGCCCTGAGTTGCCAGCATGGATGAGGAGAGCTCCTTTCCAACAGTTCTTGACCTGCCATAAATCTAGCATGTATAGGTAGGCCTCCTTTCTGTCCATTTGCATGGAATGCTCATTTTAATACTGATCAGCTTATTGTAATACATTTGCATAGTGTTATTGGTAGCTGCTACGGAGAATGTGTAAAAGGGACACAGAACCCACTTTGTGCATTAGACGCTAAATAATGTTTGCTTCAGACCAGCTACAAATGTTGCAAGCACTATAAGCTTTTCTGCATTGGCTTCCTGAATGGGTGCTCACCAATATTCAGCAACTATTATCCAATAGTGCTGCTGAATATTGAATCTAACCAGCCAGTCCCTAACTGGCTAGGATAGGGACAGTCCATTAACCAGCTAAATGAGCGGATAAAGTTAGGACAGCAAAAAAAGCTGTCCTAACTTTAATGATTTAGTTGAGTACTGGTCTGAATATCAGCTGGTGCCCAGTTAACTTCCAGGTTGCCACACTAACCAGAATATTCAATGCTGGAGGCCAGACATATCCCAGCACTGAATATCCAGGATTAATTCAGTCTGCGGCAGTAAGCAGCTTGTAAGGACTCTTATCACCTAAGTGTGATTTGCATGGTAAGAATATGGAATACTAGCACTTACACACATGATTGAAACATTGAGCACGTAAGTGCTGGTTGGGTGATAAGCAGTATTCTACAAGCTTAGCATGCAACCAACATAGCAAATAGATGAAGGGGGCATACAAGTGGGTGGGACATGAGCGAGTCCTGCTGTCTTAGGTGCATAACTATAGAATGCCCAAAGTGCAACATTTATATGCAAATATTCTATGCTTGCCTTTCACAGGGCATAAGCAATAGTGCAATATGTTGGTACACAAATGTTGACTTATGCTGTATTTTATTCTATATGGAAACTGGGCACTCAGATGCCAAAATGGAATTTGCACTCAAGGTCCTGCATTTGGGGGCCCAACTTTGGGTGACCTTTATAGAATTGCCCCCTAAAGGCCTTCTCAAATGTGAATGAATGAATGAATGAATGTAATGAAACGCTAAGTGCAGGGAAGTTAAGAGGTAAAATGTTATCTCCCTTATCACTTCCCCTAAGGATGGCAGAATACCCCCTGACTTTAACCCTCCCAAAATAGAAACCCCTTCCTGGGTCAAGCCACACAAGATGATATAATCCCTCCTTAGTCTATCATAAGGTCAGAGCACCTACCATTTCCATTGTCCAAAATCACCCCTCTCAGATTTTCTCCTCAGACCACCTTAAGATGCTTGATTACCTTTTTGGATGGAAATTCAAAGCCATCCAGCACCCTTTTTCACTTAATACAGTAATACCCTAGAGGCAAACAGATGGTATTACTTCTTAGTTGGAATGATGTCATGATGCTTGGGTTTCCCACTTAAACCAGCCACTTAGGGAATTCACACACAAAAAAACAGAAGAGTGAGAAATGGTTTTAAGAATTTGTATGGTTGTGAATAGTCATATACCTAAAACCTGAACCTGTACAATTTCAATGTTAGATGATAATTTAAAATGTGGTGGAAAGATTAAATTTTCAGTTGAAGTTTCAAAAGTTTTATTGCACACAAATGATTTGAAAAACAGAACAAATATGTTAAAATTCAGCAACTACTGCTAATTAAAAACAGTTATTAAAGTGTTTCATATCTGAATTGCACCAAAGCAGGTAAAGTGCCTTCTAAGTTAACAAAGTTAACCAGACTTCTTTCTGGAGGAGTAGCCTAGTGGTTAGTGCAGTGGACTTTGATCCTGGGGAACTGAGTTTGATTCCCACTGCAGCTCCTTCTGAATCTGGGCAAGTCACTTAAACCTCCATTGCCCCTGGTACAAAATAAGTACCTGAATATATGTAAACCGCCTTTGAATGTAGTTGCAAAAACCTCAGAAAGGCGGTATATCAAGTCCTTTTCCCCTTCCCAGTTAAACAGGAATATACAGCTTAAAACTCATTTTGACAGAACTTCAATCAATAGAATTGCAAGCCAAGTTGTCTGTCAGATAAGTCATCTTTTTTTTTTATCAAACCTTTAATCCTTTGCCTTTTTTAATCTATTTCTTTATACCTTTCTTTTAGGATTGATTCTTCGTGTATGATTTGTCTTTCAGGATCTACCCAAATCAGGATGAATCAGGATCATAGACTCTCCCCTTTCCAGTTAATGAGTATTTTTTACTCATTTCCAGCTCTAAAAGTCCCGTTTTTGAGGTTCCTCTAGCATGTACTCTGGATGGTGGTCACTTATCTGTAGCACTCTCTGGCTGGGCATTCACCTTGCTTGCAGAGGGGCCCTTGCTGCTCCAGTGGTGTGTAGATCTCTGCCACTGTAAGAAGCCTGATTGCCCTGAACTTTAAATAACCAAATGGGAGCGAAACCCCTAACTTCCCTTTTCAGAAGCAGGCAGGGATTCTGTGTTAAAGCGCTGTTGGCTCTAACTTGTTTCAATAAACATTAACTATTTTCCCTACAGATGCTTCCTATTCTTCCACTCAGTGTCCCTATTCTACAGATGCTTGGCTAGGTTGTCAGTGTTGTGGCACCAAAATAAATTATTTCATGCCTTTTTGAGAATTTGAAAGGTTTCAGTGTGTTTTAGGTTTAATTTTGAGTAAAAATGTATAACTTGTCAATTACAGTCTAGACCATTTTTTGTTTTTTTTAATTTAAAGATCACTTTTTCTTTGACATGTTACACATTTTTACTCAGAATTAAACCTAAAACACACTGAAACCTTTCCAAAACAACAGAGCCACCCACCATAAAAAAAAAAAAATAATATAATAATAATATAAATTGGTTATCTGGAGTCTGAATTAAAAATCACCAAGAATGAGCCAAATAAAATGAAATAAATAAAAAAAACAAGGTCAGGAGACAGCTTACCTTATTCTCCCAACCTTCCTCAAGTTGCACCCACCATCGGATCATCTTCATTCTGTCTTCAAACTTTGCCGGCGACTGCCCTGAAACCCAATGTGGCAGCTCTCTGGGAAATGCTGCTGGAAATTGAGGCCCTGGCTTTCCAGAGGCCTGTAGGAGTCCCAGGCTCACAATCATGCATGCACGAGCCACTGCCCATGGCAGTCTGGGCCTGAAGCAGGCCATTTTCATGCTGGCCCTCCCTCAACTTTGCCTGCATTCACGGCAGAGCACCTAATCACACCTGTTGCTTTTTAGCTGCTTCTCTCCCCAGATTCCCTCTGGAACCAATTTGGACCCATAATGGGTCCCATCAAAGTAGGAACAAGCCTGGGACAGACCCAGAATGGCCCAAAAGCAATCCAGACTGACTTGGGACCTCCAGCTCTACTCCAGAGCCCAGGTAAGCACTTTTTATTAAAAAAAATACCTGTCTCTCTCTTTTGAACCCTTTACACTACTTAGGCGACCTGTTAAAAAAAAAAAAGTACTTTCATATATCTTGCTAGAATTTCCAGTGGAGTCCATTTGTGTCTACACATTTTGAAAAAAAAAATAGAACCTAGTCATGTAGATTCTAGTTCCCCTAAGGCACATTCTCCCAGGCCACTTTAATAGTCTCAAACATTGGGAGTCTAAGCAGGAGGGCACGGCCCAGATCAGGGAAATAACTTTCTGAGCCTAAGAGTCAGGGAGGAATTCAAGGCAGACTTTAATGTCTACCGGGAAGTGGCTGGAAGGAAGCCTCAAACTGGGCTAACCACAGCTGAGAATTGATTAGAAGGAGTTTGAACTAAGGCTGCGAGATAAGATAGACTTTTATATGCTTGGAGTGTAGAAAGCTAGAAAATGGGCAGAGACTGTAAAAGGACCTGCTCAAATGAGCACTCTTAAAAACCTATACTTGCTGGGAGCCACTGTAAATCCTAATGAGCTAGGGGTTCCTTTTACCAAGTTGTGGTAAAAAGGGTACTATCAGTAGCGGCGGGGACTGTTTTTCCTGTGTGCCAGGGCCTTTTTTTACCACAGCGGGTAAAATTCCTCCCCCTAAAAAATAACCTGCAGTAAGATTACTCTTACTGCATGGCCATGCGGAAGGGAGCACTTACCACCACCCATTGACATGGTGGTAAGGACTCCTGTAGTAACCATCGGTATTTGAAGGGTTAGCATTATGGTAAAATTCCAAAGTATTTTCTGACATGCTGGAAATGGTGTACACTTGAGCCAGAACTACCACTAGCAGCCAGTAGTTCTGGGTTGTTGCACGGCCTGATGCTGCATAGTAACTCTTTTCATAAAAGGGTCCCCTAGTTAGGCATATATACATATTCCCCTTTTCAGATGGGGAATACATGTGTAGATTTAAAATTGTATAAACCTGTTGATATCACCCCCGATAATATGCATGTAGTGCGTGCATATTCATATGTATTCATCCCAGCTTTCTAAAATTGGTTTCTACATGTCTGTATGAGATACAGGAGTAATATCCTTGCTTACTTACATTGTAGACCAGGACTAGGACCATAGTGTGTTTGAATTTTCAGAAGATGTTTGACAATTTCCTAATTGAAGTAAGGCTGCAACTGGATCCAGATTTGCAGGACAGGGTTGATCCAGTCCCAGGCCTATCCCATTGCATGCAGGGACTTGTAGTTCTGATTTCTCCATTGCCTTCCCTAAGAAAGTAAGACTAAAAGTCCCAGCATGCACTGGGGGACTGGCTCAACCCTGTCCTGTGAATCTGGATACAGTTGGCAGCCATACATGAGAGACTTCTTATGAAACTGAAGAGTCATGAGATACCGAGGCCATGGCCTTTTGTAGATTGAAAAACTGGCTAAATATTAGAAACCAGAAAGTAAGATGAATGTCATGTATCCACACGGAAAGCATCTGTATTGGAATGTGTCAAGGATTTGTACTAGGACTCATGCTGTTTAACATATTAATAAATTATCGGGAGACAGGAGTGATGAGTAAAGTGCCCAGATTTGTGGATGACAAAATAGTATTTAAAGTTGTAAAAATTGCAGAGGATTTGCAGATGGATCTTGGGAGTCCAGGAGACCAGCAGGTATCTAATGAAAACAATGAAATGTAGCATGGACAAGTACAAGTGATGCACACAGGAAAATGTAGTTCCCAACTATAAAGTCAAAAAGCTGGGTTCTAAATTAGAAGTCACTATCCAAGAAAATATCTTGGAGTCGCTGTGGATAATACATTGAAAATGTTATCCCACTGTGCCACAGATGCTAAAGAAATGAGAATGTTAGGGATTACTGAAAAAGGAATGGAAAATAAAACTGTGAACATCATTGCGCTAAAAATGAGAACATCATTATACCAAAAATAAGATCTATATATTTCAATCCCTTAATTGATGAACCAATTTAGATAGCAAAAATGGGTTAGGCAGTGCAGTGACTTCAAACAGTATTAGTTGCCCCCTCCCCATCTCTTTTGAGCTTCAAGGATTGAAAGCTAGAAAAAGCAAAACTCCTTACATTTAAAAAGCTGCTCTTCCTCTTCTGTAAGAAGCTAAAAATATAACATTCTCATCATAACAATATATAAAAATACAACAAAGTAATTCATTTTCTACTTAAAAATCTCAGACAAGGCACTTGTAAAAACCAAAAAATTATCTTAGCTTGAAATAAGCCCATCCAAGAATGGACCATGGGGATCATTTTTAAAAGAGCAACATGTTTAAAAAGTGGCATAAATCAGCATTTGGACATTTTGCTTGCCAAAATGTTCAAATATTCTATTTTTGAAACCCATTTTCTAAATATTTTTCTATGCTGTTTGTCCACAGTGCATTCAAATCAAAGGGAGCACATCAGAAATGTCTTAAGGGTGGGATTAGGCATTCCTAACACTTGGATGTTTTTCAGCCATAATGGAACAAAACAAAAACATCCAGGACTTAAACTAAGATGTTTTCAGCTAGATCTGTTTTAATAACTACTAAGCCACAAAACGTACTCTTAATGACAAGTGGACCAATGGAGGAATAAAGGAATGACCTCCCTTACTCCCTTACTCCCTCAGTGATCACTAACCTTCTCCTTCCCCCCCCCCCCCAAAGATGGGAAAGAAACAGTATATACCAGCATCGATGGCAGCATCAGATATTACGACCAGTCTTATTAGAGCAGCAAGCACTTGTATAACATCTATAATTCATATATGTTCCAACCATTAAATTTTTAATTTTTTTGGAATTTTTATGGAGGATTTGGTTGTGATTCAATCTAATGTTTTAAATTAATTATATAAAATACTTTCAAAAAGATACTAAACAAAAACACTTAATGGTGTCTGTAATGCAGTACTTAAGTTCAATGGGGCCACCGTTTCACCTGATATGGCTTCTTCAGGAACTCGTGCTGCTCTGATGTAAATTCAATTCCCTCTCCAATTTCCTCGGAGTCTTTCATGAGATACTTTAACAAACGCCTTTTGAAAATCCAGATACACGTGGAGGGGTATAATTGAACGGGGCGCCCAAGTTTTCCTGAGGACGTCCTAGCAGGACATCTCGATGAAGGGGCGGGGAAATCCGTATTATCAAAACAAGATGGCCATCCATCTTTTGTTTCGATAATATTGTCGGAGACACCAAAATGGCAAACTTTAGGTCGACCTTAGAGATGGTTGTCCCTAGAGATGGTCGACCCTGATTTCCGGCGATAATGGAATCTAAGGACGCCCATCTCAGAAACGACCAAATGCAAGCCATTTGGATGTGGGAGGAGCCAGCAGTTGTAGTGCACTGGTCTCCCTGACATGCCAAGACACCAACTGGGCACCCTAGGGGGCATTGTAATGGACTTCATAAATTGTACCCAGGTGCATAGCTCCCTTACCCTGTGTGCTGAGCCCCCCAACCCCCCAAAACCCACTACCCAGAACTGTACACCACTACCATAGCCCTAAGGGGTGAAGGGGGGCACTTACATGTGGGTACAGTGGGTTTCTGTTTGGCTCACATTTACCACCACAAGTGTAACAGGTAAGGGGGATGGGCCTGGGTCCGCCTGCCTGAAGTACACTGGACCCACTAAAACTGCACCAGGGACCTGCATATTGCTGTGATGGAGCTGAGTATGACATTTGAGGCTGGCATAGAGGCTGGCAAAAAAAAATTTTTAAGGCTTTTTTGAGGGTGGGAGGGGGTTAGTGACCACTGGGGGAGTAAGGGGAGGTGATGCCCGATTCCCTCCGGTGGTCATCTCGTCAGTTCGGGCACCTTTTTGAGGCTTGGTTGTAACAAAAAAAGGACCAAGTAAAGTCGCCCAAGTGCTCGTCGGGGACCCCCTTCTTTTTTCCATTATCGGTCGAGGTTGCCCATGTGTTAGGCACACCCCAGTCCCACCTTCGCTGCGCTTCCAACACGCCCCTGGGAACTTTGGTCATCCCTGCGATGGAAAGCAGTTGAGGATGCCCAAAATCAGCTTTCGATTATGCCGATTTGGGCGACCCTGGGAGAAGGACGCCCATCTCCTGATTTATGTCAAAAGATGGGCCCCCTTCTCTTTCGAAAATATGCCTGATAACTGGCTAACCTTTATCCTTATGTTTGTTCACCTCTTCAAAGAAATGTAATAGATTGGTGAGGCAAGATTTCCCTTCATTAAATCCATGTTGGCTTTGTTTCATTAATCCATGTTTTTGAATATGCTCTGTAATTTTGTTTTTTATAATAGTCTCTACCATTTTGCCTGGCACTAACACCAGGCTCACTGGTCTATAATTTCCTCTGAACCTTTTTTAAAAATTGTTGTTGCATTGGCCACCCTCCAATCTTCCAGTACCATGCTCGATTTTAAAGATAAATTACATATTACTAACAATAGTTCCACAAGTTCTATCAGTACTCTGGGATGAATACCATCTGGTCCAGGAGATTTGCTACTCTTCAGTTTGTCAAATTGCCTCATTACATCCTCCAGGTTTATAGAGATTTCATTCAGTTTCTCTGATTTGTCAGCTTTGCATACCATTTACGGCACCGGTATCTTTCCCAAATCTTCCTCTGTGAAGACCGAAGCAAAGAATTTATTCAATCTCTCCAGTATAGCTTTGTCTTCCCTGATTGCCCTTTTTACCTCTTAGTCTTCTAGTGGTCCAACAGATTATTTTGCTGGCTTCCTGCTTTTAACATACCTAAAACAATTTTTACTATGTGTTTTTGCCGCCAACAAAATCTTTTTTTCAAAGTCCCCTTTTGCCTTCCTTATCAGCGCTTTGCATTTGACTTGATATTCTTTATGTTGTTTTCTTATTATTTTCAGTCAGTTCCTTCTTCCATTTTCTGAAGGATTTTCTTTTAGCTCTAATAGCTTACTTCACCTCACTCTGAACCATGCCAGCTGTTGTTGGTCTTCTGTCGTCCTTTTTTAATAATAGACTATATATTGCCTGATCTTCCATGATGGTATTTTTGAACAACATCCATGCCTGATGCTAGTTTTTGACCTTCGCAGCCACTCTCTAAGTTTTATTTTCACCCTTTGGTGTAATCCCACCAAAACCTACTGTACCCACATGTAGGTGATACCTGCAACCATAGGGTTATTGTAGTGGTGTATAGTTGGCTACAGTAAGTTTCTGGTGGGTTTTGGAGAGCTCACCATATAATATAAGGGGTAAGGGTGAGATGTGTATCTGGGACCTTTTACATGAAGTCTACTGCAATGCCCCACTGCTCTGCTGAGATGTCTGTGTGGCCTGTCTACTAAAAGTGCTGGGTCCTCCTACATCCCAAATGATTGATTTTGTGCAATTTTTCTCTAGGCCTTTATTTTTTTTAATGGTCCAAAAAGATAAGCTCACTGAGTACAGCAACATCTAGAAAAAGACCATTTTTGAAACATCATTATATTTGCCACTTGAATTTCAGATGCTTTGAGTAAAATGTCCAAAGTCAGATTATTGAACATGCCCCTCTTAATGTCATGCTAGTCATTATGGGCATTCTTAGAAAAAAAAAATAGACCAGCTAGCTGTCTCTGCAAGAAAGGGTTGGGTTATTGAGGAGATGACAAACTGGTAATTCAATAAGAACAAACACCATTTTGCTAGCTGCTGTTTAATAACTGCTCATTTACGCAAGGATCTGGAAAGCCCGCAAGGATTCCCTCTCTATTGACTCTGGTGCTCATTTTCAAAGCACATCTTACAAGTTACATAGAGGGGCATTTTCAATCTGACATCTAAGTCGGACTTTGGACATTTTTTGCTAAGCGCCAAAAACCAATTAGAAAGCATGACCATTTTCAAAACCGTAAATGTCTATCTTACAAAAAAAAAAAAAGTAGCAAGGTTTTGTGCTTTGTATGTTTATTTTTTTTCAGGCTATTAAAAAAAAAAGTACAAGTGAAAAATGAATAATATCAAGCCATTTATATAAAGGAGGGGCCAGGACTTTTAGCAGACTGGTCCTCCAAATATTCCAGGACTGCAATGGGGCACCCTAGGGGGTACTTCACATAAATGCTTCCAGGTACACATTGCACCATTGCTCCCTATTCTTGTCCCTTGAGCCCTCCAAAATCCATCCAAAACCAACTACCCCCCCAATGGTATACCACTACAATAGCCATTATGGGTAAGTTTGGGTGAGTTTGGAGGGCTCCCAGTTTCCACCACAAGTGTAAAGGAAGGAGGAGGTATGGGCTTGCACTGTCTACAGTGCACTGCAACCACCGCTATGCTACTCCAGGGACCTACGTACTGCTTTAATGGACCTGGCTATAACATCTGAGGCTGTCATAGAGGCTTGAGTACTATTTTATTCACCTTTTTCTGTGGGTGGGAGGAGGTTCAATAACCAATAGGGGATTGAGGGGTCATCCCTGATTCCCTTCCAGTGGTCTTCTGGTCATTTAGGACACCTTGTTGTTGTTTTTTTTACTTTACTCATTCCAAAAACAGGTCTAGACCAAAACGTTGAAGTCTTCACTCTAGATATTTTCATTTGGTCCATTTTGATTGTAAACGTCCAAGTCCACCCTTAACCTGCCTTGAAATGCCCCAACACACCCCCTTGTGGTTTGTACACACTGCAGACAAATGCACTAGAAAGACATCTGCAAAACAGTTTTCAAAAATGATTTGGATGCTTTGAAAATAAATTCATCCAAATAGTGCTTTTTGACAGTTTTCTCCTTGAAAATGAGCCCTGTAGTAACCTATGCAACTTTGTAAGTCTATATGCTTTGAAAATGAGCCTCCACGTGTATTTGACTGAACTGACAAAAAGCTGTTTTCATTTACAAGAGTCTGAGAAGCCAGGAAAGATTCCATATTTATTGACTGCAAGTAAGGATATATTGTCCAAAGCAGCCCTTTAATTGCAAGTCAGGCTGTATAGTTTGTTTTAGATCAGGACTAGGCAAAATTAGAGCTGCAACAGCAATTGAGACTGTAGATCTTTCATAAAATGGAGTGGGGGGGGGGGGGGGGACAGAGAGAGAGAGAGAGTTTCTTTGTTTAATATTTTGGTCTTTTTGAAATCTGAGAGATGAGAGAAAGTCTGTTAATTGGAGCTTATTGTGCTAAGTGCCAGGGTGGTCCTTAGCTATTAATAGGACACACAGCATTTAGGGGTCCTTTACTAAGGTGCACTGAAAAATGGCCTGCGGTAGTGTAGATGTATGTTTTGGGTACACGCAGAATCATTTTTCAGCGCAGCTGAAAAAAATGTATTTTTTTAAATTTTTGCCGAAAATGGACACAGTAGCCATGAGGTAACTCCATTTTGGCACACGCTGAGCACGTGTAGATGATTACGCAGCTTAGTAAAAGGGCCCCTTAGTGTGCATTAATTCCATTATTATGCACTAAGCTTTAGTAGAAGGGCCCCCCAAATTTGGAATTCAGGGGATCATTTTATAACAGTACACTTATAGAAATTTCCAGAATATGCCTGTTTTATGCTGATTTTATTAAGGCCCCAAAATGTATCAAATTTGTCTTTACTATAAATAGGGAACTTAAGAAAATGGAGCTATTGCAAGAGAAAACCTTTTGGTTGCATAAAAATCAGCTTCAGTAATTTCAGTCATCAGACCCATTTTCTGTGTTATTTTTGATTGCAATTAAAAATTATGTGTGAATGTTCCCTTCAGTCCCTTGGATCAAAATGTATATAAACAGTATGCAAAATGTTCCCTTCAATCCAATCATAAATGATAGTAACTAGAACTGCAAGTCTCTGTGACTGGCACTAAGGCCAGCTTACAAGGGGAAACCTTAAAAAAAAAGATTCA
Organism: Microcaecilia unicolor; assembly: GCF_901765095.1. NCBI lineage: Eukaryota > Metazoa > Chordata > Amphibia > Gymnophiona > Siphonopidae > Microcaecilia > Microcaecilia unicolor. The sequence goes on along the minus strand of NC_044033.1, from coordinate 470,922,524 downwards.
AAATTGGTATCTGAATAAATTCTTGCAAATCATCATTGATCAAGTTTGCCTATCTTTTAATTCTGACTCGACACCCAATTTTGATCAGTCTACCTCAAGGATCAATAAAATAACAAAACTGTTTATTGGCAATTGTTGTAACCAAAGATATCCAGTAGAGAGGTACATTTGTTCACATGAATTTGATTCACTAATTTTATGAGCATTATAAACACAATTAAATTGACACTACACACGTAAACGTTTTGAACCACAGTGTTTAAACTTTTACCCAGATATTCAAAACCAGCTATCCTAACTTGTCGGATAGCTATCCAGGTGCTGGTGCTGAATATTGGAGGTACACAGTTAATTTCCAGTTCTGCCTTTGTTCCTCTCCAGGATTGCCTCAGCACAACAGCATCTCATGTCTCGCAGCATTAGAAACAACATAACAATGCTTTTAGATGGGAGATCATGTTGTGCATGAGAATTGCCTCTCATAATTCAACTCTTTAGGCTGATTTATTTTTAGTGAGTCTTAAGTGACCAAGGGGCCCCTTTACAAAGCTGTGGGAGGGCTAAAGTGTGGGTAGAAAACACCAAATCAGCACTATTGCCGGGGTAGCATGTGAACCTGGCAGTAATTCCGAGTTTGGTGGACACTGGATCCCACTGAAGGAGTGGCCTAGTGGTCTTGACATCAAGCGATTGCTGGTTTAAATCCCTACTGCTGCACCTTGTGCACTTGGGCAAGTCATTTAACTTTCCATTGCCTCAGGTACAAAAATAGATTATGAGCCCTCCGGGGACAAAGAAATACCCAGTGTACCTGAATGTAACTCACCTTGAGCTACTACTGAAAAAGGTGTGAGCAAATCCAAATAAATAAACATTTTCTACTGCGGGAGCATTCCCATCAGTAATCGGCAGTATGGCCACGTTGGCACATGCTGTATGGTTACTGTGCGGGTAGCTTGTGAGTCCTCACTGATAAGTCAACGGCTTGGTGGTAAGGACTTAGGTCACTAACAGGCATATGCTAGTTTGTGCACGCCTATTTTCCCTGCCCATTAAAAAATGGCCTTTTTCCCAGCTGTGGTAAAAAGTGGTCCAGTGAGAGCCCAAAAGTCATGCCCACACTACCACAGGCCACTTTTTACGGTGGTTTTCTAAAAGGACCCCTAAATCAGATTAATGTATGCTCTAAATTTTCTGTGAAATTCTGCAGAAGCATTCCAAGCCATGAATGCACCTGTGTGACACACCCCAAATTCTTCTGCCCCATCATCAAGTGACATGCCAATAGATAGGGTGTAAGTTTGCACCCCCAGCTTCCCTTGCACCCGGTGTGACCTTATTAGTGGCACTTAGCTAGCTACAGCCCTGGACGTATGGGGACAAAAAGTATCACTGATTTCTTGCTCTGCAGCAGATGTCACTGTTTTTATTTTAGTTACTTGGGTCAAGAAATATGGCTTCATAATCCATGAGGCTTTACCAGGTGGAATGGTCAAGAGCAAATGTATCTAAGAATCTGGGTCAATCATGACATGTTTCAGGGAATTACTTCTCTTTAAATGTTTATTCTGACTCTTCTAGGAGTGCTTTCCCTTTGGTTCAACATAGAAGATTTTCTTTTGTAGTTATTATCTACTTCCTTGCCATTTTAATTATGTTTTTTATCATCAACGTGTGGATGCATGGAATGTCAGCCTATTCAAATAAACCCTCACAAAAATGACCATACTCTCAAACAATTAATTATTACCTGAATTGGTTATTACTCTATTTACCTTTAACTTTCTCTTTGCTTCACGTACAATTTCTCATTCATAATAGATTTTCTAAATGTTAAACATCCATAGCTATCCCAGTATGTTTATGATATGTATTGTTTAAATTGGATTCTTGCACAAATTACATTCTTATGCATTATTCTTTATTATGTATCCTATACTGTTTATGTAAGCTACATTCAACTCAACTTGTTTGGGGTAGTGTAGGATATAAATGTCACAAATAAATAAATAAATCACTTTGCATTTGTCCACATTAAATTTCAGCTGCCATTTGGATGCCCAGTCTTCCGGTTTCCTAAGGTCCTCCTACAATTTTTCTCAATCCATATGTGTTTTGACAATTTTGAATAGTTTTATCTCATCTGCCAGTTTAATCATCTCACTCATTGTTCCGTTTTCCAGATAATTTATAAATATGCTAAATAACATTGGTCCACTTTAGAAGCTAGCACTTAAGAAGAAAAAAACTAGGTGTTGTTGTAGACAATAAGCTGAAATCTGCCCAGTGTACGGTGGCAGTCAAAAAAGCAAACATGATGCTAGGAATTATTAGGAAAGGGATGCAAATAAGACCAAGAATATTATAATGCCTCTGCATCATTCCCTGGTGTGACCTCACCTTGAGCACTGCAATTAGTTTCTGGTCACCATATCTCAAAAAGATATAACGGAATTATAAATAGTACAAGAGAGCGACCAAAATGATAAAGGGGATGGAACCCATATGAGGAAAGGCTAAAGAGGTTAGTGCTCTTCAGCTTGGAAAGGAGACAGTTTGAGAGGGGGTATGATGAGATGTATAAATCCTGAGTGGTGTAGAACAGGTAGAAATTAATTGATTTTTCACTCTTTCAAAAGTACAAAAACCAGAGGACACTCAAAGAAATTACACGGAAATATTTTTAAAACAAATAGGAGGAATATTTTTCACTCAAAGAATAGTTAAGCTCTTGAACTCGTTGCCAGAGGATGTGGTAACAGCAGTTAGCATATCTGGGTTTAAAAAGTGTTGGACAATATCTTGGAGGAAAAGTCCATAGTCTGTTATTGAGATGGACATGGGGGAAACTACTGCTTGCCCTGGGATTGGTAACATGGAATATTGTTACTATTTGGGTTTCTGCCAGGTACTTGTGACCTAGATTGGCCTCTGTTGGAAGCAGGATACTGGGCTAGATAGACCATTGTTCTCACCCAGTATGGTTATTCTTATGTTCATATGTAATAGCTTGTTCAGAGGGAATGCTATATATAAAAAAAATAGAATTTACTGTATATCATCTGAATTCTAAACATAAAATCCATTTTGAAAATTGAACAGATTGAAGATTTTAAATGATGAAAAAAACATGCTTGTATCAAAAAATAAGTATGTGATTTATTATGTCTTAGTCATGCTTTGCTTTTCATGTAATTGTTTTGTGAATTCTCTAATTTAGCATAGAAGTACACTATTATTTATATTAACAATACAATCCATCTGTTTTCATTTCTTGTGAAAACTAGTTTCCAAATGATTAATTGATACAAAAAAAACTTGAATAAAGGTATTCCCAACAAACAAGACATCAAAAGAAAATATTCTGGAGAGACACACTTGGTTGAGCTATTTAGGACTGGATTTTTTATATGGCACTAAAATAATCAGTGCTGAGCATAGCACTGGAATCTGTGCCCAACTTTAGGCAGAAGCATTTACAGCAACTGAAACCAGGTGTAAATCAAGGTGTACAGATCCCCCAAATTCTATAATACTGTGCTTATTTTAAGGGAATGCCCATGACCTACCCATGTCTCTCCTATTGTGCTCCATTTTCAGACCTGCGCAGAAACACTTAGGTACTATTTTATAACAGGAAGTGTAGGGTCCTATTTACTAAGCAGTGTTGTAGGCGCACTACTGTTTTTAGCGCATGCTAATGCTAGAAACATCCATATATTCCTATGGGTCAATATAGCCTGTTTTACTTGGCATAAATCCCAACATCTAAATTAGGAGCAGAACGGGTGTATTCTATAACAACACACATCGATTTTAGAAATGTCCATGGTCATGTCCCCTTTTCAACTATGCAACTTGGAATTTAAGTGCACCACATTACAGAATATGCTTAGTGATTTGTGTGCATAAATCTTAATGAATGCCAATTAGTGCTGAAAATTACTTGTTAATATCCAATTAACAGCACTGATTAGCTAGTTTACCAATTAAGTTATGTGCATTGTTATAGAATATGTTTCAATTTCAGAGCAGAAATTAAGATGCCATATACAGAATCCCAGGGCATATGTGTGCTGCTCAACATTTTATAATCATAGCACACTGAGTGGTACTTTTACAAAGCAGTGCTAAAAAGGGGTAATAGTGTGCCCTTGCATGAGTCTTTCCCACATGTTGAGGCCATTTTTAGCACAGCAGTAAAATGGATCATCTGTCTTCAAAAAATGATCCATAAAATCTAATGTCCATCCCTCACTCGTGACTTGGATATAACAAAATAGAGGGAACGAAGTACAAACTAAAGTCCAAACAAAAAAAACAGCACCACCACAATCTAATAGCAGCTCTAACTCTGAACCAATGCCAGATACAATGGGATGACCAGGAAGGGCAGTCAATGACTTATGTATCTTGGGCAAAAAATAAATAACTGAAATTATGGAAAATTTCTGTAAAAAAAATCAAACTCTTTATTAGTGACCCCCAAGAGTACCCAGGGATCTATCCGAAATCCATCTATGGTAATCTAGTGGGTCCAGATGGGAGCTCTAATCTGGTCTGGCTCAGGCTTCAAAATGGTAGCCACTCAGCTCTAATGGTAGTAAAATATGATGAAAGTGAAAAGCAAAAGTCATTACAGGAGACAGAGTTGGGGACCAGGTGGGAGCTATGCAAGTGCCAGCTCTATTCAGTGCTGATGCTCACGTGGCTAACTAAGCATATAAGGCTGAATAAACAGCTGTCCTAACTTTGCCAAATTAGCTATGAGGGTGCCAGCACTAAAAATTAGCTGGCACTTGTATAACTTCCAGGTACTGGCACAAAGTTGTCATAGTCTTCCTTCTCTTCCACCCTCCCCTTGATTATCAATAGGCCCCCTTCTTCACAACACCTACCCAGAGATCCATAGCCATGCCTTCCTGAATCCCATTGATTCTAATCCTCCCACCCTCTTTAGTCCCCTCAGTCTACCTATAAATCCCTGGTGGTATAAGGATCCTTATCAACAGTCTCAGCTTGGTGTTCTATGCCTGCTAAATTTAGTATTTTGTAAACAATTGAAGGCCTATTTGTTTTACAATTTCCTTATTAGGTTTGCATCTCATGTAGACTTCCTTGAATTTAATGTTATCCATTTTGAACCTGTATATGGGAGTTGGTGGCCTATAAGCGATGGAGTGGCCTAGTGGTTAGGGTGGTGGACTTTCATCCTGGGGAACTGAGGAACTGAGTTTGATTCCCGGCACAGGCTGCTTCTTTTGACTCTGGGCAAATCACTAAACCCTCCATTGTCCGCCACATTGAGCCTGCCATGAGTGGGAAAGCGTGGGGTACAAATGTAACAAAAAAAAAAAAATAATAAATTACCATTACCTTTATCAAGAATGATGCCTACTTGCTCTTGCCTCTTGAAGCTCCAGCCTTAAAAAGGTCACTGTGACATCTAGTAGCAATCTTATAGTACTAGACTAGTACCACAAGACTGCCATTATAGGTTGTAGTGTCTATTTTGAAGCCACAGCGATGAAGGGCAGGAGTAAGTGGGCATCACTCCTAGATCAACAGAGATCTTAATTTTAAGCCCAGGTGATCCTACAGGAGATGGGGGATGGGATGGATTGTTGGGGCATCTACTTGCCTTCAGGGGGAAGGAGGATAATAATGGTGGATAAGGAAGGAGAGAGAGCTAAGGATTCAGGGGGAGTCAGGAGAGAGGGAGGGAGGGAGCCTATTTTTCTTTAAGAGGGTTTAGAAGGGGCTTATTAATTCCTGGGGGGTTCAGGAGGGAGAAAGCGTATTAAAATTGGGAGTAGAAGGACCTGCTTTCCTTAATAGAGTACCAGCAGATGTTCAGCCAAGGTGGGTAACAGCTGAATATTTTCTGGAACTTACATAAGATCCACTGGCCAGCACATGGTCACATGGCTCTGGATATTTAATGCCAATGCCCAAACATGGCCCAACATTGAATATCTGTGCATAAAGTTTACCACAACCATCAGTGTTTAATAAAACGCTAATTTCTGCCAGCTGAATATTGATTGGTCATTGCCTTCTATAACTATAGACATTATACTAAATTCTGGTAATCCTGTCAAAATTGAAAAAAAAAATGGAAGAATACTTGATTCAAAGTTATCATATGAATTACAGATAAATAATTTAGAAAATCTTTTACTCAAATGCAATAAAATTTGGGCTTGGCACATTCTAGCATGGGACTTTCCTGTACAATAAACCCAGATTTACCACAGCATATTTTTGTCTTTTTCTGTTTTTATATTTTACTGATCATGTGCTAATATTTGCATTAGTGTGTGGTAACTAAGGGCTCCCATAAAAACCCAGCATTATCCAGTTAGTCCATGCTAATGCAAACTGGATGACACTTCCAGCCCCACTCTCTATCTATGACTCTTTCCCTCCAAAAATATTATTAAAAATCATGGATTACTACTACTACTACTACTACTATTTAGCATTTCTATAGTGCTACAAGGCATACGCAGCGCTGCACAAACATAGAAGAAAGACAGTCCCTGCTCAAAGAGCTTACAATCTAATAGACAAGAAATAAAGTAAGCAAATCAAATCAATTAATGTGTACAGGAAGGAGGAGAGGAGGGTACGTGGAAGCGAGTGGTTATAAGTGGTTACGAGTCAAAAGCAATGTTAAAGAGGTGGGCTTTCAGTCTAGATTTAAAGGTGGCTAAGGATGGGGCAAGACGTAGGGGCTCAGGAAGTTTATTCCAGGCGTAGGGTGCAGCAAGACAGAAGGTGCGAAGTCTAGAGTTGGCAGTAGTTACTGAACACTAACAGGCAAAATTCAGCAAAACACTTCAACGTTTTAGTAAAGAAAAGACATCTTTAAGACAACTTCATTCAATAAGGTAATCTTTTTATCCAGATCACTTCAGAGTGCTGGTTCAAGCCCTGACCCTACTTAAACTTGACTATAGCAGCTCACTGTATTCAGGCATCATTACTAAGTTTCATTATAAATTCCAATTATTATAAAATACTGCAGCCAAATTAAATTTTGGTTCTTATAAGTTTCAAAGGGTCACACCACCACTGACTTAATTGCACTGATTACCTATCCAAGCGCTCATAGAATTTAACATTGTTTGCACAGTTGTTAAGGTTTTAAATGGTCTGTTTTTGAAGTTTCCTATACATGCTATAGCATATCCAGCAATCGGACCTTGAAGGGGAATCCAAGATGGATGTGTGCTAAACTGTTAAGGACCTTACCTTGTTCTTCCGAAAAAAAATTGCCTTGATATGGAAGTGTAAGGGAAGACAGAGGTAAAGACCCTCCCAGCCTTCTGTCAACCCCCAAGTTGGCTCGCTTGATGGTTTTGTGGCCTGTGGAAGTGGGCAGCAATTGAGTCTGGAACAGAGTCTGCAAGGGCTAAGATCTCATGGAGGAGGGCTGCAATTGCCTTCAGGACCAGAATTCTCACAGAGTCCAGACTCATGATCTCCACCATTGCAGCCACATGCATCAAGCTCCCCAGTCCTTGGAGTCCATTGGAGAAGGGATCCTAGGCATCTGGAGATGAGTGGAATGAGTTAGGACTCAATGGAGCCTTGGTTGAAGGTGCTGTGGAACAATGCAGCAGTGCAAGGGAAAGCGAGTAGGGCCCAAATGGAAGGAATCGAGCACAGTCTTAGGCTGGATCCAAAGAAGAGTTGAGACAGAAGGTACTGCTATTGGAATTGCTTCTGTGATACATCCAGCTCACTTTTAGATATACTACAAATATATCCTTAGATACTATTTAGTTATACATTTCTGATTTGGGCAAAACACTTATACCAATTGATTTAAGACCACAAGTATAGACTTTGTAAAGTAAATTGTTACAGTATGAGTCTAAACTTGCTAAGAATAATTCAGAAGTGGGCAAGTGTGAGAAATTAGATCAGGCCACCCCAACAGATTTAATGAATGATATGATTGCTATGCAGTTTAAACTGGAAAATACTAGGAATGTTATTTTCAATATAAATTTAAGATTCTTGAATTTTCCACGTGAGATGAACATTTTTGTAAGGAATATGTTGCAAAATATATTTTATATATGTTTAATTTGTCTGATTTGATACCAGCTATTCTCCATGCTATTATCTACCAGTAAAGAAACATGAAACTAATATGATACAGGAAGATATGACTCTTGATTCTTTGGAACTTTTAAGAAAATCATCTGGATTAAAGAGCAGATCTTGGGTGACTTTAGTTGTCACTTTAGCTACAAGTACTGATAGATATCATATTCTCAAACTCTACTTCAAGAATAAAGTGGCAGAGGCAAATTTTATTATTTCATCAAGTCTCTAGTTTGGGAGCATCCTATTATTTAACATTTTCACTGAAGTACAGTGCAATCCGCTTAAGTGATAGGAGATTTTAATAAATAACAGAGCTAACTGAAAATAGGAAAGGGCTGCTTTTATGAAGGACCACACACACACATGTTTAGCCATTTTGTCCCCTGGTATTTCAGTGAACCATAAAATATGTCATTTTAAAACATCATGTAAATGCATGCGATTTTCAGAGAGTCACTTCAGCTTGTGACTTTGATTTTCCATCAGTAGTACACTCATGAAATTACAGTGGAAGCAAGCAATGAGTACTGATACATGATCATTTTTTATTTATTTTATTTTTTGGCTACCCTATGATTTGACACATTGAGCTAAATGATTCATGCTTATTTTTGGCACGCATCATTGACTGAAGTGAAAATTAAAAAGAATGTCAAGCTTGTCATCCTGAAGGTTGTCTATAATGAAATATTATTGTGTGATAAGATAGAAGTAAAATGTACTACTTTATATCTACTGCAAAAAATGCATTTGAATAAAATCATATTCTGTTCAGAATTTGAAGACCTTTCTGATTGCTCTGTTTCATTCAGTTAGGCTCTATTAATAATCAACTTCAGCAGAAACCAGAAAATACTTGTAAACCATGTTTGGTGAGGGAAGAAAGTGCTCAAGATTTAGAAGACTTATGCAGTTAACTTCAAGTTACAGTATAATTACATTTGCATCCTACATTAGCCATCAATATGGCTTACAGTTAGATGAAAAACATAATGTACATAATTCAATTAATCAAGTAGTCAATGTAGGAAACCAAAACTAAAATGAAAAGAAATACAGAATAGCATCATACTGGGGGGCATCAAGAATTTACGAAACAGAAACATTTTCAACACTTTGTGAAAAGGAGAAATAACTTTCCTAATGTCTGATTTCTAAATGTAATTGATTCTACCATTTGGCAGCCTGATAGGAAAACTGGTATGAATAGATTACACCGTACTGCATTAATGTGCTTGAATGCACTGGAAGCCATTTTTTGGACCAGAAACAGTTCTGATCCTGTCAATATCTCCTGAAGAAGCCAGATTGGCAAAACTGGGAGACGTATTGGGAAATTGAGGACACTGAATCTACTCATACATGTGAAGAATATTGTTTTGAAATGGTTGTCAGTCAAGCACATTAATGATCAGTAATCGGGATGAAGACTTGTGCACATCTTTTACAAGGTAAGTGTTTGTGACTACTACTACTACTTATCATTTCTATAGCGCTACTAGACGTACGCAGCGCTGTACACTTGAACATGAAGAGACAGTCCCTGCCTAACAGAGCTTACAATCTAATTAGGACAGACAAACAGGACAAACAACAGAAGGGAATATTAAAGTGAGGATGATAAAATAAGGGTTCTGAACAAGTGAATAAGGGTTAGGAGTTAAAAGCAGCATCAAAAAAGGTGGGCTTTTAACTTAGATTTGAAGACGGCCAGAGATGGAGCTTGACGTACCGGCTCAGGAAGTCTATTCCAGACATATGGTGCAGCAAGATAAAATGAATGGAGTCTGGAGTTAGCGGTGGAGGAGAAGCATCGGTCCCCTTTTCCCGCAGCTTGGTAAAAGGGGCCCTAGGTGTCAGTAAGGGCTCATGTGCTAATAGCCATACGCTAATTGGGAAAATAGCATGTGGTTATTAACTGAGGAAATGAAAACTCAGCAATTTTATAGCTATGCTAAAGGTGGCCTCCACATGTGGGGAAACCTACGCGCTATTCAAAGTACAGGCCACCTTTTAGTGCAGCTTAGTAAAAGGACCCCATATGTCGATATTCAACTGTACTATCTAAACAGATGTATCATTAAATAACCAGCCAAAATTACAGAGCATATTCAAAAGCCAGGATTAATGAGACAAAGCCAACATGGATTTTGTAAAGGGAAATCTTGCCTCATCAATCTACTACATTTCTTTGAAGGGGTGAACAAACATGTGGATAAAGGTGAACTTGTTGATAGTGTATCTGGATTTTCATGAAAGACTCTAGGGGAAATAGGAGAGTCATGGGATAGGAAGTAGTGTCCTATTGTGGATTAAAAACGGGTTAAAGATGAAGATAGAGAGTAGGGTTAAATGGTCAGTATTCTCAATGGGGAAGGGTAGATAGTGGGGTTCCACAGGGTTCTGTGCTGGGATCACTGGTTTTTTTTACATATTTATAAATGATCTAGAGATGGTAGTAACTAGTGAGGTAATTAAATTTGCAAAGTTATTCAAAGGATTTTCAAAAATTACAAGAGGACCTTATAAGACTGGGAGAGTGGACATCCAAATGGCAGATGATGTTTAATGTGAGCAAGTGCATAGTGATGCATGTAGGAAAAAGGAACCTGAACTATAGTTATAGGATGTAAGGTTCCACTTTAGGAGTCACCAACCAGGAAAGAGATCTAGGTGTCATCGTTGATGATTCGTTGAAGTCCTCTACTCAGTGTGCAGCAGCAGCTAAGAAAGCAAATAAAATGTTAGGTATTATTTATTTAAATGAAATGGAAAACAAAAATGAGGACATTATAAAGCCTTCATATCGCTCCATGGTGCGACCACACCTTGAATGCTGTGTGTAATTCTGGTCACCGCATCTTAAAAAAGGTATGGTGGAATTAGAAAAGGTATAGAGAAGGGTGACAAAAATGATAAATGGGATGGGACGACTTCTCTGTGAGGAAAGGCTAAAGTGACTAGGGCTCTTCATCTTAGAGAAATGACTGAGGGGAGATAGACATGGGGGAAGCCAATGCTTGTCCTGGTATTGGTAGCGTGTATTGTTGCTACTATTTGGGTTTCTGCCAGGTATTTGTGACCTGAATTGGCCACTGTTAGAAGTAGGATACTGGGATAGATAGACCATTGGTCTGACCCAGTATGGCTATTCTTATGTTCTCATAAAATAATGAGTGGAGTGGCATGGAGTGGAATAGGACTAGCGGGCACACAATGAAGTTGCAAAGCAGTAAATTTAAAATAAATTAGAGAAAATATTTCTTCACTCAATGTGTAATTAAAATCTGGAAATTTTACCAGCGAATGTAGAAAAACAGTTAGCTTAGTGAGGTTTAAAAAAGGATTGGATAGCTTCCTAAAAGAAATTTCCATAAGGCATTATTAAGATTGACTTGGGAAAATCCCCTCTTTTTTTCCAGTAGAAGCAGCATAAAATATATTGTACTGTTTTGGGATCTTGCCAGGTGCTTGTAACCTGGATTGGCCACTGATGGAGACAGAATGTTGGGCTTGATGGACATTCCATCTGTCCCAGTATTTTCTTATATTCTAAGTTTAACATTTTATTTACTTCAAAATTTTCTACCCTGCGCTGTCCCATGATACTAGCTGGGTTGCAACTACATCCTGGAACAATCTCCAATTGGATATCTGCAGGGAATTATCTTCCCCAAATTTAAAACTGCCATCAAACCATGGTTGTTTAAACAAGCTTAAGGGTAGCATTTCAGCTCAACTGTCTGGTAGGTGTTGTTCTGTAGGTTTCTGATCCTTCTTTTCCTTGCCCCCTTTTCCTTTTTTCCCTATCTTTTGTGCTTTTTCCCTTATGTATCTCCATCTCATCTTTATTTTGAGTATGATTATAAGTTTACTGTTCCCTCTGTCCTATCCATTATTGTAGTTCATTTTCTACTGAAATTATTTTGTTTGATCTGGCTGTCAGGTAATGCAGTATAGGAAGTGTCAATAAATCATAAATCATAAAATTGTACATATCAATTACTAAACAAATAGCAGTCAATAGCACAAAAAATCAAAACAAATTTAAAATGAACAAAGTTGTGCCAGCTTCTGTTTACTTAGGGATTCATTGACCAGGATATCTACACTTTTAGATACAACAGTATTGCTATTTTTAAAATAAAATGCAATCCTTTTAAACTATTCTATTTCCCATGATACTATTTCTTAGTAAAAGACTGCCAGTCCATGCTAAGCATTGTTCAATAACAGACTCAAGTTAAAATAAACATAATCAATCTCTTCAACAAGAAAAAAAATGTAATGCAACTACAAAGAACTATACCATCTATTGACAACTGGGTCAATTTTTAGAAACACTTATCTAAATAGTGCTGGGGAAGAGTGAGTGCAGAACATAGATGTTCTGCCAATTATACAGATAGCAGATGATATCCATCCACTATGCATATATCTAAGGGGGGAAGTTATCAATGTGTGGTAAAAGATTGTGTTTTACTACACCTTGATATATCACAAGATTCAGCAGCTTGTGCTATTGCAGTCCTGCAGGTTGCTGAATACCATTGTAAAAGAATACTCTGCTTGCAAGCAGTTGCATCTCTAGACAGAAATATTTGGGGTGGCATCAGGGCAGCAAGTTATATATGGGGGGAGGCAAGTCAAAGTGATATTTTCACACATCGTACCCCTCTCCCCTCCCATAAACTTTTAAATTAGCATGATAATTGATGACTTCATGCAACACATTCTTCTGTATGGGAAGGTTCTATGCTCTTTACTGGATTGGTTAGAATCTCAACATCAAACCTGAAGGTCCAGTTCTATATCACAAACTTGATATTCTCTTACAATGGAGCTATCTTTTTGCACAGACCCCTGTGTAACCCCACTATCTACCCTTCTCCATTGAGGTTACTGACAATTTAACCCTACTCTATCATTTAGCCTTTTTTGCAGGGTTTTGTGTTATTTTGCAAAGAATCTGACGTGTTTGAAATCAGGCTCTGTGGAAAAGGCTGCCAAAGGCAACCCTTGTCACCCAAAATAAAAATGTGCAGAACTAGTGGTCTCTGCATCCTATAGAGTCACCACACAAATTAAAACTTGTCTACGTGAAGATTAGCAGGTAGTTCCTGTTCCTTCCTTCCTGAGTTTTTGGGTATCACATTATGCAATTTCCTTTGTCAAAGGTACAGCTAGCTTTGCACAAGTTTCTGAAGGAAAATCCATAGTCTGTTATTGCGATAGACATGGGGGACGCCATTGCTTGCCCTGGGATTGGTAGCATGGAGTGTTGCTACTATTTGGGTTTCTGCCTGGTACTTGTGACCTGGATTTGCCACTGTTAGAAGCAGGGCACTGGGCTAGTTGGACCATTGGTCTGACCCAGTATGGCTATTTTTATGTTCTCATTGAGAGGACCATAAAAGTCTTAAATATATGTAGAGGGCTATTTTATTTTTGGGGCACTCTCGCCTATTTTTCAGAGGTGTCCTGAAAATCAGATACCATAGAGTCACTTACAATTCTCTATCAGTCATGCTGAAACATTATGAATTAGTTGGAGCTGGTGCAAATTCTTTCTGATGTAACAGATATACAGAGTGTTAAAATATTGGAGCCATGACATTAACATAGCATGACCCACTGTGATCAGACTCACATTTTTGGTCTATTGAGAAAGATTTTGTAGTTGACAAAGGTAGTAATATGAGGTTACTCCATAGATAGGGGTCTTTTTGTTACAGTACATTGTGTCACATTTATAAGAAAAAATTAAATTACAAATATCTGTTGAAAAAAAATCAAAATTAATGATGAAATGTGCACAGATGGAGGAATTTATAATCATTCCTTCAGCCTAATGCAATTCAGGTTTTCCTTTTCCCCAAAGAGGTTTCTGGGTTGAAGCCATATTGACAGCTGGTGGGTTCCTAATGTAGTTATTTTCATGTACCTCATCTATTAAATTTTGTGAATTTTCCAAACTAGCAGACGACATGCACAATTGACCACCTGGGAAAAAGGCATCTTCAGTAGAATTATTAAATCTAGCGTTTGCTTTTGCTTTTCACTTGAGAGATACGTACTGCTCTTCAATTGTGGCAAACATTATCAGCTATCAGTGTTTATTTGTCTGCCAAAATATTGGATTTTAGAGCACAGATAATGATCAGAAACAATCCTGGGACTAACAACAGATGTTTTTGCTGGGAGGCTTTTAAAAAATGATGGCTATGCTTAAATACATTGCTCATTGAATATGGTCAGATTGAAAATATGTTTCAAAAATTTTTAATTGAATTATCAATCAGATAATGAATTCTAGTAAAGTGCCTGGGAAATAAAATCTCATAGACAGCTATTTAGAATCTGTTCATTTGCACTACACTGTCTATTGCAAACGTATTGCAGCAGAAACACAAAGTGCAGTATGTGTTATAATGAAATATTGATTGTGATACCCTGTCTGTTTCACAGGTAAACCAACTGTGTATTCTTCATAGTCTCTGAAAGATGTTTTTTTCCTACCTCTGAAAGATAAAATGATTCATAGTACTATATGTTCGACTTTGTAAGATATCTTATAGCTTTTACCGATTTTAAAATTGCTTAACAATGGTAGAATTGTGGAAGTTTGAAATAATGGCATCCACAGGGCAAAACTGCAAAATGAGTTATTCCCGAGAACATACAGTAATTGTATCTGTTTTATCATACACTGGCAATTTTTCTAAATAGACTTCTCAAGTGCTTCTTTGCGTTTTCAAGATCCTTTTTAAAAGGAAGGCATGCTAAGCCATCATTACATGTAACATGGGGCACTGCAATTTACAAAGTATGTATGAATCAGAATTAGATGTCCAGGTTTGGGATACTCATGTTCCCATAGCATTTCAAAACAGAATCTGACATTGTAGAGCCTCTCCTAAAATACATGGAGAAATTGATGTTTATGTGCTAGTTATATGTGGCAAAAGCAAATGTTTTAGAACCCTAAAGGCCCTGTGTTTAAAAGGCATGCTAGTGTTTTTAGCATATGTTAAAATTAGCGCACACTGTGCAGACGCCCATAGGAATATTATGGGCATCTACACAGTTAGCATGTGCTAAAAATGCTAATGCTCTTTTGTAAACATGGCCCTTAGGGCCTCCTCTTACAAAGTAGCAGTAAGCCCAAAGCAGGTTTACCAACGCTAAAGAGGAAGTACCAACAGTAGTTCCCACCCCCAGCGCGCATCATATCCAGTGTTACAAAAATATTTTTATTTTTCTAACACTGGTGTGTACCTGATGGTAATCATGCAGTGCCGTGTGCTGCCCGGTCACCACTGGGTTAGCGTGGGAGCCCTTACCGCCACCTCAATGGGTGGTGGTAAGAGCTCTTCCCAAAATGGCCATCCAGCAAGTGCTTCACTTGCTGCATGGCTATTTCCTGAAAAAAGAAAGACCTATATTTTACCTGCTGCAGTAAAAGGGGTCCTCGGAGCGCATCAAAAACACACACCAAAGCCAGTGTAGGCCCTCTTTTGCCGCAGCTTGGTAAAAGGGACCCCAGATATCTAAAATATCAATGAGTCAAAATGAGCACATAAACAGTTATGTGCCAGTATTATAATGTGCTGGAACATAAATATTTATGGGGATCTCTTATTAAAGGGCATTAAACACTAACACGTGCTTAATGTGTGAGAAAACACATATTGCAAAATACTTCAACACATTTTGCAGTAATAGCCCCATTTTCTGAGCACTGTTATAGTTTTTTAAAAATATTTTTTGGAAAGAGAGTGTTATGGATGTTGAATGAGCATGTAAGCATTAACCAGCTAGATTGTTTGCAGTAGGATGTGCTAACTGGATAATGCTGAATTAATACAGAAATACTTCCGCATTAATTTTTTGCAAGTCCCATGCTAATGGAAAGATTAGCATGTGACGTACAAAAAATCCATAAATACTGTAGCCTTTAGTCTGGGCTTAGTGCATGGGAAAGTTCCACGTTAAGTCAAGCTGAGTCCAGATTCTAATGTTCTTTAGTAAAAGAGCACCTATGTTAGCCATTTAAGAAACCTGAACACTTTTTTTTTTTTTTTTTTTTGCAAAGACATCACAGAGCCCGGGATTCCTTGCCAGTTTAGCTTTTTTTTTTTTTTTTTTTTTTGGGGGGGGGGAAGATGGGGAACATCAACAACTAGGGGACTAAAAGGATGCTCAATGGGAGCGCTTTCTTGATACCTAGATGTCCCGTGTAGCAGATATAAATCCTAATGTCAATCTTTTTGTACCTATACATCTATTCCCCTTCTGAAATGAAGTATACAGGTTTATTTTTGGCCTAACCTAACCCCACCCAAAACACCCTTTGTCATATACATGTGTAACCCTCCAAAACATGTCTCTGCTGTAGGCAGGAGGTGGGAAAGGTTTCTGTGGTCAATATGGTAATGAGGGCTGGTAAATCTGGCCTGGTAGGTAGATATAGAGGAAGCTCAGCCTCCAGAGGCGGGGTGGAAAAGTGATAAAAGGGATTTTGAGTAGTGGATCTGGATTTTTGGTTGCCTCATCTCCACCCCCAAAGAAGCCAACACCCACAGAGGGTGATCTCACCACAGGAGAAACCGAAAGTCAAATGTACAAGTGGATCCAAAACAAAAGGGGTCCTCGCACAAGTGGTGTTTCCCAAACAAGGTCTTTATTAGAATAAATAAAATGACCCGACACGAATTGTGTTTCGGCCACAAGGGCCTGCCTCAGGGGTCTATAAATAAAAACATAAACAATCAAACCTACACATATTATAAAAAATGATAAGATAAAATAAATAATGAACAATAAATAATAATAATAATAATAATAAAATAAAAAACATGCTAAATATAAATTAACATGTAAAATGATTAAAATATATATATAAATGAAAATCTAACATGTAAAATGTGGTAAGTTATCCTGTTTCGCCATCTACTAAGTATCTAGGCTTTTTTCAGTTCACGTTTTTCTTTTTTCAAGTTTCGTGAGCGGCACGCCGAGGCAGGATTCTCATCCCGGAAGTGTCCGTTACACCGTTCAGGCTTGTCCCCGTCTGGCTAGTTATTAGGTTTTTCAGTTATATGCTTGCTCTGTTTTCCATTTTTTGTAACATTTTTACTATTTATAAGATGTTGGATTGGCACTTTTGTGCTGTGGTGAAACATTTTTTATTTATCATTTTTATTTATCGGTTTTATTTATCGTCTTTCATTTACTTGTTTTGCGGTGGATTACCATTTGAAAGATGTATTCAATGATCATTGGATGCCTGCCAATTGCAGTCAATTGCGATAGTTTTTTTTAACATCAGTATTTAGAGAGATGACATTCAAGATTAGTCAATATGCTCCTTTTTAGTGGATATGGTTGTGGTTGTGTAGTGGTTCAGTAGGTCATGCATTTACATTTGTTTATTTTTTAATTTTTTTATTCACTTTACGTCTGTGTTCATTTTTTCATATGCGTTCTTTTAACTTTTCAATGTTCATCTATATTTTTTGATATTCATTTTTATTTTTATTTTTGTTCATACACATGAGTCTAGAAATCCTTGCTGCAATTTCCATGTGTGATTGTATCAAAAATCATATATATGCAAATGGTATGTTAATCATTTTCATGTATGTAAAAGTTATTTACACATATTGTTTTGAGAGATAATGGTTTAAGATATTTCATATTTCACTTCTATGTGTGACAGTATCAACTATCATATTTATGCAAATGAAGTTTTGTGTGTCTCTGTTTTTGACTACATCATTCATTTATAGATTCGTTTATATTCATTTTTTATTAATGTTTCCTTCTGTTGATACATAATATGAAATAGTTTTCTTTGAATAACGTTTTTAAAGATGTTTTTTTCTGATTGTCCTATCTATGTATAATATTTTTTATGTATAGTATGTAATAACTTTTTCTGTACGTTGTTTTTTTGGTTATATATATATATATATATATATTTTTTTTTTCATATATATTTTTTTACATATGCTTTATCTTAGACACCTGTTTGACAAATTGACCGTGAGCTATTTGTTTTACCATTGGTTTGCACTAAAGCTCTATAGGTACGTTCCTTTAAGTATGAGATTTTCATTTACATATATATTTTAATCATTTTACATGTTAATTTATATTTAGCATGTTTTTGATTTTATTATTATTATTATTTATTGTTCATTATTTATTTTATCTTATCATTTTTTTATAATATGTGTAGGTTTGATTGTTTATGTTTTTATTTATAGACCCCTGAGGCAGGCCCTTGTGGCCGAAACACAATTCGTGTCGGGTCATTTTATTTATTCTAATAAAGACCTTGTTTGGGAAACACCATTTGTGCGAGGACCCCTTTTGTTTTGGATCCACTTGTTGTACATTTGACTATTCATCTCCACCCCCACCATGGAGTACTGAGTATTGAGGGGAAATCCTGGTGCTGAACAGGAGGATTTTGCTGTAAATCTCTGCCAGGAGGACAGAGAGAATGTAGGTAGGGTCCTCATAGAGGGGAACAAAGGAGTGCCTGATGGAAAAAAAAAACACCCCAAGTGGGAGGGATGTGGGTGCGGAGGAGTCCCACTCCCATTGGGACCTTCCAGTCAGCCAGAAAATCCCTACTCTGGGATGGAACAGCATATCATTGACATTGATTGGATGTTACTTCTGCCTCTGTGCAATTGAAGTTAAGAAATGAGGGTTGACTTATAAACTGTTGTTGGTTTGATGTTGATCCAGTAAAAGAAACTTTGAAGTTTACCTGCTGAGACAACTGGTTATTATTTTAAAAGTAGACCTTTACATCCCCCATAGTGGAAATACCCATTGGCCTACCATAGATTTTCTTCAGCCGCAGCCTACGCACAGTTCAACGGAAATACAACTTTGTTTCATGAATCCTGGTCCTGGCCATCTGACTCAGGAAGCTTAGCTGGTAACCCTGACTGAGGAGCAAACCAGGGTTAACCATATATTTTCAGTTTTAGATGTCTATATCCTGGCTTTGTAAAATCAGGATTTAAACATTTATGCAAACTAAACATCTACATGCAAAATTCAAATATCACTTCTAAAATAAACACCAGAATATGTCGATTAATATTGCTGTGACTTAATTAGATGATCTTAAAAGCAAATACAATTAGGGTGCCCAAGCTGAGCTCTGCCTATTCCTATCAATCTCCTCCTCAAGACACAAATAAAGAAAGTATTGAATGGACGTGCGTAAAATATTGCATATGCAACACTCTAAGACCTGCCTCTAATAGCAAGACTTTGGGGTATGTCTCCTTAAGAGGACTAGGAAATGGGGTTTGCACATACTTTACCATATATTTGTCCATTTCTAGCTGCCCAAGAAATAGAGCATTTCCAGGTATGTTTTCTCAGGTCGTGTTCTGTTTTTTAAAGTTTTTATTGTAATCTCTGTATTATCACATTATACCTGATATGCAGTAAAATAAATGTATAACATCACAAATAGTTTGGAATTTTTTCCCCTTTTATTATTGAAAACAAAAAAAAATAATACTCAACATGTAACGCTCAAAGTGTGTGCTCTTCTCAAAAAGATATGTCCAATCATCCAGATGTTCCATTATCTGGACTGCTCTCTGTCGAGGTTAGTCTGGATAATCAGCATAAATAAAGTGAGACTGTATTTTAGAACCTGGGAAACAAAAGGTGAACAAAAATTTAAAGTTTTGAGTTTTTAATGGAAGCTGAACTGAATGTTTTTTTTTTAAATCTGTATGTCACGGCTAGACTTTTTTTTTAAACATTCAATTCAGCTTCCATTCAGTGTTCTGCTAATTGGTAAAGCCACTTTGGGTAAAAAGGAGCCCTGGGGAACTGAGTTTGATTCCCACTGCAGCACCTTGTGACTATGGGCAAGTCATTTAACCCTCCATTGCCCCTGGTTCAAAAATAAGTACCTGAATATATGTAAATCATTTTGAATGTAGTTGCAAAAACCTCAGAAATGCGGTATATCAAGTCCCATTTCCCTTCCCTTAATTTTAATGTTAAAATTCCCTGGCTAGTGTTGAGTTATACTGGGAAACTTGTTAACCTCATCTTAGACTTAAGATCAATTTTTTTCTATTTTTTTTATTTATAAAATTGAAATGATTACACAAAAATAATTTTGTACAGAAATATGCCAGAATACCCCACCAGAAGAGACCCCTCCAATCTGAAACCTTACCCCTCTGGACCAAAGATCACCCCAGAAGATTCCTCAATCCAAAACCACTTCCAAGTAGCACTCCCTATCCAAGAAGTTCCCAATAGATCCCCACCCACCCAAAGGACTGCCTCAAACTCTGAGGTCCTACTGGCCCTTACCTTGTGGTCTAGTGGTTTGATGGGCAGAAGCCATTACTTAGAATGACATCCCTTATAGTAGTCTCATATTACTACTAGTAGGGATTATGTTTCCAACAAGGAATTGCTCCAACAAACCAATAAACCACTAGACAAGATTTGGAGGTTCTTTGTGTAGTGTGGCTCTCTTTAAAGGATCCTTTGGATGAGGGGTCTCTCCTGTTGGGGTATTGGAATAGAGGGGTCTCATCCTAGGGGGCTGTGGTTTTGGATTAGATGATTACTAGTAAAGGGGGGCTTTGGATGGGGGGCTCTTCTGGGGGCACTGAATGAAAGGCTTGCTATCTTGGGGGTCTTTGGAACAGACATTTCTTCTCTGGGGCACTTCGGATCAAGGGTGTTGGGGGGGTTGATTGGGGAAGAATGGGTATTACTTGAGGGAGGGGTGCTGAGTTAACACTGTAACCCGTTTGAGATGTGACGGCGGATTGGTCATACTTTGAGGTCTGATGCTTCTGTGATTTGGCTGGGGTTATTCTTCCAGCTATAACATGACTTACAATTGTGCAAGTCATGTTATACATTTTATATAGTAGTGAGCTGCTTTACATGCATTGCTTGTTTTCTATCTCATTAGTATGTACCTCATGGTGCCTTCAGTACTGCAATGATATTGTAAAATAAGTCACATTAGTGTCCTTTAACACATGTTTAGGGGCAAATCTCAAAACTAACACATTTTGATTACTTTTCATATCAATATGTTACATTGATTTGAAAGGGTGGTAAAAAAAATTGGTGATAGATATTTTTAAAACATTTTATTTATGAAATTTCAACAAAAAATATAATGCAAGATACAATATTTTTGAATAGAAAGTGAGGATGATTGAAAGTATAAAGTCATATAGACTTCAAAGACAATCAAACAAGAAAAAGAGAGATAATCCCATCAGCTTCAAATCATCTCATATTAAAGTCTTCTATGTTGCGGGGGCTGAAGCAGTAACAATACATCAGTCTATGTAGATTTAAAGGACAACAGCACATTTAAACAATAAACTGTAGCCTATATAAAACTATCAAGACAAGAGAGGTACAAGGGCATAAAAGTTCCAGACAACATCTTATCACTAAGAAAAAAGGACAACTGAGAGGATTCAAAAATGACATATTTTGAATCCTTATACTTAACAGTACATTTGCATGGAATTTTTTAAGTGTTGCCTACCTGGAGCACTCTCAGACATAAGAGCAGAAAATATTGTCTCTTCCTCTGTGTAACCCAAGAAACACGTGTTAATTGCTTAATATGCTTTAGTTGAGTGCCAGATTCTTAGTAAAAGAGCCCCATAGACAACTTTTACTGAAAAACCAACATGGGCAGACAAATTGTATGACCTCAAAAAACGTTCACAGTCATTCTAGCATAACTCTCTATTGAAGGTAACATTGCTAAAACAAATCCTGTGGAAGTCAGGGAAACTATCACCCTTTTACAAATCATCTATTCTAATAACATGAATTTTTTTTTTTTTTTTTTTGCAACTATCACTTGTTTATTTGTTACAGTAATATAATAACATAATACATGAGAGCGTAAGTATATCTATTGACCCATCTAGCCTGCCAGAGTATCCTGCCCATACATTTAAGCATATATACCAGCTACACAGTGTAATTACTCTTTTTGCCTTATATTATGTAAGCATTTTTATAAATTATGATTGATGTGCCATTTGAAATAAATTTTGTCATCTGGTTATTTTGTGTTACAATCTGTCATCCTTGTTTCCTTGGACTATTGTTACTTTTGGGTTCATTTTTGAAAGAGAAGGGCGCCCATATTTTGACACAAATGAGGAGATGAGCGTCCTTCTCTCAGAGTTGCCCAAATCGGCATAAGCAAAAGCCGATTTTGGGCGCCCTCAACTGCTTTCTGTTGCGAGGATGACCAAAGTTCCTGGGGGCGTGACAGAAGCATAGCGAAGGCAGGACTGGGGCATGCTTAACACATGAGCGTCTTCGGCTGATAGTGGAAAAAAGAAGGGCGTCCCTGACGAAAAATTGGCCGACTAAAATTGGTCCCTTTTTTAATGACCATTTTTTTATGACCAAGCCACAAATATGTGCCCTAAATGACCAGATGACCACCGGAGGGAATTGGGGATCACCTCCCCCTACTCCCTCAGTGGTCACTACCCCCCTGCCACCCTAAAAAAATGTTAAAATATTTTTCCAGCCTCTATGCCAGCCTCAAATATCATACCTAGCTCCATGACAGCAGTATGCAGGTCCCTGGAGCAGTTTTAATGGGTACTGCAGTGCACTTCAGGCAGGCGGACCCATGCCCATCCCCCCTACCCGTTACACTTGTGATGATAAATGGGAGCCCTCCAAAATCCACCAGAAACCCACTGTACCACATCTAGGTGCCCCCTTCATCCCTAAGGGCTATGGTAGTGGTGTACAGTTGTGGGGAGTGGGTTTTGGGGGGTTGGGGGGCTTAGCACACAAGGTAAGGGAGCTATGCACCTGGGAGCTTTTTCTGAAGTCCACTGCAGTGCCCCCTAGGGTGCCCGGTTGGTATCCTGGCATGTCAGGGGGACCAGTGCACTACGAATGCTGGCTCCTCCGATGACCAAAGGGCTTTTATTTGGTCGTTTCTGAGATGGGCATCCTCGGTTTCCATTATCGCCGATAATCGTGGACAACTATTTCTAGGGACGGCCATCTCTAAGGTTGACCTAAATGTGGAGATTTGGGCGTCCCCAACCGTATTATCGAAACGAAAGATGGACGCCCTCAGGAAAACTTGGGAACCCCGTTCGATTATGCCCCTCCACATCTACGTATAGGTACACCTGATTATCTGATCATCACTACACAAATATTTCAAAATGCAGTGGCTAGGATATTAGCCAACTATGGATATCATGCAATAGTTTATTTAAAGTCAGTGCATTGGCTGCCAGTCATTTGGCAATTGACATTTAAAGTTTACCACCTTTAGCCTTACATGTTGATAATCCTCTACATGAGCAGATGTTAGTTAAATCCCAGGTTGTGTCTTGAATTATATGGTCTGTGAACACCGGATTGTCAATTATGCCCTCGGTCAGTCAGACCTGTTTGACAGTTATTCATAATTTGCTTTGTCCAGATATGAACCACACTTACGATATTGTTTACCTATAGTTGTAGGATAGAACAGCATTTTCGTGTATTTAAAAGAAAGATAGTAGTAAGGGATATACGATAGACCAGCAATTTTCAGTTTGTTTTTCTTTAAGAAAAAATACCTGATTTTCAAGGGGGGGTTTTTTTCAGTTCATTTCACACATCCCATTTTAATAGAAACATTTAATGCTCACTAATTACTTGACCCTTTTAAAAATGCATATTAAGCAGTTAGCACATGAATTGTCATGCACTGTAACCATAAAGTGAAATAAGTGCTACCACGATGGTGTGACAGCACAAGTTAATTTGCACATTAACTGCATACTGTGTATGGGAGTGGAGACTGGACAAGTTATGAGCAGAGAATGGTCATGAATTCAAGAATGTGTGGGATATTTTTGTAGCGCTGGGTTAATGATAGTAAGGGCTCCCCCCCAAAAAATGGCCGCAACAGTAAAGGGGGGCCTCAGTGCATGTGTAAAACACGCGCCAATGCCAGCGCCGGCCCCTTTTGCCACAACTTGGTAAAAGGGGCCCTAACAAACTGAATGCATACTGACAAATTCACATCCCTAGTAAGAGAATCTAATTTTGGCCTTGCTTTTCCAGAAAAATAAACTATTTTATTTATTTATTTTGAGGCATTTGTAACCTCCTCACTTCTAAGAGTTTAAGGTCACTATCCTGCTTATAATCGAAAGAGAAAAACACCTATATTGCGACCCAAATCAGGAGATGGGCGTCTTTCTCCCGTGGGCGCCCAAATCGGTATAATCGAAAGCTGATTTTGGGCGTTTCCAACTGCAATCCTTCGCGGAAACGGGTAAAGTTGACAGGGCGTGTCGGAGGCGTGGTGAAGGCGGAACTGGGGCGTGGTTATTGGCCGAGGAGAGATGGGCGACTTTAGCTGATAATCGAAAAAAAAGTGTTTTTACCGCGATTTTGGGTCACTTTTTGTGGACCCTTTTTTTCACGAACAAGTCCCAAAAAAGTGCCCCAACTGCCCAGATGACCACTGGAGGGAATCGGGGATGACCTCCCCGGACTCCCCCAGTGGTCACTAACCCCCTCCCACCAAAAAAAAAAATTCTTTAAAACTTTTTTCCAGCCTCTATGCCAGCCTCAAATGCCGTACCCACCTCCATGACAGCAGAATATGTTCTATCCTGTGACAGCCTTTCCCTGGTTCTGATGTGGCTCTCGGGTGAGTGTGACAACTTTTCTGTTATGTGCACTGCGGAGTCACATCAGCAATGCATTATGGTGGGTGTAGGGTATTGGGCTCCGTGATTCCACTAGCTTGTGGTAAATGCTCACGATGTTGGTAGTTGGTAGGCTCTACTCCCATGGTGCTTTTCCCCCTGCTTACTGGGTCAGAGTGTGCCCTGTTTTGTTTCCGGTAGTCCATGAGGTAGTGGCCATTTTTGTAAGCCAGTTTTAGATCCCTTTCACATGTTAGCCACGTTACAGAACTTAGTTCTTACCTTGAATGTGGCTGAAAGAGGGCATTGTACACCATTCTGCCAGCTCTGACCTACTGCTAATCTCAGTACCATGGAGACTCGTTGCCAGTGGGGCATAACCTCTGATCTGCAGTTAACTGTGAGTAAACATGCTTATTCCAATAAAAGATGTTTTCGGAGAGATTAATCTTCATGTGTCAACTGGTGTGCCAATGTTATATAGCAGCAACAAGTCCTAGAGGCCTGCATGAATGCAGGTCCCTGGAGCACTTTTAGTGGGTACCGCAGTGCACTTCAGCCAGGTGGACCCAGGCCCATCCCCCCTACCTGTAACACTTGTGCTGGTACGTGGGAGGTCTCCAAAACCCACTGTACCCACATGTAGGTGTCCCCTTCACCCCTAAGAGCTTTGGTAGTGTTGTACATTTGTGGGTAGTGGGTTTTGAGGGAGGGGGGTTGGGTGCTCAGCACCCTTGGTAAGGGAGCTATGCATGTGGGAGCGTTGTCTGAAGTCCACCACACTGACCTCTAGGGTGCCCGGTTGGTGTCCTGGCATGTCAGGGGGGGGAGTGTACTACGAATCGTGGCCCCTCCCACAACCAAATGGCTCGGATTAGGACGTTTTTGAACTGGGCGTTTTTAGTTTCCATTATCGCTAAAAAAAACAAATGCCCAGCTCAAAAACGTCCATTTTTTCGAAAATACGGTCTGTCCCGCCTCTTCACGTACCCGTTTTCGGACATAGACGCCCATGGAGATAGGCGTTCGTGTTCGATTATGCCCCTCCACGCTGTCTTCTATGAAATGTCCTGATTGGACTATACATGTATAATGCAGATATTGTAAAGCGCTTTCAATTTACTTTGTAAAAAAAATGGGATTACATCGTTTTAATAAATTTAAACATAAACAATAAACAAAATTGCTGTTCTGAACAAATTATTAGCAAGATTTAAAACCATATGAAGAAATAAACAAGGACTTTGTTTCCTATGTCACACTAGCAATTCCTGCATGGCAAATGAAAGGAAGCCCATAGGAACTGAATGGGCTTTCTCTCATTTGTTGCACCAGAAATTGCTAACACGGCCTCAATTGAATACATTAAGTTTCTACTCCACCACATTAGGTAGATGAACATACACAATTCCCTCCTTTACTTTTATAGAGCATAGCTTTTCCATATCTAACCAGCTGCTAGTTTGATTCTATCATAATAGCTTGAACTACTTTCTACCATTACTAATGATACTAGTAGGTCTTCTGCATTTGGTATAAGATCAGCATGGACATCATGCTGCATTTGATTTTGATGTACAGAGTTACAGAAGGAGTGCTTATCTTTTCAAAGCATGAACCTCTGTGGTGTGTCAATAGCATGTACTTGATAGAAGGATTTTCAGGGCATTGAAGCCCTGACACAGCACCCAGTTATAAAATTGCCCCAGTTTGTCAATTTGTTCATATGCTTTGTCTAGAATTGGGGGGTCCCGAGCCCCCCCCAAGAAGGCTAGAGTGACCTTAATCTGACTCCATCTCTAAATAACACTAGTACTGGGGTAATCAAGGAGTTATTGCCTCTAAGGGAGACGTTAGGTCTAAGGAAAAGATACCAGCCTTATAACAAACTGGATTTAGATTACAAGTTATACAATGCATTTATACTTACAGCCTTTGATCATTAAGTGAAGCCCACAAATCATCATTTGGAATGAGGAGTTTATTTGCTAAGGTATAAGTCAAATCAGTGATTGACAACAGGCATGTACAATCAATTAATTATAGGAATATAATAAGTTGCAAACAGGTGTTAATTATTTGCTAATGGTTTATAATTTCTTCTACCAATTAGGGGTTTTACAAGGGAAAGCAATTAGGTAATTTGTTAATTCTGCTGGACACATTGGTTTCCCTTGGAGAGAGAGTGCCAACCCTTGTCTCTCTAACTCAAACCAGGAAATACCCTGATTTTTATAAGTGCCTTCAGGATATGGATAATATGACAGTAGATATACCTGATTGGATCTATGCTAATGTCATGGTTGTCACTGATTGGCTCATGCTAATGAGTAGCTTCTATCTTGCTAACATGGTTTTGTCTTTAGCTCGCTTCTTAAGCAAGACCCTGCTCACAGGAAAGTCTCCCTCCTCTCTTGGACAGCTCCCTTTTTGTAAACACTTCCCTAGATACGGACATCCAAACATCCAAACATGGACATCTCTGTCTTATATCATCTTGTGATCTGACTTAGGATTTTAGCCATCAATTCCTTGATCTTGGCTTTTGCACTGCTTTTGAATGTCACACTAAATTCTAATGAGGCCTAGTCAGTGCCTTTTAGCAGTTTAAGCTGTTTAAGGCATGTAAATTGACCCACCACTATTCCAGTGGATGGATCCCAAGCGGGGACACATATTAACTTACAGGAAAAGCATGTCCTTGCTCAGCCAGTCATAGATTTTTAAACCAAGCTGGTATTTTTACAGCCTTAGTCCTAAAATCTGGCCTTCCACCCTTCCGGTGGGCATCCAGTGAGGGCCTCTTGCTGTAGTATAATTATACATTCCCCACTTGTCACCCCCTCTGAGGAGGGGTGACACAAAGCTCGTCAAGCTCGTCATCATCCATTCCAGAAGGTGGCAAGCTATCAAACGAGAGGGGGAGTTTGGGTCTTACAAATTGCTAGAAGGTATGGTGCAAGATAGGAAACTTCATTCTCAGGTTATATATTATTTGGGCATATGGAATTCCCTTTATATTATCCAATCCCTTGGGCCTTAATCTTGATGTTACCCCTCTTGAGGCTTACTCAAACCTGTAGTGAGAGAGGTTTTATGAATGGGACAAATCCATTAGTTCATCTACAAAATCTCATGAAGTATAGGTATGTGGGTAATAGCAAT
Source organism: Microcaecilia unicolor (assembly GCF_901765095.1). NCBI lineage: Eukaryota > Metazoa > Chordata > Amphibia > Gymnophiona > Siphonopidae > Microcaecilia > Microcaecilia unicolor. The sequence goes on along the minus strand of NC_044033.1, from coordinate 470,894,505 downwards.
TTAAGGTGGATCATACTAATAAATACTTTCAGGTCTTGCTATGACTTCTATTGCATCTGTTGCATAGTACATGGGGAGATAATCTAATGTATCTATCTCAGTGGTCCTCGGAAGGAACAGTGGTTTTGATTAAGCATTGTTATGGTGGCTCAACAAATATATGGTTAGTACTCAGATTGCAGGCTGTTTTAGGTTGTCGGTATTCAGAATCCTTAAACAGATCGGAATTCCTGGACCTTACTAGTACTCATCATTAGCATCCAATCATGAGCACTAAAAAGTGGATAGCAAGTATGAGGTTGCCTCATACAGCAAAAATGGTCAATAGGAATATTTATATTAACAAAGGTCATGCATGGATCTTGACATATGCATAATGACCTGGAAGTATGGGAAGCATTTTATATATCCGTTACCCCACTTGGAGCTTAGTCAAACCTACAGAAAGACATGCAGCTTAAGTAAGCCTACACCAAAGTTAAACAATTGCATAACTGGTTGATACTAACAGGGTTTACACCTACATTATGATATCAGAGCCAGTATTAGGGTTTGATGTTACCCTTGTATCTGAGCAATATCAACTTCAATTTAAATTAAACTCTTAGAAAAACAATCAGAACAATACAGGAAATATTAGGAAAATAAAAATAAAACCTTTTCATTATATAGACAGGATTACTGCTAAACTGAAAATAAAACAAAATATGAATCTATAATGTCCATAAACGGCAACAGTAATTCTCAAATTAAGTATCAGTTCTAAAGTCTCTTTCATCGTTCATGGTTGAGGCGGTGGAAGCACTGAAGAATCTGGACGGAGATCTGGAAGATCTAACAGGGCTGGGTTTTCAGGCTGGCCTGCTGAAGGAAGTGGCTGGTCTTGAGATGGGTAGGCTGGTAACATCTGGTTCTACGGCTGAGTAAACCCGTATATCTTTCACATGGACCCAAAACTTGTGATCCAGTAGTTTGCAAGGTGTAAAGATTATTGCCACAACCTTGGGGGATCTAACATCATTTGGGCCTGGATAGATCTTGAAGACGTATTTATGGTGTACAAACTTGGATTTTTCCATGTCTTTATTCTAGGCATGCACCATCATAATTAGTCCATCAAGAGTCAGATAATATATGGATGTCAAGAGAAATGAAAGACAATGTAAACACGGAGAAAAGTACAAAAGCAAAAGCGAACCCATAAGGGTTCAATAATGAAAAGCCAATTTACATAAATAGCAATAGTATATATGAAAATATATCTCCTGATTGGTAGGGATCAGAGCTTCAACTTCAACCCTCTTAATACTAGGAATTGGGATTTGCATAATATATCCCCACTTCTGGCTTGCATAATGTGCGAGACAGATTGGTAATTATTACGAAGACATGATCAAATAACAATGGTTAAGTATATGGAACAAAAGAAAAGAGTAAAAATTAAAATTTAGAGATGATGGTAAATGTTCAAGTTATTGATGTATGGAGGGCAATGTGTTGCAATCTATTGCCAATAGATATGGAATCTTCACCTGCGATGACTAACATTCACCAAGGGTTGGGCCCTCAGTCGCAGGAGGCCAGCAGGACTTATGAGTTAGATGATCCAGAAAGAAGGGTAGCTTAGGAAATAGTCATAATCAAAGCAGAAGACTAATGTGCAGAAATTTAAAACTCATAACTAGTCCAGGTTGGAAGTATCTTCTGGAATCACGGTCGCTGTCTGTTGTAACAGAGAGCTCATATGTAAAGTGTCATGTAGGTTTTGGAAAAGATGAGCCTGCAAAAATATTTAATACAGTAGAATATTTAAGTGCATAACCAAGAAGGTCTAAATTAATGACTTCATTTGGACAAAAGAAAATTCTCATTGGAGAAGTTGGTGCTCCTTTTTCTTGCCAGAGGTCAGTTGCAGTAGAAGTACTAAACTGGAATAGAGGTGGTAGATCAGGAATTGGTTTTGCAGTTTTTAGTCAACCTACAGTACTGATTAAATAGAGATGACATACAAGTAATGCCTAGTATTTAAATCTTAGCACAGGATCATTAGAAAGAAAAAATCAAAGAATGTATTGTTAGTTCCTTGGTGCACCAGTATGTGGAGCATAGTTTCAATATATAAAATCATAAGTTACAAGTAGAAAACAATTTTTCTCTGTAGATGAGATGTTGCTGGCACAGGAAGTCAGCATAGTCTGAGGAAACATTGTGGTCAGAGTCTGCTCCAGGAAAATGCAGCCTTTAACATGATATTTTAAAAGATAGAGAAAAGCCAATATCAGAAAAGAAAGATGTAAAAACCATATATTTCTATGAGGCCTCCTCACGTGACCTTTACAAGGTTTAAATAGGTCAAATGAGAAGGACAATAACCTATAGTCCTCTGTAATAGTTCACAGCCAATTTGGAAAATGAAAATTATATTAAATTTTAAACTGATCCTTTCTATGCTTTCACAATTTGGGCCCTAAATTATGACAGCATATCAAGATTCACATTCAGAGGGATAGCTAAAAATAAGCTTATATATTCCCAGGAATCAATTTACAATTTAGAGTATATTTTAAATACAGAGGAGGAGCCAATTTATAAGCAGGAGACACGTAGGAGCATTTCTTAAAACATTTTAGTAAAATTCAAAATTCAAGGATATAATAATAATTTTTATTAATGCAATAAATGCATAAATTGACCAGTATGATATGTTCATATGATAAATGGAACAGCTTGTAAGCCTACATTGTAAATTGAATTCTAAACAAACAGTAGCAAGGATAACACAGAATCACAGAAAAACCCATCTAGTCATTAAAAATCTGAAACATGTAATGAATTAAAGATGACCTGTAGAGAAAATAAGAACTACAAGGGTTAATCTCTGTCATTCGGTCCTAAGGAAATCACGAAATAACGGTGTTTCCTGTGCTTATTTTGAGTTTACTGCTCACTGCAAACATTGGATATAATGGTGACTGAAAATAGGGCTATACATCAGACCAAAACTGTAAGTTGAAGTTTTTATATTAATACTTCATGCTGGTGTAATTAGTCTTCATAGAATTAATACTTCAGGAGAGGAAAAGAGGAGAAGGTTATTACTTTATCTGCTACCAGAGGTACGGTTCTCAATGAAGAGGAAATTGGCAATTGTAGCTAGTCTTATCTGAACATAGCTCTGAAATAATAGCAACCTGAATTTCTTTAGTTCGGATTTACCAGTTAGTTATGTTATGCAAGGGTTAATCTTTAAACCCTATTGAGAACCAAAAAATGCTGGAACTCTATAAAATAATATATCTTAAAACTATAAATCTTTAAGAGGCAGGGAAGGAAGTTTGAGAGTAGTAGATAAGACGTGAAAAGAAAAATTAAAACACTTAATACATTATTACGGAACACATCCCCAATAGAGAACCAGGAAGTGAACATCAGCACTAGTTATTTTAACCAACATCACAAAGAAACAGTGTTTTAGATGGCATATAATATAGAACCTTTCATAGGAAATATCTGAAACAATTATGTAATTTTCAAAGAACACATACACGGACACACACCTATAAAATTAAAACTAAAAAGTGCTTGCATTTCTAGTGAAAGCAATTTACCAGAAGTCAAAAACAATCAGGTATTTAACATCACGTCACAAATCAAACAAACATTGCTTAAATGAAATAATATACAATCCTGGAAAAAAACACTCCTTTGAGATTTACTACCACTGCAGTTAATAGGTAATCTCGCAGAGTAACCTTAAAGCACAAATTTAAAACTAAAGAAATGTTTCCTTAATAATTAACTGGTTTAATATATGCCATCTATCACAGGACACACAGGAACATATAGACGTGAAATTAAAACTGTAACCTAATCCTGATATGTAGAAAACTTAAAGCTCAGAAGAGGAAGCAAGATATTTTTTAATGTAGTTCAAAAGCAATCATTGGAATTGTGCACAGTTAAGGAATTGTATAGGGTTTCAAAAGGAAAAAAAAATATAAAAATAAATATTCCAGTAGCCAATCACAAGTCACAGCACACAAACAGAAAAGGAAAACCACAGTCATACACAGACACAGTTATTGTCCCACATACAGAGGCGTCCCTGTGTATTGAGGACAAAATCTTAATCCTAAATTTGGTAAAATAAAACATTCAAATTAGAGCTAATCCAACATGCCATGAAAGTATACAACGGCAAGCTTAATAGTAACATATACAATAAATGAAAATATACTCACGATTCATGCAATGTACTCTCCAGCGCAGAAAATCAATTGAGAAAGACAACAGTTGGTGGGATCACTATGCCCTTCCGAACTCTCGGTGGCATAGGGAGGTCAACCGCAAAATAGAAAGGTTTGTTTCGGACGGAAAGTCCTTACCAGAGATCTGAATAGATGTCAGATCACCAGTATCTGGTGTTGTGTGCGGAGAGGAAGATATGATATAACGGGTAGTGAACAACATCACCCAATATGTATAATAACGGGACCTAGTGAGCAAGTGGTCTACAAATAAGCTCCAGACCTATAATCTGCTATAGAAAAAAATGAACTAGATTAATAATAATATATATATTGACCAGACCTAGAACCTGGTACAAGGTTAGTGGTTCAAAAGGCAGCTTCGGAGATAGCAGGGAGATCTAGAAATGATAATGTGCTAACAGTTTACAAAAACATGCAATGATTATCCTAATAGTAAAACATGCAGAGACATAACACAATCATACTCACACATCTGCTAATGTACTCCATCATAGGGACCCAAAATAAAAATTACTAATTGGCGGAAAGCTCAATGCTTTAGCCGCAAGTTAAAAGAACAGACACATGAACGTCACAAAGATGAACAGAGTATTTAAGAGAATAGTGTCAGTGTGTATACTACTCTACCCCTAATTATTAAAAACTGCTCCCCAGAGTGTGCTTCTAAAGACAGGAGCGATTCCTGCTCCTACTGCCTGCCAGGAGTTATTCCTGCTACGATTGGCCATGGGTTCCAACCCATGATAGAGCCCCCAAAAAGGGACATTGCGAACACTCCCAAAAAGAACTCAGAAAACCAGCGAACAAGGTATCATGAATCAAGGAGCAGTGGTTCACAGGGTTTCCGCTGATTAGGAGTTTACTCTTCTGCAACTAACCTCCCCAATGGACCTCATAAACCAAGCAAAAATTTATGGTTAGGAGTCATCTCTTCTACCACTAACCTGCCTAAAACCTTGAAAAAGTTAGGAGTTTGGCTCGTCTACTACTAACAGTTCAAAAAATATTAAGAAGCCCTCGTTAACATGTCCAAACTCGCAATGAAAAGCGTCAGACGTCTCTATATTACTCCCACGGTCATCTGGACTAGGTAACTCATATGTGGGCAATAAGGCCGAATCCGCAGGCCACTCCGAAAATGGAATGGAAGTCTGCTCCTACTAATTGAGATACCGTCATCCATTGAAGGGTTAGTGGCCTCTAATGGATGTAAGTCCCGGACATCGGTATCGAAACCAATAATTATAACGTGACACTGGTATTTTAAGAAAGGTAGGAACAAATAGTAGAATAAAAGGGAAGAACCCCTGAAACAAGCTGCAAAGATAGTGAAAATAAAATAAATCTAGTTAAAAGAAAATTGAAAGAAAAATTTAAAACTGAACACATGTAAGCTCTCGGGGGAAGGTACCATAAAAGAGTAACAAGACAAAAGATTTGCTTATTAAATAATTCATAAAAAGGAACACAAAAGCATTAAAATAAGACAGTCGACAGTGAAGAGGCCCGCAAAACCAAAGCAATACAATAGAAAATAAATTCATTCACACTGTTATACAGCATATACATGCATAAAAGTTATACACAAGAGTGACAGACGCAAAGTAGGAGAGTAGGTGGGACTTGGAGAGAAAGAAAAAAAATGAATTTGATGGACAAGCTGAGCAAACCAATGAACAACAACCTTCGTCTGTTCCCCATATCAGAGGAGGGAAAAAAAACTGTACAACAAAATTGGATTTTCAGGTAATGAAACAAAAAATCCCCTAGAAAAAACAAACTATAAATCATTATAATGGAGCTCGCATAATATTATACTGCAAAAACAAAACCCATTCTAGACAAGCAAAGATGTAGCGCTACGAGCGCTACAATTGAAACCGAAAGCATTCAAACACTGCTGTTTGTCATTGCGCATACTGAGACAAGGTACCATAAAACAGGGTTAAACTTGCAGAGAACATTGCCATACACTATCTATTTATGGAACGCAGGCACAGTATCGTAAGCTTAAATCACTTGTATGCAGGAAAGTTACGGGCAAGCAGTTCTCCAGGAAATGATTGCATATTAATCATGCCATATACTCAGTCCTGAAGTTCAAAACTCATACATCAATGGCCCGGGCAAAAGGTAAAACAAATCAGATGTTTGAGAAGGTCCATAGAAATATGTGTATATCCGGAAAACCCCCCCCAAAATGCATTGTTGATTGGCAACTAATTTAAAGTAAAGCTTCAAAATCCAGCAGATGCAGCTCAAAAATCTGCAAACTTTATAACATAGAATAGTTAGAAAAAAGAATAATAGATTTTAAAATGGATTCCTAAGTTAAAGAGTAGCAGATTAGGAAGGAAGTCCAAACAGCTCGGCACATACAGAAAAAAGAAGAAGTAGAGAAGCTACGCACTTTTAAATTGAGAGAGTAAAACCGGAAAGACGGGACTTATAAATGAGTGATTTAAAGACAAGGTTCCATACAGAAATAGTGGACAATACGTAGATATGTTTGTAGATATGTTAGACAAAAGATAGAAATGTTTTAAGGCAGAATAAGCACCTTCACTATACAGTAGGAAAAAGACTTGCCATACAACAAACTATGGAGGGGAAACTGTAAAGCAATAGAGCGGAACAGCAGACAGTGAAGAAGCCTATAATGCAAAAGCAAACAGTACAAATTCATTCGTTCAGTTATGTCAGGAGTGAAGAAGACAATTTAATTAGAAATAAACAAGTAAAAAGTTGTGTAGTTTCAGCCACAAATCAAAATACAAAAATGAGCACTGCAATTCAAGCACGAAAGTCTGAAAGAAAAGTATCATGCCTAAAAAGGGAAGTGGGTGGGATTAAAAATATTGACAGACAACCGTAGCGAACCAATAAGTAAGCAGTTGTATAAGGCTGAGCTAAACTTAACGCTGGCAGATAGCTCAGAGAAATGGATTTAACATATCAATCAATAAGCAGTCCATGAAATATACACAAAATAAATTTTGAAAGCCCTGTAACAGCATGGTGAGCAAGTCTTATTTAAGCTAATATAAAGGATAGCAAGGGGGAAAAAAAGTGCAAAACCACTAGAGACTGAGACAGAGCAACCATCAAGAAAGGGAGGGGCAGTGCTGGAGGAGAGTAAGTAAGAGAAGGACGGCTAGGCACCTGCTGAAAAAACTGCTAAAACAATCACCAGCTAAGGGATAAATGCAGAAACCATAAAATACGTGCAGCAATAGCAGGGGCTCTACCCACTTGAAAAATAGAATGTAAGGGAGAAATTGAAATCAGGCTGACAGACTGGCAATAGATTCAGTGAAACAGGAAATAAGCACCGGAAACTGTTGCCAAGCAATAATGAGCATCTTAGAAACAGTCTGTACAGGAGTACAACAGGAAAAAAGTTTACGCCCAAGCGAGAAAAGGGGAAGTGAAAAAAATGTCGCAGTAAAAAAAGGAAAGGGACTACGCAGGAGAAATAGAGATAAGATTTAGTATCGTGAACTCCTGTATTAATCAAACCTTTGAAACTTCATAACCACATTGTGGAACACGATAAGATCTACCAAACTGTCTCTTGCAGCATAAAACAAACAAAAAAAAAAAAACCCTGTCTCTGAGTTTTAACGAAACCGGGCAACAGATTAGATTGCCAAATAAAGCATCTTAATTCTGAAAGTCTCAGAAACAGTTTTAGAAAGCAAAAATAAAACAGCAGTTTATAAATTCAGCCAAAAATTATGCTATGAAAGCTGAATGACAGGAAGGAAGGGGGGGCGGAGAAAGAGTGCCCATAAAGTCTGGCAGTAACAGAAAGATAAGGAAGCAAGACTTACTACGCAGTTTTAAATGTGAAGCCAACGCACAACTAGAAAGAAGATTTAAACAATAAATCGTGCACAACAACACATCAGGACAGTTTCTAACAGGGATGGGGAGAAATCAACAGTGGCCAGAAACAGAATAGGCGAGAGTGAGCATCTGAGGGAGCAGGAACAGAGGTGGGGGCAAGCCTGTCAGTGTTGAAGCATAAGACAGATACCACACAAACCAGAATGATTGGAAGGGAGAGATAGAAGATTATAGAGAACTACCTTGAGTATCACAGACCAGAGTAGGACCACAATCAAAACGGCCAGGGATGGAGAAGAACATAACGAGAATGAACATAAGAGGAAGAGGGACAGCAATCAATTGGAAGATAAAACAACAGAATTTTAGTCAAGAACTATAAGTAACCCCACTTTGACAAAAATTCTGGTGGCGTGTTCAAATCGAACGGAGGGTCACCAATGTCTAGAATTGGGGGGTCCCGAGCCCCCCCCCAAGAAGGCTAGAGTGACCTTAATCTGACTCCATCTCTAAATAACACTAGTACTGGGGTAATCAAGGAGTTATTGCCTCTAAGGGAGACGTTAGGTCTAAGGAAAAGATACCAGCCTTATAACAAACTGGATTTAGATTACAAGTTATACAATGCATTTATACTTACAGCCTTTGATCATTAAGTGAAGCCCACAAATCATCATTTGGAATGAGGAGTTTATTTGCTAAGGTATAAGTCAAATCAGTGATTGACAACAGGCATGTACAATCAATTAATTATAGGAATATAATAAGTTGCAAACAGGTGTTAATTATTTGCTAATGGTTTATAATTTCTTCTACCAATTAGGGGTTTTACAAGGGAAAGCAATTAGGTAATTTGTTAATTCTGCTGGACACATTGGTTTCCCTTGGAGAGAGAGTGCCAACCCTTGTCTCTCTAACTCAAACCAGGAAATACCCTGATTTTTATAAGTGCCTTCAGGATATGGATAATATGACAGTAGATATACCTGATTGGATCTATGCTAATGTCATGGTTGTCACTGATTGGCTCATGCTAATGAGTAGCTTCTATCTTGCTAACATGGTTTTGTCTTTAGCTCGCTTCTTAAGCAAGACCCTGCTCACAGGAAAGTCTCCCTCCTCTCTTGGACAGCTCCCTTTTTGTAAACACTTCCCTAGATACGGACATCCAAACATCCAAACATGGACATCTCTGTCTTATATCATCTTGTGATCTGACTTAGGATTTTAGCCATCAATTCCTTGATCTTGGCTTTTGCACTGCTTTTGAATGTCACACTAAATTCTAATGAGGCCTAGTCAGTGCCTTTTAGCAGTTTAAGCTGTTTAAGGCATGTAAATTGACCCACCACTATTCCAGTGGATGGATCCCAAGCGGGGACACATATTAACTTACAGGAAAAGCATGTCCTTGCTCAGCCAGTCATAGATTTTTAAACCAAGCTGGTATTTTTACAGCCTTAGTCCTAAAATCTGGCCTTCCACCCTTCCGGTGGGCATCCAGTGAGGGCCTCTTGCTGTAGTATAATTATACAGCTTCTAGATGTTTTGTGTTGTTATTTTATATTTTCCAAATTTTTTACTGGAATATTACTCTGTATTTCTATTCCGGAAATGGCGATCACCACTACGGTATTTGTAAGCCACATTGTACCTGCAAAGAGGTGGGAAAATGTGGGATATAAATGCAGAAAATTAATAAAAAATCACAGGTCATTTCTCACAGTGTCCTCTATCTGTCGTTGTCCCACACTGGGAGTTCACAATGCTAAGAGGGTGTGATGGTCTAGTCATCCTTGATATTAGTTGATTCTACCCAATTATTTTTTAGCCCCCTAGTTACTTCCCGTTATTTTATGTTTCTAACAAATTTGAAGTAGGCCTGGGATCCTTCATTTATAACTACTTTAGGATGTTTTTTGAAGAGATATGAACTAGGAGAAATGATCATACTGACAGTTTATGACCAGGGCAGGTGCCAAGGCTTCTTTTGGAACCCTGGAATTATGAACCTTGAGCCCTACACCTATATGTCACCATCAAGCAATGACATCACTTCCTGAGAGGGCTGTGAATTCTTACATAGCAACATCTATAGCTGGTCTCAAATGTAGAAGGCCCAGTGCTGGTATTGAACCAATGACCTATTCCTGGCAGTGTATAGCTCCCCCACGAAATGGCTGAGCAACAAATGCAAACTTACCACACAGCCATTTCATTTTTGGCTATTTTCACCCGCTGCAGTAAAAGGGGCCCTGGCGCTTGGCAGAAATGGCCACCTCTGGTAATGCAGGGCCCCTTTCACTGCTGCTTAGTAAAAGGGCCCCTTAATGTAGATCATAAATTGGAACATCGTAAAAATATGTTTACCTAGATCATTTGAATTGCATATTGAAGTGTTACACATAACCTTGAAAATAGCTCAGTTTTTGAAGTTATTGATTTCTATAACCCACATGATTATAGCCTGTATCTTTGAAAGCATTTTTTTCCCAAGAGGTCATCATTGTTCTTCATTCACTGTTGCTCATAAAATGACATGTACTTAGTTATTAGTAATGATATTGTCAAAAATTAATTAATTTAAAAGTAAATGATAAATTGACTCGATTTTGCTTACTTACATTTCAAATTAGGACGAGCTTGTCAGCTTTAGTTTTTGAACAAACAAAAGGAAAAGCACTGCTTTATGAAATTAACATCAACATGATTTGGAAAGTAGCTTTATATTCAGAAGCTTTATCACTAAGCTATGTTAGTATTCAGTGATGCTGTAGCTGATTAAACCTAACTGAGAAATTATCCACTTAACTTTAAACAATTATTGAAAGAGAAAACCAGTCAGTGCCACTGAATGATATCCAGTTAGCTTAGTAGGGTTTTTAAATAGTTTGGATAATTTCCTAAAAGAAAAGTCCATAAGCTATTATTAAGGTGAACTTGGGAAAACCTGCTGCTTATTTCTAGTATAATCAGCTTAAAAACGTGTTTTACTTTTTTGGGGATCTTGCCAGGTACCTGTGATCTGGTTTGGCCACTATTGGAAACAGGATACTGGGATTCATGGACCTTCACTCTGTCCTACTGTGGCAATGCTTATGTTCTTATATTCTTATGTACCATATTAATTTTCTGGTTATCTTTATTCATTTTTTCAATTTTTGCTGTGTAACTTAACCACTTATGTTAAAGTATTGAATATCAGCAATAACCAGTTAAGAGGGGTAGTTGTTAACGTACGGAAAATTCATATATTTAGTTTTGGCCTGCTAAATAAATAGTCCTGGCACAATGACTGCATTATCCATATGTTCAGTGAGCCTGATATTCCTCCCCCCCCCCAAAAAAAAAAAAAAAATAGCACTCCTAAATTAGTGTCCTGTTTTCAACCAAACTTAGCAGCCTAAGAGGCCCTTTTATCAAACTGATGTAAAAAGTGACCCTAGCTCGTACTTACATGGGTCATTCCTGCACTCTAAGGACATTTTTACTGCAGGGGTAAAATGGCAGCATTTTCTATTTTTTCTATTTATGGCCATGCACTAGTTTTCCCATTTGTGTGAGGCCATTAGTGCGAGAACCCCTACTGTCACCTATTTTGTAGGCTGTAAGAGCTCATGCAGAACACGCCTAGTCTCTTCCATCACACCTAGTCTCTTCCATCACACCCATCCTGATGCTTAAAAAATAAACTCTGTTTTTCAGAACAAGGCCAGTACACGAATCCTCAAACTACCATAGGATGCCTGAGCGAGCCCCACAGTAAGCTCTTTTTTGCTATGGTAAGCATGCATAGGGCCAGATTCTATATAAGGTGCTTAATAAAATCCATGTGGTAAAGACTTCCACCTAAAATCATCAAACATATAAATGACAAGAGGTGTACTCACTCGCAAATGCGCAGTAGAGATCCTCTCTGTCCTGCCCCCGCGTCAATACGTGATGACGGGAGCGTGACAGAGAGGGAACCTGCGCACCTGCGAGTGAGGGAACCGCCGTCGCCACCGCTCCCCCCCCTGGGTTGCCGCTACCGCTCCCCCCATCCACCCGGAGTCGCCACCGCCGCCGCCACCCACCCTCCACCCGGCCCGGGTACCTGGCTTCACTATTCAAACCGCCGGAACGCAGCACACAGCTCATCTGAGCTGCCGTTGGCCTTCCTTACCTGCCTGTGTCCCACCCTCACCGACGTTACGTCACACAAGGGCTGAACACACGCAGAGAAGAAGGAAGGCCGACGGCAGCTCAGATGAGCTGTGTGCTGCGTTCCGGCGGTTTGAATAGTGAAGCCAGGTACCCGGCCCAGGTGGAGGGGTGGCGGAGGGGACTCCGGGGGGGGGGGGGGGGCGGCGGTGGCGGCGGCGACCCCGGGGGGAGGGGTGGCGTTGACCTTTGGGGGGGGGCTTTCAAACCCCCCTTCCTTTACTAGCCCATTTTTACGGGCTCAACGGCTAGTATTCTATAAAAGGCACCTAGATTTAGGTGCAGTATATAGAATACACTTAATTGATAGAGCCTAAAACTACATGTCTCCATTTACATCGATGAAAAAGTGATATGGGGGCATTTATGTACAGGAAGAGAGCCTTTTTCAAATGAAGGAGAGCTCTGGAATGAGGGGGCATACGACAAAGTTAAGAGGGAATAGGCTTAGGAGTAACCTAAGGAAGTATTATTTCACAGAAAGGGTGGTAGAGGCGTGGAATGGCCTCCCGGTGGAGGTGGTGGAGTCAAGGACTGTTCCAGAATTTAAAAAGGCATGGGATAAGCATGTGGGATCGCTTAGGAACAGGAAGAATTAGGGGTTACAGAGGATGGGCAGACTGGGTAGGTCCTATGGCCTTTAACTGCCATCATGTTTCTACCCCTGTACGTAGATTTATGCACACTGGGCCATATTATAAAACTATGCATGTAAATTTTAGAATGTCCACAAAATGCCCATTTCCCCACTGATGGCCACTCCCCTTTTGAAATGCACAAATTAAAATTTAGGTGCAGTTCATTACAGAATACGCTTACTAAGTTGTGTGTGTAAATTCTAATTATTACCAATTAGTGCTCATTATTGCTTAAGTACTGTTAGCTTGTTAAGCCAATTAAGTTGTGTGTATTGTTATAGAATATACCTGGATTTTGACGCAGATCTCTAGGCACACTATATAGAATCCGGCAGATAGTGCTTACTGCAGCTTAGTAAAAGGACCCCTAAGTTTTCAGTTGAAATTCTTCTTAATTTGGGAGCTTAAAAGTAATTCTTATAAATGCAGGACCGCTATTTATTTATGTAGAGCTATGAACCTAATTTGGGAGCCTAGTGCTGAAAATAAGTACTAAATTCCTAACTTTTTCCCCCTTCCTAAATCCACACTTTTCATCATCTATTATTATGCTCCTAAATTTAGAAGTTTAGTGAAATTTTCAGTATAAATATTAGAAACAGACAAACTCTGAGGTCCTTTTAGCACACCCTTATATGGGATTTTCCTTTCCACTAAGACCATTTTTAGAGCTGCCAGAAAGAGGCCACTTTTCCAATTTTTTTAAGGAATGGCCATGCATTAATGTTACCATTAGCACATGTCCACTGACAACATTTATCACATGAGTTCTTACCACCACCTATTTTGTAGGCAATAAGGGTTCATGTGCAAATCTGATACTAATCAGTTAGTGCACTGAAACACCCACTCTCCACTTCCTGTACAAGCCTCCTCCCAGAACATTTTAAAATGATTTTTTTAGCACATGGATTTAATGCCCACATTCAGAACTTACTGTGGAAGGCCTCAGATCATCCCATGATAAGCCCTTTTAAACTGTGCTAAGCATGCACTAGTGCTAGCCGCAGCTTAGTAAAAGGAACCCTCTATTTACAAAAATAGAATTTTGTTTCTGTACACATTCCTAATAAGGTATACCCCCCCCCCCCCTAATATTCAGCTGGCGGCAGTCAGTGTTTTTTTTTTAATACTGATCTTCACCGGCTAAATTATCACCACTATTCAGTGCCAGGCAATGTTTGGGCACTAGCACTGAATATTGGGGATAATTTTGGGTAGCCTGTCCGCCCAGAGCTTATACCATCCCAGCCAATCTTATATGGGCCCAGCTGATATTCAGCCAGCTAAATATCAGGCTGGGACTTATAAGTAAGTACATATATAAGTACATAAGTAATGCCACACTGGGAAAAGACCAAGGGTCCATCGAGCCCAGCATCCTGTCCACGACAGTGGCCAATCCAGGCCAAGGGCACCTGGCAAGCTTCCCAAACGTACAAACATTCTATACATGTTATTCCTGGAATTGTGGATTTTTCCCAGTCCATTTAGTAGCGGTTTATGGACTTGTCCTTTAAGAAACCGTCCAACCCCTTTTTAAACTCTGCTAAGCTAACCACCTTCACCACTTTCTCCGGCAACGAATTCCAGAGTTTAATTATGCGTTGGGTGAAGAAAACCTTTCTACGATTTGTTTTAAATTTACTACACTGTAGTTTCATCGCATGCCCCCTAATCCTAGTATTTTTGGAAAGCGTGAACAGACACTTCACATCCACCTGTTCCACTCCACTCATTATTTTATATACCTCTATCATGTCTCCCCTCAGCCGTCTCTTCTCCAAGCTGAATAGCCCTAGCCTCCTTAATCTTTCTTCATAGGGAAGTCGTCCCATCCCCGCTATCATTTTAGTCGCCCTTCGCTGCACCTTTTCCAATTCTACTATATCTTTCTTGAGATGCGGCGACCAGAATTGAACACAATTCTCAAGGTGCGGTCGCACCATGGAGCGATACAATGGCATTATAACATCCTCACACCTGTTTTCCATACCTTTCCTAATAATGCCCAACATTCTATTCACTTTCCTAGTCACAGCAGCACACTAAGCAGAAGGTTTGAGCGTATTATCGACGATGACACCCAGATCCCTTTCTTGGTCCGTAACTCCTAACATGGAACCTTGCATGACATAGCTATAATTCGGGTTCTTTTTTCCCACATGCATCACCTTGCACTTGCTCACATTAAACGTCATATGCCATTTAGCCGCCCAGTCTCCCAGTCTCGTAAGGTCCTCTTGTAATTTTTCACAATCCTGTCGTGATTTAACAACTTTGAATAACTTTGTGTCATCAGCAAATTTAATTACCTCGCTAGTCACCACCATCTCTAAATCATTTATAAATATATTAAAAAGCAGCGGTCCTAGCACAGACCCCTGAGGAACCCCACTAACTACCCTTCTTTATTGTGAATACTGCCCATTTAACCCCACTCTCTGTTTCCTATCCTTCAACCAGTTTTTAATCCACAATAGGACTTTTCCTCCTATCCCATGACCCTCCAATTTCCTCTGTAGCTTTTCATGAGGTACCTTGTCAAACACCTTTTGAAAATCCAGATACACAATATCAACCGGTTCCCCTTTGTTCACATGTTTGTTTACTCCTTCAAAGAATTGAAGTAAATTGGTCAGGCAAGATTTCCCCACACAAAAGCCATGCTGACTCGGTCTCAGTAATCCATGTCCTTGGATGTGCTCTGTAATTTTGTTTTTAATAATAGCCTCTACCATTTTCCCCGGCACTGATGTCAGACTCACCGGTCTATAATTTCCAGGATCTCCCCTGGAGCCTTTTTTAAAAATTGGCGTTACATTGGCCACCCTCCAATCTTCCGGTACCACGCTCTATTTTAAGGATAAGTTGCATATCACTAGCAGTAGCTCCACAAGCTCATTTTTCAGTTTTATCAGTACTCTAGGATGAATACCATCCGGTCCAGGAGATTTGCTACTCTTCAGTTTGCTGAACTGCCCCATTACGTCCTCCAGGTTTACCGTGAAGTCAGTAAGTTTCTCCAACTCGTCCGCTTGAAATACCACCCAAATCTTCCTCGGTGAAGACCGAAGCAAAGAATTCATTCAGTCTCTCCGCTACGTCTTTGTCTTCCTTGATCACCCCTTTTACCCCTCGGTCATCCAGCGGCCCAACCGATTCTTTTGCCGGCTTCCTGCTTTTAATATACCGAAAACATTTTTTACTATGTTTTTTTGCCTCTAATGCTATACAACTCTTTCTTTTTTTGTAAAAATTTCCCCAAGCCCCCTCTCATCCCCCGATCCTCCCCAAGCCTGCCTGTGCCCTGGTGGTCTAGTGGTGGTTGATAGGGGCAGGAGCCCAGCCCCTTTGCTCCAGACCCTTGTGGCACCATTCTAACATAGCTGCCATGACCTCTAGCGGCAGCTCATTGTACTTCATGTAGTACCGCGACCCGCTGCAAAAGGTTGCGGCAGCCATGTTAGAATGGCAGGTCAGATAGGTCTTGGGGGCCTATTTGGACATTGGGGGGACTTGGGGTTCCAGGAGGACATTTCTTATGTGCTTTGGGAGGGGGAGGAGAGGAGGAGACATTGTTGAGGGGTCGAAGGGGGCTAGGGGAAATTTATATTAAAAAATAGTTATGCGGGTACCGGCCTTATATTCAGCCAGGGCCTGCATAGCTAAGTGGTTTAATTTAGGACAGCATCAACCTAAATTAGACTGCTTAGCTATGCAGTTACCAGCACTGAATATTACTGGCACCTGCATAATCCCGGGTTCCTTCCCAGTGCCGCCACCAGTGCCATCTCAGACCTGCCCACTTTTTAATGTGGGAATATTCAGTGGCAATCTCCGGTTAAATGCTGCTCAAGATCCCCACTTAGGTTGCAGGAAGTGATTTAAGTGGGCATCAGAGGCTCCTGCCTGCTTAAATCACTGAATATTGGCCCCAATATGCACAAGCAACAACATAGAAATATGCACTTAGAAATTATTTAATTAAGTGCAAACAAAACAATTTCTCTGTCTTTTTGACACATTTTCTTGGTATTCAAGAATCTTCTCTTTCTTCAGACATAGCACAGAGTACTAATTTGCTACTGACACTTCTTTTAGTAGCATTCTTCTTGTACTTTTCTCCATTTCCATAATGTCTGTTTTTCTTGCATCTAGATTTTTATCTGTGGGAATAGGTATGTCCCAAGTGATCAGAACTTTTTGATTAACTACAGTTGTCAGACTCAATTCAAATGCTTTTCTGGCACAATAATGTTCACAAAGGTAGCAGTAGCTGAGACATGCTACCTTATTGTGCCTTTTTGTATATAGTTTTTCTAGCATTAGCACTTCACATCCATTTCTGAGAAGTGTGACTATTTCCAGTTCAGTGCTAAAAAAAATAAAGTGAATTTGTTGTTCCCATAGATTTGGTGTTAGCTGTGAACCATATTGTCTGTAGTCAACTATCTTGTGCTACAAGGATCAATCTCTATTTATGTTTAAATTCACCCCCTTTTAACCATTTCTCTGGTTTCTGAATTTTGTACATTTTCACACTCTATTTATTCTTTACATACTTGTTTTTTTACCTCATTTGGTGGTTTAATTTTCTTAGGGGCCCTTTATTAAGCCATGTAAGCCTAATGTGCATCAAAATGGAGTTACTGCCTGACTACCGTGCCCGACTACCATGTGGCTCTTGCAGTAATCTCATTTTTGGTGCACATCTGATATGCATGTCTGAAAAATATTTTTTATTTTTGGGCGCGCGTAACGGACACATGCCAAGTGGAATTTGGCGTCTGTAGGTCATAACTGCCTAGTTACCGTTTGAGTCTTTACCGCTAGTTCAATGGCTGGCGGTAAGGTCTCAGACCCAAAATGGATGCGCGGCAATTTTCCTTTTGACGCACGTCCATTTTCATCAAAAAAAATTCCTTTTTTACAGGCGTGCTAAAAAATGAATCGGCACGCACCCAAAATCCGCGCCTACATTACCGCAAGCCATTATTCAGCGCACTTTAGTATAAGGACCCCTACGTTTCTTTGTATTTATTTGAGAAATTATGGAGACTTTTCATGAAAGTGCAGAAAATGTTTCAGTTACTGCGGATTAATGTAGAACTTAACCGGGCAGAAGCTGAAAATTAGTCTTAGTAACCAAAATGCAGGTCCCACATTGAAGTGCCAATTAGCATGTGGTACCTGGCCATGTTAATCTGAGAGCACTTAGAACCTCCTATCAAGGAGGCAGTAAGTGGTTTTACATTAAGTGTGCCTTAGTGCCCAGTGTGTGCAGTGCTTTATCTGGCTAATGCTTCCATGCCCTTTCTCCACCTATGCCATATCCCCCAACACAAAAAGCACTTAGGCATAAATTCTATAAATGGTGCTGAAATTTAAGAGCTGGGGTGATGCAGCTAATTCTATTATAGCAGCTCCTTGCAGTACTGCCGTTATAGAATACTAGTGTAGGTTCTCAGTTTTGCATCTAAGTTTAGGCACAAGCACTTATGGCATATCAAAGGCTAGTATAAGTGCTCGCACTCAGCTGTTGTCAGTTAAGTGCATTGGGGGAGATTCTATATATGGAGCCTACAAATTTCACACAGAAAACACTTCTGACTAAGCGTATTCTATAAGCGGAGCCTAGATTTAGGCATGGTATATAGAATACACAAAGTCTATATCCCAGGACCTAAAACTATGAGCCTCCATTAAATGAATGAAAACTTTGCAGAAATCCCGGCGCATAGGTTTAGGCGCACAGGGCCATATTCTATAACTACATGCATAAATTTCAGAACGCCCCTGAAACACTAATTTACTTGCCTATAACCACTCCCCTTTTTGTCTGTGCATGTTAGAAGTTAGGTGCAGTGCATTACAGAATATGCTTAGCAAGTTGCACATGACAGAAAATGAGCATGCAGCTTCTAGAATAGCGACTAAAGTCAATTGTGCATACAACTGCCAATCGGTGCCAATTGATACCAATTAACACCAATTTAAGCTAATAATGGGCTGTTAACCCCAATTAATGATTATTTAATTAAGTTGCACATACACCTGACCTTGTTCTATAAATTAGGGTGCCCAACTTTGAACACTAAGAGCTAGATTCTATATATGGTGCCAAAGAATTGGCATAAAAAAGTACTATTCTATAGACTAGCACTTATGCCCAGGAATTGCGCCTAACTTTAGGCACAACCATTTGCACCAACTAAAACTAAAACATATCCTAATGTACGTTAATTTGGTAACACCTCCATCATGCCCATGACCCTTCCATTTCCATGCCCCCTTTTTCAGATCACACATACATTTTAGGTGCAGATTCCGTGCCTAAATTTACATGCACAAATGCCAATAAAATCTGATTAGTGTCAAGAATTGCTTTTTAAAAAGCCAATTATTGGCACTAATTAGCTTGTTCAATTTAATTGCATGTGCAAATTTGGCACACACCCAAATATGCATGTGCAGTTTTTGAAAACGTTTATAGAAT
This sequence comes from Microcaecilia unicolor, assembly GCF_901765095.1. Taxonomy (NCBI): domain Eukaryota; kingdom Metazoa; phylum Chordata; class Amphibia; order Gymnophiona; family Siphonopidae; genus Microcaecilia; species Microcaecilia unicolor. The sequence goes on along the minus strand of NC_044033.1, from coordinate 470,875,045 downwards.
TAGAGGGTAACTAAAGTTGGGCACCCAGGTTTATAGAATTAGAAGGTTAAGGAGGAAGTGACATTAGCTCTGAGAGATGGCAGCTTGATTCCTTAGCTCCATCAGAGCAAGAGGAAAAATTAAAGCTAAGCCTCCAATTCTCACCAGTTGACTTCCAAATCTCACCTTTGGAGATGTATCAGTGATGGCAGCATGGAAAAAGCTTGAGAAGTTTAAGTGTTCAGCTGAGATTAGGACCTGCAGTTCAGGAGTGCTGCAGAAAGTGACAGCGCTCCAGAACAAGATGAAGGAAATGGACACAGATTCGGAACTAGACCAAGTGGAAATCACGGAGACCGATAGAGAACTTACAAAAAGTGATGTGGCCCGCTGGTTCAAAGACTTAAGAGCAGAGCTGTCAGCGGTGCAGAAGGACATACAATCAGCTGTATCAGAGCAGCAACTGGAAGTGAAAGAGATTGGTAGCTGCCTAGAGCTAAGGGAGGAGAAGGTGGAAGGCCTGGAGGGCAATCTACAGACTATGAGGGAGGAACTTCAAATGGAGTAAAAGGCAAGGGCAGATCTTCAGGTGGCGCTGGAAGACCTGGAAAATAGGTCTAGATGCTGCAAACTATGTTTCAAAGGCATACCAGAGATGGATAAATACAAAGACTGTGCCTGGCTAATAAAGGAGCTCTGTGCCTTTATTTTGGCCTCTGCAGCAGACGATTCTGGGGCAGCTACTGTTAAACTTAACAGGACCCACAGAAATTTGAGGCCTCATTGCGAGTCCATGCCCTGGGATATAATAGCATGTTTTCATAACTTCACTGTGAAGGAAACCGTGTGGAGGAAAGCCAGGAATTTGGGTGATATTAATTGGGACAATTGTAAAGTTTTTCATATTTCAAGATTTAGCCAAAGCTACACTCCAAAGATAGGGGGATATGCGTGAAGTCACGAAATACCTGCAGCAGGCAGGACTGAAATATCGGTGGTGCTATCCTTTTGGACTTTTATTAACAGTGGGGGGCCATTCACATAAGGTACAGAACATGGTCGGGCCTTGGAAAGCTCTATCTACATAAATACATAAGTACATAAGTAATGCCATACTGGGAAAAGGCCAAGGGTCCATCGAGCCCAGCATCCTGTCCACGACAGCGGCCAATCCAGGCCAAGGGCACCTGGCAAGCTTGGATGCTCTGATCTACTGGTGCAGGTGGCTAAAGGACGTGCAACTTCAACATATGTCAAACAGAAATCCACTTGGCAGAAAGTTTGATTGGGCAGAGGGTGCCCTGCATCTGTGTAGCTGTCTGAGACAGACACGAACACCTGAATCTTGGCTTGCTTTTGATTGGCTTTTCTTCTAATATTATTCAGCTTTATACTGATGGAGTTATAAGAGTGAGAATGAGTGCAGTCTTATGTTGGAATGGTATGAGAGATGTCTGCTAAGAGAGAGGGGTGGAAACAAATTTGAATAATTGGGGGAGTTATGTTTGTGAGATTGAAGGATGTAGCCAGACATATTTGGAGTGTCAATTTGATATACGAATGAGAGAGCACAAGGGGCTTAAATATGTTTTTGTGTGAATGACCTTTTCCGGTGGTGATATACTTCCTCATGGAGTTTACTGGCCAGAGGGTGACTGGTTCAGTTTATCAGTAGGAAAGGGGGGGGGGGTATGGGCATGGGGGGAGTGGGGGGGGGGGGCAACATCGGGTGGGATGATGGAATGTTAATGGTTTAAATGACCCAGTGAAGTGAAACATTATATTTTGTGAGCTGAAATGTCTTCAGTGGGATGTTATAATGCTCCAGGAGACTCATATTAGGAAAAGAGATGGGTTGGGTAGGTGTTTGACTGTAAGGGGAAGTGTGCATGAACATCAGATAACATTTGTCAATCTTTATGTCCCAAAAGTGGGACAGGGGGACCTTTTCTTTTTGTTACAAGATAATATTTCCCAGTTCATTACAGGGCTGATGGTAATGGAGGGGACTCTAACTTATCCCTAATGGCTCTTGATCATTCCAAGGAAGGGAGTGGGGCCAGCTTGGCACACTGACAAAAACTTTTATAGTTGGTTAAATAATTAAATTTGTTGGATTTTTGTCAATTGAAACATCTGGGGCAACACTCCTTTTCTTTTTAATCTCATCAAAAACAGACATACACAAGAATAGATATGATCTGGTGCAATCATACTTTATGGGACCAGGTGCAAGAATACAATATTGAAAGCATACATGCCTCTGATCATGCTCCAGTTTGGATTCAGTTGTAGGGCTTGAATGGAGAGAGATGCCATACCTATTGGAGCTTGAATTAACACGTTCTGAGGGACGCCAAGGTTTGCAAAGAGTTACGTGGGGTTATTAGAAACTACAGGGAATTGAATGATATGGGTAATATCTGATGGGACCCTATGGGATGCACTCAAGGTGGTGGTGGTACGCGGGCATCATATTGAATGAGGGTGAGGCGGAAGTGAGAGGTAGAAGAAAGAGTTGGAACTCTGCACACAATTAGTGCAATTAGAAATCTTTCATCAAGATGGGGGGGGGGGGGGGCACTGACATTCTAGCACAACTAGACTTTTACTGCTGAGTTGCAAAGGTTGCAGTTAGAACAAATAGAATTTTACAGGCATCTGACCCAGCAACATTTTTACAAATTTAGCAATAAAGCAGGCAGACTGTTGGTTCAGCATCTTCAAAAACGTCAGAGTCTGCAAGTAATTACAAAGATCAATAGGTGTGGAGATACTCTCTATTATACGGATGAGGAGATTCAGGACTAATTTCTCAAGTTTTATAAAAAATTGTACATTAGAGGTGAAGGAGTACAGAAATAGTGAGCAGCTAGAAGCACCTATAGCTTTTGAGGAAATTTTGAGGGGTCTTAAAGGAGGAAAGGAGTTGGAGATTGATAGATATACTGCAAAAATTTATAAGATTTTTGTTGCTGAGTTGGGACCACTTTTGCGAAGGGTTGAGAATGCCTGTTTTGAGGGCAAGTCATTACTGGCCAGTATGCATGAGGCGGGGATCTCAGTAATATTAAAACCTGGGCAAGACTCCGTGGTATGTGGTTCCTATTGACTGATTTTGTTGTTAAATATAGATGTTAAAATTTTGGCTAAGATTATGGCAGATCATTTAGGTCAGGTACTTCAACAGATTATTCAGACTGATCAATTTGGCTTTGTGGCTCACAGGCAGGTAACAGATAACATTAGACTTACTTTCAATATAATATGGGGGTTGCAAGCTTAAGGGGAGTCACTGGCCCTGTTGACCACTGATGCTGAGAAGGTATTTGATAGGGTCAAATGGTCTTATCTATGGGAGGTGTTGCAATTTCTGGGGTTGGGCCCAAAATTTCTGGGTAGGCAACAGAGTCTTTATGAAGCACTGGTTGCTCATATTAAGATTAATGGGGGGGGGGGGGGTATTTGTCATAATTCTCCATACACGAATGCCTGCTTTCCCCTCTGTTATTTGTGCTGTCAATTAAGCTATTGGCTCAGTGTTCCGATATTTTATAGATACAAAAGGGGTTGAGATAGAGGAGGTGGAACATAAAATAGGATTTAAGGTGATAAATCAGAATTCATGGGAATAAATAGAGAAGAGGAAGAGGGGTTATTGCAGTCATTCCCTTTTCACAGCGCAAAGATTAGTTTTCAATATCTGGGTATACAGATACCCAGAGATTTATCCAAATTGTACTTAATTACATCCTGTTATTCCACCAGCTGCATAGAGATTTCCATAGCTGGACTAGTGGGTGGTTATCATGATGGGGTCAGATTTTGGTGGTTAAAATGAATCTGCTCCCACGTCTGTTATTTTTATTTCAAACTCTTCCCCTTGTGGTACCGCGACTGGAACTACTACGGCTCTAATCAGAGATCTCCAGTTTTGTGTGGGGAGGATGTTTCCCCAGACTGGCAAAAAAGTGATATGGAGTGCTGTTGATGTGTGTGTGTGTGTGTGGGGGGGGGGGGGGGGGGAGGGGTATGCCCAACTTATTGTGGTACTACTGGGCAGCACAGTTGGGTTTGGAGTCAGGATGGGAAAATAGCTACCACAGTTTTAGAACAACATTACGTGAAGGGTTACTCACTGTGTGTAGCTCTATGGGCCTCTCTCTCCACGCGGGCATATAAGCAGCTCTCACTCAATCCCTTTGCTTCTCATTTATTATCATTGTGGATTTATTTGAAAACTAAGCTAAGGGGCTCTCACAGTCCATCCTCCTTTACTCATATTAACCAAGAACCAGGTTTCCTTGTAGGCTTCGGGAGGGTTGTTTTGCATGAATGGGCATTACGGGGTCTTACCAGTTTTCAGGATTTCTTAGATGTAGGAGAAATGTGCTCCTTTGGGGAACTTCAAACAGAATATGGATTATCACATTCAGATATATTTCCAGGCAAGGCTGGTTGAAGGCTGATCCAGATGATGCCGAGCATTTGAAAAATCAATGGACTTCATTGGGGAAACTCAGGGAGCTATTTAAATCTTATATCAATTCATTAGGGAAATACATTCTATAAATAATCCTATATGTGGGTGTGGGAAGGATATTTGGGGTGTGAACTGAGTGTGAGTGGAAAGCAGTATGTATAGAGATGAAAAAAACTTCAATATGTGTGCCTCTTAAAGAAAATGCATTTCAAGTATTGACTAGATGGTATTACATGCCTGCTAAGTTAAAAGTTAAGTCTCTCTTGGTTACCGATCTTTGTTGGTGATGTGGCCTTACAACTGAGTCCATTTTTCATATATGGTGGATGTGTGGGAGAGCCTAGAGTTTTGGCAAGGGGTTAAGGACACAAGAACATATGCATTTGCAGCACAGGGACAGACCAAAAGTCCATTAAGCCCAGTATTCTGTTTCCAACAGTGGCCAACCCAGGTCACAAGTACCTGGCAAGGTTCCAAAACAGTAGAATACATTTTATGGTGCTTATCCTAATTCATTCTATGGTGCTGATCCTAGAAATAAGCAGTGGAGTTTACCCAAGACCATGTTAATAATGGCATATGGACTTTTCTTTTAGGAAGTTATCCAAACATTTTTGGCTCCACAGGTCTCCTTTCTCCTGCAGTGCTCTGATTCTGACTCCACCCTCCTCCTGCACCCCACCCACCCTCTCTCAGGCTGCCTGGAATCTCCTCCTGGGGGTTACGAGGAGGATGTCTTTTGCATTAGACATTGTTTTTCCCTGTGATTCCAATGGTGTTTACTTGGGCTGTGTAATCGAAGGGGCCCTAAATTGCAGCATTGATTTAAGCGCATGTGCTTAGCAGTGGCCAAAAGTGTTTTAGCTGCTGATTGAAAGCAGGTGATGGGACCAACACAGGCTAGTTGGCATATGAAATTAACCCTTTGGGGGGATTTGGAAAGGGTATCGGATCACAGACTTGGCGATATGGCTCATAGGTTGAAGAATGGGTACACCTCGAATTATTATTGAATGCTAATTAAGATAGTTGGGGGGAGGTCATGGGGGGGGGAGGAGTGGGCAATGCAGGGCAAGGGGGTGGCTTCTAAAGGGATGGGCTGAGCACTCTGAAGAGTCCACGGAGTGCTTAGGAATTAATGGTGTATTATATTAAGGGGGTTTGGGATAGGGTTTGTTGGGGGATTGGTACTGTTAGTTGGAGGAATGTTAGATTGTTAATTATCTTTTTTTGATGTGCATTACTTCTGTTATTTGTATTCTCTTTAAAACTTTAATAAAAATTCAATGTTATAAAAAAAATTAGGAGATTAATATACAGGTTACTGTGTAGTAACTGCTAAACTACTGCAGAACCCATTAACATGGTTATGTGCTAACAGTTACCATGTGGTAACCCGTGCATTAACCCCTGTATTTTAGAAAGGTCACCCAACGTTGGGCATGGTCCAGAGATGCACATGCAAATTAATTAGTTTCTAAGCCACTGTTTTTAATGTTATTTTAATGTTATATTAACTTGTAAACCGTTCTGATTTACTTTTGTAGTAAGCGACGGTCTAGTAAATGAATAAATGATAATAAACGATAACAATTGCCATTAATTCAGTAAATGGTGCTCAAAAATTGGCACTGGAAAAAAATCGGTGCTCAGCACTATTCTAGAAAGGGCACTCCAGGCTGAGCACCTTTATAGAATAGAGCATAGTGCCAATTCCTATGCCCAATTTTGGGTACTAGGACTATCTCCTGCTGAAACCTGCTGTAAATCCTGACGCAAAAGTTGGGCACGCATCACCAGTATTACATTTTCAGAAAGTGACCCACCTATGCCCCTACTCTGGCCAGTATGGGCATGAGTTGCATGCTATGAGGTTTAGCCGCCTAGTGTTATAGAATAGTGCGCAGGAAGATAGAGGTGCAAATCCTAATTTGGCTCTATGTGCTTAATGCAGTTTAGTAAAAGGGATTCTATATTGCTTCTTTCCTTCCATGTGCTGACAGACTCTTACATATTCTTTCACTTCTGGCCAAGGTTAGGAATAGAGACTGATTCCGACTGTTTCATACATCAGAACCTTTTAATTGTTTGTGACTGCTGAGGCTATTAAGTATTCCTGAAGGCCTATGATGGTAGCTTTGTATGTGTGATCTATTTCTCTAAAGATCCTGCTACCTTCGGCTCTTGGAGATAAACAACTGCAATATATACTGGTTTTACAGAGTATCTAATGGGCTTTGAGAAGATGTTTTTACGTCAGTTCTCACATCCAATTTTTCAAGATCTTTATGAGATTATATATTTCCAAAGCTGTGTATGTAAAGGGATTGCAAGCTGATTGATGTCTTGAATCATATACTGTGCTGATAAAGCACTTTTTAATATCAGGTTTGTCTATAATATTATTTGCTGATCTGTTCTCTCAGTAATTTGTGAAGCTTGTTGCACCTTTCTCTACTTCTACATATTTATGTACACCTTCCTGATCAAGATCTTTTATATTACCATCTTCGGTCAGGGAGCTGTTTTCAGTTTCCCTTCGTTTTACATTATAGAAGGTTGCCTTTGCACATCTGTTCAGGCCAAAGGTCATCCTGTTATTATCAGAGAAGCTATTCACTTCTGAATGTTATCAGCACCTCTGGGATTATGTTTAAACCTGAAGCTCAGTGAGCTAATAGGAATAATCAGTGAGTTTAATAACAGACAGGTGGTGACAGGAAATCTCCATACTAGATCCTGATAACAAGCTGGCCTTCATCATAATTAATCTGGTGTGTACTTTGCTACGCTTTCATGGGAAGCTACATAATCAATCCATCAAGGATTCAGAATAAACATCTATATTTTCAAGATATTTATGATCATAATGGTTGCACATTTGGAAACAGAATACAGAAAAAAAGATGATAAATATTACCATTTAGAACAGGGGTTCTCAATCCAGTCCTCATGACACACCTAGCCAGTCAGGTTTTCAGGATACCCACAATGAATATGCATAAGATAAATTTGCATACAAGGGAAGTAGGACATGAAAATTTATCTCATGCATATTCATTGAAAGTATCCTGAAAACCTGACTGGCTAGATGTGTTCCGAGGACTGGGTTGAGGACCCCTTATCTATGAAATCTTGAAAATTTTCAGGATTCACGTATGAACTACATAAGAATATAAGAATAGCTATACTGGGTCAGACCAATGATCTATCTAGTCCAATATCCTTTTTCCAACAGTGGTCAACCCAGGTCACAAGTACCTGGCAGAAAACCAAATAGCAGCAACATTCCATTCTACCAATCCCAGGGCAAGTGATGGCTTCCCCATTGTCTATTTCATTAGCAGTCTATGGGCTTTTCATTCAGGAACCTGTCTAAACCTTTTTTTTTAATCAGATACGCATACTGCTGTTGCCACATCCTCCAGCAATGAGTTCCACAGCTTAAGCATTATTGCAGTAAAATAGTATTTCCTCCTGTTTGTTTTAAAAGTATTTCAATGTAATTTAAATGAGTGTCCCCTGATCTTTGTACTTTTTGAAAGGGTGATAAACTGATTCACTTTTACCCATTCTGTAGACATCAATCATATTCCCCCTCAGCCGTCTCATTTCCAAGCTGAAAAGCCCTGATCTCTTTAGCCTTTCCTCACATGAGAGGAGTTCCCTCCCCTTTAACATGGTCACTCTTCATTGAACATTCCACTATATCTTTTTTGAGATATGGTGATCAGAATTGAACATAGTACTCAAGGTGAGGTTGTATCATGGAGTGATACAGAGTCATTATAATATATGTGGTCTTATTTACCATCCCTTTTCTAATAATTCTTAGCATACTGTTTGCTTTTTTAGCTAAAGATTTCAGAGTATTGTCTACAATGACACCTAGATCTTTTTCTTAGGTGCTTACTCCTAAGATGGACCCTAACATCAGGCAGTTTTGTTATTATACATCACTAGAATTCAGACTGAATATAATAATCTAAATTTTGCACCCATGTCTTTATGGTGAGATCTCGTATTTGGAAAAGACTTCCACTTTAAAGTGGTTGTTTTAGCAAGATCAGGAACATTCAATATCTTCTTACTTTAAAACGGCAATTGTTTTTATTTGTAGCCACTCTTAAAATCCTTAAAGCATTATGGTAACACAAACCTTTTTCCACTACAGATCTTGAATGTATATTTCTTATGAGTAGCCTAGAGGGAAGTCTATATGCTATCTCTATTCCCAGTTCAGAATCAAAGGAAAATTCCAGAAATTTTGCTATTCGCACAGTTAGAAATGCAATCATATCATTTCCCTCAGATAATTCTGGTAAAACCCAAGATTCTAATGTTACATCTTCAGTTCCTATTTGAAAGAAATCCCAGATTCAGTTGTAATTTTTTTGACCTCTGTTTCATTTTTCTTACAAAGGCTGCATGCTGGACTCCAGGTTGGTAGTTCTCTGTTCCAGATCTTCAATTTTGTGCTGAGAAATATTTAGCACTGCATTAACATATTCCACCTCTTCTTGCATTTATCTGTTGAGCTCTAACTGTGTTTTAAGCATGTCCTTAAGTGTGTTTTGATTTGTCCTTTTCAACCATTTTGTCAGAGGTGCTGTTTTTTGTCTTTTGAGAATAGTGCTGATCAAATTTAGAATTATTGGACTCAGCCATGATAGAAAATAAGGGATACTTTTTGTTGGTAAGTTTGGTGAAAAAGTCCAGAGGAGCTCTCACACCATGCTTCTGTTTTTGTTGATTTATTTTTTCTCTTTGTGTTTTTTTCTCACATTGCTTCATCAAGTCACACCTTGCTTACTGTACAACCTTGTGAGCAATTCCCCCCTTTTTCCCCCTTCCTCACCCAGTTCACACCTCTGCTGCTGCTACTAGCTTCAATAGTGTATCAATACCGTTAGTCTTTTTTTAATGTATTTATTAGTTTTTATTATTAAACAAGCAATAATTCACTTGTACAGAAAAGTTTAGTTACATTGGAAATATTGAGCCATGTTTTTCCTTAAATATCCATGTAAATGTTTGATCAGATACCATTCAGTCAAATATGTTTATTATGAACCTTCCCAACTCACAGCTTTTAAAACATCTAGACGAAATGCTGGAGGTTGATTTAGTATTTAGTATTTCCTTAAGCTCCATGGTTTAGGAATCTTGGACTCAATTTGTGGACTTGAGTTAGGTTAATAGAATAATTTTCATTAGTCTTTTTAAAGGTATGTTATATATTTTCCCCATGTAAGTCTTTTTTTTCGTTTATTTATTGATGTCATTTGTAATCTTTGTAATTTGGCGATTCATACATCTTTTTCAGGTTCGATCCTGTGCTATCTCTTTTTTGTTGTTGTTGTTTTTCATCACCCACAGGTTAGTCTTTTCTTCTTTTATCCATTTTCCCTTTTCTTCTTTCAAATTTTCACAGATGTATACTTTATTTGTCATATTGTTTCACCCCTATAGGCTCACGTATTCATTCTCATGCTATAGTAATTTTTACAGTAATTATTACACATGGGTACAAGTTCATGTAATATTCTCCACACATGTTTTATTTTATAGATTTCATTTGTTTTCTCCATATGTTATGTGTTTGTAATTAATGTCATGATTTCATATGATTATATTTATTATTATTATTTTTATTTGTTGTGTTTTAGACTCCTGATGTAGGGTCCTTTGCATTACATCTCCGTGGTTTTTTGGAAGAGTCCTGTTGATCACATTGCTCCCCCTTTTTTTACTTTATCTTGTTTGTAACAGACCTTGTTTCTCCGCCTCATTGGCTTTTTGTGTGTATGTGTGTTGGACTTCATTTGCTGATATTTACTATATTAGTATGTTTGATGGGGAAAGCAGAGGATATGAAATGAAGCTGCAAGGAATTAACCTTAAGAATAATATCAGGAAATACTTTTTTTTCATAAAAAGGGTGGTGGGTGCCTGAAAAGTCTTCCAGGTGGATGTGGAAGAGATAAAACAGTGATGGAAGTAACAAGATGTGGGACAAACACAGATGATTCCTATATAGCAAAAGGATGGAATCAAATGAATTTTACAGTTCAGAAAATAGATGTAGTGGTAAGCACAACCCTTAATAAAGGTATTGAGTGGTACAACCTTTAAGTGCAGAATGGCAGGTTCAATGCTATTTACTTTACTGGGCAGACAAGATGAACTGAACCACACCGGTCTTTATCTGTTTTCATGTTACTATGGTCTTATTCTTCTCATCTATCTTAATTTTTGCTTTAAATGTCTGGTTAAGTACTAGTAGTTTTTTCTCTGTCCTGGAACTAATCCATTCCCATATATACTATAATCTCAACTGCCAGCTCCTACATATATGGGTCTTTCTCACACCTTTTCATTTTTCTCTTCTATTGGCTTCTTGGCCTCTCCTATTTTAATATTGATCTGCTATTTGAAGTGTCTGTATACAAATGCTAGAAACCTAAAAAAAAATAAGATGTAAGAGTTAGAATATATTGCACTAAATGAAAAGATAGATAAGCATTTCTGATAGAAGGAATATTTTATGGCCACTAAGACAATAGGGGCTGGGAAGGGTGATCCCTATTGGGCAGGACCACGAGATAATACAAGAGGTTGACTTTGTGAAAACATGGTCATTGTTCTCCCACCCCCATTGAGACCCGAGTACTGAGGAGAAATGTGTAGTGTGCAGTGAATGAGGCCCTTCCAATGGGGCAAAGGGTGCCCGCAATTTGGTTTACTGAAGTGGGAAATTTTAAGAGATGGAGTTGCCTAGGAAAAAGGAAAGTCCAGGTAGGTGAAGTGGGAGCAAAGGAGCCTCACTTCTGGTGGCACTTTTGCTGGCACTCAAAAGGATCTTGATATGGAATGGAATTGAGTTGTAGAGGACTATGATGATACTGATTTAAGACTGTTGCATGCCCTGGCGATAGAGGAGATTGTGTCTGAAGCTGTTCTTTGACCATCAAATGCCCTGAATAGTACATATTGTTGTGATTTTTCATGAACTATTTTTTTTCAAGTTATTATAATCATTACACATGTTATTGTTCAGTAAAGAGAGTTAACAGTTCACCCTGAAGACTCCTGGTTGATTGTGTGACAGTGAAGTGTGACCTGTTCCAACGGAAAACTACCTTTTGATCTACCAGAATTAATCCAGCCCTGGCCCGCAGCCAGCTGAATAGAGATAGTTTTGTTAGCCCTGGTTCCTGGCACTCCTTGCTGCTGAGGAGTCTAACCATAGAGATCAGAGTGAGCAGTGGGACCTGGGTTAAAGTAGCATTATGTGTTAAATAGGACCTTGAATCAAATAGATTAAACATTTTGCAGGACACAAAATACACCTTGGTATCCTTGTTGATAGAAATTCCATGTATAAAATGGAAAAGGATAGTGAAAGGAATGTACTACTGTCCACCTGGCCAGGTTGAAAAGAGAGGCACAGATATTAGGGAAGCTAGCAAATCAGGTAACACAATAATAGTGGTTAATTTCAATTACCCCAATATTGACTAGACAAATATAACATCAGAACATTCTAAAGAGATAAAGCTCCTAAAGGACTGCTTTATGGAACCAACAAGAAAGGAAGCAATTCTAGATCTCGTTTTTACTGGACTGCATGATCTGGTACAAGTGGTAATGGTATTGGGGTTACTTGACAACAATGATCATAAAATGAACAGATTTGGTTTAATACCTGAAGGAAGTTCACAAAGGAAATATAGACAAATGCAAAGTGATGCACATTGTGAAGAATAATCCAAATCATAGTTACATGATGTTAGGATCCACCTTGGGAGTCTGCACCCAAGAAAACGCTCTAGGTGTCATTGTAGACAATACATTGAAATCTTCTGTCCAGTGTATGGTGGCAGCCAAAATAATCAAACAGGATGCTTGGAATTATTAGGAAAAGGGTGATAAATAAGACAAGAAATACTATCCAGCTCATTTTTGAAACAGAAGGGCGCCCATCTTTCGACACAAATCGGGAGATGAGTGTCCTTCTCTCAAGGTCAGCCAAATCGGCAAAATCGAAAGCCGATTTTGGCTGCTCTCAACTGCTTTCTGTTGCGGGGACGGCCAAAGTTCAAGGGGGCGTGTTGGTAGTGTACTGAAGGCGGGGCGGGGGCGTGGTTAAGAGATGGGCATTCTCGGTCGATAATGGAAAAAAGAAGGGCGTCCCTGAGGAGCATTTGGCCGACTTTACTTGGTCCCTTTTTGTTCACGACCAAGCCTCGAAAAGGTACCCAAACTGACCGGAGGGAATCGGGGAACACCACCCCTTACTACCCCAGTGGTCACCATCTGCCTCCCACCCAAAAAAAAACAGATTAAAAAACAGTTTTTCCAGCCTCTATGCCAGCCTCAAATGTCATACCCAGCACCATCACAGCAGTAGGCAGGTCCCTGGAACAGTTTTTAGTGGGTACTGCAATGCACTTCAGGCATGCGGACCCAGGCCCATCCCCCCCACCTGTTACACTTGTGGTGGTAAATGGGAGACCTCCAAAACCCACCAGAAACCCACTATACCCACATCTAGGTGCCCCCCATTACCCTTTAAGGGCTATGGTAGTGTTGTACAGTTGTGGGTAGTGGGTTTTGGGGGGCTCAGCACCCAAGGTGAGGGAGCTATGCACTTGGGAGCAATTTGTGAAGTCCACTGCAGTGCCCCCTAGGGTGCCCAGTTGGTATCCTGGCATGTGAGAGGGGACCAGTGCACTACAAGTGCTGGCTCCTCCCACAACCAAATGTCTTTGGTCGTTTTTGAGATGGCCGTTCTCGGTTTCCATTATCGGAGAAAACCGAGGCCAGCCATCTCTAAGGCCGGCGATCTCAACATTTAGGTTGACCATTTCTTAGGTCGACCTAAATGTTGAGATTTGGCCATCCCCGACTGTATTATTGAAACAAAAGATGGACGCCCATCTTGTTTCGATAATACGGGTTTCCCCCACCCATTCGCCGGACTGTCCTTTCAGATGGGCGCCCTTAGAGATGGGCATCCCCGTTCAATTATGCCCCTCCATATTGCCTATATATCACTCCAACATATGACCTCACCTTGTATATTGCATCCAGTTCTGGTCACCGGACCTTAAAAGAGATAGTGGAACTCCTCTCATGTGAGGAAAGGCTAAAGAGGTTAGGGCTCTGCGGCTTAGAAAAGAGATGGCTGAGGGGAGTTATCATTGAGGTCCATAAAATTCTGAGTGGTGTAGAATGAGTAAAATTGCATATTTTCTTTTACTTTTTTCAAAATGTACAAAGACTAGGGGATACTCAATGAAATTCCATGGAAATACTTTTAAAACAAATAGGACAAAATATTGTTTCACTCAACAAATAGTTAGCTCTGGAATTTATTGTCGGTGAATATGGTAACATCAGTTAGCATGTCTAGGTTTTAAAAAATTTGGACAAATTCCTGGAGGAAAAGTCCATATTCTACTATTGAGACATACATAGGGAACCCACTGTTTGCCCTGGAATTGGTAGCATGAAGTGTTTATACTATTTGGGTTTCTACCATGTACTTGTGATTTGCCATTTTTGGAAACAGGATACTGGGCTAGATGTTGGTCTGTCCCAGTATGGCTATTCTTATGTTTCTATGTAAGCTGTAATAAAATGAGGAAAATGGTTAAAATAAAACTTAGAGGGGGAACTGAAAAGGTCAAAAATTTACATTAGGCATGGATGTTGTTCAAAATACCCTCAAGATGTTTTAACTGTGGTAAATATGATGGAAAGTATGTTGAATGCTGTTTTGAGTCAACTGTGCAAGTTTAGCAAGGTTTCCTCAGTGAAGACTGATGAATAGGAAATAAACTGTTAGGCTATGATTATACTTTACTTATTTTAAGATGTTATCGCTAATTTACGTCTTTTAATTTTTTTGTTGTTGTTAATTAGGGATCACAAGCTTGCATCAGCTGATTTTTGCAGCTTTCCCCATGGGATTGGTGGCTTCTCCCTGTATAGTTACTGATAGTATAAAGATAACATTTTCTCTTCTTCATCTGTAGTGGTTCACTTAATTGTACTTAATCTTGTTTGTCATAACTGTAGTGTAAGTGAATTGTATATGCTTGTGAATAGAATGACAAGTAAACCTCTGTGGAGATGTCTGTCAGATATTTATGGGAGATATTAGGGAGAGTTGGGGGTATGGGGTAGGGACTACAAATATAAGTATAGTTATAGATCGATCGATCTATCTATATGGATAGATATTAAAAAATAGCTATTCCTTTCAATCTACCTTCTTTTCTGACCAACTGGTTTCTTGTCAGCTGATGCAAATGTAAGAGCCCAAATTTTATATATATATATATATATATATATATATATATATATATATATATATATATATATATATATATATATATATATATATATATTACTTTATCAAATAAAAAATTGACACACACACACACATCAAATGTAGGTGAAAGGACTTATGCATGCTGAAGCCAGGTGCAATTCCCAGTGCCCATTTTGGGCACACAATCCTGGTATTCTAAAACATTGCACGCAAATTTCAGGAATGCCCCTGACCCATCCACCCATGCAGTTTCCATGACCATGCCCCCTTGTAGGTTGCGTACTATGGGATTTTGGTGCATGTTGTTATAGAATAATGTGTAGCTAGATGTGCATGCCAATTCAAATTGGTGCTAATTAGCACCCAATTATTAGCACGAATTGGCTCATTAGTCAATTTTGTTGAGTACATATCTTGAATCAGTGCCCAAATATTGGCATCCAAATTTTTGACACCATATATAGAATCCAGGGGATAAAGTCTGAAAGTACAAAAGATTGAACATGCTTCATGAAGTGCACTACTTGAAAAACAATGTATGTGTGAATTAACTCTGAAAAGGAAACATAAAAATAATATTTAAACTTAGATAATGAAATAAAAGCCGGTGAATGACAGTGGCATTTTTCTATTGTTTGAAAGTTTGCAAGCCTTGATAAAAGATACATTTGACTAAATAAAATGAGTTGATCAGAGCTCAGATGGTAGAAAGGAATATTGATGCATTCAATAATACTGAACACCTGAATTAATTATCAAGCAATTTTCAGACAATAACAAGAGCCTGTACTCAAATGCAGCATATACTTCAAAAATATGATTATTTCTGTAGAGTGGTGTACTTAGTAGAAAAATGCATTCATTTGAAACAACATGGAAAATCCTAGAAATGTCAGTCTGTTTTTTCCTTTGTCATAATATTTCTGTTTTTTCCACTAGTAGTAACTGCTACCACACATACGCCAGCCTGAAATCAGTGACTATTGGATAAGAAAGCATCTGTCTTCTAAAGGAGCTATTTTGTCTCTCAAGAGTTTGACTGTAATCAACCCCTTCCTATGTGTTCTACTGTTTCTATTTCTTGGGTATTTCTGCTCGACCTTTGTGGTTGTTGTTTTCTTCTACTTCTACTTGCTGTCTTGTCCATCCTTAGAACTGGTTGGCTCAGTCACCTAAATAAAAAAAAAATCTGATAGAAGGAGTCGGCTAAATTGAGTGTCCACAGCACTTTAAGCAGAACTGCTAAGTTACAGAGTTTCTGGAGAGAGATTTTTTTTTTTTAATCAGTGCTGCAGATTTTTTTTAATGCAGTGTGGTAAAAGGTCTTTATAGTGCATTACTATGGAGCCCTTTTACCACACTGCATTAAAAAGTGACCTTAGCAAATCTGTTTGGACCTCATTACATGGGACAGCTTGTGTTATCTGTATGTTACAGAATACAAGTCTGTATGTTGTTAAGCTGTGTCCTGGCATTTATGTGGTCCTCTTCGATTAGTCTTTATGAACATTTGTGTTCAGCTCTCAATGATTTTTTTGAGCTTTGTATTTGCTCCCTTCCTCTGGGCATGCTGGGAGGAGGACAATTCTCACTTCCCTTTGATTGTTATCCTGAGGAAGATTGAGAGATAATAGCTGTACCTAGGTCGTATATCCAGTGGGTAGAGAGATTGAACTCTCCATGTTGAAGTAGTAAACTGCTGCTTGTTTTTTCTTCTCAGAGTAGTTATCCATAGTGATTTTTTTTTACTTGTCACAGATACTGAAGTTATCTATTGGAGCTGCTGCTGCAGTCAATGTTAGTCCTGTGTTTCCGTATTCAAATTACCAGGCACAACAGTTAGTCCTCTGGGAGAGGGGCAAATCACAGACATGGACTCACTCTGTATGAACATAACCCCTAATCCATCTCAACACAACTTTAAGTGGTTGACTTGTTTTATCCTGCCATTAACTGTACAAAATAAAGAATAGGATTAAGAACTGGAGTCTTTTCTTGATAACAAGCAGCCACAGGTTTAAGTATCTGAATAGACTCAGTATTTAACAATGAGTTGAGGTCAGAAGAGTAAAAACAAAATCACTTCTTCATTACTGTGTTACGAGAGGATTTTTCATGTGACAGCCTCAGTGACAGAGGACTAGTATTATGTCAACAATATTCAGATTGGCTTCAATGAGAGATAATTGCTGCAGAAATCAGTCAATGTATGGGAGATTACTTGATGACTGTATAAGAACTGCCAGGATTGAAATGTGATCAGTATAAATTAATCTGATAATCTAAAATTTGGAAAAAATAGTGTGCGATCAGAAACTGACAGGAAAGTATTAGACTGCAGAAGCCGAATAGTGTTAACTGCTAGTGTGCCATATATGGAAATTCTGTGAGCAGCTCAATTTACTACCTTGGCAACAAACATTGTGTCAATTCTAGCACAGCCAAGCTACATCAGTGCTCAGTGCTTGTAAAAAATGTTGATTCTTGTCAGTGTGATTGTAGATGATGGCATAGCTCAGCTCAGAAAATACAGATAGAGATTGCAGTAAGTGAGCTGGAAGAACAACAAATTCAGGCTCACATAGAGGATGCTACACACACAGTACAGGAAATCCCTGGAAGTAGGGAAGAGTCCACCAGACCCCTCAGATTATGGGCGTCTTTTACTAAGGCTTACTCATGTTTTTAGCACGCGCTAAAATTGTGGGAGCGCTAAACATTAGAGATGCCCATAGGAATGCATTGGCGTCTCTAACATTTAGCGCACCCACAATTATAGGGTGCAGCAAAAACATGAGCGCACCTAACTAAAAAACCCTCTATATAAGCTCACAGAGAGGTCCTTATACAAATACAATGCAGGCAGACAAGAATATATGTCTATCATAAATAGAAAATGGCACAAAGATGAACAACTTCATCTTTGTGCCATTTTCTATTTATGTTAGACAGATACAAGAGGGTATCTGAATCCACTACAAACATCAGTTACCATATAGCACAGTTACAAACCAGCTTTACAGATTATCAGCTAGCAGTAGAAATAAGTTCTTAATATGAACTAATACTGAGGATAGCTTGCATGAGCACAGTCTTCAAGAGAGCTGTATCAAATTTGCTACCGAGTAGTAAAGTAACAAGCAAAAAGGGAAAGCTCACTTAAATTTGACGTAACAATGTAGCAAAAAGTGCACTTGTATCTTTGTATAGGTTGACATCGCAAAAGTAAAAAATAAAAAATGGGTGAAAAGACCTCAGAAAATAGTGACCATCAGCTCCCAGATTAAAGTGGCTGAATCCAACTAGTCACATTTCTTCTCTGTAATCATCGGTCAAAAAAACCCCAACTGACCTAAATATGGCTATACAGGTTTTTTTTCTACTTTTACACATAATGCAATAAGAAAATTCAAAAGAAAAATCAGCAACATTAGAAAAAGATTAGAAAAAACCTGTGTAACCATAATTTAGGTCAGTTGGGTTGTTTTTGACCGATGATTACAGAAAAGAACCGTGACTGGCTGGATTCAGCCACTTTAATCTGGGAGTTGATGGTCACTATTTTCTGAGGTCTTTCCCCCCCCCCCCATTTGTTATTTTTTTACTTTTGCGTTGTCAACCTATACTAAGATACAAGCTCACTTTTTGCTACATTGCTACCGAGTAGTAATAAATAAATACAATGTAAAAGGCAAAGACAAATAGACAGATTGTAAGAGATGAAATATCACAACATTCTGGTATGTCAATGCGTACCTCCAGTTGCTCTTTAAGGTCATATAAATCAAGTAATTCTAGCAAGTCCACAACCAGCTCAATTCCATCCAGGTACAAGCAAAAGCAGAAGCCACTAAACCAAGTGCTTCCTATAGTCAGTGGGAAGCAGCCTTGAAGCTAGAGAAACTTAGATTAAAGAAGGCAGCTGCTGCAGAAGCTGCTGCCACTGCCATTGATGCTCACAGGAAAACAGAGTTAGATATTCCCATAGAAATGCTGCAGGAAGAGACAGAAGCAGCCACCATTGATGCCAAAGCTAAGGCCCTTGAAACAGCTGCAAGGCAGGATTGAGCAAGAAAGAGTCAACTAGTTGCTGCCAGAGAAAGCACTGGCTAAATACCCTTTGCTCAAGCAGGAGGCACCTGAACAGCCATACTCCAGAGTTGTCTTCAAATTTACCAAAGCAAATAAAGAGTCAAAGAGCAAGTCTGCACCTGAAACTTTAAAAAAGAAAGATCTAGAAAGGTATCTGGCTTGGAAAGACCTGGGGTGCACAAAGCTTACACAGTTCAATGATTTGTCTTGAGAACTACTGGGGATGGAAATCTAACTTAAAGAATGCTATCGTAGATATGAAGCTCACTCCAAAGCAAAAAATGAACATGATGCTGAATTGGCTGGGAAAGGAATCAGCTAAACATCTGAATGATCTTGAAAAAGGATTGAAAGAGATGTGAGAAAGTGGGGTAGTGTTGGGCTATTTACTTCAATATATCATGTCTCAGAGATGAACAGAAAGCTCAGAGATGAACAGAAAGCCCAGATCTGAAGATTCTAGAATATCCCTTATTAATAAGGTCTTGTTCCCCACAGATCTTACATCAACATAAATCAGGAGTTGGGTGGGTCATGTGTTCTGAGCAAGAGGGTTGTTTGGTCAGGTTCAGAAGGGAGTGAGTTATAGCCCACCGAGATGTGGGCATGGTGAGTTCCCTATAGCCACATCATCTGACGCCTGCAAATCTAATATGTTTATTCCTATGAAAAGCACCAGAGGGTGCATGAGAAGTACCAGAACTGATATATGATCCAGGGAGAACCTTCCCAGAGTTTGAAGGACTGGATGACTGGGGTGTAGACAAGTCACCCTAAGTGTGAAGAGGTCCCCTATCCATGACAATGTGAGAATGTGCTCTTGATTAAGCATCTCTCTCTAAACAATTTCTTAGAGGTAGAGTGTTATGAAAAGTTCTGTGAGTGTTCTGACTGACTCCTAGAGCCTTAATTAAGGGCTAAGGTCCCTGAGTTGGGAGAGGTTTCACACTGTCCAACATCCTACTTTAGGAGCCCTTTTACTAAAAGGTGTTAGAATTGGTTAACCCACTGTAACACATAATATTACTGTGCAGAAAATACAAAACTAATATAATTACAATCGTAGTGGGGGGAGGGGGGTTGTCAGCATGTCAATTGCAGATTCCATGTAAAAATGTTGACTACCATGTTATACTATAGTTGCAATTAACACAGAGGAACTAAGCACCTCCTATTTAGGAGGCATTAACCCTGGGATTCTATATATCTTGCCTTTGATTTCCACACAGAAATCAAAATGTATTCCATAACAATGTGCATAACCTAATTGATTAATAAGCTAGTCAACACTGATAATTGGATGTGAACAAACAATTATCAGTACTAATTGGCTTCAATTAGAATTTACGTGCACTACTTGTTAAGCATATTCTATAACAAAGTACACATAAATTCTAAGTTGCATAGTTGAAAAGTAGGTGTCATGTATGGGGACAGAGAGAGTCTAAAATCTATGCAAGTTGTTATAGAGTACACCTACTCTCAGTGGCGTTCCTAGGGGGGCTGGCACCTGGGGCGGATCGCTGATTCACTCCGCCCCCTGGGTGCAGTGCCCCCCCCTAATGCAGCCCGGATTCCCCCCGGCGAAAGGACACCCCCGCGAAGGAACCCCCCCCCCCCCCGCCGGGAGTTAGCACTAAGGAGTGCTAACAGATCTAGCACTTGCTAATGCTTAGCACATGCTAAATGATAAGATGTCCATAGGAATATAAGATGTTCATAGGAATATAATGGGTATCTTACCATTTAGTGCATGTTAATCATTAGCATGCACGAAATCCATTAGCACACCTTAGTAAAAGGATCCCTAAGTATTTGCAGAAGAGTGCTTAGATGCCTTTCTAGCACTTGCTTAAGCTAACATTTACGTAACGGACACATAAATGTTAGCTCCCACCCAATATATAGAATTGCCCTCATGTTGCTAAATTTTGCCACTAAATGGATAAATTCTGGAACCAACTCTACTCCTCCCCTAACCCAGTTCCAAATTATATGGCTATTGTCTAGCCTTTAAGTAATTTCAATGTCCAGATATTATCTATGACAAGCTACTTAAAAATTAGTTTGTAAATTTGTATCCCATTCACCTATTACCTTCAAACTTATTTTCAAAATTTTAAACAAATAGGACCTCAAAACTTCTGATAGGAACAAACATACAAAGTATTATGTGACAGTCTACTATCATAAATGGAAGTAAGATATTATCATTGGTCTGATTAGAAAAAAACAAAGGAGGAAAAAAAGAATCAGTGGCAAAAAAAACCCAACCTATGGAGAAAATCAACTTATTCAAAAGAAACCCTTCTCCTATGCCAAAGGTAAAACAAGTGAATGATCATACAAAAATTATATCAAAATAGCAAAAATTGCAAATCCTGAAAGTGCAACTCCATTTGCAAAAATCAAGTTGGAACCTAACAAGTCAGCATACTGTACAAAAAAAAAGGAAAAACACAAATATAACACCCACAAGAGCATGGCCAGCTCCAAAATTCTTAGCTGAAATTCCGCTTGAACTGTTGCTGGAACTGCTGCTCATCAATTGTCCATCAGTCACTCCATGAAACTCCCGATGTAACTCCAACCAAACTTAAACCTCCTCTAAAGGCAGTGCATTGCTGGTTCCCCTTGAAGAATAGAGCCAAATCTTTAACAAGAGCTCCTTGTTTCGCCTTTTGAAAATACAGATATACAATATCAACCGGCTCACATTTATCCACATGTTTTTTCACCCTTTCAAAGAAATGTAGTAGATTTGGTGATTCCCTTCACTAAATTCATGTTGGCGTTGTCTCATTAATCCATACGCTGACTGCCATAGGCAAATATCTACCCCGACTGTAGAGTGGATGTTAATCCTATGTTTACTGATGCACAGTCTATCTCACTATGTCCTATGAAAGTTTTTTTAGTACTGCCATTCTTTAACCACTCTATCAAATGAGTATAAAATGAATTCTGTGTTTCAAACATACTTGATTAAATGTGTTTACAATTTATATGGAATGAAATGTACCTGTGAAGAAAAGTTAGATGAGAATTTCATTGCATTTCAATAAAAAAAATTTTATCAACTCAAAAACATCATTCCCATGTATTTTATAGATAAAGGAAGCATTATTTTAATTACATAGTACAATGACATTGCTTCTCTCATAAAATGGTATTTTTCATAGTGTGATTCACTGGCAATTCTAAATACAGTTTTGATGCCAATATTCATTATGCAGTATTTAGCAAAAATTTACTTAATGACATCATTAATTTATAGCTCAACTTGCAAATACATTTTTAATTTCCCAGGCTACTGACAACAAATAGATTTGCTGTCAATCTTTTCTCACCTCGAAAAAAACATGCCATTTCTGATTTCCATCTAATAAAAGAAACCCTAATGCCTTGATGCACAGTTATTATCCTGAGCTTTGATTAGAACTGATAATTAGAATATGAAACTATCAAATATATGTTTTGAAAAACATAGTTAGATGTAGACATTTAAAATGCTTGTTCAACTAAGCAAATTCTATTTTTATTATCAAGCAATGTAGCACAACTGAGGGGCCCTGACTCTTTACTTACTAGTTAACAACTTGTTCTTATACAGAGTTGTATAAATGTATAATTTGGACAAACATTTTATATAATATTTTATACAAGTAAATCCAAGAGCAATAATAAATATAACCTATATAATTAAAATTGTTATCCATCTCCCTAAAATTTAGTAATACAAAATTTACTTCTAGCAATCACAAAATTATGAGCCCAATCATTAACCTCAGCTAGAAATCTTTTAATCACTCTATTTAAAAATGCAACAAGGCTGCTTGGATGATATTGTTTGAGAGCATCCACTTCCAAAATATGATCGACACTGCTGCAACTTTATTTTCTTTAAATATCATCTTTATTAAGTGTACACAAATGGAACAACTCATGAGGAACACAATCAAAAAAGCAGAAATGTGTGCAAAGAATAATCATCATAAAACAGGGCATACTTAGAAATAGAAAATTGTTCCTTCAATATACATACCCAAGATGCAATACTTTACTATTGACAAAAATAAAGGGAATTGGTTCAAGATATGAGAAAGCTAAAAACACAAATTTGACCCTGTGCAACTAACAAGGGGTCTGAAAAAGATAAGAACAATGTATGTCATTTGTCAAAAAAAATCACACCTTAAAGAATTGTTTTTTATTTATGATACTGTTACTCCTCCCAGAACCAGATATTGGCAAACTATAGGTGACTCTTTACTAAAACAAAATCATATCAAGGCAAATCAAATGGATTAAAAACAAGAGAATAGAGTAGTTGCACTCCACCCAAATATGAAATCCTACAAAAGAGGAAAAGAAAAAGATGAAAACAATAAGCTACAATCCCAGTGTGAAAGGGTTGTCCAATATGGTTCCCAGATATCTTGGAAGGCCCGCCATCTATGGTCATTCCCATGTCTGGTATCCCCTCATTCAATTAATACATAGTAACATAGTAGATGACGGCAGAAAAAGACCTGCACGGTCCATCCAGTCTGCCCAACATGATAAACTCATATGTGTTACTTTCTGTGTATACCTTACCTTGATTGGCATCTGTCATTTTCAGGGCACAGACCATAGAAGTCTGCCCAGCACTTCCCCCGCCTCCCAACCACCAGCCCCGCCTCCTACCACCGGCTCTGCCACCCAATCTCGGCTAAGATTCTGAGGATAAATACCATATCAAAAAGAAATTGCACCTATTGCAACATTCACTGGGTATGCCTTTCCCTCCAATAAAGAAGTATTATCTTTAACTTTTTTCTTCCAAAAGAAGGTTCCGCTTTATCCCTCCTTGAAAAAAAAAACTGGGGGATCAAAATGATAAAATGCGCACAACAGACATTTGAAAAAGGTCCAGATCTGTTTCTAAAAGCACTGAATCTCAGGGCATCCCCAAAACATATGACCCAAAGTAGCCCTCACTCTACCACATTTCAGACAGGTTTCATTCATATCCAAATGAGCTTTATGATACAAGTAAAATATGGTCTATGAAGATGTATGTGTTCTGAGAAGAAATCTATACTCTTGTTCCTGGATCAACATGTTGACAGACAACAATGGGATATCTGCTAGATTTCTCCACAGTAGGTCAACCTCTATAAGGCAACCCAAATCCTCACTCCAAGCTCTAGTCAAAATATCCAAGTGTAACCCTGGAGAACCAACAAGAATTTATGATAATGGTTCAATTTTAGTTTCTCATTCAGCTTCAGACACTGATCCAGAGCCTAGCGCTGTAAGTACTGATAAGACTGACCCTTTTAGATTCAATACAAAGTGTAACGCTTGAAAGTATTCTCCTTATCAATCATATCTCCTAACCATCTCTGATCCTTAGCATACCATCTCCAAAATACAGCATTATCCACCCCCAGTCTGCAATCCAAATTATCAATAAATGGCAGGAGAGGGGGACACTACATGATTACAGTACAGCCTATGACATTATCGCTGCCAACTCCCCCTCATATAGTTCCATACCATGTGCTTAGTGAGATGATCTATGAAATGTAACAATTTTGCATGGATGATATAATAACCCAATATTGGAGAGAAGATGGAAACCTACAGTATAGAAGGTGTGAAATCTAAAGCATGTTGAAGCTAACCTCATACAGATCATAATCCACAGATCACATTATAAATTTTCAAATTCATAAATCCCCAGCTTCTCTTTTGCATTGGTAGCATCAGTGTCTGCAGTGGGATTATTGGTTATCTACTGGCGCATAAGAATCTTCTAAGTGCCTCATATATTTTCTGGAGATCTCTATATTGTATGTATAGTGGCAAGGACTGAAGAAGGTATAATCAACAAAGGGTAATGTATAAAAAATATCTTACCTGACAATGACATTGGTAAAGCCTTCCAAACGTGCAACTGCTCTAATGTGTTCTTTATGAGAGGCTTTAGATTATCAGAGCAAAGATACCCAGTTTCAGCCTGGATGTTAACACCTAAACAGTAAACCAATTTCTTCACCTTCTTCAATGGAAAGCATGTCCATGTTTGGTCTATGCATAGGTTAGGAGGTAAAGCCTATGATTTAGAGACATCTAGTTTAAGCCCTGGCAAGGCACCAAAGTCAGCCTTTCAACTTTAAGGTCTAAGAGAGAGTATGGGTGGGATACATAAATGCTAGCAAATATTATCCACACATTCTTGTTTTCAGGAACATCCTATAGTAGCATATTGCTGAGGCAGGACCATAGGTGAAACCCTTTCTTATAAACGTTTAGATCATAATATCCCATCTTAATCAACCAGCCAGATGGCATGTATGCATTATCAATGGTGTACTCTGGCTATTACTGGTAAAAGCTGGACTGTTCCAGACAGAAATAGAGATTATCTCTGCCTGAGTAAATACTACATGTGAAACGAACAATGTGCTATATGCGATTCTCTGTCTATGTGATTTACTTTATGTGGGACGGTCGTCACGCCCGATAAAACAGAGATTAGCAGAACACAAGTCTCGTATTCATACTCGGACATTAACAGCTCCGCTGCTCCAGCATTCGATAGAAAATGCTCATAAAGCATCTGATATACGGTGGAGGATTATTGATACAATCTGTGTGGGAAGGGAGGGTGGTGACCGCCAAAATTCTTAACTTTAAGGAGCAGCGCTGGATATTTGTTTTAGACACTTTATTTCCTCAAGGTCTAAATAACCAATTGGACTGGGGATCTCTCCTCTGATGTACTTATTTTCAGAGATTTGATAGGTTCTGATAGATAACATTCTGATTGGTGGGAATCATGAGCAGTGTTATTTAAAGTTTCAATGATATTGGTGCCATCTTAGAGTAAAAGTTTGATGATGGCATCTATGATAGTAAGTGTTCCTTATAATATATATTGATTGATAGAGTATCTAATATTGTAACATTGCCATTTTGTAATATTAGTTATTTTTGCTTACATTTAGTCAACCTGACCCTGACACAGCTTCTGCGAAACATGTCACTTGTCGGCCAGGCCACAGGTCCTGTTAACTACTAACAACTGCTAAAAGTTAAGTTCTAAATAATTCAATCATTTTAAATGAGTAAATACTTAAGAATGAATAAATAATATTGAATTATGAGAGGACCCATGAAGAGCCAATGGCATGCCAAGAGTTGAGAGCCATCGGGTCTCTTGACAAATGAATTGCCGCCGCCGCTGCACTCGTTGTGCTGCTGAGGTCCTTAAACCAAATAAATCTATTCAAATAATAATGAAAAAAAATGAAGAAAAGATTGGATGTGCATATGCAGTGATTTTGAGAGGATATAAGGGAAGATGTTACATTGTCATGAGAGTTGAAGGTGATGGGCATGCTTTGGATTAATTAGATGGGTTTTTTTAACATTGGCATTTACAAGCTTCATTTGCCATTTCACAGACAAAACTCAAATCCAGTGACACACATGAGGCAATTATATTTTTTCAAATTGGCAAGACACTGGCCACGCTTTATTTACTAAACATCAGCTTTACAAACTAAACTTTTTCAAACATATTATCATAAAACTTTTTTATGGGGGCACTGTTGAACATCATTTGAGGAAGCAGCACACTAGCTGAGTTCCCGCCTGTTTACTATAATAATAGGAAATATCTCAAATATACTAGAATATCTTTTGCTTATCTTTTCATTTTATACCATCTACCAACTAATTTACTACAAATGGCTACCAACAAACCAGACAAATGCATGTGCTAAAAATAAGTATGCGCTAAACATTAGTTATGCCCATATATTCCTATGTCTAATACCCTCAGTAATTGCCCAGCACCACAGGATTTTCAAAAATTCAAAACATTTATAATGTGTTATTGTCCCTAATGTCCATTGACTATTATCTTTCATCCGATTTTACAAAATAAATCAAGTATCCATTTTCTTCCACAATTCAACATTTGCTTTAACTAAAGGACCTAAGTAACACAATGTATGCTATAGCAGCATTTCATTTGTCAGAAGACCCGAGTGCCCCCGACTCTAGTTTGCCATTGGCTCCTCATTGGTCCCCTCACCTTCCTTCCTAAATTCTTTAATTTTATAAATCTTCAACATCATAACTTTTCTTTTAAGAAAATTAACTTAGCTTTTAGTAGCCGCTTGATAGCAGTTCAATGTAACCCGCTACTCAATATGACTCAATGTGGAGGAGTAGCCTAGTGGTTAGTGCAGTGGACTTTGATCCTGGGGAGCTGAGTTCAATTCCCACTGCAGCTCCTTGTGACTGTGGGCAAGTCACTTAACCCTCCATTGCCCCTGGTACAAAATAAGTCCCTGAATATATGTGAACCGCTTTAAACGTAGTTGCAAAAACCTCAGAAAGGCAGTATTTCAAGTCCCATTTCCCTTTTCCTATTTGAGATTCTACATGGAATGTTGCTACTATTGGAGATTCTAGATGGAAAGTTGCCACTATTGAGATTCTGTTGCTACTATTTGAAGATTCTACATGGAATGTTGCTACTATTGAGATTCTGTTGCTACTATTTGAGATTCTACATGGAATGTTGCTATTCCACTAGCAACATTCCATGTAGAAGCCTGCCCTTGCAGATCAGCAACGCAGCTGTGTAGGCTTCTGTTTCTGTGAGTCTGACGTCAGACTCAAAGAAACAGAAGCCTGCATGGCTGCGTTGCTGATCTGCAAGGGCAGGCTTCTACATGGAATATCACTAGTGGAGAAGTAGTCTAGTGGTTAGTGCAGTGGACTTTGATCCTGGGGAACTGAGTTCAATTCCCACTGTAGCTCCTTATGACTCTGGGCAAGTCACTTAACCCTCCATTGCCCCTGGTATAAAATAAGTCCCTGAATATATGTAAAGTGCTTTGAATGTAGTTGCAAAAACTTCAGAAAGGTGGTATATCAAGCCCCATTTCCCATATATCCCTAAGGGCATCTCTAGTGCTTAGTGCATGGTAATCATTGGCACACACAAAAAGAAAAACACTAGTGCACCTTTGTAAAAGATCCCCTAAGTGCCCCTGCATTAATTTTTGTTTTGAAGTCTCATGTGCAAACAAAAAAAAAATAAAATAAAGCCCTAAATACTGATCTATCAAATCTGGGCTTAACACAGTAAAATAAAAGAGCCCTTTGACTTTTAAACAAGAAAAGTTTCTAAAACTATGCTATATGGAAAAAAAATCCAGAGAGAGAGATACTAAGAGGAAATCTTCTGACATGTCTAGGCATATAAATGTTATCAGAATGCAGTTAAATAGCATGCTATTCTTTTTTTTTACCTTAAACAAACTTATTTTTAAATGGTCTAACCAACAAATTAGAGGTTCTGATGCGACCACAGATAAGAAATGTGATCTACTCCAATGCATGTCTTTGGATGATAAATAGGGCGATGAATCAAAATCATTGAAGGGCTATTTCATATTTCACACACACATTTCTTGAGCCCTTAGCAAATCAACCAGTTTGTAATTTATTTCTTGCAATATTCCTGATCTACAAAGTACATGAGACTGCAAATAGTATGCTCAATAAACCACACCAGTGTGTCAAATAGATTTATATATTTTTGAAGCTTTTATATCATCTTGCTCCTAAGAGAATAAAAATGACTAAAATGTAAGAATCTCAACATGCTTTGCACTTGTTGAAGTTAATTTTATAAACCAGCAACTAGGCAGGCGCACCTGGTCAACCCAAATGTATCTGACACACTAGGGCATTGAATATCCTGAAAACCTTGGCTAGTAGGGTATGCCCCAAGGACTGGGTTGAAAATCCATGCACTAGGGGGGGGGCCCTTTTAATAAGGGCCTGTGCTATGACTTACACTTGGGTTTCCACACACACTGAGACTACCTTTAGCACAGCTATAAAATGCCCAAGTTTATAATTTCCTCAGTTAATGGCTGCATGCTAATTTCCTAATTAATGTGTGGCCATTAGCATGTGTGTCCTTACTGACACCTATTTAGGAGGCAGAAAGGGCTCATGCGCTAACCATGTACAAATTAGTAGGCATGCGGCAACGTAGCTGATCACATTGCTGGACACGCCTACTCTATGCCCCCAAGCATACCCCCCAGCACTAAAAAATAAATAAATATTTTTTAGCGCCTGAGAACCATGCACAGATGCCAGAACAACTGCAGGTCACATGAGTATGTCCAGTGGTAGAAGAGAGAGAGATCTCTTTTTCTGAAGCCATGTGAATAGATATATGTCCTGATCTCCCCAGGTAGTTTCTAGGAAGTATGCAAGTGCTTAGTTAGAGTTATAATTGATCCATAATTCAGTTACCTGTTATTGTTGCCAATTGTATTATGTTTTCCACTGTTCAATATTTTTTAAGAGAATAAATATAATATGACCATAATTGTTTGTTCACCCTGTTTGTCTGGACTGATTTAGATTCCTGGTGGTTTGTGTGTTGGTCTGTGAGTGCTTTCTGGGAACTGTGGGACCACTGGAAGTGTGGTTCCAGTGACCTAGACATCACTGGGGATAATTGGAGAGCGAGAAACTTGCCTAGAGGCAGTTGTGACCCAGTTGGTGGGAGGAGGGTGATAATGTAGAGCACAAGTGGCAGGTGCAAGCAGACCTGAGCTGTGCTGGGGATAGACCCTCTAAGTGGCCATGGGGTAACCCCCGGCAGCTGGCTAGGCATTTTGTGATACCGCCTTTAAAGGAAACATGACCCATAGCAGAAGTAGCATGAAACTACTGCTAGAGCTGCCAATTTGAAGACAACACTGACCAGAGAAAGAACAACTGTGGGTTGCCTCTGCCCAATGGTCATTGGACTACAAACAAAAATAATGGTAGGTCATTTGATTAACTGAAGGCTTTGATCAAGAGGTGGGGGCTTGAATTGGGGAGTTGGAGATGTGATCAAGGGTGGGGGATGTGATTGAAGATGTGGGAGCTTATATTAAGGTTTGGGAAATGTGATTGGGGGTCTTGGATTTTGGGAGTGGGGGAAGCTCTGATGGCCCCTAAAAGATGCAGTCCAGGAGCATCGGGTTGCAGCTCTAAGGCTCGATACTCTTGGGTCTGCCGGAAATACATTGCTTGTGAAGTGGCTCACAAACAGCGTTACTTCTTTACCATGGTAGTCAGCAACTACCATGTAACAAATGATTTTCTATAAAATGAAACAGATGATGTATTTAATACATTATTGCTACATGAATTTTAATAAAAATATACTTATTTCTATTCAACAGCGTGCATTAACACTCCCCATACATATTCTTCTCATGATCCTTTTCAGTGTTTTATAGTCAAGAGGCTTTAATAACTTAAGATGTGAAAAATCTATTCAGTGCTTTCAGTCTAATCATATGACTCGATTTGCTGAAATTCCACTGAGATCTATCAACATCAAAACAAAATAAGTATAGGAAAAAGATTTTCTCTTTGAACAGTGTTTAAAGTGCTAAACTGTTTTTTCACATCCAAAGAAATTTCTAGATCTCTTTCAAAATATTTCCTGCTTGCCTAATTGAAATATATCTCAAAAATTTGAAGTGGTATATTAATACATTTTAAAATTAAGGGGCTTTTTACCAAACTGCTGTTAAAAAGTGATTAGTATATCCTTATATGAGTCATTCTCACATACTAAGGTCTTTACCACTGGGGTAAAATGGCCAATTTTTCTATTTTCTGTATTAATAGTCATTCACTAATTTTCTCATTAGTGCATGGCCAGTAATGCATGAGCCCCTACAGCCACCCATTATGTAGGTGGTAAGGGCACAAACTAATTGGTTAGTATGCAGTGATGTAGCTCTGCTAACTGATTAGCATAGAACATGATCACTCTCCGTCCCCATCAAATAAAATTTCCCCCAATATTCAAAGTGATTTAGGCAAGCAAGAGAGGTTCATGCCTGCTTAAATCCCCTTGGGCAACCTAACCCCTGACATTCTGTGGTACTAAAGAAGGCTGTGTTGCTGAATATCTCCTGACTCACAAAAAATGGGTAGGTTAGGGGTTTTACAGGGGGCAGCATTAGGGAGGAGCCTATGGTTATGCAGGTGCTGGTAATATTCAATGCTGGCACTCACATAGATAACCAGCCTAATTTAGGACAGGTAATGTATCTAGTCAGTGGCATAGCCACAGGTGGGGCTGGGTGGGCCGGGGCCCACCCACTTAGGGCTCAGGTCCACCCAACAGTAGCACATGTTTAGCGGTAGCTGGTGGGGATCCCAATCTCTGCCAGCTGATGGTAACGAAAACGCTACTGTCCAGGATAATGGCACCTGCACATTCTCAGTTTTAGCTCATGCTTGCTACAGACTGCCAAGGTGGAAAGAAGTGTTATCCCACCAGCTGAGATATTTTTTTTGGTGGTGGGGGGAGAACACTTGGTGCCCACTCACTTCTTGCCTAGGCCCACCCAAAATCTGTTGTCTGGCTATGCCTCTTCATCTAGTACTGACAGTTACAGCAAGAGATCATAGCAATCATTTTGCCAGGCAGCCACAAGGGGCGGGAATGAGTGGGTAGTACTCCTGCCCCAACCCCCCCCCCCCCACTGGACCACCAGGGATAGAGATAGGCCCAAGGGGCCTACCTGGACAGCTAGGGGCTTGGGGTAGGTAGGCCTTCTGAGGTGGGGGGGGCTTGGGGAGGGGGAGGAAAGGAGGGAGCTTTGTCATAAAGGGCATGATGGAGATCAAATTTGTTTTTAAAAGTTATGCAGCTGCAAGTTGGATATTCATCTGGGGCCCACATAGCTTTTGAGGGGCCCTGGCTGAATATCGGCGATGCCCGTATAAGCTCCAGCAGCCTGCCCACCTACATTTAGCCCCCAGTATTTGGTGCCAGTGCCCAGACATGACCTGACACTGAATATTGGTGGCTAGTTCAGCCGGTGACAGCATTTTTTAAAATGCTGACCGCCGCTGGCTGAATATTTACCGGTTTATTTTCTTAGTGTGTGGGTAGCATGTCACATCCAAAAATTACCACAGGACTCCTCAGTGCACCCCACAGTAAGCCATTTTTTGCTGTGGTAAGCAGGTGTTAGTGCTTACTGCTGCTTAGAAAAATGGCCCTTAAATTCCCTACAAATTTAAACTCCTATCTCAAACGTTCTAATTTATCTCAGAACACAATACTTTATTTAGACAAGCAATATGGGATAAACAGCCTTCACAAACACTCATTGTTCCTCAACATTAAATAAACCAGTATTGATAAGTTTAAATATCTATAAACAAACTACTCAGCAATGATAAAATAGTGATACATATATTTTTTCCACATGTAATACATTTCTGAATGGACATCGTCAAAGACAGCAGTTTGTTTGCAATCATTTCTGTTGCTGAACGGAAAGGCTTCAAATATCTGTACCTTTCTCCTCCACTGTGAACTCCAGATTCCATTCCTTTTATCTTGCTGCACCATACACCTGGAATAGACTTCCTGAATTAGTATGTCAAGCTCTATCTCTGGCCATCTTCAAATCTAGACCAGAAGTCCACCTATTTTAGGCTGCTTTTAACTCCTAACCCCTATTCACTTGTTCAGTATTCATGCCTGTTTTATCATTCCCACTTAATGTATTTCCCTTTCCCTTATTTGTCCTGTTTGTCCTGATTAGATTGTAAGCTCTGTCGAGCAGGGACTGTCTCTTCGTGTTCAAGTATACAGCACTATATATGTCTAGTAGCACTATAGAAATAAGTAGAAGTAGTAATAGTAGTAGTAGTAGTATAAATTGCAGAAGCTGTAGAATCTACAGATTTAGAAAAGACAAATGGGTTATAAAAATCCATCCTTCAAACTACAAACAAAAATATATATATTCACAACTTTTTAATATTATTTTATTAATGCAGGGATTTTGTCAACTCATCTATGTTTCAACAAGTAACAAAAGGGTTCTTTTTCATAGAAATGATACAAGGTGACCTTAGCATGCACTTACATGGGTCTTTTTATGTACCAAGGCCATGGTACAAGTCCTGGTCCTGACCATATTAGACTATTGTAAATAGCATACTGTGATATACCACCTCCCAGCAGGAGGTCACAGAACAGGAGGTCACAACAGGAAGTAGGTGGAGCATAAGACATTTCCCCTCTTCGGAGTCAGTATTTTATTCCCCTTTGTTTAAGGGTGAAATAGAAACATACAGTCCAAGCATTACAACTTGAAAAGCATAAAAATGCAACTTAGTGGCTACCTGTATCCTTTTTGCAATATTTAGGTTTCAGTTTAATTTGCCTTATATTGTCCTCAAAAAGAAAAGAAAAATAAATCCAACCATGGACTAGGGGAGCTTTATGCAAATGAGCTCCTTGGTGGCAATTCCTATATTGCTTGACAAACAATGGTCCTTCTTTTGTTAAACTTAATGCCTCTCCCTCCTCCTTAAAACAAGAATTAACCAGGCAACATACTATGATTCAGTATTTAAGAACAAGGGAGAGTCCCCAAATTCCCTGCTTATCACACAGTCTCAATTCAAAAACAACAACAAAAACAATGATGCTAACAAAACTATTCAGCACCCTAAAATATATATTTTATGTCTTGTGTTTGGCTCTTCTCACAAGCCTAGGGCTCTAACAGTCAGCAGATCTCACACATAATCACTCATAATGGAGAAAGTCTGACTTCCATTATGCCTCACTCCCACATCTGCCAGCAAAAACAAAAGAAAAACCTTTACCTACAGGGTAACTACTGGGTTGATTTCCAACTTTTGCACAGACATTTCAAATGTCAGTTTTCTATTTCCTTACCTTCCTCAGGTGGTGTAGGGACTAAGTTCACAAACTGTATGAGCTCTTTCCTGACTTTCACCTGGAACATTATTTATTTATTTAGATTTTGCTCACACCTTTTTTAGTAGTAGCTCAAGGTAAATTGCATTCAGGTACACTGGATATTTCTCTGTCGCAGGAGGGCTCACAATCTAAGTTTGTACCTGAGGCAATGGAGTGTTAAGGGACTTGCCCACGATCACAAGGAGCAGCAGCAGGATTTGAACTAGCCACCTCTGGATTGCAAGACCAGTGCTCTAACCACTAGGCCACTCCTCCACATTAGTGTTTGCCAGTTCTATGGACTGGGGAAAATGTTCCTTCTCCACCTCATCCCATTCTCAGGTTATAGGAGTTTTAAAGACCCTCCCCCTTTTCAGCAAGTTCAGTCCCCATTTGTCTGGGTAGCCAGACTTTTTTCTTGAACTTTCTTCACCTTTCCTTAGGTGTCTAGCAACCTTTCGCTAAAAGACCTGAAAGGCAAAGCACTAAATGATCTTCTCTGAATATTGAATACAAATACTGAAAAGCAATAGAGACAGAAGGATCCCTAGGCACTCCACAGCTAGTTCCTCTTAATAAAGGCATGTTATCCTTAGACCACACTTACTGGCTCCTCCCTAACAGGAAAAAAACAGCTGTCACAACCAGGTCTATTCGAGGAGAACACTAGTAGGCAGTGGCGAAGTGAGGGCGGCTGACACCCGGGGCAGGTCACCGCTGCGCACCCCCCCCCCCCGGGTGCAGCACGGCGCACCCCCCTCGGTGCGTGCACCCCCCCCCGGAGTGCATTTTTACCACTGGCGCTCCACCCTGCCGAGTGCACTTCGTCGCTGGGAGCTGCATCGGCTCCGTTGGTTCCCTGCTCTCTCTGCCCTGGAACAGGAAGTAACCTGTTCCGGGACAGAGAGAGCAGGTAACCAGCGGCGCTGACACCCCCCAGCGGTGTGCACCCAGGGCTGACCGCCCCACCCCCCTTCCTACGCCACTGCTAGTAGGAACACACTAGTGACCAGGCATGTGCACCTTGACTCATAAAGTTCTCTTTCCTGTTCTTAGAACGGGATATGTTCTCATACAAGATGGCCTCTGAAAAGAAATGAGGACCAGAGAAGGTAAGAGTAAGCTAACTGACCTGGAGAATAATATTAAATCCTGCTGGTAGGAGAGCAATAATACTCCTCATGAAGTCTGCTTAGACACTGAACTACCTGCAGGGTGGTCCAGACATACTCATATACTGTAGGTTTTCT
Organism: Microcaecilia unicolor; assembly: GCF_901765095.1. Taxonomy (NCBI): domain Eukaryota; kingdom Metazoa; phylum Chordata; class Amphibia; order Gymnophiona; family Siphonopidae; genus Microcaecilia; species Microcaecilia unicolor. Next base: position 470,840,066 of record NC_044033.1, on the reverse strand, counting down.
GACTCCTCTATATGAAGTTGAGCAAACTTCTCGGAGCCATACTGCTATACCATGTCTATCAACTTTATGATATAAGTTGTGTTTCTTTTATTTTTACATTTCAAGAAAAACCCTGGATTTTCTGGTGTTGAGACTATCATGCAATCTTTTATCATATTAATATGATGTGAACAAAGACATGTTTTATAGTTTTACAACAAGCAATTTATCTGCCTTGTTTTCTTTTTTTGTAATATACCTTTCTCGTTCACTTGAGATTTATAGTTTGTGCTGTTCGTAAGAGCTAGTTGCAACTTTCCCCTCAGGATACAGTTTTTTCAAAACATTCTTTGAATCTTTAACTTTGTGTCATTCTCCTACTTTTTTTTATTTTTCCTTAAATCTCTGATTGTAGTCTTCAGTCATTTTACTAAGGCAGCCTTGAGAACATCTTACAAGAAGAGCCTTGAGAACACCCTGCACTCTTGTCTGAGTCGCTTCACCTTTATAGATTTGAAAGTAGCAGTGTAACATTTTTATTTTGTGATGCATTAACTTATCTTGAAGAATATTTTCATTAATTTCCAGAAATCTCTACTTGTTTATCCATGCACCCAAGTTGACATACTATCAATATGTTATTAACTAAGTTATGCTTTCTAGATCAGCCTTATATATATTTTATGCTTCCCAAGTTTGCTACTGACAGAAAGAAAACAAGCCTTCTAAGGCAATAAATGAGTAGGAAAGTAAGCCAATAACATGAGTGAGCCCAAGCCAAATTGTTTGGGGCTAGAAGGTTGGGGGTTGTGTGGGGAGGAAATGAAGTTCGTGAGAGAAGGAACAGAACATGGTGAAAGGAAGGGAGGAGTTTCTTTGGGAGAGTGGAGGTGAGAAAGTGGGTGTGAGTGGAAGTTAGGGCAGTAGGTTGAGAAAGCAGCTTAGATAGATTTTTGCTATTTTAGATACCTGAGGCTTTTGCAGGTTAATTTGGAGTGATGTGTTGGTTTACTGCACGGTGAGATAATGTTTCTTGTTGAGCGTGGTGGCAGAAGTAAAAGAAGTTCAGTGAGTGGGACAAGATTGAAGAAGGACATGACTCTGCATAAGAAACTTAGATGAAAACAAATTATATAAGGCAGGGGAGAGCCCCTGGAAAATGGGTCTCTTAAAACTCATTATGGCTAATAAGCTGTGAAGCTCTATTGAGCAGTTTATCAATAGAAAGCTGTGAAACTTCACAGGGGCACAAGTTAGGGGCAGAGGCAGAGATACCATACATAGGTTAGTACTGGAGGGTAGGCAGACAAAGCATGGTATGGCAAGGAGTAAAGGACAAGGCTCAAGTGTGGCTGCAAACGCAGGAAGTGTGTGTTCAGAACACAGAGTGGAGGATAATGCGTCTCATGGTAACAGAGGTGAGAGAATCTAGAGTGATGAGGAGGATATGCTGGAATAGATGGACCTTGAGGATGATAAACAAAGTTCTAGATGTAAGAGGGATGAGATGGATCAAGTCATTCTTCCTTTGGGAAATGATCTCAAAGTAAGGGAAAAAAATATAAAGCTAAGCAGGGTGGTAAAGAGAAAAAAATTGGAGAAGTAGTGGTGCAGACAAAGAGGGATAGCTCTAGCGTTAATCTGGGGGGAGGGGGTTCTGATCCTTTAGATTCACCAGAATCTTCATCATCCTTAGATTCAAAGTTAGAAGAGATGCAGAGTAAGAAGCAAAAATTAGAGTGCAGTGGCATGCAAGGAAATAAGGGTAAGGCATTAAGGGGGTGAAGTTGGGGTACATGCAGTAAATGCACACACTTAACATGATTGTGTCTTTGAATAGTCGGGTGTCTCAGAAAATGTATATATAATCCCCCATCGTAATGGGGATTACTAGAACCTGTAGAAATTTCCTAAGTACCCTGGGGAGAATGAGAGCCTAGCCAGTGGGTTGGAGTAGGAGAATGGGAGGCCTGCCAAGGGAGGGGTTGGCTGATAAGTGGCAGAAGAAATATGTTTCTTAGAGTTGAGTGAGGAGGAGTGATAGTTGATAAAAAGGATCACTGAGGGGAGTACATGGTCTTTGATTGCCTGTACCCCGGACCCTTGGGAGCACTGGGGGATCCTGGAGAGTAGTATAAACTCAGGTTGAGCAAAAGGACTAGTTTCTGCACCTGTAAGTGGCAACTGAGAAGGAGTTAGAGCTTCAGGTGGATAAGGAGAATCCAGCCTGGAAGCGGAAATCAGAGCAGGGGAAGCCTGTTCAAGACCATGGTGCAGCCCTGCAAGGTGCATCGCTGGAAGGTGAGGACACTTGCTCCTCAAACTGAACAAAGTACTACCGTAAGGCCTGTCACAAACTCCCAATACCTGGATCTCTATTCCGGACCAATGACCCACCCCCAAGCTCAATTGCAGGTGAAATTAGAACTGTGAGTGTGGTGTGTGTCATCCCCTGACACATCTACTAATTTAGTTTACGGCCGGGTTTGACTGAGTGGGCCGTGAGACCCGGATTACATATAGAAATGTTTTAAGACAGGAAATACGTAGATACTTTTTCATTATTTGAAAAGAATCAGAAGGTGGGTGTGAAGAAGCGAGAGGTTAAAAAAAAGATTAGGGTGCCAATTTTAGGGTGTTATAATCTGATTATTTTTGTTAATTTGTAACCCATTCTGGGTGTTATCAGTAAAGTGGGCTAAATACATGAATGAATGAATACATAAATAAATAACTGTCAGACCTTATACTATCTTCTAATTTTTCTAGATCACTTTTCTTTTTGTCCACTCCGTCTGGGGTGTCCACTCTGTTGCAAATCTTCATGTCATTCACAAAAAGGCAAAGTACAAAAGCACCAATAGTCTTCAAAAATGGAACAAGTCGTTTAATTCACAACGTAGATCAGTCTTGTACATCAATGACCCTACATGGGCCATGGTTTGGTGCACATCAGGTACATAAGTACATAAGTAATGCCACACTGGGAAAAGACCAAGGGTCCATCGAGCCCAGCATCCTATCCACGACAGCGGCCAATCCAGGCCAAGGGCACCTGGCAAGCTTCCCAAATGTACAAACATTCTATACATGTTATTCCTGGAATTGTGGATTTTTCCCAAGTCCATTTAGTAGCGGTTTATGGACTTGTCCTTTAGGAAACTGTCTAACCCCTTTTTAAACTCTGCCAAGCTAACCACCTTCACCACGTTCTCCGGCAACGAATTCCAGAGTTTAATTACGCGTTGGGTGAAGAAATGTTTTCTCCGATTTGTTTTAAATTTACTATACTGTGGTTTCATCGCATGCCCCCTAGTCCTAGTATTTTTGGAAAGCGTGAACAGATACTTCACATCCACCTGTTCCACGCCACTCATTATTTTATATACCTCTATCATGTCTCCCCTCAGCTGTCTCTTCTTCAAGCTGAAAAGTCCTAGCCTCCTTAGTCTTTCTTCATAGGGAAGTCGTCCCATCCCCGCTATCATTTTAGTCGCCCTTCGCTGCACCTTTCCAGTTCCACTATATCTTTCTTGAGATGCGGCGACCAGAATTGAACACAATACTCGAGGTGTGGTCACACCATGGGGCGATATAATGGCATTATAACATTCTCACACCTGTTTTCCATACCTTTCCTAATAATACCCAACATTCTATTCGCTTTCCTAGCCACAGCAGCACACTGAGCAGAAGGTTTCAGTGTATTATCGACGACGACACTCAGATCCCTTTCTTGGTCCGTAACTCCTAACATGGAACCTTGCATGACGTAGCTATAATTCGGGTTCTTTTTCCCCACATGCATCATCTTACACTTGCTCACATTAAACTTCATCTGCCATCTAGCCGCCCAGTCTCCCAGTCTTGTAAGGTCCTTCTGTAATTTTTCACAATCCTGTCACGAGTTAACGACTTTGAATAACTTTGTGTCATCAGAAAATTTAATTACCTCGCTAGTTACTCTAATCTCTAAATCATTTATAAATATATTAAAAAACAGCAGTCCTAGCACAGACCCCTAAGAAACCCCACTAATTACCCTTCTCCATTGTGAATACTGCCCATTTAACCCCACTCTCTGTTTCCTATCCTTCAACCAGTTTTTAATCCACAATAGGACTTTTCCTCCTATTCCATGACCCTCCAATTTCCTCTGTAGCTTTTCATGAGGTACCTTGTCAAACACCTTTTGAAAATCCAGATACACAATATCAACAGGCTCCCCTTTGTCCACATGTTTTTTTACGCCTTCAAAGAATTGAAGTAAATTGGTCAGGCAAGATTTCCCCACACAAAAGCCGTGCTGACTCGGTGTCAGTAATCTATGTCCTCGGATGTGCTCTGTAATTTTGTTTTTAATAATCGCCTCTACCATTTTCCCCAGCACCGACGTCAGACTCACCGGTCTATAATTTCCCGGATCTCCCCTGGAACCTTTTTTAAAAATGGGCGTTACATTGGCCACCCTCCAAACTTCCGGTACCACGCTTGATTTTAAGGATAAATTGCATATCACTAGCAGTAGCTCCACAAGCTCATTTTTCAGTTCTATCTGTACTCTAGGATGAATGTCATCCAGTCCAGGAGATTTGCTACTCTTCAGTTTGCTGAACTGCCCCATTACATCCTCTGGGTTTACCGTGAAGTCAGTAAGTTTCTCTGACTCGTCCGCTTGAAATATCATTTCCGACACTGGTATCACACCCAAATCTTCCTTGGTGAAGACCAAAGCAAAAATTCATTCAATCTCTCCGCTATGTCTTTGTCTTCCTTGATCGCCCCTTTTACCCCTCAGTCATCCAGCGACCCAACCAATTCTTTTGCTGGCTTCCTGCTTTTAATATACCGAAAAAAAATTTTTACTATGTTTTTTTGCTTCTAATGCTATCTTTTTTTTTCGTAATCCCTCTTGGCCTTCTTTATCTGCGCCTTGCATTTGCTTTGACACTCTTTATGCTGCTTCTTGTTATTTTCAGACGGTTCCTTCTTCCATTTTCTGAAGGCGTTTCTTTTAGCCCTAATAGCTTCCTTCACCTCACTTTTCAACCAGGCCGGCTGTCTTTTGGAGTTCCGTGTTTCTTTTCTAATTAGTGGAATATGTATGGCCTGGGCCTCCAGGATGGTATTTTTGAACAGCGTCCATGCCTGTTGTACAGTTTTTACCCTCTGAGTTGTCCCCCTAAGTTTTTTTCCACCGTTCTTCTCATTTTATCATAGTCTCCTTTTTTAAAGTTAAACGCTAACTTATTTGACTTCCTGTGTATAGTTACTTCAAGGTTGATATTAAAACTGATCATATTATGATCACAGTTATCAAGCGGCCCCAGTACCATAATGTCCCTCACCAGATCATGTGCTCCACTAAGGACCAAGTCTAGAATTTTTCCTTCTCTCATCGGCTCCTGCACCAGCTGCTCCATAAAGCTGTCCTTGATTTCATCAAGGAATTGTACCTCTCTAGCATGTCCCGATGTTACATTTACCCAGTCTATATTTGGATAATTGAAGTCACCCATTATTATCACATTGCCCATTTTGTTTGCGTCTCTGATTTCTTTTATCATTTCTGCGTCTACCTGCTCATCCTGGCGAGGTGGATGGTAGTACACTCCTATCACCATCCTTTTCCCTTTTATACATGGAATTTCAACCCACAATGATTCAAAGGTGTGATTTGTATCTTGCTGAATTTGTAATCTATCTGAATCAAGGCTCTCGTAAATATACAATGCTACCCCTCCACCAGTCCGGTCCACCCAATCACTACGATATACTTTGTGTAACAACCTATGTCAGGTGTTATGTAACAATATTAATCCAATATAAACATGTTCTGTATCACAGCTGGAAGCAGGGAATAGGAACTTAATCCGAATGCTCTGTTAAAGCTTCAATGCTCAATAGGCTAGGCCACATTGGAACATTAAGAAAGCGTTCTAATTAGGTTCCTATTTCCTACCTCCAGATGTGATGCAGGGCATGTTTATATTGGACTTATATTGTCACATGACCTCTGACGCAGGCTCTTTGTGCCAAAACATGGCCCATGTGGGGTCACTGATGTAGAAGATTGATCTACGTTGTGAATTAAGGGGCCCTTTTACTAAGGCGCGTAGGCACCTATGTGCGTCCAACATGTGTCAAATTAGCACTACCATCCGGCTACCGCATGCCCCAGGCATGCAGTAATCAGCAGTTGGTGCATGCTTGACACTTACCGTCCGGTTAGCACGTGAGACCTTAACGCTAAGTCAGTGGGTGGCGTTAAGGTCTCAGGCCAAAAATGGATGTGTGCTGGTTTTCATTTTGTCGCACGTCCATTTTTTGGCACAATAAAAGAATCCCTTTTTTTTCCAGGCTTGCTCAGGAAATGGACAAGTGCACATACAAAACATGTGCATACACCAGTGCAGGCCACTTTTGGGTGTGCCTCAGTAAAAGGGTCCCTAAACGACCTGTTTCATTTTTGAAGTCTCTTGGTGCTTTTGTACTTTGGATTGTGTGTTTTGTGATTTGAACCTTCTCTTTGTTTGCCTTGTGTGATCCACGAAAAGGCAAACGTTTCTATATATTTTTAAGGAACACTAGTGAACTGAATGCACATTAAAGAATATAGATCCTTATGACAACAGGTCAAGCAATAGGTGAAATGTGCAAAGCTGGTGAAGGATAAAATAGGAATACTTGGTTAAGATAGATATATGTGTATTGAAACAAAGAAATATATCAAGTATGATGCCAAGAATGTTGTGCTGAATATTTAAAAGGAATAAACATGCCATTTATAGATGGGGAGGAAACAAAAAGGGGAGTGTCCTTTCAGGAATAAAATACCATATCCGAGTCACTATCACAAGAAAACTGATACTGCTAAAGAGACTGACATGAAGAAGGGACTGAGAGCCAGATGCACAAAGGTTCCATTTGTTCTAGGGCATATCCAGCGATTGAGGGCAAGGCTCCTGACGAAGCATTCGGGAAACAGAAGCTTACTGTCGAGCACACCCCTTTGACGATACTATAGCCCAGTTAGGTGTTATTTAACCTTTACAGATTTGGTGATATAGAGAATAGAAAAGATATTATAAGGAAGAATCATTATATTGAATTGTATAATGGAGATTGTTTGACTGATGAGCCTGTATCGTAGTCTCTCATAGTAAATGGCTATGAAATGAGACATGTAGCAGTCTGTTATTCATGATTCTCCAGATAGTGAATACAGAGTTTCTGAAGTCTTTTCCTCCATTAATTATGTAGAGAAAGATAATGAATATAAATTGAAGAAAAAAAGGAAGATAAATTGAGACCTTTTTTTTACTGGACTAACGTAATACATTTTTGACTAGCATTCAAAGGCAATACCTTATTCTTTGAGTCAGAAACAATCAAAGCATCACAAGTATCCAGTTAGTTTGAGTATAACTGAATGGTGGAGTCCCATGCTATAATCAAGTTTTTAAATATTTTAAATCATTCTTATTTACATACATGAAGCAGAAAGAAATAATAATAATGCTACAATCTTAGGGCCCTGTTTATTAAGGTGTGCTAGTGTTTTTAGCATTCGCTAATACTAGATATATTGGTGTCTCTAGCATCAGTGCATGCTACACCTACAGCACAGCTTAGTAAACAGGGCCCTTGGTTTCATTTGTGTTTGAGTCTGATAAAAATTTACCCCCTGTTTACTGAGCTTATCGGCATTGCTACGTGGTTTAGTAAACAGGGGGGCTAGTTCTGAAATTGTTTTTCTAGAATCGTACTGTCTTGTATATGGGTGAAAAATTGTGGTATTTTCCTGATGTGGGTAAAGACTCAAGGGCAACATCTTTCTTAGCCCTTCACTCATGAATATTGCAAAAAGATGATGAATTTTTTACTAAGGGTCTCTTTTACCACTCAAAGTGAATGGGCTTTGTCAGCATTGCTGCTTTGGGAATTGTTAGCACGGTTTGGTAAAAGAGGCCCTAAGTGTTTGATTAAAATTCAAAATGTAAGATATTTTTTATGACCCCCGTAGAGCTTAATCTAATTATAGATAATACATTTCCAATTCAGCTTGGTGGAAATCCTGGAGTTTAGAAGGATATTTGGGCACTAATTGATGTTCACACTTTAGGTCCTTTTTTCTTCTAAGTGATTGTCCTTGTTAGATCTCTCTGCTAGGTTACTAGCCCCATCCCCTTTTACAAAGCCTCGCTGGTGGCTGCCATTGGGGTAATGCCGACACAGCTCATTCAAAGAAATTGGGATGTGTTGGCATTGCTACGCTGCAGCCACTAGCGTGGTTTTGTACAAAGGGGGGAGGGGGAGGTAAATGATCCCCTTTAGCATGGAGTCTAAGAACAGATAATTTTTTCCTTTATTTTTTTCCTTGAAAGCTTTGTTAAAATGTTCCATTAAAAAAAAAATTATGAGTATCAGAATATATAAAAGGAGCATAAAAACACCTTGATAGAAATTAATATCTGCTATTGATGTTAATGCATATGTTGTAGAAATTTATATTTCCTGATATTAATTGTGGACTGCTATGGATGAATCTGATTAAATTAATTTACATATTTTGATTTACTTCCTGTATTCAATATTTACTATTTTATCCTGTTTTCTGTAATAAGTTGTTTCTTGATTTGTTGTTAAAAAAATTGCATAAATAAAAATATATTAAAAAATAAAAAAAAACAACAACATTCCAATAACAGTCTCAGGGAGAGAGGTAGGAATGGGGTGGGGATGAGAAACAAGGGGAGAGATGGATAAATTATCAGATGGTGATAAAGCAGTATATTTTATTGTTTATAATGTGATAGGAAACCCAGATTTTTGTTAAATGCACTTTTAATATTGATTTAATGCACTTTTAATGTCCAATTTCACCTAAAGTAGCTTTTATCCTTAAAAAGCATTGGTCTTTGATTCGAACAATGCCACAGTTTAAAGATAGCCAGATAAGGTTTGCATACAGCAGAAACAGAAATCTAAAATAGCTTTTAAGCCCAGCTGTTTTACCAAAGACACCAGCTATAACAAGAGATGCTGAGAGGAATATGGACCACTCTAAATGTGGTAACTGCATTTTCTGCCCGTTGATGGAGGAAACCTCTATGTTCATCAATCTGTACAATCAGAGGAGATATTCTCTTAAGCATAACACCACCTGTAGATCGAGTCATGTAGTTTATTGCCTGATATGCCCATGTAATAAACTGCATGTAGGCCAGACGTCTAGAGCACTGTCAGTATGACTTACAGAACATAAGAGCTCTATAAATACCGAGAGGATCAGGTTACCGTTAGTGACACATTGCAACAGATACCGGCATGCCTTTGAAGATCTATGGTGTGTGATACTCCAAGCAATCCATATGACAAGCCGTGGAGGAGATTTTTGAAGAGTTCTTTTGCAGCAAGAACAGAAATGGATCTTCAAATTATGTTCTTTAGAACCGATTGGTTTGAATTCTCGAGTTGAATGGTGCCGTTTTTCAAGGTCGCTGATAAATTGATTTACTAACAGCGTCTGATGTCATTATCGCTATATTACATGGACCCTGAGTGGTTGGTCAGATGACAAGAGGAGCGTTGGTGAGTCTAGCTGTGCTTGTTCCTAGTACTGTGATTGTTTATGGAGTTTATCATATACTAATAAGAAGTATCAGTGGCTGTAACAACTTCATGCTATCCTTATGTATTTAAATCTTCAGTGTGGCACCAAGACCCTGAAGCAACATTGCGAAATGCTGGCCATCATCGGCTCGGTGCATAGAAGGTGAAGACAGCACAGCACAACATCGGTTGTGGCAACGCGGTCCAAGAGTACCATCTTTAAAGATAAGTACTGGTGCCAACATTACGTAACACAAGATAGTATAAAATCGATAAAAAGTACAGTTATCTAGATACTATCAATACTGTAGGAAGGTGCATACATCATAAAAGGTTTTTGGCCGATGATAAAGGCAATATCCTTGTGATCCATTTCAGCTCCGATAGATTTAACATTATCTAGGAGCTCTTTGAGGCCTTTTTTTTCCTGCAAATGACATATTGTTTTGAATATAGTTTAGTTTATAGTCATTTCTATAGCAGCAGATATTTTTGAGATTTCTTTCTAGGATACTAGCATACCCGCACCCAACGTGTTATATTATTTTAGTGGATTCTACGTATTGATTTGGGAATTAGAAAATGACAGCACAATCTCATTCACAGTCTTGGAAGACAGGCCACAGTTTTTCTTCTGAACATGTTTTAGACACTTTGAAGGGTGTCTCTTTACTACAACTTGATACCTCACAAAGTTCCGCTTTTTCTTGGAGTGCTTTATCTAATGTCATGAAAAGATTAGTCAAATCGGAATTACACAGAGCCACATTGATTGAATATTGTAAGAATGAAATACCATGTGGCCTTAGAATTTCTAAGGAATCTAAATTATTTTTTGATGATAAAGAGTTTATTCAGAAATGGGCAGGTATTCTCAATAAATGTTCTTTGGACCTGATGGTCCTTATTATAGATAAGACCACTGAGATTACTACTGCTATTAAAATGGAAATGGATGTGATCAGTGAGGGTTTAAAAGCTAAAGAAACATTAGAAACCTTTCAGAGACAGCATGGCAATCTAAAATACAAGAAAGAGCAGTTTCGCTCTGATCTACAAAAATTGAAGCTAAAGAAGTTCCACAGGGATGAAAAAGATCATGAAATGAGGAATGTTTACCCCTGGTTAGACAAGAGCACAGATGGTACACCTTTGCCATTTGAAGAAGACGAGTGAGGGATTACAGATGACAGTTCCTCAAGCGGAGAACAACCTTTTTTAGAGAGAGGCAGAGGAAGACGAGGCAGAACTCACGGGAGCAGAATGCGGAGGGGCGGGAGAGCAGGAGACGTTCAAGAACCTACGGCCATAGCAGAAGATTCCGTTGTGGTTAATCTATCCTCCTACGTACTCTCCATAGAAGAATGTCAACTACTGTTGAAAGGTTTATCTTTTGTCCCTACCAGCTGCCTTGACTCCTTCCAGATACGTGTGGAACTAGAGAAGTTTTTGAGGAAGCTGCAATTAAAGATATTCTTTTCAGGGGAAGATGAAGAAGTCAAGGATCTTTCCTATGTTAAAAGAAAAGCCAAATGTTCTCCTACAGGGCCTATGGACCCTATTTTGACTTCTTTATGTCTTTTAGTGCTCAACGATTTTAAAAATCTTGAGTAGACCGCCTGCAATAGACAGAGGTGGAATTTAACCAGAAAAGAATAAGAATCTCTAGAATCCCTCAGCGCTAATACGAATATTGTAATAAGGAGAGCATATAAAGGTGGTGCGATAGTGATTCAGGAGCATGATCATTGCTGAAATTACTAGGCAACTTCAGGTGGAAACTGATTATAAACCATTAACATTTTACCCTACCCCTCAGCTGCAAAACCAGATCTTTAGGATAACAAGTGAGGCGTATGCCAGAGGAGTGTTAACACAGAAAGAATTTTACTTTCTCAATGTAGCAAATCCGAAGATCCTTGTATTTTATACTCTACCCAAAATCCCTAAAACTTTAATGCAACCCCCTGGAAGACCAATCATTTCAAGTAGGGGATCAGTTTTGGAACTATTGTCGATGTTTGTAGATTGCTTTCTACAACCTCTAGTAAAGCCAGGCGACTCATATTTAAAATACACTATGCATTTTCTACAAATATTGGCAGCATTTAATGATACAGCATAGGGTTCTCTACTGGCAACGCTGGACGTATCTTCCTTATATATACTGTCATCCCACAAGAAGAAGCATTGGATGTGTTGGATACATTTTTAGATACCCAGGAACCAAGTTAGGTTCCGACTTCTTTCATTCTTGCTTTAGCTTAGCCATTAAAAATAATTTTTTCATGTTTGATGATAAATTATTTCAGCAGACCTCAGGAGTTGCGATGGGTGTGACGATGGCTCCATCATTAGCCAATCTGTATATGAGAGCCTTTGAACAGAAATTTGTGTATACCGCAAGGCTCTATAGATCTGTAAGTCTATGGGTTCGATATATAGATGACATATTCATTTTGTGGACTGGTGAAGAACATGATCTATAGCAATTTGCCTTATATTTGAATGGCTGTCATCCCCGTATTCACTTCACTCTGCAGATGGATCCATGCCAGATTTTATTTTTAGACGTACTTATTAAGAAAACGGGAGGAGGTTTTGCTACAACTATCTTCCATAAAACACCAACAGAAACACTTTTCTGAACTACAGCAGTTGTCACCTGGTGTCTTTGAAGAACAGTTTGCCTTTTTCCCAGTTTTTAAGGCACCGTCGCATATACTCTGATGACCAGGAATTTAAATCTCAATCTAAGATCCTGTCAGCAAAATTAGGAGCAAGATGATATCCCCGACATATAATATGACATATAATACGTAGTGCCTATAGATGAGCGCGGTTCAACCATAGAGATTTACTATTGACCCCGAAACCCATTATAACTTCCAAGGAGGATGCTATACTGACATATGTGATACAGTATAGTCCAATTTCACCTAAGGAAGCTTTTATCCTTAAAAAAAAAACATTGGTCCTTGATTCAAACGATGCCACAGTTTAAAGATAACCGGATAAGGTTTGTGTACAGCAGAAACAGAAATCTAAAAGAGCTTTTGAGCCCACTTTTACCAAAGACACCAGCTGTAACAAGAGATGGTGAAAGGAATATGGGCCACTCTAAATGTGGTAACTGCATTTTCTGCCCGCTGATGGAGGAAACCTCTATGTTCATCAATCCGTACAATCAGAGGAGATATTCTCTTAAGCATAACACCACCTGTAGATCAAGTCATGTAGTTTATTGCCTGAGATGCCTATGTAATAAACTGTATGTAGGCCAGACATCTATAGCACTGTCAGTATGACTTACAGAACATAAGAGCTCTATAAATACCGAGCAGATTGGGCTACCATTAGTGACACATTGCAACAGATACCAGCATGCCTTTGAAGATCTAAGGTGTGTCTAGGGACAACCAAATCTAGGGATGACCAAATTTAGGATTCAGACATCCCTGACAGTATTTTCGAAATGAAAGATGGATGCCCATCTTGTTTCGAAAATATGGGTTTCCCCGCCCCTGGATCGGGACGTTTTGCGAGGACGTCCAAATCAAAACTTGGATGTCCCTTTTGAAAATGTCCCTCCACATATAATCAAACAAGACAATATACCAAGAATGAGTCTCTTAAATTCTAATGAGATTCTCCTTTGCTGGTTGCCATGTTCTTGATAATGCTAGCATTATGTGTTATTCCTGTTAGAAATTATCTTCTCACATTCATAAATGGGTCCCCATTTTTCTAATATATCCTCACCATCTACTGTGTAATAGCTATCTGTGGTAATGTGACTCCACGGCCAGGGCTAGAACTCTCAAGTAATACAACCACACACAATGGTTTTATTTATTTTATTTATTTGCATTTGTATCCCACATTTTCCCACCTATTTGCGGGCTCAGTGTGGCTTACAATACATTGTGAATGATGGAAGTGCAATTGGTTGCAGTACAATTCTGAGTTACATTGTGAAGAGTTATCGAAAACAAAGTAAATACAGGGTATCATTTGGGGATGGAACAGCGGAGTATGTGGGAGTACAGTTGGTTGTAAGTAAAACATAACTTTATTAAATTCAAAGTAAGGACTTCCCAAGTCTGTACTCTCTATAGGCTGGGCATTCTAAACACAATCACTTGGAGCTTTACTATAGTTTCTTTGAATCTCTGTCCTTGATTGGGTCTATGATTCAGTGCATGCTACTTTTCCCTGATGCTTCAGGGTCCCTACAGACAGTACCAGATGTGTCTTCCACTGGTTCAACACAGTCGCTTCTTCTTAATTCTTAAGGTTCCTGTAGTCTCTCTCCAGCACAATTTTACAGGTTTAGTCAACACTCTCTGCTGAGGGCTGCTCCTCTTCCAGGCTCTCCCCAGGTACTGCAGACAACGAGAACACCCTGGGAAGATTCCTTTACTAGGGGCCTCCCTGGTCCACTCTGCTTCAGGGCATATAACCACCTCCTGGCCTGAGTCCCACTCCTCTGACATGGCAGGATTAGCACTACCTGTATTAAGGTGGCTAAACTGCAACTTCAGTGAGGGAGTGTTCTTAAGACTCCTGCCGCTATACCACTCACTCCCTCACACTATCATTATATCAAAACAACATTTATGCCATTTCTTTCTTTCTACACATGGTATTGTTGATTTAAAAAACTACTACTGTCAAAGAGATATGTGTAGTAACCTGAAAGATGGTGATATCAATTCCCAAACCTTATCCCAAAATGAATGTACTTTACTACCCTCAAACAGAATTTGTTAAAGAACTTCTATCACATATCTACAGTGTCAACACTTATGATCCTGCTCTAAATCTGTTTTTACTGTTTCTAGCTTAATATACGCTGAATTATGTGAAGAGATATTTTATAACAAGTCATCTAAACATGGAGGGCAAGAAGGTAACTATTTCTAGCCTATTTTATAAAGCTACATATGTCTCCATATGTCTTTATATAGGGGTAAACCAGCAGAAATCAGAGCTAGATTTATCAGTGGAAACATTCTGATAGGATAGCATTTCTTGGAGCGGTTAGGCTCACTTGACAAGTTTAATGGAGTGTATTCAAAGCTGTTACATAAAAATCACAGTTACCTTGAATCAAGTATCATTATTGCAATTGTATGTCAAGGAAAACAGACTTCAGTATGTGTTTCCTAGGGGTTATTTTTTATAGCATGTCATTCAGAAGTTCAAAATGTAATGCATTTATTGATATTACAGTTGCTGCTAAAGGGCAGAAAACTATAAATATTTTTCACAATTTCTTTTTCACAAGAAATTAGATAGGTTCTGGTTTAGTTTCTTTTTGAAGTGTCGGATGAGCTAAATACCTGTATATCATTGTCACCTATGATCCAGTGTCTATACAATGTGAATTAGTTCAATTTACCTTTTCCTGACTTATAAAAATATATTTTAACTTTAAAGGGCTAATTTTAGAAGCTTTCAGAGAAAAGAGACAGCTAACTTTGTCCTCCCAAATTTACAGATCATATAGATATAGCTGGTCACAAAAGATATAGTGGAATTAGAAAAGGTACAGAGAAGGATGATAAAAAATATGATAAAAGGGATGAGACAAATTCTCTATGATGAAAGGCTAAAGCAGCTAGTGCTCTTCAGCTTGGAGAAGAGATGGCTGAGGCGAGATATGATAGAGGTCTGTAAAATACTAAGTGGAGTGGAACGGATAGGCATGAATTGCTTGTTTACTATTTCCACTAACCAGTAAATTTAAAATAAACCAGAGAAAATATTTCTTCACTCAATGTGTAATTAAACTCTGGAATTTGTTGCCAGAGAATGTGGTAAAAGCAGTTAGCTTAGCAGGGGGTTTAAAAAAGGTTTGGCTAATATCTTAAAACTCCATAAGCCATTATTAAAATGGACTTGGGAAAATTCACTGCTTATTTCTAGAATAAGCAACTTAAAATCTATTTTACTGTTCTGAGATCTTTCCAGATACTTGTGACCTGGATTGGCCACAGTTGGAAACAGGATACTATGCTTGATGAACCTTTGTTCTGTCCCAGTATGGCAATGTTTATGTTCATATGTTCTTAAATTTTGTTCTAGTGCATACCAAAGCTTAGGAAAAAGACCCCTAAATAATTTGCCACATGACAACCCTTTCATAAAAAGGCCCCCCAGCCAGCTATCATACCTTACTACAACCCTTCAGTACTCTCTGTTCCCTCAGAACCACTATGAATTTCCCCTGGTTTTATTGTGGCGCAGAGTGGGAGTAGCCCTGTGCTCTAGTTCTGCTAGTCACCAGGGTTTAAAATGGTTGAATAAATTCTAGAGATAGTCTAGCAGGACTTAGGGGATGGGTAGGGCACTGCAATAATGTACCATGTGATAGCTGTCTGAGCAGGCCACATCTAATCGTACCCCACTGTATCTGCATTTGTTATATAAAATGCAGTAGCTAGCATGTAGTAGTTTTTACCACATGGTAGCTATTAGCATTGGTCTTCACTAGTGATTGCAAAGGGTTAAAACAGCTGTTTTTTTTTTCTTGGGTTGAAGTGTTTGATAGAAGCTCAACGAGTGATATTTAAGATGAATGAACCTATAAAGTGGGATTCTCATTTATGGTTATTGGTATATACAACTTCAGTGGCATCCTGATGCAGGCCAGGTGGCCGAAACACAGGCCCTTGTCAAGTTGAGCCATGTTTTGATTAACATTTTACAGCACCATCACTGATTCTGTGTGTTTTTCATTGTCATCTTTGCTGTGTCTGTTTGCCATTTGTATTGGTTCTTCTGTATTGCCCATCATTACAGTACAGCTTGTTATTTTTCCACATACTGCCCCATCCTCCTATGTATCTAAGAACTTCTTCTTTACACCAAGATATAAGCTACTTATTGAATTCCTCTGATTTACTTTGTCTTTCCTCTCCCTTCCCACATGTAGGAATGCTCAAGATAATAGGCTAGAGCACACTCACAGTCTAAAGTATGCAGTTCTGCTTCTCCAGGATGGAGTGTGGCTCAGGGAATAAGACAGGAAGGGCAATGGACTGATTAAGGTGGAACTCCAATGCCACTTTAGGAAGGAATTTAGGGTGGGTTCAAAGAACAAACCTGTCATGGTAGAATCTGGTATAAGATGGGTCTGCCACAAAGGCTTGAAGTCCACTGACTCTTCTGGCAGAAGTAAGAGCTGTTAAGAACACTACCTTGTACATGAGTAACTTCAGAGAACAGGAATTAAGTGGTTCAAAAAGAGGCTTTATGAGAGCTGTGAGGATGACATTGAGATCCAATACTACTGGAGGTGATTTGATAGGAGGTTTTATCTGAATAAACCTTTAATAAATCTAACAATCAGGAGATGAACAGAAATTGGTTTTTAAACAACTCTAGAGTGAAAAGTGCTAATGGCACTCAAGTGTATGCTGACTGAGTTACTTTTGAGGCCAGAATCCAAAAGATAGAGAAGGTACTCTATAAGGGTAGGAAGAGAGTACATAGCAGGGTTCAGTGCTCTGGCTGTACACCAGCAGGAAAATCTGTGTAGAAGGTTTCCCAGAGGCTAATTGTATTCTAAAGACACCTTCTGGAAGGTTTAAGGGATGTAAGTATATGTCTTCAAAAACCAAGCTGTCAGGGCTAGGGAGTGGGGGCCTGGATGGAGGATGGACCCCTGGTTCTGTGTTATTAGGGTTGAAAAATGATCTAACCTCAATGGTTCCTTGGATGATAACTATCAGAATAGGGAACCAAATTTGATATTGTCAGTAGGGAGCAATTAGGATCATAGTCCCCTGATCTCGATATAGCTTGAGCAGAATTTTCCCTATGAGAGGCAGTGACGGAAAGGCATATAGAAGATCCATTCTCCACTGGAGCAAAAACGCATCAGGAGGTACACAGTTGGGAGCATAGAATCTGGAACAAAAGCAGGGAAGCTTGTTGCAGTGAGGAGATTCAAAAAGGTCTATCACTGGGGTTCCCCACTGCTGGAAAATTTGATGAGCTACCGGTATACTGAAAGCCCATTCGTTATGGTTTATGGTTCATTGAAACTAACTTTCACACCTCCTAAACTAAATCACAGATCGAAGCGGTTTACAATCTAAAAAAATTCCACAGGAGAAAAGAAATTATAATAACTGATAGGAAAGAACATCACACTTATCCAATAAATTCAAATCAAACTCAAAGGTAAAAGGGTAGAAAAATGAGAGTGAGAGAAGGAAAAGCAATGGACCCAACTAACATGTTTCTCCGAAATCTTATGTAGGGTTGAAAATTTATTGGAAAAGCATTTTGTGAAGACTTGAGGAGCAGAACACAGGTCTAATGGTAAGACCTTATACTGGTAATGCAGAGTTCCACAGTGGAAGCACAGGAACTTTCAGTGGGCAGGGAGGATAGGTATGTGAGTATATGCCTCCTTCAAATATAGAGAGCAAAGACAGACATTGGGTTGGATCATGGGGTCAAGTGATCCCAGGGAGAGCATGCAAAATTTCTCTCTGAGTTGAAAGTTGTTTAAATATTGCAGGTCGAGAACTGGACGTACTCTCCACTCAGTCTTTTTTGGTATGAGAAAGTACTTGAAGTAAAACACTCGACCCCTCTCCGGTGGAGGAACTGGTTCTAAACTATACACTCAGTGAATCTCACATGCACACTCACAACCACTGCGTGTCTGCACTTCTACTTTTAATGAGAGGAAAAACCTCAAACTACTGTGGCCCCACTTGGAAGAAAGCACCTCTCAAATTATTGTCATTTTGAGGGAGTTGAAATAAAACTCTTGGTGGATGGTCAGGAGGTCTTTTTTTCCCCAACACAGAGTGCAACTGTGCTGAATGATATGTAGCACCCAATGGTCAGAGGTTATTAACAGCCACCTCTGTTAAAACAGGATAAGACTGCCTTCTACTGGTAGGTCACTTGGCACAGACAACTGGATGATGGAAATGCTCTCCAGGAAGGAGTCAAAAACTGGGTTATTGTTTAGACTGTGATGGAGTCTGTGATTTCAGTCCCCACTGCTGCCTCAGACATGAGTATTGGGACATAGTCCTTTGAGGTGGAGGAGGAGCAGGAGTATAACAATGCTTATATGTACAATAATTGGACCATTGACAACCTACTGCAAATCTTCTAGAAGAAGAGATGGCATAAGGCTGTGACCTGGATAGAGTTTTAATAGTATCTGTATGGTTTTTAATTAGGTTGGCCACTTCCTCACCATTGTCACCAAATAAGTTGTCTGCATGACAAGAGATATCTGCTAGATGTTCTTGGATAGCAGGTTCGAGGTCGGAGATCCTGAGCCAGGAAAGATGCTGCATTACTACTCCTAAGGTGGAAATGTGTGAAGAGACACCAAAGGCCCACCTTGCCAGAATTTACAACAATCTAGAAGTTTCCCCATGA
The DNA here is from genome assembly GCF_901765095.1 of Microcaecilia unicolor. Taxonomy (NCBI): domain Eukaryota; kingdom Metazoa; phylum Chordata; class Amphibia; order Gymnophiona; family Siphonopidae; genus Microcaecilia; species Microcaecilia unicolor. The sequence continues at coordinate 470,821,052 of NC_044033.1, read as the reverse complement.
AGTATTTTTCAGGAGGAAAGAAGTCTGCAAATGAGTTAGTACTCTGTATTAGAAACTTTAAATACATTGTGGAATAAAGTTGACAATCTAATATACAATTGGTTAGCATTAACGTTTGAAATGTTTTTCTGCCAGAGGAGTTTAAAGGCTGCTATTTCTCTGTCACCAAGATGGCCACAATGCGCTGAGCGCCAGAATCCCTCTCCTACTCAACCTTTCTATAGGCCACCCAGTCACTTCATTCAGCCAAATAGCAGCCACACATTTGGCTCCTCACCTAGCCTCCAGGGTAGATCCGCTAAAGGTCTCCTTCGACCCAGTGAGCAACATATGCCCATATCACTTGTGGAGCACATGTAATACCCTAATGGCAGCGTGTCAGTGTGGTATCTCCTGCAATGGTAGTCAGCATAGCAAAGGAGCACTGAAGTGAACCGAGGTGGTTGTGCAACATACTCATACAGTGGCAGAGAAATGCTACTGTCTGTGGCAGTGGGAGAGAAGTGGTTCACTTTGTGGTTGCTTTTAGAACAGAGATAATTGATGGATCAGTCTTGGTATAGGAGTGGGAGGACCTAGAGTAGAAGTCGCTGCATTTAGTGAACTTCAGTTCCTGCCGAAATCCTGCTCTTCAGCAATGTCACTACCCAGTGGGAAAAGAGTACTCTATGGAGTGTTTGTGGTTCTGGCCTTCAGCTCCTCATTCCCTCTGCACAACACCTGCAAGAGTAAACAAGTTGGGTGAGCTGTGATCAAAGTGACTGCTAGGATCCTGGCAAGCTGAACAGAACTCAGCACACACAGAGGCAAAGAAGGAACTGCAGCAAACTCGACCCAAAGCTAGAAGGTCACTAGCATTTCCCCCAACAGCACCAGTAAAAGGCGCCAGGTTGTCCTGAAGGAATAGGCACTCCAGAGGCAGACGTAGGCTCACTGGAGCATGGCAAAGTTACAGGCTACCTGACCTTGCCTCATCAACAGAGTTCAGGCTCTGCAACATCTTTCGTACTGAAGAAAATCTCACCCACAGATGGAAAGTCCACGATATCTCCCTCTCTCTCTAATTAATTTAGGAGGACATGACTCAAACTCCCTCAACTTTAAAAGGTTCCCGAGACATCCATTTTATTTATTACTGTGCATCCTTACCTTCCATTTACTGTACCAGAGCAGCCCAACTGGTTTGATCTTTCAGGTAATCATATTGCTACAGACACAATATTGTTAGTTATCCTGCTCACTATCAAACGTGCAGGAGTAGAACCACTACATTAAATTTCCAATCTTGACTAAATATAAGACAGTTTCTATAGTGCAGAACTGCTTTTCCACAACATGTTAAAGTTTCATTGTAATCTCTACCTTTAGATTATTTAAATTATGTACAGGATAGTTTTACTGCTGGAAGCACTACACTGTGCAGCACAACATTCCACATCATGTTAAAGTTTTATTGTAATCTCTGCCTCAGATAACATAATATGTGCTAACTATTCCTTCCTCACAACATGCTAAAGTTTTCACTATAATTTCTACCTTTAGACCATTTAAATTATCAATTGATAAGGGGACCCTCATAGTCTAAACTGTGGGGGTGATAACATTGATTGAAGTCAAAGTAAAGGAGGGATAAAAGAAAAGGGTGGTAGGGAAAGAAAAGGGGGAGGGGGAAAGGGTGAGTGTGAGAAGTGTGAGGTAGGCAGGATAGCAACAAGGGGAAGAAAGGTGATTGGTTAGTCAAGGGTGAGGATGATTGGGGGAAATAGAGAGTGAAGGAGAGAAGGAAAAAGGGTTTTGGCGGGCAAAAATTATTATGTGGGTGGGTAGGAGTGGGTAAGGATGGATAGGGTGTGAGTTGCTGACCCTTCCCAGCCCGCCCGTTTTTGGTGGGGGGGGTGGCAATTTGAAGGGAGGAGGTGTAGTTGGCTAAGGGTATTTACAAAGGGGGGGGTGTGGGGAGGGTGTAGAGGTGGAGTCTGGGAGACCGGTAGCAGCTTGTAAGTAAAGGCCTGTTTTATGAGAATAAAGAGGCACCAGAGGCGGTTAAGTGAATATTTGATAATGATATTGAATGGAAGAACTTGGGGGCGGAACCGCCATGAGTAAGGTGTGGGGGTAATGTGTGTCAAGTGAGAGCCAGTTTCGTTACCGAATGGCTTCGTCCTCTTAAACCGCTCTGGGAAGTTAACAAGGTGATAAAAGACTTGAATGTTGTCAAGGAAAAGGTTAAGTTGTGAATTGAGTTTATATATTGCTATATGGTGAATAAAGCTGCAGCCAAATTTTATTCCAAATAAAGTGTTGTGGTGTTATTTAAATATATATAAGGAGTCGAGTGGTTAAAGCCTGACTGATGTGTGAATGTCAATGTTATGTATAGGACACGTTTACTGCTGAAAGCACTACACTTTACAGTACAGTGTTCCACAATGTGTTATTAAGTTTCACTGTAACTTCTGCCTTTAGACCTAATTGCTATTTTTAGTCAATTTTCTCAGTACCACAAATAGCATAATATGTGCTAACTATTCCTTAACACCAGTCAGACTATGATAATTGGCAGGAATCAGTGTCAGAGCAACCTAACCTGGACCACTGGCACAAGATCCAGCTGAAGAAGGATCTGGTGCTGATGATCAACATCTAAAGACACCAAACTTAAAGAAAACTGGCAAAACCCAACTGAAAATAATACAGTAAACACACTTCACTCCCCCCAAAATATCCTCGCTTATCACAAACTCCCACACTCGACAAGCACCAACCAAAACGTAATCTACCACTAGCAGACATTCTTCTCTACACCCCTCCAGTCACCAAATCAAGGAAATGGGTTACACACAGTGGCTGGTATTCTACATAATAATAACCTAGCTAATTTCTCATCAGACATATGCCTTCAGTGATGGTCAATGCATACCAATTCTGATAACATCTAGACCCTGCCCAAGAAAAACAACCACGATAGGCATCCTTGCAAACACCTGACACATAACAACCACCAGCGACAAAAAAGGCACCTCAGACAATAATAGTAATGGGATCCAACGTCAGCTAGTTTTAATAGACTGTGTGAAACAGCTTACAGGTTCTACATTGCCAATACCCATTGGTTATATCAACATGAGGTCCATAGCAAACAACTCAGAAACTATCCAGACTGGCTAGAGGAGGAACAATTGGGACAACTCTTTATAACCAATACATGGCTAAGATCTCTAAACGACCTGGTGATCAGGGATATATGCCCACCAGGATACAAAATCTCACACCAAACCCGGAGAACTAAGAGAGGAGGTGGTATCGCCATACTCTACAAATCCTTCAACTCACATCTGACCTTATGACCCCCTATCTGGAAATTATGTCTTGCAAACTCAATGACCACACACTGAAAGGAAACATTAACCCTATTCTATCACTCACCTGGGAAGTGGACAGATGCACAGGATGGTTTTGCAGAATTTCTCTCAAACACTTGCATTCAAAATGACAGTGTGGTTCTACTAGGTGACTCCAACTTACACTTGAACTGTCAGAGCGATAAGGACTTCCAAAACCTAATGGATTTCCTGGACTTCCAACATCCAACTACTAACATCACCTACAACAAAGGACACCAGATAGACTTGATAGCCTACAGACTCGAAAATCATCACAAGATTATTATTATTGCAATAACCTTTAAATTAATGATCAATCATTAGAAAGACAGCAAATAATTAAGTGTGATAGTATATATAGGAAATAGGGGCACATTTTGGAGTATAAAGTACACAATGCATAGTTCTTTATTTGTGGATGGAAAAAAAATCAGATGAGTACATGTCTTTAACTGATCAATAATTCCTGTATTTATTATTGTAATTTTGGAACAGTATTTAATGTATCTTTGCTCGCTTTTGTTGTTATATTTGTTATAAATGTTTTAATTTTATAAAGCTGTTTCAAATATCAATAAAATAAGATTTGATTCACAAATATTTTTTTGAGGGACATGTCATGAGCAGAGAGTGGGCAGTCACATGTTATCCAGCTAGTGTGTTATTAGTGTGTGTTAACCAGATAACACAGAGTTAGACCCCCTTTTACTAAACCACACTGGTTTAGTAAAAGGGACCTTTAATGCAGAAGCACTTAGCACATCCTATATAGGAAATGGTAAGTACTCTCCCATTAATTCTTTGCAGGAACCGAGCAGTAATTACATTAGTGCATGCCAAGTTGAATTTGAGCTTAGAATGCAGAAAAGTCCCATGTTAACCCAAGTTAAGCCCAGATTTTACTGAGAAAATCCAGTAATAGATCTATGTGCCCATTAGCCAATCCCTGCACTTCAAAATCTCCAGCCAGCCTTTGAAGTCACCCAATAGATGCTCCATCTATTCACTTCTGCGTCTACCTGACAAAACCCCACTATCACCCTTCACCCTTCCCATTCCCTATCCCTCTCCCTCCCCTGCTTCCCATTCATCTTATATTTATTTATTTATTTGTTTGCTGCATTTGTATCCCACATTTTCCCACCGATTTGCAGGCTCAATGTGGCTTACATTATGCCGCAATGACAATCATCATTAACGGAATGAGATGAACAGAGTATTATTACAATTAATGGAATTCAGCTAGTCATATCTGCCCTTCCACCTAAAAGCTGAGGGCACCCTTAATTGATTCCATGCTAACTCTAAGAACAGTACCACACAGTAGCTGAACATTTGCACCTATAATAGCAAATTCTGGGATTGTCCCCAATGGTTGAAGTGTTAAATTTGCAGCTACCTCACAGTAAAGTCCCGTGCTAAACCATGTTAACTACAAATTTTACTGTGGATTTGTAAAATGATCCCTTACAGTTTTATAGTCCATTGCACTAGCATGCTAACATAGTCCTGAAATATTGCATTGCCCTCATCCTAAGGAAAAACTAAATATCCACACAGTTTGTATTCAGCATCCAAAATGTTAAATATTGAGATCTTTTCAATATTTTTAGTCTACTCTGTTTGGATGACACAACTGACTTCCCCTGCTGTCCTTTTTGGCAGAAAACCATGATATCGCACATTCTATTTTAATGTCTCTTACATATCTTTCCATGGTTAATATGTTCAGACAGGACAGCTAATTAAATGTGTATTCAGTGAACAAACAAAAGACTCGTCACAGATGTTTTATCCATTTGACATTTAGAGTGAACATTAAAGACAGAACCCCATAAGTCATTAGTAAAAAGCTTTCAAGATAATCTTAAGAACTACTTCTATTTTTAGAAATGCAGAACATATACTGTTCTATTATGTCCCAACTTCTGATGAGGTAAGTCAGGTGCATATAACTCCATTGCATTCCCACTGAGGGCTCAAATGGTATTAGTTATATAGGGATATTTTTAAAGAGGCAGGAAATAAATAACATGATAAACAACACATAACTAGTTTTTAGTATTAATAGGGGGATGGGTGAGTTTATTATGTTTTGATTCAAATTCCATCTTAAAAGGAATCATTTTAAATAAAAACTTTGTCTGAATATATAACTTATTGCTTGAATTGAAAAATCAGTAAAATTAAAGGTCAACATATAAATTGTAGGTGACAGTACATTACTTTATCCAAATGATATCTAGATCTTTACAGATAACTTTGACTCAGATTGTATAAACTGAATTAGCCTATATTAAATAGGAGTTTAAGCCTAATTTATCTCACATTAGACATGAATCTGCTCCCATTTGCTCAGCTACAGCATCTATTCAGATGAGATATAAGAGGGGCTTTTCCTAAATTGTAGGTGACTGTCTAGACGGTTTTTTTTTTGTAGAAGATAGACCTTGAGGGGAATATTATATAACTGCCCATAGTGATGAAAGAGTCATGATTGCATTTCAATACTCAGTCTGCTTTTTGAAGGCCGTATCTTGCTAAGGATGTAAAAAGAATTAAGTGGTGCAAAGAAAAGCTACAAAAATGATATGGGAATTGCATTACAAGACGTATGAGGAGAGACTTGCTGGCCTGAACATGTATACCCTGGAGGAAAGGAGAAGCAGGAGTGATATGATACAGACTGTGAAGATGAAGCTCCCACCTCAGGATCCCACGTCCCTCTTTCACTCAGGGTGAGCTGGTTCTCAGTATGCAGATTTTATGCAAATTATTCTACTACCCCTTTCTGCTCAGGGTGACCTGCTTCTCAAAAGGCAAACACAGTCAGGTCTCACCAACAGGATATTTCTGATACAAATCTTTTATTCCCCCTTCCTGGGGTACACTTCTTCCAGCTTAAAACACTTTTACAAGCTTAAACAGTTCTTCCAGCTTAACCATTTCTTCCTACTCAGTGCAATCTTCCAGCTTAAACATTTCTTCTTGCACAGCTCAATAAGCAACAGATGTCTTCCCCCTGAGCCCCCTCACACAGGCATTTGGGCTCAGTACTAACTCAGTCCTGGACACACAGTCCCTCCTTGTAGCACACAGCTCTAGACACCCAGTCTTTTCATCTTGGACACACAGTCCCTCTTTGAACACACAGTTCTTATACTTGATACTCTAGGGCCTTCTTACCCCAGCCAGCTTCCTTCTTGGTAACACACTGTTCTAGACACACAGTCTTAAGGGCACAGCCAGTACTTCTCATGGGGATCCTCCTGCTCACAGCCAATACTTCTCATGGGGATCCTTCTGCTTCAGTTACCAGCTCTCTTCTTCAGCTGCTAGCTCTCCTTTCTCCCTCACAACTCAGGTGGGGTCTTAAGGGGTTAATGGCTAAACAGGACCCAGCCCATAACCTGCTGCACCTGTTTCCTCCCCCAGGACTCTCCCCGGTCCTAGCGACCTCCAGCTATACATCCCTTACTGGCTCCCTTTAGTGACTCACCCAGCCCTTCTCCCTGGACATTTTAGGGGGAACAGCGCCCTCTAGGGGCCTAACCAGGGTAGGATAGCCTCTTCCTTATCACAAGACATTCAAATATTTGAATGGTATTAATCCGCAAACGAACCTTTTCTGTAGAACTAGAGGACATGAAATGAGATTGAAGGGGGGCAGACTCAAGAAGAATGTCAGGAAGTATTTTTTCACGGAGAGAGTGGTGGATACTTGGAATGCCCTCCCGCGGGAGGTGGTGGAGATGAAAAACGTAACGGATGGACCATACAGGTCTTTCTCTGCTGTCATCTACTATGTTACCAGGAGGGGCATAATCGAACGGCGCCGGCCAAATCGATGGCCAGCCATCTCCGGGGCCGGCTCCGTGAGGGGGCGGAGCCAAGCGTATTTTCGAAATACGCTTGGCGCCAGCCAAATAGCTTGCCGGGTTTAGAGCAGGATCACCGGGTTTATATGAGATGGCTGGCTTCGTTTTCCACCCATAATGGAAAGCGGGCCCGGCCATCTCAAACCCGGACACCAACCGGGCACTTCTAAATATTTTAAAAAAGAACAAAAATAGGTGCCAGGAGTATAGCTCCCTTACCTTGTGTGCTGAGCCCCCCCAAATCCCCCCCCAAAACCCACTCCCCACAACTCAACACCACTACCATAGCCCTAAGGGGTGAAGGGGGCACCTACATGTGGGTACAGTGGGTTTTGGGGGTTTTTGGAGGGCTCAATATTTATCACCACAAGTGTAACAGGTAGGGGGGGGGGGTGGGCCTGGGTCCACCTGCCAGAAGTGCACTGCACCCACTAAATACTGCACCAGGGACCTGCATACTGCTGTCAGGGAGCTGGGTATGACATTTCAGGCTGGCATACAGGCTGGCACAAAAATGTTTTTAAAATTTTTGTGGGGGCTGGGAGGGGGTTGGTGACCACTGGGGGAGCAAGGAGAGGTGATCCTTACTTCCCTCCGGTGGTCATCTGGTTAATTGGGGCACTTTTTTGAGACTTGGTCCTAAAATTAAATGGACCAAGTCCAGCCGGCAAATTCTGGCTCGAGACCGCCATTTTTTCCATTATAAGGCGAACCGGCCATTTCATAAGCACACCCCCACCCCGCTCCCATCCCGCCTTCGCTAACCTACCAACACGCCCCCTTGAAGGTTGGCCGGCGCCCCGACAAAAAAGCAGTTGGGGCGGCCAAAACGGGCTTTCGATAATACCGATTTGGCCGGGATCAGGAGATTAGTGTCGGAAGATCGCCGGCGATCTCTTTAGAAAATGAGCTGGCAGGTTACTATGTTATATTGAAAATTATCCCAGCAAAACTACCCATAGATATTTACACCTAACAAATTGAGTAGAGAATTGTCTAGAGAAAGAACGTGTGCTTACTTTTTAGAATGCTGAAGTACATAGGTTTTGTACAATATGATTAAGTATGTTTTTTGTAAACCACTTTTTCAAAGTCATGGTAGCAGCTGCCGGTATGGTAATGCCGACATGGCTCATTCAAAGTGAATGGGCTCTGTCAGCATTACCATGTGGCAGCCACTAGTGCAGAAAAAGACCTGCATGGTCCATCCAGTCTGCCCAACAAGATAAACTCATATGTGCTACTTTTTGTGTATACCTTACCTTGATTTGTACCTGTCCCCTTCAGGGCACAGACCGTATAAGTCTGCCCAGCACTATCCCCGCCTCCCAACCACCAGTCCCGCCTCCCACCACCGGCTCTGGTACAGACCGTATAAGTCTGCCCAGCACCATCCCCGCCTCCCGCCACCGGCTCTGCCACCCAATCTCGGCATGTGAATGCACACCTCTTCTTATCTGTGAACTGGAAAAGGGTAAAGCCTTTTGTCACTGGAAGTAAAACTGCATGTATAGTTGCACTGTGAGCACGTTGGTCAGCATTTTTATGTCCGCTGCCAGCAGGGCCGTGCCTAGGGTCTCTGGTGCCCCCCTGCAGGCTATCAGTTGGCGCCCCCCCCCCCCCGTGAAAATGATCACGCCCCCCCCCCCCCCCCCCAGTGAAAATGATTGCTCACCACTTGCTACACTGACAGGAACTGTCAGCAATATTCTTAGAAACAAATTGCTATACATTGCAAAATAAGATAGCAGATGTAAATTCTCAAAGTGGACATATTCCAAATGCTAAAATGAAAATAAAATGATTTTTTTCTACCTTTGTTGTCTGGTGACTTTCTTTTTCCGATCATGCTGGCCCAGTATCTGAGTCTGCTGCTATCTGTCCTCTTAACTCCATTTCCAGGGCTTCCTTTCCATTTATTTCTTTACTTTCCTCCTTTCTTCTTCATTTCTTGCTCTATATCCATTTCCAGCAATTTCTTCTCTCTCCCTGGGTCCTGTCCTCCCATCCACGTCCATCCTTGTCCCTCTCTGCCCTTCCCTCCTCCATCCATAGCCAGCAATCCTCCTCTCTCCCCTCCCCTCCATTTCCAGCAATTTGTCCTCTCCCTGGGCCCCCATGTCCATCCTTGTCCCTCTCTGCCCTTCCCTCCTCCATCCATAGCCAGTAATCCTCCTCCCTCCCCTCCCCTCCATTTCCAGCAAATTGTCCTCTTTCTGGGCCCCCATGTCCATCCTTGTCCCTCTCTGCCCTTCCCTGCTGCATCCATAGCTAGCAATCCTCCTCTCTCCCCTCCCCTTCCAGCAATTTGTCCTCTCCCTAGGCCCTGCTGCTGCCCTCCCATCCATGCCTCTCTGCCCTCCCATCCATACCCTCCCATCCATGCCTGTCTCTCTGCCCTCCCATCCATGCCTCTCTGCTCTTTCCTCTGCGCCCTGGGGCCTTTAAATCTTTTACTTCCGGTCGCAGCAGCGTCAGTGAAAGCGGAGCACTGCTGACGTCTCCCTTCCCTTCGCGCTCTTGGTTCCCTCGGTGTCCGCCTTCTTCTGACGTCAGAAGAAGGCGGGACACCGAGGGAACCAATGAGTGCAAGGGAAGGGAGACGTCGGCAGCGCTTTCACTGACGCTGCTGCGACCAGGTAAAAGATTTAAAGGCCTCGGCGGCGCGGGGCAAGGGTAAGCACCGTGGCGGCGCCCTCCAGAGGTGGGCACCCCCTGCGGCGCTTACCCTGCTTACCGCATCGGCACGGCCCTGGCTGCCAGCTGTATTCCAAGATATTAAATGACAGGCCCTGTCTGGGCACCAGAACTGAATGTCAAGTTTTAGGTTGGCTGCAAAAACTTATGTGGTTGAGTGCAATATTCAGCCCATGACTGCATAAGCTGAACAGTTTAAAGATGGCACTGCTATTTATGCGACCCAATTTAAGCAGTTATGTTATACAACCAAGGGCTGAATATCAGCACTTAATCGTATAAGTGTCAACTCTGCCCTGGAATGCCCACAAGTTGGTCTGTTTTGGCACAGGCGCTAACCACAAATATTTAGCAGTGCTAACTGGTCAAGTGCCACTGAATATTTATTTATTTGTGACATTTATATCCCACATTATCCCAAAGAAGTTTGAGTTCAATGTGGCTTACAATAAACAGTATAGGATACATAACAAAGAATAATGCATAAGAAAGTAATTTGTTGTAAGAATCCAATTTTACAATATAGTATCATAAACATACTGGAATAGCTATGGATGTTTAACATTTAAAAAATCTATTATGAATGAGAAATTGTACATGAAGCAAAGATAAAGTTAATGGTAAATAGAGTAATAACCAATTCAGGTAACAATTTATTGTTTGAGATATGGTTGTTCATATCAGCAGTTAGACACAGAAAAGGCATTTAAGCACACAGGAGCCTCTCCTGCCTGCTTTAATCAAGTTGGCCAGTATGTATTACAATAATCTAGAATCCTATTGTCCCATATTCAGAGTAATTTAACTAGGTAAGAAAGGCTGCAGTGTTGTTAAACCCCATTACCCATCTTAGAGTACCACTGAATATTATCACAGAATGCTGCAGTACTCCACTTAGTGCCAAGCAGTCTGATGGTAGAGTCAGAGTGGATCTGGAAGTTATCTATGCAAGCCCGATATTCAGTTCTGGTGCCTGGATAACTGACTATGTAGTTGTCTTAACTATGGCCTGAGAGTTATCTAGATGCTAGTGCTGAATATTGGCTGGTACCCATATAACTCTGGTCACCACCCAAGATCTAGATATCGATATTTAATCATGCCTATGGTGGTGGTCAACATTTATTGTCAGAATTTCTACCCCTTGGATATCAGTATTTGTGGTCTTGCCTTTATAGAAATATTAATCAGTCTTAATTTTGCTTATATGTAGTATATTTATATTTAGTAAGTGCTATTATCTTAGATAAATCACTCTTTATAGAAAACTGAAGTGCCTAATAAGTTATTACTTAGATACATAGATAGTAGATAGGTACAGCCTGGCATTTTTACTGGCTAGAAAATAGACACATATGTTGAAATGGCAGAAGGCAATTAAGACCCATATTCCTGGCAAGTGCTCAATTTACAGGGAGAGACATTTTGGATCTGGTCCTTGGTGACATGCAAGGCATATTGCAAGAGGTGATGGTGTTGGGTCCCCTGGGAAACAGTGATCATAACATGATCAATTTTGAGCTACTATCTGGGAAGATCCCGCAAAGGAAATCTACTGTAGCTGCATTTAATTTTCAAAAGGGTGACTATAATAAAATGAGGAAAAAGGTTAAAAAGAAGATAAAAGGATTGGCTGCTAAGGTAAGGACACTAAATCAGGTGTGGATGTTATTCAAAAATACCATTTTGGAAGTCCAGACCAGATACATTCCACATATTTGCAAAGGTGGAAAGAAGAGAAAACAACAGCCAGCGTGGTTAAAAGGCTATTACAACCAAAAGATTGTCCTTCAAAGAATGGAAAAAGGACCCACATGAAGAAAATAAGAAGCAACATAAGCACTGGAAAGTCTGATGCAAAGCATTAATAAAGAAGGCTAAATGAAAATATAAAGAGACACCTGCCGCAGAGACTAAAACTCACAGTAAAAACTTTTTCAGGTACATCAGAGGCAGAAAGCCTGTGAGGAAATGGTCATTTCTCACAATGGAGGAGGGTGAACAGTGGAGTGCTGAAGAGGTCTTTACTGAGACTGGTAATATTTAACATATTTATAAATGATATGGAAATCGGAACGACGATTGAGGTGATAAAATTTTCAGATGATACAAACTATTCAAGGTGGTTAAAACACAAGCAGACTGTGAAATATTGCAGGAAGACCTTAGAAAATTGGAATACTGGGCATCCAAATGGCAGATGAAATTTAATGTGGACAAATGCAAGGTGATGCACATTGGAAAGAATAATTTGAATCATAGTTACCTGATGCTAGGGTCCGCCTTGGGGACAGCGCTCAAGAAAAACATCTGGGTGTTGTTGTAGATAATACACTGAAATCTTCTGTGGTGGCCAAAAAAGCAAATAGGATTCCAAGAGTTATTAGGAAAGGTATAGTGAATAAGACTGAAAACACTACAATGCCTCTGTATCGCTCCATGGTGCGTCCGCATCTTGAGTATTGCATTCAGTTCTGGTCACCGTATCTCAAAAAATATGTAGCAGAATTAGAAAAGGTTCAAAGTGACCAAAATGATAAAGGGAATGGAACTCCTCTCATATGAAGAAAGGCTAAAGAGGTTAGGGATCTTCAGCTTGGAAAAGAGATGGTGAGGGGAGATATGATTGAGGTCTACAAAATCCTGAATGGTGTTGAACAAGTAGAAATAAATTGATTTTTTACTCATTCCAAAAGTGCAAAGCCTAGGGGACACTCAAGGAAGTTATATGGAAATACTTTTAAAACAAATAGGAGGAAATATTTTTTTGCTCAATGAATAGTTAAGCTTTGAGCTTTTGCCGGAGGATGTGATAGCAGTGGTTAGCATATCTGGGTTTAAAAAAGGTTTGGACAAATTCCTGGAGGAAAAGTCCATAGACTGTACATTTGTCCTTTAGATTGTAAGCTCCTTGAGCAGGGACTGTCCTTCTATGTTAAACTGTACAGCGCTGCATAACCCTAGTAGCACTTTAGAAATGTTAAGTAGTAGTAGTAGTCTGCTATTGAGACAGACATGGGGAATCAACTGTTTGCCCCAGGATTGGTAGCATAGAATTTTGCTGCTAATTGGGTTTCTGCCAGGTACTTGTTTGGAAAATAGGATACTAGGCTAGATGGACCATTGGTCTGATCCAGAATTGCTACTTTTATATTCTTATGTTTGTATGAAATCCATGGGACTGTTAGATCACAAAGGAGCAAAAGGGGCACTCAGGGAGAACAAGGTCATAATGGAGAAACGGAATGAATTATTTTCTTCGGTCTTTATGGAAAAAGATGTAAGAGATCTGCCTCTACCAGAAATGTTTTCAAGGGTGATAATGCGGAGAAACTGAAAGAAATCTTGGTTAACCTGGAAGATGTACTGAGCCAAACTGACAAATTAAAAATTAGTAAATCACCTGGACCAGATGGCATATATCCAAGGACACTCAAAGACCTCAAGCATGAAATTGCTGATCTGCTGTTAGTAATATGTAATTGTCATTAAAATCATCCATAGAAACTGAAGATTGGAGGGTGGCCAATGTGACACCAATTTTTAAAAAGGTTTTCAGGGGTGATCTTGGAAATTACAGACCGGTAAGCTTGCCGTCAGTGCCGAGCAAAAATAGTGGAAACTATTATAAAAAATAAAATTACAGAACACATAGAAAACATGGTTTAATGGGTCAGAATCAGCATGGGTTCATCCGAGAGAAGTCTTGCCTCACCAGTTTGCTTAATTTCTTTGAATGTGTGAATAAACATGTGGATAAAGTTGAGCCGGTTGATGTATGGTATTTAGATTTTGAGAAAGCTTTTGATAAAGTTCCTCATGAGAGCCTCCTAAGAAAATTAAAGAGTCATGGGATAGGAGGCTAGGATCTTGTGTGGATTAGGAATTGGTTATTGGACAGAAAACAGAGAGTAGGGTTAAAAGGTAATTTTTCTCAATGGAGGAGGGTTAACAGTAGAGTGTCACAGGGATCAGTACTTGGACCGGTGCTATTTAAAATATTTATAAATGATATGGAAATTGGAATGACAAGTGAGGTGACTAAAATTTACAGAAGACACAATAGTAATTGCGTTACAAAACATACGAGGAGAGACTAATTGACCTGAACATGTATACCCTGGAGGAAAGGAGAATGAGGGGTGATGCGATACAGACATTCAAATATTTGAAAAGTGTTAATACACAAAGAAACCTTTTCTGGAGAAGGGAAGGTGGTAAAACTAGTGGTCATGAATTGAGGTTAAAGGGGGGCAAACTCAGGAAAAATGTCAGGAAGTATTTTTCACGGAGAGGGTGGGGATACTTACCCAGGAACCCACCCACCTGGCTCAATCCCTTACCATCCACAACTCAGAAACCTCCCCTCAGAAAACTTTGGAGACTGCTTTTATGATGACACATGGAGGGGCATAATCGAACAGGGTGCCAAAGTTTTCCTGAGGGTGTCCTCGCAGGACGTACCCGCAAGAGGAGGGGGAATCCCGTATTATTCAAACAAGATGGGCGGCCATCTTTTGTTTTGATAATACGGTTGGGGATGCCCAAATCTCAACATTTAGGTCAACCTTAGAGATGGTCGTCCCCGATTTTCGGAGATAATGTGAACCAGAGGACACCCATCTCAGAAACGACCAAATCCAAGCCATTTTGTCGTTGGAGGAGACAGGCATTCGTAGTGAACTGGTCCCCCTAACATGCCAGGACACCAACCGGGCACCCTAGTACTAGAGAAAAGCTCCCAGGTGCATAGCTCCCTTCCCTTGTGTGCTGATCCCCTCAAACCCCCCTAAAACCCACTCCCCATAACTGTACACCTCTACCATAGCGCTAAGGGGTGAATGGGGGTACCTAGAAGTGGGTATAGTGGGTTTGTGATGGGTTTTGAAGGGCGCACATTTACCACCACAAGTGTAACAGGTAAGGGGGGTGGGCCTGGGTCCACCTGCCTGAAGTGCACTGCAGTACCTATTAAAACTGCTCCAGGGATCTATCTGCATACTGCTGTCATGGAGCTGGGTATGATATATGAGGCTGGCATAGCGGCTGGAAAAATATTTAAACATTTTTTTTAGGGTGGGAGGGGGTTAGTGACCATTGGGGGAGTAGGGGGAGGGCATCCCCGATTCTCTCCAGTGGTCATCTGGTCATTTAGGGCACATTTTTGTGGCTTGGTCGTAAAAAAAAAAAAGGACCGAGTAAAGTCGGCCAAGTATTCGTCAGGGACTCCCTTCTTTTTTCCATTATCGGCCGAGGATGCCCATGTGTTTAGCACCTTCCAGTCCCACCACCGCTACGCTTCCGACACGCCCCTGTGAACGTTGGTCATCCCCGCGATGGAAAGCAGTTGAGGACGCCCAAAATCGGCTTTTGATTATGCTGATTGGGTGGCCCTGTGAGAAGGACGCCCATCTCCCGATTTGTGTGGAAAGATGGGCGCCCTTCTCTTTTGAAAATAAGCCTGATAGTAATCTCCATTATAATGGGGGCTTGAATAATTTTTAGTGGCACCCATCTGATTTTCTTAGTGTTACTAGGCCCTTTGTTGGGCTTCTTCTGGTTTCCAGCAAACTTACTTTTGAGTAAAATTGTTTAAGTGTGGAGCATGAGATGATAAAGATGGCTGGGTCTTCAATATTTAATTGATCTGTTTATGTCAAAATATTTGATTTATTAAGCATAAAAGATAACAATATTTATATTAGGTGCAAGTTGTTTCTGGTAATCCAGAAACCTGAGAATGATGAAGTGGTGTCAATCAGGCTTATTTTCGAAAGGGATTGTCGGCGATCTTCCAACACAAATCAGGAGATCGCCGGCGATCTCTCAATCCTGGCCAAAATCGGTATTATCGAAAGCCGATTTTGGCCAGCCACAATTGCTTTTTCGCTGTGGCCTTGGCCAACCTTCAAGGGGGCGTGTGGTAGGGTAGCAAAGGCGGAAAGGGGGCAGAGCGGATTACGAGATGGCTGGCTTCACCTTATTATGAAAAAAAAAAAACACTGGCTCGAACAAGTATTTTGCTGGGCGGACTTGGTCCATGTATTTTTAAGGACCAAGTCCCAAAAAAGAGCCCCAACTGACTAGATGACCACCGGAGGGAAGCGGAGATCACCTCCCCTTACTCCCCAAGTGGTCACCAACCCCCTCCCATACATGCACAAAAAAAATTAAAACATTTTTTGCCAGCCTGTATGCCAGCCTCAAAATGTCATCCCCAGCTCCTGACAGCAGTATGCAGGTCCTTCGACCAGTTTTAGTGGGTGCACTGCACTTTAGGCAGGTGGAACCAGGCCCATCCCCCCATACCTGTTACACTTGTGGTGTTAATGTTGAGCCCTTCCAAAACCCCCAAAACCCACTGTACCCACGTGTTGGTGCCCCCTTCTCCCCTTAGGGCTATGGTAATGGTGTAGACTTGTGGGCAGTGGGTTTTGGGGGGATTTGGGTAGCTCAGCACACAAGGGAAGGGTGCTATGCACCTGGAAGCTAATTTTGTTTTTTTTTTAATGATTTTTTTAAGTGCCCCTTAGGGTGCCCGGTTGGTGTCCTGGCATGTCAGGGGGGCCAGTGCACTACAAATGCATTTCGCCAGGTTTGAGATGGCTGGGTCCGGTTTCCATTATGGCTGAAAATCGGATCCGGCTATCTCACCTAAACCTGGCGATCCGCCGGCGATCCTATTCTAAACCCGGCGAGCGATTTGGCCAGCGCCAAGCATATTTTGAAAATACGCTAGGCTCTGCCCGCTTACAGCGCCGGCCCAGATGATAGCCAGCCATCAATTTCGCCGGCGCCATTCGATTATTCCCCTCAATGACAGCAAAGAAATAAAATTTTCTTCATTCTATTGCTGATGTTAACCATGACATCAAGGTGTCACACTCAAGTGGATGACTTCATCTTGAACTTGGTACAGACATTAAAAATGCCTCTCCTTTGCTTTGTGCACTCTAGCATGGGCTCAATGAGCATTTTTATCATCATCTTGACCGCAAAGATTTGATTCTGGCTACAGTTATGCTGCCACAGTTTTATCTTCATTGAGTTGAAGGTGCTGAAAGGAAGGTAAAACACAAAGAACTTCTTTTTGAAGCAATGAAGATCATGAAGCTGGCATCACAAACAAATTGTACCAGCTTCATCCTCCAGTGATTGTGGTGATGAACATGACTTCTTCTGTTTTCAGAATGTTGATGGCAGTGACAGAAATGATGTTGCTGCTGAATTGGACCTATTTATAAATGACAATTCTTAAATCAGTGAATCAAGGCACTGTTTTTAAAATTTAACATGTGTTTGTCTTCAAACGCTCCTGTTGAAAGGCTTTCAGCATGGACAGATAATTATAACTCCAAGAAGATGCAGATTGACAGACAAACATTTTGAAATGTGATTGCTCCTTTGTGGTAATTGGAACCATTTTAACTAAAGCATTAGCTGGTATTATATTTAAAAAAAAAACAGTGCCATGATGTGAGGAAACTGTCATTGGTACTATTTCTAAATGACATTTTGAAAACTGGAACCTTAATAATCAACCATTCTGATTGAATAAGTTTTTGTTTCTTTGCTGGCACTGTCACCAGAAGTAGGTATTACCTGGTGCTGCTATACCGAGGACTACTGAATACAGATAATGTTTGATTGATCTCTGCTCGTATGCTAGCCATTTTCATGTTTTATTTAATTAAAATATCTCTAATTGTATTTGATTCCTATTTATCTTGGATTTTGACCATGAAATCTCCTATTCGTATTTTTTCTTTATTTTTTTATTTTTCATGAAATATTTAAGAAAAAAATAATTTTGTATTATAGAGTTCTTAATCACAATAGAGATTTAAACTAGAATGACATTTATTGCAGATTAAAGAACTATAGGAGAACACTTACCTTAGTTCTAATGGCTACTTGGTGGTTGTTTCAACAGAGGGCCTCCATTTCACTAAATGCTTCTTCAGGAGACCACCTGACTTTAGGTGTGTTCTTCAGTACATATTTTTTCTATGTGTCTTGTCAATAAAATAATGAACACATTAAAACTTACTCTACTTGGCTCATATTCTAGGAAATACTTAACTGGGACTATGGCAGCTTCTACCTTGTTACTGGCTTCTTTATTTCTTCGACCAGACTTCTACAGCATGTATCCTGCACATGAGAAAAGACAGATGTAGATCAAGTTTCCGTATTGTATATCACTTTATTATGCTACAAGTGAGAGTGTGCATCTCAAGGGGGAGAGGAAGACATCTTAATGTTGAAATTAGCAACTTAAATACTGCTAACACTACTTTTAGTTTTAACATGTATTGTTCCAAGAGTGCATCATATTTAACTGCCGCTATGTGTTTGGAATAATGACAAATTGCCAACTAGTGCTTAGACATGAATAACTATAACCTAGACAGAGTTGTGGGTGCAGTTCTGGCTGCATTCTTGGGCAGACTGGATGGACATCACGTCATTATCTGCCATCATTTATTATGTAAATATGAACATTGCATTGCAGAAAGGTAAAACTGACTAGTTGATACAAGCACATTTGGAAGCCTATATGTGATTATTGTCAGGATCTAAACTCCATATGATTCTTGTGATGAAATTGGAGTGTTTGATTTTCTGATGTTTTGTTACCTTTGTTCATTGTATTGTTTTTGCAGTTTTCATGTTTTTTTTAAACATTTTGAAAAATGTAATAACAATATACTAACCTGAAAAAATAAATGGGCTATGGATATTCAAATGAGGGAAAAAGAGGGTAACAATTTATTTTACCCTCACCCCAAATAAGTGCTTTCTCCATTACCAGAATTTATTATGGGCCCTGTTAAATAAGGTGTGCTAACATTTTAGTTCACGCTAAACGCTAGAGACATCCATATATTCTTATGGTTGTCTTTGGCATTAGCAAATGCTAATTTTAGTGCACGCTAAAAACGTTAGCATGCCTATAAGCATGACTTAGTAAACAGGGCCCTATATTAGGAGTATAATATTTTTACTCTTCCAATTTTACTGTTTTTTTTTAATTGCAAACTGCCATTCATGCAGAGAAAGAATATTGACTTCATGCACTTGAAATCATTCTTACAGGTAAGGAATAGGATCCTAGAGATAACTGACAGATCATATTTAGAATGCTAATAAATATGAAGGTGGATGGGGATGAAAATGTGCCCCCCCACCCACCCACCACCACCACCACCACCACCACCACTTTTTAAGTATGTCTTCCCTAGCAATTCATTTTAGTGACCAGAAAACTTTCCATACAGCTAGTAATGAAAGCTATTTTTATGCAGTTTTTTTTTTAAATTTGACTGTTGTTTCCCCCCAACAATTTTATGAATTACAAATAGAAAGAGGAAAAATTCAAAAATGCTGCATTTTGTTCTGATACAATATTTATACAGCAAAACCAGTGATATAGAGGCAGAAACCAAGGGCACTGACTATGGAAACATTAATTGTGAAATTCTGCTATTCTTCTCTATGCAAAAGGCAATAGATTCTGTTGAGCAGATAACCCTGATTTATATTTTTTTAAAAGAGAGAAAAGGCAGAATTTCTTAAAATCTTTAGATTTTTTCCCCAAGAGATAAATGCATTTCAAAGTTAGAGTGTCCTTGAAAAGCTGAATAATGTTCCTTTATAATTGTTAAACCTATTCAGTGTTTTCAACTTTATCTGGTGAATAGTGTGTGACTGAACCACGCTAAAGTATGTACAATTTATTTTTCATATCACAATACATCCAATACAATTTCATGTTTTCAGATATATGTGCATATCCTAGGGGAGTAATAGTGCAGAAATATAAGGGTCCAATGATCAAATTCCCCATACTGTTCTGAAAAGCACTGAAATATTAGTACTGTAACACTGCGGGAAATTAAAGCCATGATGATCAAAACTAATAGCATGCAAATTTATATGCGCTATTAGTTTTGATCATGGGGGTACTTCTATGGGAGGATTGTGCCTGGACATGTGCCCAAGACACAATCCTCATGCACAATTTGTTTGATAGGTCCAGATTGTCGAAAAAAAAAAAAAGCCTGGACCTGTCAAACAGGAGGTCCCTCCCTTCCTCCTCACAGTGGACTTCCAGCCATCCCAACCTCCCTCAGACGTTTCTCTGGTAGCCCAGTGGCCCTCCCCCACACCCCTGGACATAGGGGGTGGAGGACCAGTGTATCTCCAGCCCCATGACCCCCCCACACACAAGGGCACAAAGAGGCTAGACGTTTGGTAGATCTCTAACCTTCCTAACACCCTGACACCAAAAAACTGTCCCTGGCATTCTAGTGAGCAACCCTACACCCATCATCCACCTGCCATTATGGCCTAATGCCCCCCAACACCGTACCTTTTTGAAGGGAGGAGGAAGTAGCTCTCCCTCCTCCTGGGGTGCCACCTTCAGTATAGTGGTCCACTTCCCTTCCCATTGGGCTGGGTAGGGTGCTGCCATTAGGAAGGCAACACCCCAGGAGCAAGGAGTGCTACTCCTTCCTCCCTTCTAAAAGTAAAGAGGGTTTTAGGTGGCACTAGGCCACCAGGGCAGGTGGGGGTGGGGTAGGGTTAGGGTTGCCCAATGGGCCACCAGGGACAGTTTTTTGGTGTCAGGGGATTAGGGGGGGGGGAAGAGGTCCACCGAACTTTCAGTTCCCTTGTGCCCTTGTCTTAAGTGGGTCAGGAAGATGAAGGTCCAGTGAACCTCCAGCCCCCTATGTCCAATGGGGGTGAGAGGAGAAGGCCACTGAGCCACCAGAGAAACTTGTCTAGGGTTTGGGAAGTGGAAGTCTAGCACCTGTGTCTGGGGGAGTGTAAGCAAATGCATTCTGGACAGGGCTCCCTATTCCTCCCCAATGCACCACAAACCCTAAAGTCAGCCTGCTCTGGAGTAGGTAGGCAAAGACACCCACCTATGCTGGGCCCCCCCAAGGCTTACCTTGAAGTATCCCTGGTGGTCCAGTGGTAAATGGGCAGGAGCAATGCCCACACACTCCTTTCCATATCTGAGGCTGCAGCAGCCTTGCAGTATTTCAAGAACCATGAGTAGTTCAAGTGGGTCAGGACTAGGTCCTTTTTTTTTAGGAGACTTCTTGTTTTGTTTTGTTTGGGGGGGGGGGGGTTACCATACTGTTTTCAGGTCTGGCTTTGACAAAACTGAACAGCAAACATTAGCCACAGAGTCACCCTCTACACCAAGGTTTACAATAACCTCAATAGCTAGCCAAACGAGTGAGGCCTTCGCCTGAACATCTAGTCTCCTAGGCCCCTATGGCCTTGCTGGATGACAGTCATTTACAACAGCTTGCTAGCACTAATCTATTTGGTTTCTGGTGAATTATATCCTGCAAGTACCAGTTTTGCTTCTATATTTCATTCTGTGTCACAATGATCTCGTCGTCTCTTCATTACTTGACTTTTGTTTTTTAACATCCCCTTGATGGAGAATACTCAGAAGGGCATAATCGAACGGGGCACCCAAGTTTTCATGACGGCGTCCTCGCAGGACGTCCCGCGAAGGGGTGGGGAAACCCATATTATCGAAACAAGATGGGCGTCCATCTTTTGTTTTGATAATATGGTCGGGGATGCCCAAATCTCAACATTTAGGTCAACCTTAGAGATGGTTGTCCCCAGTTTTCGGTGATAATGGAAACCGAGGACACCCATCTCAAAAAAAGACCAAATCCAAGTCATTTTTTCATGGGAGGAGCCAGCATTTGTAGTGAACTGGTCCCCCTGACATGCCAGGACACCAACTGGGCACCCTAGGGGGCACTGCAGTGGACTATATTATGCACTAACTGAATGGGAAAAGGCATGCAGTGGTCACTAACCACCTCCCACCCCCCAAAAAACAACTTTAAAAACTTTTGTCTTTTTTTTAGAGTATGGGTGAAGGACCTCCTTCACTATGCCTCTGTCCCTGCGATGGTAGTTCAGGATGTCCAAAATGTGGATGTTTGTGAGAAGGACATCAATGCCTGGATGTTTCTGTGAGAAGGACGTCCATGCCTGCTATGCCTATGACACCCCCTTTATTTGGATTTTGGATCACAAGTAGCAGCAGTGGGATTTGAACCAACCCCCTCTGGATTGCAAGACCAGTGCTCTAACCACTAGGCCACTCCTCCACTCCTCCATGCCACTCCATGCCCTTGAAATTTGGCCATCCCTGTGGGGGTGACAGTGTGCAGTTCCCGGGGGGGGGGGGGGAGAGGTATGTGTGTGTCAGTGGAGGCATAATGAAGACATGGACGTCCTTCTTTCAAACATTTTGGACATCCTCAAGTGCCCCTCCCCACAGGGACAGCCAAATTTCAAGGGAGTGGAGTGGAGTGGAGGAGTGGCCTAGTGGTTAGAGCAATCCAGAGGTGGCCACTTCAAATCCCACTGTTGCTACTTGTGCTCCAAAATCCAAATAAATAAAGGGGATGTCAGAGGCATAGCAGGCATGGACATCCTTCTCACAGAAACATCCAGGCATGGACATCCTTCTCATAAACATCCACATTTTGGACATCTTCAACTACCGTTGCAGGGACGGAGGCATATCAAAGGACGTCCTCAATTGCCGTTGCAGGGATGGAGGCATAGAAATATCCAGTGTACCTAAATGCAACTTGTGATCATGGTTGGACCGATTTAGATGGGCTGGAGTGGGGCTTCAATTGCAACTTCAGAAGCTGCAGACCAAGGCCAGTGTTGGACAGACTTCTATGGTCTGTGCTCTTTAAATGGTAAGGACAAATCAATATCAAGTATACATATGTAGTATCACATCATACCTTATGTTATAAGTTTATCTTGTTGGGCAGACTGGATGGACTGTACAGGTCTTTAACTGCCATCATCTACTATGCTCTTTGAGCAGGGACTGTCTCTCTTTGTTAAATTGTACAGCGCTGCGTAACCCTAGTAGCGCTCTAGAAATGTTAAGTAGTAGTAGTAGTAGTAGTATGTTACTATCAGGCTTATTTTTGAAACAGAAGGACGCCCATCTTTCGACACAAATTAGAAGATAGGTGTCCTTCTCCCAGGGTCGCCCAAATTGTCATAATCGAAAGACGATTTTGAGTGTCCCCAACTGCTTTCCATCGCAGGGATGACCAAAGATCCCGGGGTCATGTTGGAAGTGTAGCGAAGGAGGCACTGGGGCGTGTTTAACATATGGGTGTCCTCGACTGATAATGGAAAAAAGAAGGGCGTCCCTGATGAACACTTGACCAACTTTACTTGGTCCATTTTTTCTTGCGACCAAGCCTCAAAAAGGTGCCCGAACTGACAAGATGACCACCGGATGAAATCGGGGATGACCTCCCCTTACTCCCCCAGTGGTCACTAACCCCCTCTCACCCTAAAATAAAACTTTAAAAATATTTTTTGCCAGCCTCTATGCTAGTCTCAAATGTCATACCCAGCTCCCTGACAGCAGTATGCAGGTCCCTGGATCAGTTTTAGTTGGTACTGCAGTGCACTTCAGGCATGCAGACCCAGGCCCATCCCCCCCTACCTGTTACACTTGTGGTGGTAAATGGGAGCCCTTCGAAACCCACCACAAACCCACTGTACCCACATCTAGGTACCCCCCTTCACCCCTTAGGGCTATGGTAGTGTTGTACAGTTGTGGGGAGTAGGTTTTGGGGGGCTCAGCACACAAGGTAAGGGAGCTATTCACCAGGGAGCAATTTATGAAATCCACTGCAGTGCCACCTAAGGTGCCCGGTTGGTGTCCTGGCATGTCAGGAGGACCAGTGCACTATGCATGCTGGCTCCTCCCATGACCAAATGGCTTGGATTTGGTCATTTCTGAGATGGGCATCCTTGGTTTCCATTATCGCTGAAAACTGGGAACGACCATCTGTAAGAACGACCATCTCTAAGGTCGACCTAAATGTTGAGATTTGGGCACCCCCGACCATATTATCGAAATGAAAGATGGACGCCCATCTTGTTTTGATAATACGGGTTTTCTCGCCCCTTCGGGGGACGTCCTGCAAGGACGCCCTCATGAAAACTTGGGCGCCCCGTTCGATTATGCCCCTCCATGAGAGTGAAGAGATGGAATTGTTTGCTTGTGAGAAAGAGTGAATTACTGAATGTTTTGTGACCTTTGTTTGCCCTAGTCTGAATCTTTTGACCCTCACATTTCTTGTCTTGCCTTCTCTGCGTCTCACCTCCTCAAGTACATGCCTACGCCTGAAAGCTCCCTAGGCACAACCATCCCTTGCTGTGTCTCTGGCGCCCTTCCCTACCAAACCATCATTGTTTCCAACATTCACTGTCCCCAACCCTCACTCACCTATTCTACCTCCTTACCTGCTTGTATTCTGTCTCTCATTGTTGCCTTGTTTGTCTAGTCTCAGATTGTTACTGTGCTGTGTGCTGCTGCTGTTGTTTGTATGAGGGTTATGTGTTGTTGCTGGGAGAGTGAGTGCTTTCCTGCATGCTGGTGCTGGGAAACTGACTGTTGTGTGCTGGTGCTGGGTCTCACTATGTGCAGTAGGTGGAGGTATGCACAGTGCTGTTACTGGGGTTGATGGGTTGCACCTGTGCACTTGTTCTGGTCTTATTTATCTTGATATGTTGAAGTTGAATGCTCTGGCCTATTTTAACTTGATGGAGTTATTTTCTTGCTCTTATTTTTGAATTGTATACCACCTTGGACTGCCTTGTCAAAAAAGACAGCATAGCAAGTTTTAATAAATTATAAATTATCATATCCCTTTATAGATCACACTATATATCTACTGTTATCTCAAAATAGTACAATTTTCTTATATTTTCTCTAAATCTTTTCCCTTCCAACTCTTGACTCATTTTCATTGAAATTAATGTTCAATCAAAAATGTCCTCTTCCAGTGATTTATGGAAGTCTGTGAATCATGCAAATGTTTGTTCTATCCTTTCTTTCATCCAATAAGTACATTTGAGCTTCTCAAGCCTTTCTTTTTAGATTATGTAGTATAGTCCCTGCATAATTGCTTCAATCCTTTAGTACACGTAAAAGGGGCATTTTTGATATGATGTCTAAGTCCAGCTTTTGACGTTTTGCTCAGATCATGCAGAATTTGAATAACAAATATAGCAATTTTTGAAAAAACAAAACATCTTTCTTTTTTTTTTCAAAAATGGCCACTTGCTAGATTTTTTGTGCTCTCTGAGTTTATCTTTTTGATCCATTTTCCTAAAAAAAAAAAGGTTCAAGTGAAAAATGCATAAAATCAAGCCATTGGGCTGTATGAAGAGTCAGCATTCTTAGTAGACAGACCACACAGACATTCCATCAGAGCAGTGGGGCACCCTATGGACTATTGCAGTGGACTTCACCCGATAGCTCCCAGGTACACATCTCACTATTGTTCCCTTATATTGTATAATGGGTACAGTAGGTTTTTGGTGGGTTTTGGAGGGCTCACACTTTCCACCACAAGTGTAACAGTTAGAGTGGATTATGGGTCTAGGATCCTGTAAGGGGGGTATACAGAATACTGCCCCTTATCCTTAAGGATAGTCCCTCAGATAGCCTGAGCCACCTTAAACCTATTAGCCTTGCCCAGGGAGAAAACAAGATGGGAAGGGTGGAGCCAACTATATAGTGAAAAGGAAGTATAAAAGATAGGGCCAGATTGGGGTTAATGAGGCCCAGGGAAGTAAGAGTTGAATCACCACCCTATACTTCTACAACTTATGTCTCATGACCATGACTTGGCTGAGGTAAGCCACTTTTGACTTGAGATTTGTAAGCCTTGCCTTGAAGTCTGGCTAGAGCCAGACCTGGAACTCAGAGAGAGAAAGAGAAAAGTTAACAGGCTGCCAACAGCCTCAGATTGTGTTTGAGCCCTATCAGCCACCGACCCTGGAAAAGACTGCATTTGTTAAACCAAAGTGACTTTTCATTCTGTGTTCCTGGCCCTGTGACATAACAGGCTTTAGGTTTTCCATTAGTAAAGTAGTTGTTTTCAGTTATACACCTTTGTCCGGCTGTGTTATTTTGCAGGCCTACTCCCAACCCTCGCTTGTGAGATCACATGTAGTCTCAGAAGTGAGATTTAAAAGCTTAGCCTGTAGGAGCAAAACAAGCATTATAAATCACTATATGTGTTCTTATATAACAAAGATATATGGGATTATAATACAGGGCATTATCTAGCATTAATAATTTGACTTCAAAACTGCAGACTTAAGCATATTCCATCTTTCAGTGCAAAGCCTATTATTTGTTGAAGCTGTGACCTTGCATACAGAGGAAGACTGCTGACAAGGGTCCTTATGTGCTAGAATAACAAGGTTGTTATCAGCATTGATGCTGTGGTCAGAACAGCCAGGACTCTTAGAATTACCCTTGCAGCTGGAGAGATGCTGTGACTGGCAAATTGCACATTGTTTATGAAACCCCAGCTTCTTTTCAAGGTGACTACTTCAATGTGGTGCCAGTAAGACAATGAATTTTCCATAGAAGCCATAATATTTGGGGTAAACAAAGTTATGTGTGTGTCACCTCCATAACCAGAATGTATGTCATTAGCACAGCTGCAGCCTATGATTTCGGTATAAAAGGAGCTCTTATCTGAGACAAGGGGGCTGCTATGACAACATTCCATCCAAGGAGACGACTGCAATGTATCTGAACATTGGAGGAATACAGCAATCAGCTAGAAGTCTGTATCAGGTTGTATGTGTGCCATGTATAAATGCTGTGGGATCAGGGTGACTCTTTTACTTAGGAGTCTAGCTTAGGGATTTACTCTGTGTTTACTCTGAGATGTATCTATGTGTCTTTATTATTGCCTTCTTTGTACATTATCTTTGCTTCTATTGTAAATAAATACACACTCTATTTTTATAATACTTGGTTGTAGAGTTAGTTCTTACTATTATTTAGGGTGCAGTAAGCTTGGATATAATAATAAGAGGGAACATATTTGCTTCTGACACTAAACTTACTAGTGCTGGTGTTACCAGAGACCTATTCCTGTTAGAGTCTATGCTAAGTTTCAGGTATCTTAGTAACACCCCCAAAAGATTTGTATCTTTTATGCACTTACAGACTGAAGGTTCTACTAAGATCTAGATTAG
The DNA here is from genome assembly GCF_901765095.1 of Microcaecilia unicolor. NCBI lineage: Eukaryota > Metazoa > Chordata > Amphibia > Gymnophiona > Siphonopidae > Microcaecilia > Microcaecilia unicolor. The sequence goes on along the minus strand of NC_044033.1, from coordinate 470,793,997 downwards.
ATTAGATCTAGATCTAGATAAGATAATGACTAACCCACACCTCAGTATTAATTTTTTAGGGCTTTGTGCTTCAGCTAAGTTTGTTTTCATAGTTCAGGCTGTGTTCACACAGCTAGTGGAGGTTTGGAACTCTTCCCAGGCTGTGTTATTTTTGTTTATGCTTCACTGGGAACATAAGTTTGTCAACATTCCTACTTAGGCAAGATTCCCAGACTAGAGGTCCTTGAACACAGAGTTTTATTTTCTAAGTCAGTGAACAACCTAAGAAAATGTTTTTTTTAAGTAAAATCTTGCTTTTAAATATACAGACAGTTTAGGTGTCCTTTTACTAAAGTGTGCCAAAAGTGGTCTGCCTGGTGTAGATGCGTGTATTGGACGTGTGCAGGTTAATTTTTCAGCACACCTGCAAAAAAGGCCTTTTTTTGGTCAAAAATGGGCATGCTGCAAAATGAAAATTAGCGCACATCCATTTTGGGCCTGAGATCTTACCGCCACCTATTGACTTAGTGGTAAGGTCTCACGCAATAACCGGGCAGTAATCAGTGTGAGTACAATATTACCACCCATTTTTTGCCGCACGCTGGAAAAAGTTTTGGCATGCCTACTGGACATGTGTACAAAATGAAATTACCTCCCAGGCCACACGGTAGCTGGGTGGTAGTTCCAAATTGGTGTGCATTGAACATGCATAGGCACCTACGCAGCTTAGTAAAAGTGCCCCTATATTTTTATGTTCAATAGCACAGGTGTCTCATTAACTGTTAACTGTAAATCATACTTTGGAAGTGTTACAGATGTCCCCTAGAAAAGTAATTACTTTTAGTGATTAAATTGACACTAATAAGTTGAAGTGTGAATGAAAGCAGCATGAGTGTTTCATTTCTGTAATCAGAGTAAAGGCACATTGTTAAATTTTTGTGTTCATTCATGAAATCGTGCTTTCTCATTTCACTGCTGTAATTGCCTTCTTTTGGCAAACAGTTAATTCTAAGTAGTGGTATGCTGGTGTAATTTAAGTTAACAAGCTAGCAGTCAGGATGGCAAAAGTTGAGGTACATATCCATTACCTGCCCTTAGCAGCATTACTCCGGTATGTTGAAGTGAGTAAAAGAAAGTGGGACCCTTATTATAGGGAGACATGTTCTATGATCAGGGATGGCAGAGACTTGTACTCCCTGGAGATAAGATAAAAGGCTGATGAGGAATCCAAACTTTGTGGACATTATCTGGATTTCCCTAATCCTGTTAAGTTTTATGACCTGTGGTGCTCTCAATGTATAAAAGCCAACATAGTGCTTGAGGAGGTAGGAACCTTAAGAAAACCCTGCCTACCTGCTTCCTATCTCAGGCTATTAAGAAATTGCCCTAGAAATGTTGAGGTGGCAATCATGCAGCCCAATCCTAAGAACCTTGAACAGGAACATGATACTGGCACATTGATATGGACATTATACATTGCTTGTGAGATGACCTATGACCTATCAGAGGCTGTACAAGAGTTGTCATTCTCAGAGGCTGTCACTAGTCCCTCTCTTACTGTAAATCATAAAAGACACAGCTCCCATTTAACAAAAAAAGCTTCAGATTCCTCCAGGAGATATAACTGGGTTACAATCATTTGAGCCAGTCCCTAGTCAGCAGTCTCAGAGCCAGAACCCTTAGTAATGACACTGGAGTCTATCTCTGAGTCAGACACATGTTTTAACAAGAAAATAGAGCACAATTTAAATTTAGCCTCTCCCTTTAAGGAGGATAACACTGTGTGTGGTCTCATAGGAGACATGAAGCTGGAGGAGTGTTGTGAACCAGAACAGCATATTGTATTAGCTTCTGTTCCCCAGCCAGGGAATAGTGTCCCTGAGCCCAAATCTCAGTTGGTATAGAGAAAAGTTCTGGTATATTAACAGAATCATTCCAAACCCCTGCTTATGATACCAGCAGTGCTTCCTGTGCAGATTGAACACTACATGAAAATCTCTCTCATGGATATTCATTGTGGATATCCCAAAACCCTGACTGGTTAGGGTGCCTCCTGGATCAGATTTGGAATCCATTGGTGTATTCATTTGATGTAATTTAGTGTTTGTATTGGTTTTATCTGTGAATGTATTTTGTCAGCCAGCAAGTACAGTATTATGGGTGTTATGGACTGTAAATTTTAAAAAAAAAGCCAGTTGGATCAATCAAGAAGACACTCAATCTAATGAAAGATCTTAATTTGAGGGCACCTCAGAAATAAGTTATGTGTTATCGACAAACAGATGATATTTCAGCCCTCTGATTTAAGATCACAGCAACTAGGGGGGTTACAAAACCAGTGCTTTTTTTGTGCCGGTACGTGATGGTACGGCATACTGGCACCATTTTTTTGCCCCCCCCCCTCCTGGCAACCTCTCCCTCCCGGCGAGTCCTGCACTTCCTCTGTCCTGCATCTGCAATCTTTTCCAGACCCCACTGCCCCTCCCATCCTGTCTTATCCCATCTCTTTTTGCTCCTTTCATCCACCCACCTTGCAGCACAATATCCCTCCCGTTCCACTTTGCTTGCTCTGCGCTAATAAACATGGCAGAAGCGCAGGACCGTGGCTCTCTGCCTGCCGCTACTGCTTCTTGTGCGAGGTTAACTTCCGGGTCTGCACAGGAAGCAGTAGCAGCAGGCAGAGAGCCACAGTCCCCGCTTCTGCCATGCTTGTTTATTAGCGCAGAGCAAGCAAAGTGGAACGGGACGGGAGGGATATTGTGCTGCAAGGTGGGTGGATGAAAGGGGCAGAAAGAGATGGGATAAGACAGGATGGGAGGGGCAGTGGGGTCTGGGAAAGATTGCAGATGCGGGACAGATGCGAGGCACTGCTCCGCCGCTTCCTTGATTTTTTTAAATGCTGGGTCATCGCAGTGCCGGGTGGCAGGAGAAGAGGGTCATTGGCACAGAGCTGGTAGGCAGGTGGGGACTGGGTTGGGGGGGGCTCAGATGGGTATGGGTGGCTGGAGGGAGGGGGAGAAGGGAAACGAGGATAGTCACTGGATATGGGTGGAGGGCAGGGGGGGCAGGGGGGTTGCTGGACATGGGTGGAGGGCAGGGGGGACAGGAGGGTCGCTGGACATGGGTGGATGACAGGGGGGTTGCTGGACATGAGTGGATGGCAGGGGGGGCAGAGGGTTGCTGAACATGGGTGGATGGCAGGGGGGACGGTGGGGGGTCGCTGGACATGGGTGGATGGCAGAGAAAACAGGGGGGTTGCTGGACATGGGTGGATGGCAGGGGGACAGGAGGGTCGCTGGACATGGGTGGATGGCAGGGGGGGCAGGGGGTTGCTGGACATGGGTGGGTGGAGGGCAGGGGAGAGGAGGGCTGCTAGACATAGGTGGATGGAGGAGAGGGAAGGGAGAGAGAAGAAATGCTGGACATGGATGGAGGCGAGGAAAGAGTGAGGAAGGAGATGAGGTGAGGGAAAAGGAAGAGAGGAGAAAAACTGCACATGGATGTAGAAAATAGGCAAAAGCTGGATCCACTGGACAGTCAAGTCTGCAGAGGACCCAGCTTTTACTTACGGATGTAGGGCAAGAAATGAAGAAGAAAGGAGGAAAGTAAAGAAATAAATGGAAAGGAAGCCCTGGAAACTGAGTTAAGAGGACAGATAACAACAGAATCAGATACTGAGCCAGCATGATAGAAAAACAAAGTCACCAGACAACAAAGGTAGGAAAAATCATTTTATTTTTATTTTAGTGTCTGGAATATGTCCAATTTGAGAATTTACATCTGCTTATTTTGCACTGGGTATACTGGAGCTGTAACAGCTTACAGAAATTATTTATAATGAATAAAAATCACGTTATTTTTTTCTCCTATACTAGTATAATATTTTCAATGATGTCTGTTTATATGCGCTATGGCTGGTATAAGGGGTGTGGCAAATGTGGGTGTGGCTATAATAGGGGTGGGGTCATATATGGTGACTCCGCCCACAATGAGTACCGGCACCTTTTTTCCTACAAAAAAAGCACTGTACAAAACTGAATCTTGAGGTAACCTACAGGCAATCCAACATAGCTAGAAAGCTCCCCCTTTTAAAGAACACTTTGAATACTGCCAATCAGATACAAATTTTACCATTGTAACATTTGGATCCTGATTTTGCCCAGATGTTCTTACAATAGTACATGGTCCACTAGATCACATGCAGCTACGAGATCTAAGATAATCAACAAGGAGTCAAACTGTTTCCATACTATATCCTCATTTAAAAACCAACATTGCTGTTTAGGAGAACTTAGGAAAAAAAGCCTGTCAGTATCAAGAAGGGAAAGTGTGTCACAGTTCATGAAAAGATAAAGATACAGTGGATGACCTTTGAACCTGAGACAGGAAGGACCAGGTTTAACAGTACAGTGTCTGCAATAACATCTGAATTCTGGGTCCAAATCCACAAGGTATTTGTGATATAGAAGAGAACAGAGTTGCTCATTTGCAAGGGAGATTCCCAGAAGAAGAAAAGCAAATGTAATATTCTTTTTATACTATCCTCAGTTATTTGATGTTTGCTTTGCCTTTCTACCACTTACATCATTAAAGTAAATTGTTGGTTCAAAATATGTCCCTAAACTGTGTTCTTGTTGTTGTTTTTTTTTAGGTGGGTGTGAGTAATAGAAAGAGTAGATATAGGATGCCAGTGGCTTCCCAGTTAGGCTGGTCTTGCACTAAGACCTACATCCTCAGGAATGTAGACTTGAGAAAAACCAGTTTTGTCTTCTTAAAGACATGTTCCTGGTCTCTTGTACAGAAATAATAAGTGGTAATGAGGGACCTCCAACCAAATAGAAGCTATATAATGTGATACCCATTCAACAATGAGCAGGATTGGCATCCAAGGGATCCATGGTTTGTGGATTAAAAAAGTAAAACTTTGCAAACTGTTTGGACTGTTCTGACCTTAAACTGTGAAGTCCCAGGAAAGAGTGGGCAGACCAAACATAGAAAGTATCAGAATAATTGAAGTTGTTGAACTGTGGAATCTGCAGAGATTTATAGTGTTTTGGGGCACTAATGGACATTAGTGCATGATAAATGCTGCACATTCTATTTTATACTTATATTCAACATGGCACTAAACATATGCTAATATGTATTAGCGTGCACTAAGCTTTAAAAAGTGCTTCTTAATTCCAGGAGTATCACTATCTTTAACACATAATTTTGCATCTAATAGATACTTAATTATTATAACATGATGGTGTTTTATGAGTTTATTATGTGGACATATTTTCTGACCACTTTCTTAAAGCATTAATTATTTTCACCTTTCCCTATCAACTCCACTATCCATTTTCCCCATCGGGTATTCTTTCAAATAGATGCTCCCTTTTTCCCAGGGAACTCTGTCCTCTACCATCAGCTCCCCCCTCCTCATCCCTCTGTTTGAACCCTGAAGCAGTGAGTTGTGAAAATGATATTTTTCACAAGTCAAGGATTGTGAAGTGTCAAAAGTGCTTGTGATTTCATTAAGGTAGTTGGTGTCTCAAATCTTGATTTGTAGAGTTCTAGCTGCTAGGTGTTTTTTTCAGTGACTTGTTTTAGAACAAGTTAAATTTGGTAAAATCTATAAATCATTATTAAGATGGACTTGGGAAAATCCACAGCTTATTTCTAGAGCAATCAGCATAAAATCAGTTTTACTGTTTTCGGACCTTGCCAGGTACTTACTACTACTACTACTACTACTACTACTACTACTACTTAACATTTCTAAAGCGCTACTAGGGTTACGCAGCGCTGTACAATTTAACACAGAGGGACAGTCACTGCTCAAGAAGCTTACAATCTAAAAGACAAGTGAACAGTCAGTCCGAAATGGGCAGTCAAATTGGGGCAGTCTGGATTACTGAACGGTAAGAGTTAGGTGCCGAACGCAGCATTGAAGAGGTGGGCTTTAAGCAAAGACTTGAAGATGGGCAGGGAGGGGGCTTGGCGTAAGGGCTCAGGAAGGTTGTTCCAAGCATGGGGTGAGGCAAGGCAGAATGAGCGGAGCCTGGAGTTGGCAGTGGTGGAGAAGGGTACTGAGAGGAGGGATTTGTCCTGTGAATGGAGGTTTTGGGTGGGAACGTAAGGGGAGATGAGGGTAGAAAGATAGTGAAGGGCAGCAGACTGAGTGCATTTGTAGGTAAGAAGGAGAAGCTTGAATTGAATGCGGTATCTGATTGGAAGCCAGTGAAGTGACCTGAGGAGAGGGGTGATATGAGTATATCGGTTCTGGCGGAATATAAGATGTGCAGCAGAGTTCTGAACAGATTGAAGGGGGGATAGATGGCTAAGTGGGAGGCCGGTGAGGAGTAAGTTGCAGTAGTCAAGGCAAGAGATAATGAGAGCATGGACGAGAGTTTGAGTGGTGTGTTCAGAGAGGAAAGGGCAAAATTTGCTGATGTTAAAGAGGAAGAAGCGACTGGTCTTGGCTATCTGCTGGAAATGCGCAGAGAAGGAGAGGGAGGAGTCAAAGATGACTCCGAGGTTGCAGGCAGATGAGACGGGGAGGATGAGGGTGTTATCAACTGAGATAGAAAGTGGAGGAAGAGGAGAAGTGGGTTTTGGTGGAAAGACGATGAGCTCGGTCTTGGACATGTTCAGTTTCAGGTGGCGGTTGGACATCCAGGCAGCAATGTCGGATAAGCAGGCTGATACCTTTGCCTGCTTGATACTTACAACCTGGATTGGAAACAGGATGGCAGCGCTTATGTTCATGTGTTCTTATTGCACAAGTGTAATTACCAGCAAATGCTGATGGTCATGATGGACATTGCCTCCTGTATACTGTTATTCCTCAACAAGAGGCAATGGAGGAATTAAAATATTTTTTGTATCAACAAGAAGAACAGTAATGTGCCTCAACTGAATTTTTGTTACAATTGGCCAACTTAGCCATGTATTTTTAAATTTGAGACTCAATACTTTCAACCATGGGAGCTATCATGGCCCTTTATATATAGCTCAATTTGAAAACTTGGTTATTTTTTATGAAGTTGATATAATTATGTTATAATTTGGATTTGATATATAGATGTCATCTTATTTTAGTTGGATGATTCAGTTGATACTTTACAACAGTTTCATGGATAGTTGAACCAAAGACAAGGAAGAGTTAGGTTTATAATTCAAGTAGAGTGGGATACAATTGCTTTTTTTTTTTATCTTTTGATTTTGAATTCTGACCAGGGATTTGATACCACTGTGTACCAGAAGCCGACAGATCAAAATACCTTGCTTTATTAAACCAGTTGTCATCCAATAGGATTAAAAATAGTCCTCCATTTTCTCATTTTCTACGATACCAGAGAGTATACACTATTATGACTGATTTTAAAGAACCAGTGAAAGATTTACAGCAACACGTTTTTCAAAGAGGCTATCCTCAAAAATTGTTACAACAGCTAAAAAAAAATTCAGTTTTAATGATCATGATCTTTTGATGTATTCTACAGATTCACATAAATCAGATGATTTGAGTCTAATAGGTGTATTAACTTATACTACTGGAGCCAATCACATAAGTAAGATAATGTGAAAAATTTGGTATGTAATTAATTTGCATCCAGATATGTTCCATGTGGTTGATGTCAGAATTGTGCTATTACATTATTGATTACATATTTTGTGAATCCGCTTGATAGAAATAAATATAGATTAAATTATTCCACTTCTTATTCATCAGATTATGTGGTTTATGGTATTTTGTGTCCTTGTAATAAATTGTATATTGGACAAACCACCAGACCTTTGAGAGTATGCATCAATAAGCATTGGAGTATTCTTAATTTGATGAGAGAAGGTCTCCTTGCAATGCACTGTGTAAAATAGAAGCATCCCTCATGCTTTGCTCTACATTATATTTCTTTTTGTGATCAAGAAGTGAATCATCGTCAGCTCTTCCTACAAAAGGAACAACAATGAATATTTAAATTACAAACTCTAGATCCTTCAGATCTCAATACAAAAAATGAATGGAGTTCTTTTTTCTTTTTAATTCCATTTAGATTAAATATCTTTTTTATCATCAAATATACATTTTTTTAATTTAATATATCTGTTTTTGGAAAGAGTTGAATGTGCTGTGTGTCAGAAGGTATGCCTCATTTTGAATTAGAACGTTCATTGGTTTTGTTTAAATAACTTAACTGCTATAATTGGTACAAATCAATTTTGGTAGCTATGTGTGAGCACCGGGGTTTTTTTTTTTAGAGATGATACAAACCTATACTTGAGGTAATTTTTCTTAATGAAGTTTGAAAGAGATTTTTTGCTGAAATATGCTTTTTTTTTCAGCTCCCTGAATCCCTGATAAAGAGTGGTAAAACACTACCAATGTCGGATTTAGCGGCAGAATTTCATCTTTAAAAAATACTTTTCTATAATGCATTTGGATAAATATTGGGACTTTTAAGCTTTTAAGGTCCAATTGGAATCATCCTACAAGTTTCAAGAATGCCCTAAAAACATACCTTTTTACTCTTGCCTTCTTTAACTCGTGATCTTTATCTATACCTCCCTATTTAGTCTTCTCTGTTCTCCATTTTCACCTCTTAAACTTTATATTTTGTACTCCAAATTAAAACCAGTGATGACACATATGGTGCATCAGGCTCTGATAAATACAAAATAAATAATTAAAATAAATAGATGATCTTTCTTCACTATGTAATAGTTTGTCAGACAGCTGTCATTTCTAGCATCATCATCACTTCTCTCATTTTCTTATTAGCATTTTGAATTTGGATTTTGATATACCACTTTCAGGTTGGACCTTTTTTTCCCCTTGCATTTATAGGATATATCACTTGTTTATGTTCTTGTACAAAAGCACTCTGCTGGCACTTTTGTGGTTAAGTATATACTTAAAAGAATGTAAGTGCTAATATTCTGTAAATTAACACACACAAAGGCACCCAGTTTCTCCCGAGGGAGCTTTGTGCACTCATGCTACCTTCACAATTGACAGAACAAGTACTGTGCATTTACTGTAGTGTGTGGTCCATAATTGTACCCATTTCCTGCCTCCTAACACAACCTTTTAAAAGGTTTATCTCCTAACCCTTATTCACTTGTTCAGAACCCTTATTTTTTCATCCTCACTTTAATATTCCCTTATCTCTTGTTTGTCCTGTTTGTCTGTCCTAGTTAGATTGTAAGCTCCTAAGAGCAGGGACTGTCTCTTCATGTTCAAGTGTACAGCACTGCGTAAGTCTAGTAAGGCTTTAGAAATGATAAGTAGTAGTAGTAGTAGTGTGCAAATTAGCTGACAACTCTTGCACTGACAACATGCTCTAGTTTGCATGCTGACCTCTTGGCACACTTTAGTAAACAGACTCCTAAAAACAACAGACCTGAATCTTGTTAAATATGCAAGCTTCATATGAACCGACTCAAATAATTTATCCTAAGTCTGCTCAGTACTAACATATATTTTCCATTTATTCTTGTTGTCAAGGATGCATAACAGCACAAGTCAAAATCAGCATGTAATCATTTGGCTAGGCGAACAGTACATAAACTTCACTTTCTTACCCTGGTGTTCTGTCTCCTACACAAATGAATCACTGAATCTTTGTTTTCTTTTTTAACTGAGTTTCAAATATAACAGAATCGCAAAAGTCAACTAAAGAATAGAAGAAGTGTAGCAGATAATCATAGAAGGAAAAATCTATGAAAAAGAGAAAGAAAGAAAGAAGGAAAGAAAAAGAACATGTTTTATAAAATAGAATCAATATGACTGTAGGTCATCAGCATTTTGAAGTTTTGTTCTTGTTATTCACAGTGACATGCTGAAGCTAGAGAGAACAGCTTGTATGAAATAGATTTGAAATCACTGCCTCCATAGTTTATGGATTTCCTCATATATATTCATTGCAGCAATCCTGAAAACATGACTAGCGGGCTCCCCCAGGACAGGTTTATTTAAAAACATTGCTTTAGAGATTATAGCTGAATCCTGATCATTGTAGGGAAGGGTTCACTTTCAGTTTCCTTGCCAGAAATCATTTTCTGTGGTCATAAAACATCTGTTTTTGACCCTTTAATGTTCTATGCCACCTCAAAACCTGCTTCTATTTTGCTAGGCTTATTACTAGCCAAGACATTTTTTTCCCTTAGGATAAGTATTTGGAAAGGTCTACAGGTTTACTTCCAGGGCTCCTCAAAATATGCATATATATTGTGAAGATGAGGCTATTGTGAAAATGAAGCTTTCAATACAATGCTAGCATCCCCAGAGTGGTTTAAACAATTTGGACAAACAACCAGATGGGGTTCACACTCGCCACAGAAACAGAACGCAACAGTAATTGGGTGGAAAGGACCCAACTCAAGTGATCAGTCACCACAGCAAGGTAAGACGCTCCAAAGGAAACCTTTATTAGGACCCAACACGGTCCGTGTTTCGGCTAAAACGCCTTCCTCAGGGGTCTACAAAATTGTAAACATCAATGTAATTCCACTGGTTCCCACACATTTCCTTAATAGCTAGTAGATTGCCATCTCCCCAAGCGCTGAATAAAGGAAGGGGAACCTCCCTCACTGTGAAGCTTCATCAATCAGAAATTAATATGTCCCATATTTACTTGGATCACAACCCATAGAAGCCAACCATTTTTTTAGAATGACTTCAAACTGATATTGGGTTAAGGGACTCCCATCCATATGTACTAGCCGGAAAACTCCATAGTTTAGCCACAATGAATTATAACAAGTTGCACATTGTACTAGATAAAGTGCTAAGGACTTACAACTCCACAAACAGTCCATACACCCCTACCCTCCTGATCAGTTTTGGATGTGCAAGTAACATTTCTTTAAGACCACGTCTTAACTCGTAAGTCCCACAACACCCACTGCACACCGAGAAGACAAAGTCACTCACCCTACAGGTTTCAAAGAAGTACACAGTAAATGAAACCTGAAACAACTCCACTTCATATTCCAAAAAATAAAATGCTGGGCAAAACCTTACAAAGTAATGTCTCTTGTTCATAAAATAAAGGCAGTCATACCAATCAGGGACAAACCAATAATCCAGAGCATAAGTAACCATACAAAAGCTTACAAACCAAAAATTTACTTGTAGGATCAGGAGAACCCCAAAGATGTAAGTAGAGGAGAAGCCTAATGGTTAGTGCTGCAGGCTTTGATCCAGGCAGCCTGGGTTCAATTCCCATTGCAGTTTCTTGTGACCTTGGGCAAGCCACTTAACCATCCATTGCCCCAGGTACAAAAAAATTAGATTGTGAGCCCCTAGGGACAAAGTACCTGTATATAATGTGTACAGCATTGCATATGTCTATCAACACTTTAGAAATGATAATTAGTAGAATAGCTTACAAACAAATGCCACCGCTGCCAATATCTGGCTTACCATGCCATATGACCACTGGCGAGCCACTCCAAAAGTTATAGAATGGACTATTCACTCTTCTGAAATAGAAACAGTGAAATCTATATCTGAGCCTTTCAGAAAGGTTAAGAAACAGCACCAGTCAACTCCATAGGCCCTCCAGGTATTAGGCACCAAAGCCCTCAGCTGCTCAAAAAGTGTGCCACAAATCTTATGACATCTTTGTAGACGCCCAGGGGCCAAATCCCGGAACCGAGTTCACTGTGAATGAGATAAGGAATGAGCAATGTCATTTAAGACACCAGGAACATGTCACTCAGTTAGCCAGGCATTCAATTCCAAGCAGAATTAAGACAATTAACTTCAACAGCTCCACCAACAAAGGATACTGAAAGAATTGCAGTATTGTCAGAACAAAAATATAATACGATGATTGCACAATCGGTCCCTCCAGATATCCAAGGCAAACCAAACATGAAATAATTCCAGGAGAGCAATGTTGGAGCACCAGCCAGCCACCTGCCACCAGAGCAGCCAGGATTCGGCACACTAAGCACCAACAAAATAAATGGCAAATCCAATTTCCCCAGAAGCATCTGTAAAAAAGTGCAAATCAATGTTGGACCCTGTCGCCTCCTGGAAGGCCCAGATCCTGTTAAAAGAAGACAAAAACTGTTGCCAAATCTGCAAGTCTTCTCATACTCCCCAAGTCAAATGAACTCAAAAATACGCTTTTCACAACCCAACAGACAACAAGATTAATCGCCTAGAATAACCCCGACCCATTGGGATTACTCTAGTAGCAAAATTGAAATGCCTCACACTTGAACCTTATTAAATGTAATCTTGTGCTTCCGAGAAACTAAGAGGGGCATAATCGAACGGGGCACCCACGTTTTCCTGAGGATGTCCTCGCAGGACGTCCAGGCAAAGGGGAGGGGAAACCCGTATTATCGAAACAAGATGGGCGGCCATCTTTCGTTTCGATAATACGGTCGGGGATGCCCAAATCTCAATGTTTAGGTTGACCTTAGAGATGGTCGTCCTTAGAGATGGTTGTCCCCGATTTTCAGCGATAATGGAAACCGAGGACACCCATCTCAGAAACGACCAAATGCACGCCCTTTGGTCATGGGAGGAGCCAGCATTTGTAGTGCACTGGTCCCCCTGACATGCCAGGACACCAACTGGGCACCCTAGGGGGCACTGCAGTGGACATCAGAAATTGGTCTCAGGTGCATAGCTCCCTTACCTTGTGTGCTGAGCTCACCAACCCCCCCCCCCAAAAAAAAAAAAACACTCCCCACAACTGTACAACAGTACCATAGCCCTAAGGGGTGAATAGGAGAACCTACACGTGGGTACAGTGGGTTTCTGGTGAGTTTTCAAGGGCTCCCATTTACCACCACCAGTGTAACAGGTAGGGGGGGATGGGCTGGGTCCGCCTGCCTGAAGTGCACTGCACCCACTAAAACTGCTCCAGGGACCTGCATACTGCTGTGATGGAGCTGGGTATGACATCTGAGGATGGCAAAAAATGTTTTTTAAAGTTTTGTTTAGGGTGGGAGGGGGTTAGTGACCACTGTGGGAGTAAGGGGAGGTCATCCCCAAATCCCTCCGGTGGTCATCTGGTCAGTTCGGGCACCTTTTTGAGGCTTGTCACAAGAAAAAATAGACCAAGTAAAGTCGGCCAAGTGTTCATCAGGGACGCCCTTCTTTTTTCCATTATCGGCCGAGGATGGCCATGTGTTAAGCACGCCCCAGTCCCGCCTTCGCTATGCTTCCGATACGCCCCCATGAACTTTGGTCGTCCCCGCAACGGAAAGCAGTTGAGGCTGCCCAAAATCGGCTTTCGAGTATGCCGATTTGGGCGACCCTGTGAGAAGGATGCCCATTTTGCGATTTGTGTTGAAATATGGGTGCCCTTCTCTTTCGAAAATAAGCCTGTAAGTCAGTCTGATGTTGCAAGGTCAAAAACTTTTCCTTAGGTAGTACTGGTCCATTCTGTTTTCTCAGCTGCTAGAGGAATTCCCAACTCTCCATCTACACAATGAAAGGCTGACATTAGTGCAGCACACTGATTAGAATTACCTGGACCTCCAAATAAGAAATCATCCAGAAAATGCACTACCGTATCCATCCCACTAACTTGCACAACTACTGAATGCAAAAATGAGGCAAAATATTCAAAATACAAGAGATCAAACACCCCATATGCATACACTTACCTAAAAAAAGAAATGACCTTCAAATTAAAAACCAAGCAAATGAAATGCCATGGGATGAACTGGCAGTAAATGAAATGCTGCCACTATATCAGTCTCATCCATTAGAGCACCCACTCCTAAACATTTAAGCAACTACTACTACTATTTAGCATTTCTATAGTGCTACAAGGCGTACGCAGCGCTGCACAAACATAGAAGAAAGACAGTCCCTGCTCAAAGAGCTTACAATCTAATAGACAAAAAATAAAGTAAGCAAATCAAATCAATTAATGTGAACGAGAAGGAAGAGAGGAGGGTAGGTGGAGGCGAGTGGTTACAAGTGGTTACGAGTCAAAAGCAATGTTAAAGAGGTGGGCTTTCAGTCTAGATTTAAAGGTGGCCAAGGATGGGGCAAGCCATAGGGGCTCAGGAAGTTTATTGCAGGCGTAGGGTGCAGCGAGACAGAAGGCGCGAAGTCTGGAGTTGGCAGTAGTGGAGAAGGGAACAGATAAGAAGGATTTATCCATGGAGCGGAGTGCACTGGAAGGAGTGTAGGGAAGGACGAGTGTGGAGAGATACTGGGGAGCAGCAGAGTGAGTACATTTATAGGTTAGTAGAAGAAGTTTGAACAGGATGCAAAAACGGATAGGGAGCCAGTGAAGGGTCTTGAGGAGACTCTATCACCTGCTCAAAAGTAGCCTATTGCACTGTACACAAATCCAGGTCGACACTCCGAATAGGATAAATTATGAATCAGGCAGAAGGAGCCTGGGTCTTTTTTTGGGTATAACATCTAAGGGTTAGGCGACACAGTCTGGAAAAGGCAGTTCAACTAAGGGACCCGCTATGCAGCTGAGACGGAGTCTTTTAACAATTTATCTCTCACTACCTCTGGATGCTGCAACACCGATACTGCTTCTTACATTGATGAGATAAAGGAGGGTCCTCATAAGCAATAGAGAACCCTTCAGAAAAAACAACCCAAAGCAAATAAGCATCCCCAGAGTGTGAATACCTGTTTAACCACCATTGCAAAATTGAGAGCTTAAAGGGGGAAGGTGCCTTGCAATCCATACCTGTTCCACTATGGGCTCTCACTCGCAACCACTGTGCCCTACCCACAGTCCCAACACTTTGGTACTTAAAGGTGGGATGGGTTCCCTGACAGTAACTGCGGCAATGTCTGAAGCAACAGGAGGGTACCTACCCACATTGAATTGGAAACAGGCATTACTTGTGAAGTCCCCCCGCCCCCCCCCCCCCCCCCCCGGCACCAACTCCATTCCATCAAAATTTTCCTGTACCCAAGAATCCAGAATTTGCCGAACGCCCCCTCCTATACCTCCAGATCCAGAAAAGTGGCCACTACTGTACATGGGGAATCTGGCATGGATCCCTGTCCAAATGGAAAACTTATATGATGGGGTAAGATTAGCAATCCATAAATCAAAATCACCCTCCCCCCTTTTTCTAACTTATCTCTAGCAAACTCTTTCTAAACTGCTTGTCATAATTAAGCCATGACCAGCCTCTGTAAGTTGTATATACCTCTACAATAACATCTGAATAACTTTAACCGCAGGGTTTACTGACCTCAAAATACTTGCAAAGACATGCAAACCTAACAACCAATTCAGGATCTTCTTTGAAACCCTACTTTTCTCCATCTTACCTTCCTCCTTCTCATCATCCCTTCCTTTACCACCCTCCTGATCTTACGCCAAGTCTATATATTTGCCCCATAAAATTTTATTCCACCAATTTTCTGATTTAAAACAATCCAAAGACGTAATAGCACACAACGTATGCCCATGATGTGAGACACGTGGCTCAATTCCATGAACAGCATTTACCACCTCAACAACCCCCCCAACCCCCAAACTTCCACTCACAGGCTCCAGATCTGAGGAAGAAGAATAGGATTAATTGAAAGAATCCCAGTAATTAGAAAACTCCCAAACATGCATAGGGCCTGCAGGCACCCCTCCCCTCCCCCCCACACACCACTGTTGTTTATCTGCAACCATCCATTTCCACACATGCCTCAGTCTGCACAAACACTGTTTATCCCTCAACTTCTTCCATAACCATCTACTGGATATCCCTCTTAAAAGCCTGCCCATCTTTGCATCACATCCCCACCCCTACCCGCATCCCGTGAACACCATGAAGCATTGCACCAGAAAGTCTCCTGGCAAAAGGACTTTCCAGTGGATCAGCTGAATCCAAACCACCTCCAGGAACACCCATGGTCTGAGCATCCCCCTAGAGGGCAGTGAAAGTTCAGGCACTGGTGCAGTCAGCTGAGTGGCCTGCAGTCTGATCATCGCAGCTCCTTGGCAGATGCAAGGATGGGCCCTCAGGCGAATGCGCTACACCTGACTACCCTCTAGAAGAGGCACACACCAGTAAACATGTGAGTCAGAAAAATATGTCAGCAATAAGGTACCCCATAGACCCTACAATTAACACAGCATTAGGGAAAGAACAGAAGTGTGCCAGAAAATAACAGATTATCCCAGTCACCTCCCACAATGGCACCTGTCAAGGAGAGACTCACCCCTCATCACATCAGACTCCAACGATGGAGACATACTGCAGATGCAACACTCAAGCAGGGAAGGGGTTGCTGAAATGCACCGCCATGCTGCCATGCTACCACTCTGCTGCACAGCCAGAAGGATGGAATGCCCAACCGGAGAATATAGATGAAGCCTAGATGCACAACCGCACAGTCGTACTGCCATGCCTTCACTCTTCAGATGCGCTGTGCCGCCGCATAGCCGGAAGCCCAGAGAAAGAACTGAAGAGGACTGTCGTAATGAAGGAACACAGCTGCAGAAGCCATGACCCCCCACCCCACCCCAATGGACCATGAACACACTGACATGGAGAAAATGCAGAAGCCTGCCAAACCTAGTCAAATAGTCAGGACAACCGCAAATGTAAGTTATCAAAGCCAAATAAAAATTCCCTAACTGCCTCAATCACCCTCTCTCACTCCTACCCACCCTCTAATGATTTTCCTGCTCAGCAACCCTTATGCTCCCACTGTTGCAGCCCTGGAACAGAATCCAGCCTTCCTGTTCACCCAATCAAATTCCTATCCCTGTTGCTAACCTAAACCTTCCAACTTTAACCTTCTCCGTACAAACTGATGCTCCTCTCTCTCAACCCTTTCCTCTCACCCCAAACACACTCTCTACCCCCCACCTTTCCCATACTAAGCACTCCCATATTTCTTTTTGGCCCAGCTCTCTCAATGTTATTAACCCCCCACAGCCAAACCTGGGGGTCTCCTTATAGAATAAGGCCCATAATGTGAACCCCTTCACAACCCTCCCCTCAGTCTAGATAAACATGTACATACAGGCTGTGAGTACTTACGTCTACCTGCATATGAGAAGTCAGTTTTACAAACACCTTTTTTTACATTCAAATAATGTAAAAATGTCATTTAAAATTATGCGTAAGTTAAGACAATGCTGTAAAATTGTATATTTGGTGTTGTCTTGGCAAAAATTATAAATAAAATTGTTCTTTACCTCAGCTCTGCTATGTGTAATTAAAGCCACCCTTTTATCAAGCCACACTAGTGGCTGCCGCGTGGCAATGCCAATGGAGCCCATTCAAAGTGAATGGGCTTTGTTGGTATTGCCAGACCAGCAGCCACTAGAGCAGCTTGATAAAAGGAGGCCAAAGATGTCTTATTTTGATAAGTTAGATCTACTATATCTATAGCCTGAGTTAAATTTAATCAAATCTTTGGTGCATCTCCAGAATATCTTATTTTCATTCAGTTATTTTTGATCCCGGAAAGATAAGAGATGTGGTTTTTGAAAATTACACAAACAGCAGCACAATTTGTTGCTTTTTTATTTAAAAAGAAAACAAATCAAAATTTCTTTTGTTTCCATTTTAGAGTACATTTATATTGACTTTAAAATGGGAAATAAAGGAAATAAAAAATAAATTAAACATAGAAACTGGACCGTGCAGGTCTTTTCTGCCGTCATCTACTATGTTACTATGCTACTATACATACACACAAACAAACAAACAAACACACACTAGAAAGGACATCCAACTGATATCCAGGTCTGCACATCAGATATGACATCCATGTCTTATGCATTTTAGAACAATATCTACTGACATACAGCCTGTTCTAAAATATAAGAGAAATGGAAGTCCAACTTCTAGCTACATCCAGCATGAACACCCATTTTACAAACCATAAGTACATAAGTAGTGCCATACTGGGAAAGACCAAAGGTCCATCTAGCCCAGCATCCTGTCACCGACAGTGGCCAATCCAGGTCAAGGGCACCTGGCACGCTCCCCAAACGTAAAAACATTCCAGACAAGTTATACCTAAAAATGCGGAATTTTTCCAAGTCCATTTAATAGCGGTCTATGGACTTGTCCTTTAGGAATCTATCTAACCCCTTTTTAAACTCCGTCAAGCTAACCGCCCGTACCACGTTTACTAAGGCACATTAGCATTTTTAGCATGTGCTAATGCTAGAGACACCCATATATTCCTAAAGGTGTCTCTAGTATTAGTGCACACTAATTTTTAGTGCATGCTAAAAATGATAGCGCACCTACATTGTGGCTTAGTAAACAGGGCCCTAAACATCCAAACTATGAATGGGGCAAACAGACATCTTTGTGGCAGCAGAAGAATGTCCATAATATAAAAAGAAATAAAATATAATAAATTGGCTATACACCCATCCATGTGAAGGAGTAGCCTAATAGTTAAAATAGCCTGCTGCAAACCAGGGCAAAGAGCCAGAGGTTGCTGGTTCAAAGATCCCTACTGCTTTTTTTATTGTTTTTAATTGTGAGCCCTCCAGGGACAGGAAAATATCTACTGTGACTTCTCATACTCCGTTCAGTTGAAAACTGCTTAATTGGATCATCTTTTTGTGACCCGGACTTGTCAAGTACCAGGTCTAAATACGGATGTCCATTTTTTGAAAATGAATGTCCCTTTCCCTTCTGCAATTAGAGTTCAATGTCCATCTTTTGTCTCCTTCCTAATCCTGCCCAAAAGCAAATCCTTCTTGGACTTTGAACATAGGCATCTGTTATAAAACTATCATGCCAGGGTTTAGGTTTGAGGTCTATGAAATTAACAGGTTGCTTTTGTCAGTTCTTTTGATGTACTGATTTGATTCAAGATGAAGGAGATAGATCATATGATTCTTATCTTTATAGGATGAGAACACAAAAATTAATTATAGTTTATTTGCTATATATTGCAAAGACTAACTGTCACATCGCAGTGGTGTACAAAATTTTTAAAAAAGCACACAAAACGAAAAAAAAAACCCCTTCAATATATTGATAGGAAAGGAATTCATACACACACACCATGCTTAAAGAGTAAAGATAGGGTAGAGTAGAAAGAGGGGGACAGAACATAGGCTGGAAAGGAGGGGGAAGGACTGGAGAAAATATATAATAGTATACAGGACAGCAGCAGACAGCTTAGTAGATACTCCCCAGTAGGACCAAATGTTTGTGTAAAAAGCCAGGCCTTAAGCCCTACTTTAAAGTTTTTAAATGGAAGTTCTGTGTGGAGGTAAAGGGGAGGCAGTTCCAAACTGAAGGGGCAATGAAAAAGAATACACAATGTCTTGTGAATTCTAGTTGAGCGAACCTAGGACTAGCAGGAATAGACAGTGGTCATTTAATGATTGAAGGAGATGGACTGAATGGGATGGTGAAATTGGATAAGAAATGTAGGAGCCCAAATCTGTGGGTCTGGAATATAAGTGTTAGTAATTTCAAGATTACGTGCTGTTGGATGGAGAGCCAGAGATATTTCTTAAGTAATAGAGTGTCATGGTCATGTCGTTGTGTGGCATAATATCCAGATGGCCATATTCTGTAAGATTTGCAGACATTTAATGTTAGCCTGGGTGCAGCCAAGGTAAACTACATTACAGTAACTAGGTCGTGAGCAGTGAGAGAATGAAAAAAATGAAACATATATCGGGACTAAAGTAGCAGTGGATAGCTCTAAGCTGATGGAGGATAAAGAAGCCAGTTTTGCCAACACTAGAGATCTGGGGGACAAATGAAAGATGTGAGTTGAGCATAACCCCTAAGTAGTGGAATAATTTGACTGGTTGGAAAGATGAACCAAAGACATTGAAATTGGCGCAGAAAGGCCTCCGTAAAACTAGCATACTATGGTTTTCTATTTATTTTGTACCAATTTGTATGCAACAAGCCAGTCATAAATGAGCTGTAAGCAATCTTTGAGATAACCAAGTGAAGGATTATAATGAGTGGTAGGACAGAGTAGCAAAATATCATCCACATAATAGTGAAATGACACCGGTGGAGTGGATTAAATTGGTATGTGGACTAAGAAATAAATTGAAAAGCAGAAGCGATAATATAGAACCTTGAGGGACTCCACATGTCAGTGCTCATGGAGAGGCCTGAGAAGAGGCAGTAACAACAGTATAGGATCAATTGAAGAGAAAAGAGGAAAACCATGAAAGCACAGACCCTGAAAATCCAAGCAAAGAAAGGTGAGACAGCAGAAGAGAGTGGTCCACAAGCTCAAAAGCACAGAAAGATCAAGAGAGACAATCAAGGCAACATTGTGCCTATCCCAGTGAGTGTAGATTTCATTGAGAACTGCAGTGATAATGGTTCCTGTGCTGAAATGAGCCCTCATAAATATTACAAAATAATGTAGCGTATTTAAAAAGAATAAACCTCAAAAATTACAAATATTAAGAGAAATTAATCTTGGTTATAGAGTTATGTTCAAATCAAGGGGTCCTGTGTACTAACCTTCAGAATTTCCTGTGGATTACTGACCTGTTTCTGGTAAAGTTTACTATGTATGAAATTACCTCTACTGCAAACTCTCACTAGAAACTTTACAATGGGAATACAGCCAAAAATATAACTACATCTCAAAGAGGTATATTTATCTTTTATGAGAAAACCGGTGTGCAAAGATGTCTTTGAGCTCAGTTTTCACTTGATTCTGAATTAATGAGCTGCTTTGCTAGATACTGCATCACAGCAGCTCATTAATTCAGAATTCTAATAAAAATCTTTTATGTAACAGACTACACATGAAATTTTGCTACCTGGGAATGTGATGAACTTGCATATTTTGTCACAAACTGGACTTAGCACAGAAATTCAAGCAACACCTTTGAAACTATGGCATCTTTGCACATTTCAGTATATTTTCATGTGTTTCCCTGCTTATGAAAAAAAATAATTCATAATATGGGCTTTAACACTTCCGTCCCAAATCTTCTTTAAAATAAACACTATCCAAATAAAACTCAGACAACAAGCAAACAGGAAAAAAATCATCCACAGCTTTTCTTTTTAACATTTAACATAAGCTATTGCATTCCACAACCAGTCCCCATAACTGCATTAACATCAGCCATGTTTTCCATGAGCATTGAAACAAATAATATAAATCCAGTTAGTTGGTAATGAACTAATTGACTGCCACTTAAATGAGCCTTGTCTCTGAGGGCTTATGATGGTACTGCTCATGACACCCATGACATCCCATTGCTCCCTCCATTTACAACACACATAGCAAAACCTCCACTTACTAGATTTAAGGAGCAATGGCCACTAAATCTCCACAAGAGGTTACAGCTTAGCTAGTTGCCTCTTTTCCCACACCAGCTACCAGTCCGGTGTGCTGTACACATTCTTTATGGGCATCATGGAGTGGAGGAGTGGCCTAGTGGTTAGGGTGGTGGACTTTGGTCCTGGGGTGCTGAGGAACTGAGTTCAATTCCCACTTCAGACACAGGCAGCTCCTTGTGACTCTGGGCAAGTCACTTAAACCACCATTGCCCCATGTAAGCCACATTGAGCCTGCCATGAGTGGGAAAGCACAGGGTACAAATGTAACAAAAAAAAAATATCTAAATCAATGTCTGAAAGGTGCATACCATCATCCATGCACAAACTAGGACAAGCTCATGTTAACAAATCATGCATTAAAATTGTAATTTACACACAAAAGACCTTATTCTATAAAGTTGCACACCTAAATTTAAGCTCTTAAATTACAAGCATAATCTATGCTCCTAAATTTGTGCTCTTAATTAAGGGCCTATTACACTCATAGATTTAGCATACATTTAGGAGCATAAATTACACTCCTAAATTTAGGAGCATAAATATTATGCTCCTAAATTAAGGAGTGCAAATTTAGGAGCATAATATTTTTAAAATAAGGACTATAACCTTTGCAGAATAAGGCCCAAAACAGGATACACCAGCATTCAGGGGTCCTTTTATTAAGGTGCACTGAAAAATGGTCTGCGCTAATGTAGGCGCATGTTTTGGGTGTGCACAGATCCATTTTTCATTGTGTCTGTAAACAGGAAATAAGGGCGGGACCAGACAATCAGGGCACAGAGCTCATAGCGAACAGAATGGAAGGCAGCAGAATCTCCAAACTACCTTGCCCTTCACTTCTGCGGCTGGGACTCCGGTAAGAGGAGAGGAGGGTAGTAGAAAGGGGTTGCCGATTTTGGAGGGGGGGGCAACGTGCACGTACTGGGGATGGGCGGGCCTATGTCGTGGAGTGGAGGGGCGTTGCGTG
Source organism: Microcaecilia unicolor (assembly GCF_901765095.1). NCBI lineage: Eukaryota > Metazoa > Chordata > Amphibia > Gymnophiona > Siphonopidae > Microcaecilia > Microcaecilia unicolor. The sequence goes on along the minus strand of NC_044033.1, from coordinate 470,771,796 downwards.
GGTGGAGGCATGTGTGAGAGAGAGATGGGAGTGGTTTAGCGTTTTTGGAGGGGGGTGACGTGCACGGGCATCTGTGAGGGGGGGTTGGATTTTTTGGGGGGACGATGCGTGCTTGGTTTACAGTGTATAGGAATGACGGCTGCATTGGGGAGTGAAAAGAGAGATCAAGCAATGGGCTTCCTAGCTTAGTGTAGTTGTGGTCATTATGACCCACCCTCGACGTCATAAAGTGTTGACGTGAAGGCGGGGCAGAGTTAGATGGTTTGCAAAAGTGGTTACAGAGCTTTGAACCCTGAAGCCACAAAGCTTAGAACGTTGAGGTTGCTTTTTATGTGCAGATGGGGTGTGGCTGAGGGCGGGTCTATGGGTGAGGGTGAGTGGTCCTCATAGCTTAGCCTACAAAGAGTACAGGAGTTCAGTGCTTCACTGCCACGGAGTGAGCTTCAGAATGTTTGAGGGGGGGGGGGGGGTTATTTATATAGATTATTTTTATCATTTATATTTGTTTTTATATATTTCTAGACTCCTGAGGCAGGCCTGTGGCCGAAACACAGATCTGTGTCGAGTTGATTTGTTTTCAACTTAGTTGTCCCAGTCTCTGGAGTCATTGGTCCACTTCCCACTTTCTCTTTGTGTGTTTTTCCTTTGGACATTGTTTTTCAAAATGGCCCTAAAAGATAGCACACCAACAACAAAATATCTAGCAAATGACCATTTTTGAAACAAGAAGTTGGACTTCTGGTTTGAGAATGGCCATGTTCACTACTGTAGTGAACATGGCCTGTACTATATTACTATTGTACTATATTATAAAATTGGATTTAGACATCATATCGAGCATACCCATATTTAATCTTTTACGATAGGCACTAATTTTTTAACACTCATCATTTACTAAACACAAAATGGTAATTGTTGAATCAAGTCCCTAGAAAATATTCACAATTACAAATCAATTTTGTTAGCATTTCCCTCAACTGAGTATAGCAAAGAAAACAACTAAATGCCCAAAATAGTCCATCCAGTTTACCCAGTTGAAATTTGTCCACTTTAGGTAGATCTTTATTCACATTTCCATATGCCATTTACATCAGCTCCTCTACCTCATTATTTTTTTCTGAATTCTTTAATCTTTTTGTTCTCTTCCCTCCATAGCTGACCTAAGCATTCCCAAAATCTCACACATTGATGGTTCCTACGAACTCTACAAGTAAGCCTCTTCAGGCTTTGCTTTTTTCAAGCATCTTACAATGTACATAGTTTTCCTTTGATGTTTTTATTGCTAAGTTATATAATAATCCCATCAATAATCAAGGTTAATAAGGTTGATGTAAAAACCAGGGCTAGAGGACATGGAATGAGATTGAAGGGGGGCAGACTCAAGAAAAATGTCAGGAAGTATTTTTTCATGGAGAGAGTGGTGGATACTTGGTATGCCCTCCCGCGGGAGGTGGTGGAGATGAAAATGGTAACGGAATTCAAACATGCTTGGGATAAACATAAAGGAATCCTGTTCGGAAGGAAGGGATCCTCAGGAGCTTAGCGGAGATTGGATGGCAGAGGTGGGGCTGGTGGTTGGGAGGCGGGGTTAGTGCTGGGCAGACTTATACAGTCTGTGCCCTGAAAAAGACAGACACAAATCAAGGGGCTGGTGGTTGGGAGGCGGGGCTAGTGCTGGGCAGTCTTATATGGGCTGTGCCCTGAAAAAGACAGATACAAATCAAGGTAAGATATATACAAAAAGTAGCACATATGAGTTATCTTGTTGGGCACACTGGATGGACCGTGCAGGTCTTTTTCTGCCATCATCTACTATGTTACTATGTTACCAAGTTACCTTATGATCATTAATGTTTGTGTTTTGACCATGGTCTCTCCATGAAAGTCACTTCATCCTTCTTAAAAGTGCAGTGCTGTTATAGATGGAGTGTTTTATTATTGTTATTTCGTGATATTTATTTATTTATTTATTTATTTATTACATTTGTACCCCACGCTTTCCCACACATTGCAGGTTCAATGCAACTTACATAGTAATTCGAAATACAAAGTCTTATAAGGAGAGAAAAAATTCTAACTGTAATGAAACATGATAAAGTTGAAGCTTGATAATGTATGATTAGGATAAAGGAGGGTAAACAGGATAGGATAGTATAGGTTGGGAGAAATGGGGTAAGGAGGGATATAGTAAAGGAGAGATGGAGGAGAAAAGGTTGGGATGAGTAGAGGGAGAATGGGGAGGTGGGGTAAGTAAAGCCAATGATGAGGTTGGTATCAGTGTCAAAACAGATTTGGGAGTGGAGGTTAATAAGATTAGGTTGGGGCATTAGACATTATAGCTGCTATGCTCTTCAAGCTGCTGTGGAGGGGCATAATCGAATGGAAACGCCTATCTCCACGGGCGTTTATCTCCGAGAACGGGTCCGTGAAGGGGCGGGCCGAACCGTATTTTCGAAGAAATGGATGTTTTTGAGCTGGGCGTTTGTTTGTTTTTAGCGATAATGGAAACTAAAAACACCCAGCTCAAAAACGTCCTAATCCAAGCCATTTGGTCATGGGAGGGGCCACGATTCATAGTACACTGGCCCCCCTGATATGCCAGGACACCAACTGGGCACCCTAGGTCAGTGCGGTGGACTTCAGAAAAAGCTCCCACATACATAGCTCCCTTACCACGGTTTCTGAGCTCCCAACCCCCCTCCCCCAAAACCCACTACCCACAAATGTACAACACTACCATAGCTCTTAGGGGTGAAGAGGGCACCTACATGTGGGTACAGTGGGTTTTGGAGGCCTCCCATTTACCAGCACAATTGTTACAGGTAGGGGGGATGGGCCTGGGGCCACCTGGCTGAAGTGCACTGCGGTACCCACTAAAAGTGCTCCAGGGACCTGCATGCACGCAGGCCTCTAGGACTTGTTACTGCTGTATAACATTGGCACACCAGTTTACACCTGAAGACTAATCTCTCTGAAAACGTCCTTTATTGGAATAAGCACGCTTACTCACAGTTAACTGCAGATCAGAGGTTGTGCCCCACCACTGGCAACGAGTCTCCCTGATAGTGAGATTAGCAGTAGGTCAGAGCTGGCAGAATGCTGTACAATGCCCTATTTCAGCCACATTCAAGGTAAGAACTAAGTTCTCTAACGTGGCTAACACATGGAAGGGATCTAAAACTGGCTTACAAAATGGCCACTACCTCATGGACTACCGGAAACAAAACTGGACACACTCTGACCCAGTAGGCAGGGGGAAAAGCACCATGGGAGAAGAGCCTACCAACTACCAACATCGTGAGACTGTAACACAAGCTAATGAAATCACGGAGCCCAATACCCTACACCCACCACAATGCAATGCTGATGTGACCCTGTAGTGCACCCGAGAACCACATCTGACCCAGGGAAAGGCTGTGACAAGATCGAACATATTCTGCTGTCATGGAGGTGGGTACGGCATTCAAGGCTGGCATAGAGGCTGGAAAAAAAGTTTTTAAAGTGGGGTTTCTTTGGTGGGAGGGGGTTAGTGACCACTGGGGTAGTCAGGGGAGGTCACCCTCGATTCCCGCCAGTGGTCATCTGGGCAGTTGGGGCACTTTTTTGGGACTTGTCTCCTCGGCTGATAACCACGCCCCAGTCCCGCCTCCACCACGCCTCCGACACGCCCCCATCAACTTTATTCGTTTCCGCGACGGAGTGCAGTTGGAAACGCCCAAAATCGGCTTTCGATTATACCGATTTGGGCGCCTTTGCGAGAAAAACGCCCATCTCCCAATTTGGGTCGAAATATAGGAGTTTTTCTCTTTCGATTATAAGCTGGATAGGCAGTTTTGAATTTCCAATTTAGTTATATTGCCAATGATTAGGACTAATGTTCTTTGTATGTTGCTATCATACCACTGCTGTTTAGGATTGTAACTGGTGCTTCATGCATGTTACACCGTTGCTTCTTTACTATCTTTTCCTCTCAGGATCTTTTGTATTAATTAAATTCTTCACTGAGACGCATACATTCTTCATGCACTAAAAAAGGATCAGCATACAGAATACTAAACTTCTGTTTTCCAATGTGATAAGTACATAAATTGATTACATTTAATAAAATAAGTAATGTTATTAATTTTATTAAACAATGCAGTAAAAGATTCTATACAAAGGGATGACTTTAGAATTGTTCTTTTCACTTCATCAAATGATGAGCTGAAATAATGCTAAATGTTGCCTGTCGTACTCTAATATAAGACACATTTCAATACTAAGCACAATGCTAATATTGTTTAATGAATCCAATTTACTTGCCGTTCATCCATTCGTTATTAAAATTCAAGTGTAAGGAACCAAGTTGCAGAAATATCTGAAGAGGCAAGCACTGCAAATCCAGTTCATTTATATTCAGCTATTAAAGTTTGTGAGTTATAAAGAGTTACTGGTTAATTTATTATAGAGTGACAGAGACTAGAAAATGCAATAAGAATAGTGAGTGATTCATCTATGAGTTTACAATAAAGGAACTACTTTCCATCTGCTGTTCTAAGTTGATACTGACTTAATGCATTATCAATACTGGATGCCTGAATATACGGATCAGTCATCTGAAATGGAACATGATCTGTCGTGATCAATGGAGCTGCTATTGATCATTGTAAACAGAGGATACATTATGCTTAGTACTAAGCCATTCAAGATGAGAAATACTCTGGTACTCAATCATACATCACTATTACTAGGCAGATTCACTTAATGGAAATTATATTAACTGCTCTGTAGGGACTTTTTCAACTCCTTTGTGCTGTTTTAGCCTAAATACTGTCACAAAAAATAGATTATATTTTTCATGAGTTTCAGAAGAAAACAGATGAACTTGAAATGCCTTCTTAGGTAGACGTTTACATCTAGTGTAAATTAAAGCACTTTTACACTTAAGGCACCTTTTACAATGCAGCGCTAGAGGTTAGCAGGCACTGAATGTGAAGAAGCCCTTGGGAATTGAATGGGCTTCTTTGAATTTAGTGTATCGCTAATCAGTAGTGCTATTTTGTAAAAGGAGTTCTGAATGATTCTTTTCTGTTTGTACTGCACTGTCTTAAAAAGAAAGCCCAGGATGTGATTGTGTGATTGACTCACTAATGAAATCATCTTTCCTGTATATTACTTAAGGGTTACTTGAGGACAATAACACACAGAATTATGACTCATGTGATCTCTCCTTTTCTCATGCTTTTAGCATATTATATAAATAGTATAAGATAAATTGTATTTTGGGGGAAGATAGGACTTCAGAGCCTCATGCTATCAGACCACACTAATTATTGCATTCCCTAGGTTCTCAAACTAGATATTACCACATTCCTAAACTAGTTTGGCATTTAAATGGGTATTTCTTATCTAGTTCTTTCTATTATTGAAATGATTCAACTTGAATCTAATCTTTTATGAACAAAGAAACAGACATTGTGGATCATGGACATGTAGAATCAGATGAAAAAAGGACATATGTATAACACCTCATCCCATACTTTTTGAGGCAGGGGGACAACCCAGGTACTGCTATGACCTGATCAATGCTAATGAAGGTCCAATTGTTTGTTTAGAACTAGAAGAAAACATGTATTTAAGCCCATTTTGAACTGGACTGTCAATGATTCCAATGACGTGGAGGGGCATAATCGAACGCGAACGCCCATCTCCATGGGCGTCTATGTCCGAAAACGGATATATGAAGAGGCGGGACAGACCATGTTTTCGAAAAAGATGGGCATCCATCTTTCATTTCGAAAATACAGTTTGGATGGACCAAATACCATGGATTTGGTCCTTTCTGAGATGGGTGGTTTTTCTTTTAAGCGATAATGGAAACTAAAAACGCCCAGCTCAGAAATGTCCTAATCCAAGCCATTTGATCATGGGAGGGACAAATGTACAACACTACCATAGCTCTTAGGAGTGAAGGGGGCAACTACATGTGGGTACAATGGGTTTTAGAGGCCTCCCATTTACCACCACAAGTGTTACGGGTGGGGGGTGGGGGGTGGGCCTGGGTCTGCCTGCCTGAAGTGCACTGCAGTACCCACTAAACGTGCTCCAGGGACAGGACTTGTTGCTGCTGTATAACCTTGGCACAGCAGTTGACACCTGAAGACTAATCTCGCTGAAAACGTCCTTTATTTGAATAAGCACGTTTACTCACAGTTAACTGCAGATCAGAGGTTGTGCCCCACTGGCAACGAGTCTTGCTGGTACTGAGATTAGCAGTAGGCCCGAGCTGGCAGAATGGTGTACAATGCCCTCTTTCAGCAACATTCAAGGTAAGAACTAAGTTCTCTAACATGGCTAACACATGAAAGGGATCTAAAACTGGCTTACAAACATAACCACTACCTCATGGACTACCGGAAACAAAACAGGGCACACTCTGACCCAGTAAGCAGAGGGAAAAGCACCATGGGAGTAGAGCCTGCCAACTACCAACATCGTGAGCATTTAACACAAGCTAGTGGAATCACGGAGCCCAATACCCTACACCCACCACAATGAATTGCTGATGTGACTCTGCAGTGCCCTTAACAGAAAAGGTGTCACACTCACCCGAGACCCATATCAGAACCAGGAAAAGGCTGTCAGAGGATAGAACACATTCTACTGTCATGGAGGTGGGTACGGCATTTGAGGCTGGCATACAGGCTGGGAAAAAAGTTTGTAAAGTGAGTTTTTGTTGGTGGGAGGGGGTTAGTGACCACTGGGGGAGTCAGGGGAGGTCATCCCTGATTCCCTCTGGTGGTCATCTGGTCAGTTGGGGCACTTTTTTGGGACTTGGACCTGAAAAAAAAGGGTCCAAATAAAACGGACCAAATTCTCTTCAAAAACACCCTTCTTGTTTTGATTATCAGCTAAAGACGCCCATCTCTCCTCGGCCGATAACCACGCCCCAGTCCTGCCTTCACCACGCCTCTGACACGCCCCCATGATCTTTATTCGTCTCCGTGACAGACTGCAGTTGAGGAAGCCATAAATCGGGTTTCGATTATACCGATTTGGGCGCCCACGGGAAACGGACGCCCATCTCCCGAGTTGGGTCGAAATATGGGCATCTTTCTCTTTCAAAAATAAGCTGGATAGTTCATTATTTCAGAAGCATATACATGTGAAAATAGCTATTACATATATATCTCCAATTTCAGAAGATATTTACATGCAGAAATCCACACCACAAAGATAGTTTAAGAAGTTGTGGTTTAGGCATAGTTTGGGTGTGGCTTGGAAGGGACTAAAGTCTTCACAAATGTTCCTATTTTATAAAGACAATACATGTGCATGTGAACACATTTCCATGTCAGGTTTAACACCAGCACAAAGATAGGCGTGGAGGGGCGTAATCGAATGGGGACAACCATCTCTAAGGACATCCTGGCGAAGGGGCGGGGAAATCTGTATTATCGAAACAAGATGGACGCCCATCTTTAATTTTGATAATACAGTCGGGGGCGCCCAAATCCCAACATTTAGGTCGACCTTAGAGATGGTCGTCCTTAGAGATGGTCATCCACGGTTTTCAGCGATAATGGAAAACGAGGACGCCCATCTCAGAAACGACCAAATCCAAGCCATTTGGTCAAGGGAGGAGTCAGCATTCGTGGTGCACTGATCTCCCTGACATGCCAGGACATCAACTTGACACCCTAGGGGGCACTGCAGTGGACTTCACAAATTGCTCCCAGGTGCATAGCTCTCTTACCTTGGGTGCTGAGCCCCCAACCCCCCCCCCCAAAACCCACTCCCCACAACTGTACAACACTACCATAGCCCTAAGGGGTGAAGGGGCACCTACATGTGGGTATAGTGGGTTTCAGGTGTGTTTTGAAGGGTTCCCATTTACCACCACAAGTGTAACAGATAGGGGGGATGGGCCTGGGTCCGCCTGTCTGAAGTGCACTGCACCCACTAAAACTGCTCCAGGGACCTGCATACTGCTGGTCCCAGCAGGTAGACCAAAGGGCAACAATAGCCACATCTTAGTAGCCTCACAGTGTGAATGCACACCCTACACAAATCACAAGATCAAATGCCTGAACCCACAAATAAAAACCTGTGAACAATCTGCTCAGGAACTCTATGTAAAACTTTTTTTTTACAGACATTTGGGTTTCTGTCAGGTATTTGTGACCAGAATTGACCACTGTTGGAAGCAGGATACTGTGCTATATGGATCATTGGTCTGACCCAGTATGGGTATTCTTCTATTTTTAATGAAAGTTCTCACAGATGCATCTCACAGAACAGCTCCCACAGATTGGACTGTGGTACAAAGAAACACATTTACTGATAGAAGTTGGTAAGGCTGCTGTAGTGGAATTTAAACCCTGTTCTGTAGTTTTTGAGATTGCTGGGCTAACTACTAAGCTACAGCAGCAAGTTGTGTTCCATCAATTTAATTGAAATAACACAAGAGCTCTGTATAGATAGGTAGGACAGATCTCTGTGAAGTACCAAAGAGGTGCTGTGTTCAGGAGCAAGATTCCCCTATACAGCATGCCAACATACTCTCTAAATCCAAAATTACACATACAACCAAACTTGAGTGCTGTTTATTCTGGGTGCAAAAATTGGTGTCAAGTGCTGCTCTATAAATGGCCCACCAAGTTAGGCACCATTTACAGAACAGTATGTACCATTGGGATCTACTACTACTACTACTTAACATTTCTAGAGCGCTACTAGGGTTACGCAGCGCTGTACAAATTAACAAATAAGGACGGTCCCTGCTCAGAAGAGCTTACAATTTAAAGGACGAAATGTCAAGTTGGGGTAGTTGAGATTTCCTGAGAAGAGGTGTAGTGATTAGGTACCGAATGCGACATTGAAGAGGTGGGCTTTGAGCAATGATTTGAAGATGGGTAGGGAGGGGGCCCGGCGTATGGGCTCAGGGAGTTTGTTCCACACCAAACTTTTAGACAAGAGGAATTTCAACTGATATCTGGTGTAAATCCTCACACCTAAATTAGGCTCAGATCCCCCAAATTTTATAAACCATGTGTATCTTTAGTGAACACCCCCTGACCCACCCATCCTCCTCACATAGCCATGCCTCCTTTTTAACTACACACAAAGAAATGTATGTGCTCATCTTTATAGAATAGCACATAGTGAGATGTACATGTAAATTTAGATTGTTGCCAATTAGCACCAATAATTGATTATTGGCACCCAATTATTAGAGTTGATTGGCTCATTATGCAATTAAACTGCACACGGGATTTGGGTGCATGCCCAAATTTCCATATGCAGTTTTGAGCGCCATATATAGAATCTGGGGGATAATGCAAATTGCAAACAAATGAGATATGTCATCTTTTTTCTATGTCACTATGGTGCTTATTTTAGAAGGGAAAGATGAGAAGCTCAGTCTTGGTCATGTTTAGTTTCAGATGGTGCTGAGACATCCAGGCAGCAATGTCAGACAGGCAAGCTGATACTTTGGCCTGGATTTCAGCTGAGATTTCTGGTGTGGAGAGGCAGATCTGGGAGTCATCAGCGTAAAGATGATACTGAAAACCATGGGATGAGATCAGAGTACCAAGGGAAGAAGTATAGATGGAGAAGAGAAGAGATCCCAGGACAGATCCCTGATGTACACCAACTGACAGTGGGATAGAAGTAGAGGAGGATCCACTAGAGTATACACTAAAGGTACGCTGGAAGAGATAAGAAAAAAACCAGGAAAGAACAGAGCCCTGAAATCCAAGTGAGGACAGCGTATCAAGGAGTAGGCTGTGATCAACAGTGTCAAAAGCAGCAGATAGATCGAGAAAGATGAGGATAGAATAGAGACCTTTGGATCTGGCCAGAAATTGAGAGCTGTTAGAGGTTATGTTAATGAGAAAGCATTTTTGATTTTATTACATACTCTCTTTATGACCCATTTTGACTATACCAATGTTATTCTGGCAGGTATTGCACATTCAAATGTTCACAAATTATAAACCTTACAAAATATTGATATTCGATTGTTGTGGAGGTTGCATAGATTAGATGATGTTATTTGAAATTTGAGGTTAGTGTCCAGACGAGGGAGCACCATTTCTGGTGCTCCAGAATTTGTTTTCTGTAGTGGGGCGCTAACTCAGCAGTAATTGGGCATCACCGTGTGCTGTCTGGTTACCGTGGGTAACCACAGGAGTCCTTACTGCCACCTTAATGGATGGCGGTAAATGTTCCCTGCCACATGGCTACTGCATCTTACTGCATGGCCATTTTGGGGGGCATTTTACCCACTGCAGTACAGAGGGCCCTGGTATGTGGGAAAAATCCCCCCCCCCCCCCCGCAACTACTGCAGGGCACTTTTCCCGCGGTTAGTAAAAGGACCCCAGAGTTCTTTTGTAACTGTTACTCTTTTTCTTTTGACCTTTTTACTTTCCTACTTTATTTTTATTTTGTAAGACCCTTTAATTGTTAAGAAGTGTTGCCTTTCCTATCCAATTTGTAGTTCTTTACTGTTTCTTTTTATTATATTTTATTTTTTGTAAACCGCTGAGACCTGCTAGCTAGTATTAGCAGTGTAGCAAATTTTTAAACTATAAACTATTTCTGTGTTCCAGGTAGGCTCACATATTTCTACAGAAATAAAAGAGTTAAAGTGGGAGTTATACCTGGGCCCCATTTTTCAAAGTCCACTTCACTCCGTACATTTGCTTACTGCTCTATTAGGAATGACCTTAATATCTGAAGCTGTCATAGAGCCTGGTATCCACTGTCACTTTCACTTCTTAGGGGGTGGGAGGGGGTCACTAGGAGATTAAGGAGGGGTCATGCATTCATCTTATATACATTTTAGGAAGATGCATAAGAACTTTTTATTTTAAAGTTAAGTTTAATTATACACTTTGCTTTTGGTTTTGTAAACTCTTTCCCCCTGTAATTTTTTTTTTAGATTTCTCTTATGTGAACTACTGTAAATCCATTTTAGATATAATGGTCGGTATACAAGAACCAGATAGAGTAGAGTAGAATAGAATAGAATAGAAGAATCCCTCCAGTGATCAGCTACTCAATCAGAGCACCTTTTGTACCCTATATATAATTGAAATAGATCTAGATAAAAAATGTCCTTTTTTTTTTCTTTTTTGCCTTGGACATTCCTATTCCATTATTGCTGAAAGATGGCCTAATTTTGGGCCTGCCCTAGTCCTACTGAAAACATGCCTCTAAAATGGCTACTGGCTATTTGGATGAATTGCAGTTTAAAACATCCAAATTCTGACTTTTGAAAATTGTGATATGGATGTTTTTGGCAGATTAACTTTTTTGGACCACTTTAAAACATCTATCTGTTTCAAAAATGGCCATAGTATATTCTCTATGCATGTTTTGCCAAGAGGTCAGTAGTGCTGCCTCAGGTGCTAAATATTTTTGCCACACCAGTAGGGATATTTTTTCCAAAGGGCTTCCTCCATGGGAAAATCACCCATTTACTCTCAGAAAACACCTTTGAAAATTGCTACCTTAGGGGTCATTTTACTAAAGGGTTGCAGCATGGTAACGGGCTTACCGCATGGCAAATCCTAACTACTGCAGGCTTAACGCAGCCTCCAGCGGTTGTTCTACCCTCAGCATGTGGTATTTATGATGCTACCAGAAATTCCAGAAAAAGATTACTGGAGGGGGTTACCCGGCAGTAATCAGGCAGCACTACGCACTACCCCGTTACCGCCGAGTTAGTGCAGGTGCCCTTACCGTCACCTCAATGTGGTAAAAAGGGCCTCAGCGGCTGCCACCACTACTACAGGGCACCTCTTACCACAGCATAGTAAAAGGGCCCCTTAATCATTCTTTATCAGATATTTTATTTTATTGAATTTAACAATTAAATGTGACATGCATTTTCTTATTATTACTATGTGTTTTGGCAGACTAATCTTACTGAAATTTGTCTTTGTTAATCTATATTTATAGTGGTTATATGTTTTCTTTCCTCGTCAATGAATTGAAAACTTCATTAGCAGCAGGGGTATTCTGCATAGTTATTTAGTTAATCTTTAAAAGTAAAAAGCTATGTAGTATGTAATAATCATCCCTGTATGATTACTTTCACTGCACATGCTATAATAGTCATTTCATTTTCAATAAATAATTAAAACGATGTTTGAAATGTAGGCATCCTATGAATTAACTGGTGTAAATTGAATTTGCTATTGAATATCACATTAGCTTGAGCAATAACAAACCAATCAGGAATTTCAATAGCAATAATTTGTTTTACTATTACTGTCTGAAAAATACTCTGGTAGGTGTTAAACTCTGTTCAGTGGATCTTAGAAGACATACATTCATGTGTTTTCAACTGTAACTTAATGGAAGTGTTAAAAGACCCTCTTGTATTAACAATATAAGACGTTATAAATCTGTCACAACCTAGCACTGAAAATATGTTATTATCATGTCTTGCAAAGGAAAGTTGGATAAATGGTGTTGTTCATTTCAATATAAAGAGTGCAAGGATAAAAAAAAGATAAGAAACTTGAATAACATTGACAAAAAACTGTCAATAACTGATCATCTATAGTAAATTAAATAAAATACAACTTTAATAGCGTTCACTACTAGTCAGTAGCCTCCCCAGGGATAGTCAAATCACCAGGTTATTCCACTAATACTACCATGTGCTTTAATCTAAGTTGTAGACACAATGTTCAGTAAATCTGAAGTCCTTTGGTTTTTGGGGGGATTTGAATTTGTGAAATATCATCCTAGCACAGAGACAGTATGATTCAGCATACATAGTAGCTGATAAATAGGCATATTCAAGAAAAAATATCTAAAATTTGATAATTGTGAAATAAAAGGACTGGGGAGGTTTTGTTAAGCCAATGATGAAGAGCAGATCTTTGTGATCATCTTAAGCTCTAAAGATCATTTGATTTGGAGCTCTTTGAGGCTTTTTCCTTCCTTTATTTGAATTTCCATAATATATTTCTGATGTTCAGTAGAGTAGATATTACACCCTTCAAAGAAGAAATTATTTATGAACAACTCAACAAAACTGTAAGTGGGTCTGAATGGTTTGCATCTCAGAATACTTAGGGAACTCATAGAAATCCTGGCAGGACTTCTTAAGGATTTGTTTAATAGATCCTTGGAAATGGAAGACTTTTTACAGGATTGGAGAAAAGTGGATATGGTCCCACATCACAAAAGTGGGAACAGGGAAAAATAGGAAACTACAGGACAGTAAGCCTCACTTAGGTGGTTAGAAAACTAATGGAGATGCTGCTGAAAAAAGGATAGTGAACTTTCAAGACTCCAACAAGTTGCAAGATCCAAAGCAACATGGTTTTACCAAAGGAAAATCTTGCCAAATAAATCTGATTTGATTGGGTGACTAAAGAACTGGATCACAAACATGTTAGATGTAATCTACTTGGATTTCAGCAAAGTCTTTGTAACAGTTCCTCACAGAAGGCTCCCAACCCTAGACTGAGTACAGAGTAATTTGCTTGCAGATAGTTCTGTTTGGGGATCCTGGGTCACAGATAATTTATTACCTGTGATAAACGATCCTACAGTGTACATCCTAGTGCTTTAATTGTTGGAATGTAATTGTATTTTGCATGCATTGCCTGTCACCTATTATTTCTCTGTGATTACTCTGTGACCTCTGATGTGAATTACTTAGAGAGGTCACATAGCTATGCAACTTCCTGTGGGGGTTAGATGCAGCAGATGCAGCACATGGAGCACATGGAGCTCATGTTCTCTCCTAACCTGAGAGGATCTATGGTGGTGTGAGCATCCATTACCATCTAAGCACATGGAAGGAGCTGATAAGACAAATGTATAGTAATATGTATATATAAGCCTGTCTGATTATAATCTAACTACAAACTGTGAGTAAACAGATGTTTTGTTACTTCAACTTTAAAGTGACTCAGCAGTGAATTATTCAGGGGTGAATGAGAGAGAGATGAAGAAAGAAATTAACATTTCTAAAGCTGAAGCTGTGTGTACTAAAATCTGCTAATTATTTACTACAAATAATCCAACAAAAGGGTTATGGGCCCAGTCCAGGAATTGAAAAAGAAGAGAAATATTACCAGGCAGAAAAAAAGGCCACATTTTTCTCTTAAGTTTTAAAGGAAAGATTCAGTCTGTCTCTCTCTCCCCCCACACAGCAGACAGAAGGCTAAGAAAATGGCTGAGGGAAGAAATTCACCATTGTTCTATTCTCTCAAGGTGCCTAAATTAACTGAGTTTAATTATCGGCAGTGGGAACTAAGATTCATATGTCTCCTTCGAGCAAAAGGATTAAATATATGCTTAGACCAAGACAGAACAGCTGAAAATATGGCTGAATGGGACAATGCAAACTATTATGTGAAGTGCATGCTTTTGGAAGCTCTCTCAGAGAAACAAGCCATATTAGTGGAGGGAAAAGATACACCAAAGGACATTTTATATAAACTGAGAACTATGTATGCAACTACATATGCAAAGCAGCAACCAATTTGGTTGGCAGAGTTGAATGAAACCAAATTAAGGGATAAAAGTAAATGTAATGATCACATTATGCATCTTATGTCTTCATTTCAAAAGCTAGAACTTTCTGGAATTCCCATGTGTGATGCATTGAAAAGAGCATTTCTTTTTACCTCACTATCAAAGAAGTTTGATGTTTTTAGGTCTGTAAATGAGGCCATTGAAGGGCAATCTTTTGAACAGGCAACATCAAAACTAAGGCAGGAATGCATAATAAATGATTCTGAGGAGATGTGTTCTCAAAGCAAGTCAGAGAGAAAAGAAACAAATTTCTTGGCAAAGAACAGAGGAAGGCGGAGCTATGGGAAAACTCCACCCAAGGGCAAGCTGATTTGCTACTCATGTGGAAAGGAGGGACATGTATCTAAATGGTGTAAGGAAACACAAAACACTCCCTCTAGCTCACCTAAGCCAATGGAACTAAAGAATTTTCAAACCAGGAAATGTATGAAGGACAAAGATAAACACAAGGGCTTTCTAATGGCAGAAAAATCTTTGACTATGGTAAATAATAATTCAAATGAAAGTACTTGGATTTTGGATTCGGGGAGCACATGCCATTTAACCAATTCTAAGGATTTCTTTCAGGAAATGTGTCCAGAGGAAGGTATTCTTAAAACTGCAAACGCAGGGACTGCTAAGATCCAAGCAAAAGGTATTGGATTCTTAAAATGCAAAGTGTCTAATGAAGTTAAAGAAATTCCTGTAAGTGATGTCTTGTATATTCCCCAAGCAGTTTGTAATATGCTTAGTGTATCTACATTAGATAAGAAGGGATTTGTGATTCATTTTGAAAACAGTAAGTGCACAATCTCTAAAAATGATGAAGTGTATGCTGAAGCTTTTATGCATAATGATGTTTATAAGCTGAACATTTCAGGTGAAGCCTCACATATGGCGCAAGTAAGGAAGAATGATGGTAAATGTAGTCTGGAAATCTGGCACCGCCGCCTGGGACATCGTGATTCTAAGGTGATCCAGGATCTTTACAGTAAGCAACTGGCCACCGGCATTCAGATAAGTGCAGATGCTGGTAAAATGGAGAAATGCATAGACTGTGTTACTCAAAAAGGTGTGAGACCCTCATTTCCTGCATACACAGGAAATAGGAGTAATAAAGTACTGGACTTAATACACAGTGACTTATGTGGACCGTTTAATATCCCATCATTGGGAAATAACAGATTTGTGCTAATATTCTTGGATGATTTCTCTAGATATTGTGTGGCCTATTTGCTGAAAGAGAAAAGTCAAGTCACAGACATGCTGAAGAAATACGTAGCCATGGTGAGCAATAAATTTGAAAGAAAACCAAAGGTTCTTCAGACCGACAATGGTGGTGAGTTCACTTCACAAAGCATGCGCACATTTCTAGAACAAGAAGGCATTCAGCATATCACAACAGTAGCTTATACACCAGAGCAAAATTCTGTTGCAGAGAGAAAATTTAGGTCACTTGTGGAAATGACCAGATGTATGCTGTCAGATAGCAATCTCCCTAAAAGACTATGGGGGGAAGCCATTCTCACAGCAGTGTACCTACAAAACAGAATGCCAACTAAAGGCGCTGAGCGCACACCACATGAGACATGGCATGGTAGGAAGCCAAACCTGTCACACATAAGAACATTTGGAAGTACAGCATATGCTCATATACCAAAGCAAAGAAGGCATAAGCTGGATTCCACAACAGAAAGGGGCATTTTAGTTGGCTATGCTCCAGGACACAAAGGATATAGAATTTTGAATCTGAAAACTGGCATTGTTGGCATAAGACATGTTACATATTTTGATGAAAACAAAAGGGTTGATAAAGGCTGGATTATCCCAGATGAGCCTTATCATCCAGAATATGAAACTAGAACCATAATAGACATGCCAGTGTATATAAATGCCATACCAAGGCAGATGTCTGAAAGCAACTCACCTGTATCTAACGAGGAACAGGCAGAGGAAGCAGACACAGAAAGGATCATTGAAGAAGACAGTACAGTTGGAGAAGGGGAATCAATTGGAGAAGGACTCTCAGATTTAGAGGATGCGGAAAGGTCAGACCAACCTGTTGTCAGACGCTCATCCAGGGAAAACAAAGGTGTTCCACCCCCAAGACTGTCTTACCTAACAAAGTCAGCAGAAGCTCAAGAGCCCTTAACATGGGATGAGATTGAGAAAATGCCAGCAGAAGAAGCTGCTGAATGGCATAAAGCTGCACAAGAAGAGATTGATGCATTGGATAAAAATAATACTTGGATTCTTACAAAATTACCTCCTGGCAAGAAAGCTATAGGATGCAAATGGGTATTCAAGTTAAAAAGGAATGCACAAGGAAAAGTGGAAAGGTATAAAGCCAGATTAGTGGCAAAGGGATATCTTCAAAAATATGGAGAAGATTTTGATGAAGTGTTTGCACCTGTAGTGAAACACACGACAATAAGAACACTTCTGAGCATTGCAGTCTCAAAAGGCATGCAAGTCAAACACATTGATGTGAAAACAGAGTTTCTTCATGAAGAAATAACGGAAGACTTGTACATGGAACAGCCAACAGGTTTCATAAATACAAAACAAAGACAGCTAGTGTGTAAATTAAACAAAGGTCTTTATGGATTAAAGCAAAGTGCAGAATGTTGGGATGATAAATTGCATGAAATATTGACAAATTTAGGATTTAAGCAAGGTGAAGCAGATAAATGTTTGTACACTAGGTGCAGAAATGGACAATATGCATACATTTTAGCTTTTGTTGATGATCTGCTCATTGCAAGCGAAAGTGAGCAAGAGTACAAGGACATTGTAAAGTGTTTAAACCAGAATGTTGAGATAAAAGAACTTGGTAATGTGTCATACTATCTTGGTATAGAAATTGAGAAACAAAATGATGGTTCTTATCTTCTAAGCCAGAAGCAGAAAATAAATGAGCTTATTGAAAGTTTAGGTATGCAAGATGCCCAAGTTGTAAGCACTCCCATGATCACTGATTTTCTGAAGGATGAAACAGTAAGAGAACCTTTACCAGATAACATCCAATATAGATCAGCCATAGGTAAGCTTTTATATCTAGCTACCACATACAGGGCTGATATAGCAAATGCAGTAGGAATTTTGAGCAGAAGGGTCAGCTCACCTACCAAATCAGATTGGACTGCAGTTAAAAGGATGGTAAGGTATTTAAAGGGTACCATTGATTGTAAATTAAAGATTTCAGCCAATAGTAATCCAAAACTAATATGTTACTGTGATTCAGATTGGGCAGGGGATCATTCTGATTATAAATCCACAAGTGGATATGTGTTTATGTATGGAAATGTACAAATTTCATGGGCCAGTCATAAACAAAGTATTGTGAGTTTGTCTTCTACAGAAGCTGAATATGTGGCAGTATCGGAAGCGTGCAGAGAACTGATGTGGATTGAAAAACTTATGCTGGATTTTGGTATAGCTGAAAAGAGACCAATCCAGATAATGGAAGATAATCAGAGCTGCATCCGACTGTCACAGAATGACAAGGTTCAGTCACGCACCAAGCACATCGCAACGAAATACCACAACGTGCGAGAGTTGGCGAAAGAAGGGGTCATCAGTCTACACTATTGTCACACCAGTGAGATGACAGCTGACATCATGACCAAACCGTTACCCAGAGAACATTTTGTGAATCTGCGTATAAAGCTTGGACTTTGTATGAATAAATAATTGCATGACAGTTATGCATGAGAAGGGGTTTGTTGGAATGTAATTGTATTTTGCATGCATTGCCTGTCACCTATTATTTCTCTGTGATTACTCTGTGACCTCTGATGTGAATTACTTAGAGAGGTCACATAGCTATGCAACTTCCTGTGGGGGTTAGATGCAGCAGATGCAGCACATGGAGCACATGGAGCTCATGTTCTCTCCTAACCTGAGAGGATCTATGGTGGTGTGAGCATCCATTACCATCTAAGCACATGGAAGGAGCTGATAAGACAAATGTATAGTAATATGTATATATAAGCCTGTCTGATTATAATCTAACTACAAACTGTGAGTAAACAGATGTTTTGTTACTTCAACTTTAAAGTGACTCAGCAGTGAATTATTCAGGGGTGAATGAGAGAGAGATGAAGAAAGAAATTAACATTTCTAAAGCTGAAGCTGTGTGTACTAAAATCTGCTAATTATTTACTACAAATAATCCAACATTAATTAGGCACAAATCCTCCTTATTCTATAACAATGTGCATAAATTATGAGAATGCCCCTAATCATTCATGGTCCTCTCATGGCTGTGCCCCCTTTATGGAAGAACGTGTAAAATGTATGCACATAAATTTCAATTAATGCCAATTAGCAATGATAATTGATTGTTAGGGTTCAATTATCAGTATTAATTGGCTCATTAATCAATTAAATTGCATGTACAAATTGGGCACACACCTAAATGTATGCACACAATTTGAAATGCCATTTATAGAATTTTGGGGATACAATCTATCTATTAAAGGACATCCAAAATATGGTGTTGAAGTCTGTGAGAAGCCAAAAAAAATGTGCTTCTACATCATTAAAATTAGAGGATAACAAATATGTGCCATGTTCACATTGTTTACCAGCAACATGTGATCGTTGTGCTAGTTATTGTTTGCTGTACGTATGAAGTTACTGAGATAAAATAAAATGTCTTATCAGTCACTACCCAAAAACATCCATTTCTGACACTGGAGATACTAAGACACTTCTGAATAACTGATGGTATAAGACACTTTTTCTGACTTTATATTGTCTGTGGTAAACAAATATCTGTCAGGCTAGTTTTTTATCAACTACAGTGTGAATCTGTCACGTTCATTCCTGGCCAGTAGAGACATCTTGACACTTCTATCTAACTAATATCATTATTGACAGATTAGAGAATTTTTTTTGGCTGTGATTCAGAATCTTACTAGGTTCTTATTTTTGAGGGCCAGAGTTGTACTGTTTTTTTTTTAACCATTCTTGGATTAACCACTACCATCTGTTTTTTAAATTAAGTTGAAACAAATAGAAAGAGACACCAAATTACTCTTCCAAAATTCTGCCAAGAAAGACTGGCCCCCAAATTAATTTCATATCGTTAAGAAAGAGACATGCTTTTCTGACATGTTAATCCTGAAACTGTTTCCAGCAAAGTGAAATATATTGCAGAATAGAGCTGTATCAAATTTTCGTCTTTGAACTGATTTGGCCCTGAAAAGTGACCCGGATACATTATTGGTATTCAGGAAAAAATAGTGATTTAAATCTGAATACAAATAATCCAGAGCTCTAGTGTGGACACTTAACCTTCCGCCAAACCTTGTGAAACCCCTTTTAGTTCCTCTCCTCTCACATGCCCAGCCACAGCTAACAGGGATTGCCTGTTCATCCTAACCTCTTTGTTGAAAAAAGCCCGGCAGAATCAGTGGCAGTTGGGAGATGCCCACTCCCAGGGACTAGAAGCATTGCAGGCAGCAGAGCCAGGAAACTTACATAAGTACATAAGTATTGCCATACTGGGAAAGACCAAAGGTCCATCAAGCCCAACATCCTGTTTCCAACAGTGGCCAATCCAGATCACAAATACCTGGCAAGATCCCAAAATAGTGCAAAACATTTTATACTGCTTATCCCAGAAATAGTGGATTTTCCCCAAGTCTATTTAATAACGGTCTATGGACTTTTCCTTTAAGGAAACCGTCCAAACCTTTTTTAAACGTCGCTAAGCTAACCGCCTTTACTACATTCTCTGGCAATGAATTCCAGAGTTTAATTACACGTTGAGTGAAGAAAATTTTTCTCAGATTCGTTTTAAATTTACTACATTGTAGCTTCATCGCATGCCCCCTAGACCTAGTATTTTTGGAAAGCGTGAACTAAATATTAGTTTCCTAAATCCAATCTACATTTAAAAGTGTTGCTTTTATATGAAAATTTAATTTGTTATTTGTTCTTTGTTTAAGTGGCTTGTTCCCAAACCTGGTCCTGGAGGTACTCCAGCCAATCAGGTTTTCAGGATATCAACAATGAATATTCATGAGAACTGTATGCAGTGGAGGCAATGCAAGCGAAACTTTCTTATGAATATTCATTGTGGATTTCCTGAAAACCTGACCGGCTGGGGTGCCTCCAGGACCAGGTTTTGGAACCACTGGTTTAGGTGTTGCCTTCAGAAATCAAAATTCTGCTAGATCCTACTGAAATAAACACTTGATCTCTGATTTCATGTGGTTTCTTCCTCTTTAACATCAGCAAAATTCGCCCTTTCCTCTCTGAACACACCACCCGAACTCTCGTCCACGCTCTCATTACCTCTCACCTGGACTACTGCAACTTACTCCTCACCGGCCTCCCACTTAGCCATCTATCCCCCCTTCAATCTATTCAGAACTCTGCTGCACGTCTCATATTCCGCCAGAACCGATATACTCATATCACCCCTCTCCTCAGGTCACTTCACTGGCTTCCGATCAGATACCGCATTCAATTCAAGCTTCTCCTTCTTACCTACAAATGCACTCAGTCTGCTGCCCCTCACTATCTTTCTACCCTCATCTCCCCTTACGTTCCCGCTTGTAACCTCCGGGTACAGGATAAATCCCTCCTCTCAGTACCCTTCTCCACCACCGCCAACTCCAGGCTCCGCTCATTCTGCCTTGCCTCACCCTATGCTTGGAACAACCTTCTTGAGCCCTTACGCCAAGCCCCCTCCCTGCCCGTCTTCAAGTCTTTGCTTAAAGCCCACCTCTTCAATGCTGTGTTCGGCACCTAACCCTTACCGTTCAGTGAATCCAGACTGCCCCAATTTGACTGCCCCTATCAGACCGACCGTTCACTTGTCTATTAGATTGTAAGCTCTTTGAGCAGGGACTGTCTCTCTTTGTTAAATTGTACAGCGCTGCGCAACCCTAGTAGCGCTCTAGAAATGTTAAGTAGTAGTAGTTTCTTTTAATATTTGTTATGTTAAAGCTCAATGCCCATTATTAATATTCATTATTCATTTCTGGCCAAATAATGTTTTCCATTATTTGTATCTGGATGAATAGTAAAATATACTAATTGGTGTATAAATGTGTTTTACTGTTGTGGGTGAAATAATCTATCTTAACAGTAGTCTACATTGACAATTCCCCCCTTTATTTATGGCTATCAACATTAAAAAATCACTCCAATAGTAAGTCAATTGCTTGAAAAAAATGAGTCATTCTAGGGGATTATCAAGCCTTTATATAATATTCATTATGTATAAATATTTTTAAACATATTGAATTTAAATACTAATGGGTAGTCAGGAATTCCATATCTTTCTTTTTTTGGTCTATGTCTTTATTTTTATATTTATTAAACAATTTAGGGCCCTGTTTACTAAGCAGTGTTAGAAGCACGCTAGTGTTTTTATTGCATGCTAAGCATTAGCATGTGCTGTATAGATGCCCATAATATTCCTATAGGTGTCTACCCAGTGCATACTAATTTTTAGCACGCGCTAAAAACTACCACTACTACTTATCATTTCTATAGCGCTACTAGACATACACTATTGCACCTTAGTAAACATGGCCTTTAATATACCATTCACCTTCCCAGATCAGAGCAGTGAACAAAACTTAAACCAAATAAAATAAGGTAGAAAAGAACTCCCATCAATTAAAAGGAAAGACCTAAACTACATAGGGATTTCTTGTAATTTCTGATAGCTTGTCTCATCAATTTATGATTCTATTTTCATTTTATTTTGTTCTTTACTCTGCATAACTACCACATCCCCCATCTGTCCTCTTTATAACTATGTAATTGTGCTTCCTAGTTGTTTTAAAGCATTTCATTTAGCCATTGTCAAAGTTGACATATTTTATTTTCAATTCATATGCAGATACCTCATTCGAAGTTAGATATTTAAAGGTTAATAATGGTTCATTCAGTTCTTGCCTGAGGGTAGATAACATGGCTGAGCCCACCATATGAGCAAAAATAAAAAGGGGGTAAGAGAGGGGTAGGGAGTAAGATTGGGTGGTGAAGGAGGGAGTGTGAGGAGGGGATAGGGTTTGTGGGTAGTCAGTGATCGGATGGTGGGAAAAAGGAGGTATATTTCTGTGCCTGGAGGTGATAGGAGGAACTCAAAGGATCTTGTGCATTTTCACAAAGACAATGTGGTAGAAATGGAGCAAGATAGTGAGAAGGCAGGAAATTTCTGTGGAATTTTGTCTGAGGAATTTTTTTTGTCTGAGATATTGTTACAGTCTTGGCTGTTTGTTTAGATATAGGAAGTTGTGGGGAGAGGTGAGAAAGAGGGTCAGTTGTGCAGGCCTTCTCCATGTCTGATACTCATCATGCCAGGGTGTCCTCTACAGTACTCATATTTTTGAGTGTTGCTGAGGTATGGCATAACAATATTCTTTAAGTTTTAAGCAGGCCCAGTGTGTTTGAAGGGTCTGGTCTGGTGGTGGTACCTGGAATGTGGCCATGGTGGGTACTAGGTTTGCAGCATCAGTGTGGTTTGAGGTGGTCTCTGAGCTGCAGGAGGCCAGTATAGTTGTGTGGACAAGTCTTGCTCACATTTTCTACCCCAGTGCATTTGCAAGGTCTGCTCTTGCAGTGGTCCTTGGCAGCATGGGGCTGCTGCAGCATCAGTGCATGAGGAAGTCTCCTTACTAGAGGAGTCTGGCACTGTTGAGTGGATTGAGCCCTTTTCATGTTTGACTGGGTCTTTAGGGCAGTGCTACTTCAGCTTATGTGGGGATAGGGGGAGGGGGAGGGACAGTAGTGGTGACATGCTGCTGGGCTGTTTGTTAGGCAGAAGCCTTAGGGTATTAGCATATTCTGATTGAGTCAGTAGTTCTTTCTTGCTGGTGCTGAGTGAGTGGTGCTGTGATGTTTTTGGTTGGTGGGTAGTATGCTTAGGTGGGTTAATGGTAGGTCTTGTGGTTCTTTTCTTTAGGGAAGGTCCCCCCCCTCAAGGGGTGTATAAGTGAGGTTAGGTACTGCAGGTGATGTTGCAAGTTTTGTGGGGATTATGGCTCCCAGGAAATCTTCTGTAACTGATGACTGGAGTGCATAGGAATGGGTAAATTGGTTCTGGTATAGCATCGGTCTGATAGGGTAGTTGCTAAGGAAGGTTCAAACAGCACTAGGATGGTGGGCTTGGGGGCAGGCATGGGATTAAAATATTGGGGTTAGTGCTAGATCCCAGCATGGCAAATCTGGGGTATCCAGCGGCTGGAGCAGTGTGCATAGTTTTCTAGAAGAGAAGGCTTTGGCCAGACAACTGTCTGACTGAGATGACTGCCCATTATTTAGATATTTTTTTTCCTTTGGGAGTTCAGTATAGACTTCACAATGCTCACAGTTAATGAGTGCTTTATACTGTGTAGCAAGAGAACTAGGGATACCATTAATGGAGGAAAATTCTGAAAGAACCAGTTACAAATTGGTGTTTCTGGATGTGGAGCTGGATTTGGGTTGAGTGGAGTTCAGTCTCCTGCTGCAGAACGTGCCTGAATTGCAGAAGGCTATTTCTGTGGATTGTGGAAAGATCAAGTTGAACTTGAAGGAAATTCAGTCTCTAGTGGGGAACTTTAATTTCACTGCACAGATGATTGCATTTTGCTTTGTTATGAAGGGGTCTGCTTAAGAAGCATTTTGTTGTGTGTCTTACACGCACAGTGCAGGATGGTTTTCAGTTATTGGACAAGTTTCTAGATCAGTTTAATGAAGTATGGGAATGGCATTGAGATTGTTTACTGATGCTTCAGGTGGTATTGAATTTAGAATTTACTTGGGGGGGGGGGGGGGGGGGGAGTGTTATGTGCAACCTTAACCAGCTTAGTCAAAATAAAGGTGCTACAGCAAGACTGAGGATTTGTAGGAATATTCCCAATATGGGTGGCCTTAGAAATTTTTGAGTAAAAGACTGAAGAATAAATGAGTAATATTGCAGTGATAAATAGACAGTCTCTGCATTGCCACTTGTTGATTGAGCATTTAACAGAGCTGAGTTGAATCTGAATATGACACTGTCAGAAAGGTATGTCCCTGGGGTATCTGATGAGATTGCTGATGCTCTTTCTTAATTTTAGTGAATCCATTTTCAAATGTTGTCTTCTGCTATGTATGGTGCTCCAATGGAGATGACCAAGAAACTGTTGACAAATTTTTGGGAATCTTTGGTTCATTGTTTTGGAGTGCATTGGCCCCAGTATTTGGAAAGCATATAAAACTGCATGGATTTGATTTCAGTAATTCCTTGAGCACCAGGATTGGAAAGGATATTTCCTGCTTCTAGAGTAGTGAGTGGTGGAGTTTATTATTTTTGCTAGATTGATGATTTGGTCATATGGGATGGTAGTTCAGTTACTGGCAATGATTGTCTTTGTTTTCAAAATTAAAATGGATGTAGTGACCCTACTTCTTCTTTTTTGGTGAACAAGGTGATATGTGAGTATGCTTATTGTGCAAAGTTGTGTCACCTGTGTCCTGTGCAATTACCTCATGTAAAACACGTGGAGGGGCATAATCGAATGGGGGCCCAAGTTTTCCTGAGGGCATCCTTGCAGGACGTCCTCAGGAAGGGGCGGGGAAACCCATATTATGAAACAAGATTGGTGTCCATCTTTCGTTTCGATAATACGTTAGGGACGCCCAAATCTTAACATTTAGGTCAACCTTAGAGATGGTCGTCCCCGGTTTTCAGCGATAATGGAAACCGAGGACGCACATCTCAGAAATGACCAAATCTAAACCATTTGGTCATGGGAGGAGCCAGCATTCATAGTGCACTGGTCTCCCTCACATGCCAAGCCACCAACCGGGCACCCTAGGGGGCACTGCAGTGGACTTCACAAATTTCTTCCAAGTGCATAGCTCCCTTACCTTACCCGAACCAAAATGGAGTTACCGTCCGGCTACTGTGTGGCTCTTGCAGTGATTCCATTTTTGGCGCGCATCCAATACACGCTGCCAAAAAATAATTTTTATTGTCAGACGTGTGTATTGGACACGCACCATGGCATTTGAAGTGCGTAGGTCATTACCGCCCGGTTACCGCTTGAGACTTTACTGCTAGGTCAATGACTGGTGGTAAGGTCTCAGACCCAAAATGGATGCACAACAATTTTCATTTTGCCGTACGTCCATTTTCAGCTAAAATAAAAAAGACATTTTTTGCAGGTGCACTGAAAAATGATTCTGCACACAACCAAAATATGTGCCTACAATACTGCAGGCCATTTTTTAGTACACCTTAGTAAAAGGACCCATTTGTATTTATCTACATTAAATTTCATCTGCCATTTACAGCAGCAAAAAATGTGTTATACCGGGTTGCAATGAAGAGTCCTGCGGTAATTTAGGGATGTGTATGTGCTACCCATGTGCTAAAATATAACATTTGTTTTTTAGCACTGGGGCAGGTCTGGGGACAGAAAGTGGGAATCCCATGAGCTAATCGGCATTCACTAACAAGAAAATTAGCATATGATCATTTATACAAAAAATAGGAAAATCAGCTATTTTACCTCAGAGACAAAAATGGCCTTAGTACGTGGGAATTACCCACTTTTTACCGCTGTTTTATAAAACAGCCCGTTAATCACCTCACTCATTGTTCCCATTTCCAGATCATTTATAAATATTTTATACAGCACCAGTTTCATTACAGATGCATTGAACACTCCACTATTCACTTTCCTCCATTGAGAGAATGGCCATTTAACCTTTTTCTTTTATGTATTAACCAGTTCTCAGTCCACAACAGAACACTGCCTCCTTCCCACAGATTTTTAATTTTCTCAGAAATCTCTCAAGGGGGACTTTGTCAAAAGCTTTCTGAAAATCAGGATACATTACATCAATTGACTCATCTTTATCCACATGTTTATTCATGCCTTCAAATAAAATGAAGCAAATTGGTGAGGCAAGATGTCTTTTGGCTGTATTCATGTTAACTTCTTTCCCATTAAATCATGTTTGTCTGTGTGTTCAGTCACTTCATTCTTTATAATAGTTTCTATCGTTTTATCTGGCACTGTAATTGCCCAGACCATCCCTGGAACCCTTCTTAAAAAAATTGTCATGACATTGACAACTCTCCAATCTTCAGATACTATGGACAATTTTATTGATATGTTACAATGAAACAGCAGATCAGTAATTGCACATGTGAGTTCTTTCCATACCATGGGGTGTATACTATCTATCTATCTATCTATCTATCTATCTATCTATCTATCTATCTATCTATCTATCTATCTATCTATCTATCTATCTATCTATCTATCATGCAATGAAATTAAATTAAAAGAAAGCAACAATAACTGCCATTCTTATTTTCCAAAAGCCCACATTAAGAGAAAAGATAAAAAGCCATTTATCTAAAATAACATAATAATACCAAGACAACTAGTGAAAATTCACTATCAAGCAAGCCTAAATAAAACCAATCTACCCCCAAAATCTCAAGCTTTCTCATGTTCCAAAATAAATTTACGTCTTATTCCGAGGTGCATCAATCATCTACATGGATAAACAAACAAAAAAGGAATCACCAAAAGCAACTACTCTGGTTTTCAACAGAAAAAAATGTTTTCTACACATTTGAGTGATTCTTGTCACAGCTGAAAAAACTTCTATAGTTCGCCAACAGAACACAACTTTTTTAACTTTAAAGTAAGATTTCAGTATCAATAATATTTTTCTTTCAGAGGGAAATCACTAAAAAAGTAGCTCTAGAGGAAATAATATCTTGAGTGTCTTCTAAAAAATATGTTAATTCCCCTATTCCAATACCAGGTATTGTATCAGCAGCTTCTTTATTACACCCTCCCATGGAAACTGTCAAATAAGAACATTTCACAAGGAAATAGAGTACACGTTTTCTAGCTTTACAGTCTGTAGATGCTGTTCAGCTGATATTAAAGAAGTAATAGGAAGATTCAAAAACGTAAATAATTAGCATGCAATTGATTTTCAATAGAGTCTATCTTATGATGCAGTGTACTATCCTTTCCCACTGAACCTTGTACAGATTATAAAGTCTTAACCTGATTTTGCATTAAACTAAAGGAAACAGTTGAAATAGGGATGGACCACTGTTTTCCAATAAAGGAGAGAAGAGGCACTAGAGATCAAGTGTCAGTTAAAAGATACTCTATTTATCAACAAACCAAACAAAAATAATCAAACCAATTGTAAGAGGACCCATAATTAGAAAAGAAAAACCTTATTTACCAATTGTCAATCTAAAACTCAAAGGGCCCTGTTTACTAAGCCATGCTGTAGGCATGCTAACCTTTTAGTGCTTGCGTTAAAAAGTTTGTGCTCCTACAGCGCGGCTTAGTAAACGGGCCCAAAGTGTCACGGTATCCTGGTATCTCAGGTTTCAATTCTCTGAGGGGTCCTTTTACTAAGGTGCGCTGAAAACTGGCCTGTGCTGGTGTAGGCACATATATTGAGAGCGCACAGGTCCATTTTTCAGCGCACCTGCAAAAAAAAGGCCTTTTTTGAGGCCAAAAATGGATGTGCGGCAAAATTAAAATTGGTGCGCATCCATTTTGGATGCATGAGACCTTACCACCACCCATTCACTTAGCGGTAAGGACTCATGCATTAACCGGGTGGTAATCATCAGCACACGTACAATGCGAATTACTGCCCGGTTAGCACCACATGCATGTAGGCGTCTGTGTGGTTTATTAAAAGGGCCCTTGAGATGGGTCTTTACACTTAAAAACCCACTTCCTTCTCTCTCAAAAAAAGGAGGAATTAAATTATTAATAATAGAATTAAAATTAAAAGATATAAGAAGAGTAAAGATGTTACACTGTATTGATTCATAATGAGTTCTTTATTAAACATCAAATGTCATTAAATAAAAGTGAATTATTATTTTAGTTAAGGTTGGAGTTAAATATGAAAAAATGTATTCAGGAATTGAACATCTCATTAAATAACTTTTGTTATAAAGGACTGAAAAGTAATCTTCCATGAAACTTGTATAAATTCACATGACTAAAGAATTAAACGTTAGTTCTAAACTTATACAGGTAAGTATCTTTAAAAATTTCCTTTCAGGTAAGTATTTTGTTTGTTTCATCTTATAGTCTTTTTGTCACGTGGTCTTTTTGTTTTATAAGTGTACTAGTAAAAAAGGCCCGTTTCTGACTCAAATGAAACGGGCGCTAGTAAGGTTTTCCTCGGAGTGTGTATGTTTGAGAGAGTGTGTGTGAGAGTGACTATGTGAGAGAGACAGAGTGAATGTGCGAGTGTGTGTGTGTGTGTGACATAGAGTGAGAGTGTGTGTATGAGAGTGTGTGAGAATGAGAGTGTGTGTGTGAGAATGAGAGGGGGCAGTGGTGGCGGCGTGGCCCCCCTCCCTCCCCCTCCCAGTTCCAAGGTTTCCCCCTCTCCCTCCGCCTTTCAGGGTCATCGCCCCCCTCCCCCTCCGCCTTTCAGGGTCCATCCCCTCCCACGTTCAGGGTCCCTCCCTCCCTTCCACCCCCCATCCCTTCCTTCCACCCCCTCCCTCTCCTTTTAAAAAGGCTGCTGTGACTGGAGCTTTCATCCAAAAAAAGAAATAGTTCTGAAAACGAAGGCGAAAGAGATTTTTAACCATGGTCTCCTAAACTGAATATTCCCGTCACATGCATATTATAAATCTCGATCCTTATAACGCCTATCTGCTAACGCCGCTCCTCGCACTCCACATTGTCATTCCACAGCTCCTTCGGCAGTGGCGGGAGCCACAAATGTTCTCTTCCACCGCTGCTAATGTTGTCTTCGTGACCGGAGTGCCCTCCCCACAGCCATTTAGGCTGCCTGTTTGGAGCTCCAAGTGTCTCAGTCGTCCCCTCCCTCCCCTCTTCCAAATGCTCCCTCCCTGCTGCCTTTCTTTTCGTCCGGCACCCTGTTCCTTTCGCCCCTCCTCCGTCTCTGGCATTGTACGTGATATCCGCCTGGGAGGGGGGCGACGCATGCGCAGAACAGCTGAGCTACGGAGCCTAGCAGACGAAGACCAAGGAGCCACGGTCTTAGCCAGCAAGATGAATGGAACGTTGGAGGTGCGTTTTATTATATAGGATTTCATTCAGTCTTATAATGTGATGTTTATGTGTGCAATGGTGAATCAACATATTTGTCTTCAAACTTCTCAATTTCTTTTCGGCGTTGGGGCCGGTCCTTCTTCTTTTTCTTCTTTTAGATGCTGATGACTCTCTGTACCTGTGACTATCTTTATAGAAAATAAAATAAACTATGTGTGTGTAAGTTAAATTTATGTTCCTGTCAGAATCTGGATTCCTGTACTGTATAAACTCTAACTTTCAGAAATAAAAATAATGATATCAACCCCTCTACTAAGTTTCCTATATTATTCTTTACTTAAAGCCCCTATTTTTAATCTATCCATCTTCTGTTGGAACTGGATTCATCAGAGAATTTTCCTTCCTCCACAGTCAATTTTCACATTCACCACAATCAATCCTCACTAAACTTAATCGATAAGTTTCAGTAATTTCAGAACTGGTTAATATTTTCCTTGGAGTACTGTGAATGGAAAATCATTTACAGCAAATCCAGAAAAGAAATATTTATTTACTAATACCTTTAACCTAAGTTCAGTCAGAAACCATCATTCTCTGACCCACAGGTGATCTCACCTCAGATTATAGTTTTCTCTTTTGTATAAATTACTTCAGGGAATTTTATAAGAACTATATTCACCTTCTATGGAATGGAGTTTTGTTCTATGAATCAAAATCCTGAGATACTTTCAATGTTTCAATGTTGACTTCCTATTTTAAAATGTCAGCTCAGTTTTTTTTCTTTTCTTACACTGACAACTTTCACAGTCTTTCTGTAATTCCTCAGAATCTACAGAATATTCCTATCTTTTTAAATTCAGAGGAAATTAATAAGTAATCTATATTCAATTCTCAAAAAATTATTCTACAGTTTACTTTCAGTGGTGTACCAAGGGGGGGGCGGTGGGGGCGCTCCGCCCCGGGTGCACGCCGCTGGGGGGGTGCCGTGCGCCTGTTGGCTCTTTGTTTTCATGCTCCCTTTGCCCTGGAACAGGTTACTTCCTGTTCCGGGGCAGAGGGAGCATGAAAACGAAGAGCCGACAGGCGCACGGCACCCCCCCCCCCCCAGCGGCATGCACCCAGGGGGGATTCTTTCGCCAGGGGGGCGTCACGCTGTTCCGGGGGGGGCGCTGCACCCGGGGGGCGGGGCGCATCGGCGATCCTCCCTGGGTGTCAGCCCCCCTAGGAATGCCACTGGAGAGAACAACCTTTTATTTTAGAGAAAAGAACCAAATGTTCCTACTAAACACTTTTATCAAGCACACATTCACTTTTATTAGCTCTCTTCACTGATAATGTTACTGCACATCACACTGTCGCACATATCCCCGCAGCCACTCAGAGGCCACAGCAAGGCCTAGCAACACCAGGGTCTCTCCAAAATGCCCCAGTCAATGCTCTACATCTTGATGTCCAAATGCAATATACAGCACGCAACTCTGATGATGATGACGGCAGCAGTAAATGGAGAGAGACAACAACAAAAATGCTATGTGGAAACGAATGCCATGCAAGGAATCAGAAGTTTCCTCTTTCTCTTTTCTGTATTATTTCTCTTCAGCACTATTCCACTGATTCAGAGGAACATCCAGGTTTCTGATGCTAAGCGATACTTGACTTTCAAGATCTGGTCTCTTCCTCACAGCCAGATCAGCTGGAAAACTTCTGATTGCAACTTGAATAAAGTCAATAATATTTGTCTGATGCAATCGAGGAATATGCGTTGGGAGAGCAGGAGTCAGAAGTTTCCTCTTTGTCTTCGGCATAAGATAAAAACTAGCAAATGGCAATAAGCCTGAAAATTCAAAGCACCAAGACAGAGCCTTACTCAACATGTTCTACTAAAGCCATCTTGTTCACCCACACCTTATTAATTATTAATTAATCTGTGGTCAATATTCTGGCAATATACATGTATAATTGATTTTTATAGTGTGAGAAGATGGTGCAAGTGCCAATAATAAGGTGACCTCAATTTTGCCTGAGGGCAGATAACATGACCGACCCTACTACATAGCACAAAGCAAAGAAGGATAAAACCATTCATAGATGGAACAAACCACGGATAGAACAAAAAGTGGAATCAATATAGGAACCAGATGATTCTTTATTGCCAGCAACCATAGTATTGGGAGGACCTAACACAGCTGTGTTTCAGCATAATCATATGCCTGTGTTAGGGGTCAAAACAAAATTTCGCTTTAAGATATCAATAAAATGAATCAATAGCTGGTTCTAAATACACTTACTCCTTAAAGAATGATATAAATGTAGCACAGCAAGTGATGGTGCTAGATATGCTGCTCAGCACAAAACACCAGTACAATACTATAGTTGCTGGCAATAAAGAATCATCTGGTTCCTATATATGCTTAGTGACTCAACTTTTTGTTCTATCCATGGTTTGACCCTACTACAAAGTAACATAGTAGATGATGGCAGATAAAGTCATGTACTGTCCATCCAGTCTACCCAACAAGATAAACTCATAGCATAAGGTATGATGTGATACTACATATGTATACTTGATCTTGATTTGTCCTTGCCATTTTCAGGGCACAGACTGTATAAGCAGTGGTGTGCTGGTAAATTTTTAACAAAAGGCTCTCTCCCCATCCACCTCTGCGCACCCCCCCCCCCCCCCCAAATTGCATAGCTGACTATACTCTCCAGGAAAAACAAAATGTAAATACTCCCAGGTTCCAATCTAATTCATGTTTAATGTGGGATATAATGTCATAAATAGATAGAAACTCTGAACGTTGAGCCGCTGATTCCATAACATGTCTGTTTTAGAAGCCCACACCTCATGGTCTAGAACATTTCCATCACTCCCCAGCCCCATCCCACCTCTGGGTCCAGCAATCTCCATCTCCCTCCAGCCCCACTTTCAATCCAGGCTCCAACACATCTCACTCTTATCCCCCCCCCCCCCCCATGAGTCCAACATATCTTTGTTCCTCATCGCCCTTCTTGAGTTTAGCATCTATCTCTGTCACCCTCACACTTCCCCCAGTAAAATTTGCCTCTGATCATCACTGCTGGCAGAGGCAGCCTTTCATCAGCTCCTTCCCTCTGCTGGTTCCTGCCTTCACAGAAGCAGGAAGTTACCTCAAAAGGAGGGACCGGCTGAGGGAAAATCCTGATGTCGGCATGAGCAATGTGTTGAGAAAAGCTGCCACTGCCAATGAGGATCAGAGGCAAATTTCCCAGGGAGGGGAGGGGAAGGGTGATAGATGGATGGAGATGCTCAATTCAGTAAATGTGGGGAGAGGGAGAGTGACGCTGACTGGATCCAGCAAGAGAGAGAGAGGAACTGCCAGCAGGGACAAAACCTAGGCACCAGGTCAGATTTTTTAGGCACTGTGGCAACCTTACATCTGGGATTTGTTGAGCCCTGAGTTAGAGGATCCATTAGATTCCAACAGTAAAAAAAAAAGAAATACATACATTTTCCTTATTTAAATGCAAAGATTTCAAAATATACATGGGGTGACCATTGGAGAGCTTTAATACAGTTGGAGTAGAGATGGATTTATCAATTGTAGACTATCCAACTTATTTTCGAAAGAGAAAGACGTCCATATTTCGACCCAAATCGGGAGATGGGTGTCTTTCTCCCTTGCTCCCAAATCGGTATAATCGAAAGCCGATTTTGGGCGTCTTCAACTGCAATCTGTTGTGGAAACGGGCAAAGTTGATGAGCGCATGTCGGAGGTGTGGTGAAGGCGGGACTGGGACGTGTTTATTGGCCGAGGAGAAATGGGCGCCCTCGGCCGATAAGGTGGACCCAGGCCCATCCCCCCACTACCTGTTACTTGTAGTGGTAAATGGGAGTGCTCCAAACCACCTCCAAAACCCACTGTTCCCACATCTAGGTGCCCCCCTTCAGCCATAAGTGCTATGGTACTGGTGTAGAGTTGTGGGGAGTGAATTTTGGGGGGCTCAGCACCCAAGTGAAGGGAGCTATGGACTTGGGAGGTATTTTACTTTTTTTTTAAATTGTTACAAGTGCCTCCTAGGGTGCCCAGTTGGTGTCCTGGCATTTGAGGGGGACCAGTGCACTACGAATCCTGGCCCCTACCACGACCAAATGCCTTGGATTTGTTCGTTTTTGAGTTGGGCACCTTCGGTTTCCATTATCGCTGAAAAACGAAACCGCCCAGCTGAAATCCACACAAATCCGATGCATTTGCCCGGCACAAACCGTATTATCGAAAAAAAAGATGGACGCCCATTTTTTTCAAAAATATGGTCTGTTTCCGTCCCTTCACATACCCGTTCTCGGAGATAGACGCTCATGGAGATGGGCGTTCGTGTTCGATTATGCCCCTCCACAGAACCTTAAATAGATATATAGACTGGAATGTTTTATGATAAAGCCATCTTGCTGAGCGCCAATAATGACTTTCAGAACACCATCATCTGTTCAAGGATTGATTGATTGAAATCTAAAGGAATGTCTCATAGAAAAGTCAAGTTAAACACCAATTACAAATACATGCCAATAAGAGTGTATTGTGTTGTGAATTGCCCTGCCTGTCTTGTCAAAATTAAGACATTTTACCCATGTGGTCACTATTATGTCTGAAGCATTACAGCACAAAATGGAGGCCTTTATCAGAATTTGGAAGTTGCTGAGATTGAATAAAGATGAGTGCTATAAGATAAATGTATTAACATAACGTGGAGGGGCATAATCGAACGCCACCGGTCAAATAGCTGGCCAGCCATCTTCGGGGCTGGCGCCGTAAGTGGGCGGAGCCAACCATATTTTTGAAAAAGATGGCTGCCTATCTTTTTCTTTGCTAATACAGTTGGGCCCAGCCAAATGTCAGAGTTCGCCGGGTTTGAGATGGCCAGCATCGGTTTTCAGCCATAATGGAAATAATGCCAGTGATCTCAAACCCAGCGAAATTCAAGGCATTTGGTTGTGGGAGGAGCCAGCATTTGTAGTGCACTGGCCCCCCTCACATGCCAGGACACCATCTGGGCACACTAGGGGGCACTTCTAAAAATTAAAAAAAAATAGCTCCCAGGTGCATATCTCCCTTCCCTTAGTTGTTTAGCCCCCTAAATCCCCCCCCCCCAAAACCCACTCCCCATAACTCTACACCATTACCATAGCCCTAAGGGGTGCAGGGGGCACCTACATGTGAGTACAGTGGGTTTTGGAGGGTTCCCATTTACCACCACAAGTGTAACGGGTAGGGGGGGGGGTGGCCCTGGGTTCTCCTTTCTGAAGTGCACTGCACCCACTAAAAACTGCTCCATGGACCTGCATACTGCTGTCATGGAGCTGGGTATGACATTTCAGGCTGGCATAGAGGCTGGCAAAAACATGGTTTTTTTTGTGGGTGGGAGGGGGTTGGTGACCACTAGGGGAGTAAGGGGAGGTCATCCCCTATTCCTTCCGGTGGTCATTTGGTCAGTTGGGGCTCCTTTTTGAAGTTTGGTCGTGAAATAAAAGGGACCAAGTAAAGCCGGCGAAATGCTTGTCAAGCCTGGCTTTTTTTTTCCATTATCAGGCGAAGCCGGCCATCTCGTGAGCACGCCCCCATCCCGCCCCTGTCCCGCCTTCATTACCCTACCGACACGCCCCCTTGATGTTTTACCTGCTCCGCGACGGAAAGCAGTTGAACCTGGCCAAAATCGGCTTGTGATTATACCGATTTGACCGGGTTCAGGAGATCACCGGCCATCTCCCGATTTGTGTCGGAAGATGGCCAGCGATCACTTTTGAAAATGAGCTGGATAGTAACATAGTAAATGATGGAAGATAAAGACCTGTACGGTCCATCCAGTCTGCCCAAGATAAACTCATTTACATGGTAAGCGATACTAAATGTTACATTTTAGAATGAGAAGTTTCTTAACCCATGATTATACTTTCATGCCTTGAGACAAGTTAGAGCTTTCAGCAGATTGGGTATTCACAAGGGTAAACAAAAGCTCCTGTATGAATTCTATTCCATGAAAGAAAGCAGACACCTTTTCTTTATAGAATACTAGTATAGCAATGCAAATATATATGAATATTTTTGGTGTGACCACTTATATCAGCTACAGAACTGGTGTGAATGCTTGTTACTAGAATGCTAAAAATAAAACACATGTAAATTATAGCAGTTCAAAGAGTGTTTTTATCAAACTACTGTAGAAAGTGGCCAGCACTTGGGTTTGCCAGGTGAAAAATGGTCATGGTCGGGTCTTTTTAAATGGTCATGCGCTAATTTCCCCATTAATGTGTGGCCATTACCACCGGGAGCCCTTGCCACCATTTATTTAGGAGGCAGTAAGGGCTCCCACACTACTTCTGCAGTAATCACAGGCATGCCTAATCTCCGCCTCCAGACATGCCTTCATGGCAAAAAAATCAAAAAATATTTCTTACTGTGGGAGTAGCACATGATGCTGCCCAAACTACCATAGGACGCCTTAGCTCTTCCCATGATAGTGCCCTGTTATCATGTGGTATGCCTGCATTAGGCCTACTGCAGCTTAGTAAAAGGGCCCCTGTAATTTACATGCATTATTATCATAGCCGCCGAGAGGGGACGGGGGGGGGGGGGGGGGGGGGGCAAAATTCCCCAGGCCTCCAAAGGGGGCCCGGTGCTGCAAAAATTCCCCAGGCCTCCAAAGGGGGCCCGGTGCCGCAGTCCCACCCACCCTCCATCGTCGACCGTCTACCCCCTGCATTGAAATCGTAGTCTCACCTCCGTGAAAGCAGCGCTGCAGGCAGTAGAACACCTCCCTTTGGCCCTCCCTGTGTCCCGCCCTCATCTGATGTAATTTCAATGCAGGGGGCCCGGCCTGGTGGCGGACGGAGGGGAGGAGCGGCGGCGGTGACCTCAGAGGATGTAGGGTGGAGCAGTGGCTGCGGCGATCTCGGGGGGGAGCGGTGGCAACCTCTGGGGGGGTGGAGGGGGAGCGGCGGTAACAACCTCGGGGGGCGGGGTGGCGAGGGTGGCAGGGGTGGGGCCCGGGGGAGGCCTTGCCCCGGGCCCGGCCCAGTCTCTCAGCGGCCCTGATTATTATGCATCCCATATACACTCCGGTCACTCTGCCCATGTGTATGCCCACCTTCAAGTTATGCACCATTGTATTTAAGCATCATATAAAATAGTGGTAACATGAATATGTTTATTACACAAGTATGTCCATATATATGCATGCATTTGTTGATATTGTAGTCATTTATGTTGGATTATTTGTAGTAAATAATTAGCAGATTTTAGTACACACAGCTTCAGCTTTAGAAATGTTAATTTCTTTTCTTCATCTCTCTCACATTCACCCCAGAATAATTCACTGCTGAGTCACTTTAAAGTTGAAGTAACAAAACATCTGTTTACTCACAGTTTGTTGTTAGATTATAATCAGACAGGCTTATATATACATAACACTATACATTTGTATTATCAGCTCTTTCCATGTGCTTAGATGGTAATGGATGCTCACACCATGGATCCTCTCAGGTTAGGAGAGAACATGAGCTCCATGTGCTGTGCCTGACCCCCACAGGAAGTTGCATAGCTGTGTGACCTCTCTAAGTAATTCACATCAGAGGTCACAGAGTAATCACAGAGAAATAATAGGTGACAGGCAATGCATGTAAAATACAATAAATTCCAACAAACCCCTTCTCATGCATAACTGTCATGCAATTATTTATTCATACAAAGTCCAAGCTTTATTCGCAGATTCACAAAATGTTCTCTGGGTAGCGGTTTGGTCATGATGTCAGCTGTCATTTCACTGGTGTGACAATAGTGTAGACTGATGACCCCTTCTTTCGCCAACTCTCGCACGTTGTGGTATTTCGTTGCGATGTGCTTGGTGCGTGACTGAACCTTGTCATTCTGTGACAGTCGGATGCAGCTCTGATTATCTTCCACTATCTGGATTGGTCTCTTTTCAGCTATTCCAAAATCCAGCAAAAGTTTTTCAATCCACATCAGTTCTCTGCATGCTTCCGATACAGCCACATATTCAGCTTCTGTAGAAGACAGACTCACAATACTTTGTTTATGACTGGCCCATGAAATTTGTACATTTCCATACATAAACACATATCCACTTGTGGATTTATAATCAGAATGATCCCCTGCCCAATCTGAATCACAGTAACATATTAGTTTTGGATTACTATTGGCTGAAATCTTTAATTTACAATCAATGGTACCTTTTAAATACCTTACCATCCTTTTAACTGCAGTCCAATCTGATTTGGTAGGTGAGCTGACCCTTCTGCTCAAAATTCCTACTGCATTTGCTATATCAGCCCTGTATGTGGTAGTTAGATATAAAAGCTTACCTATGGCTGATCTATATTGGATGTTATCTGGTAAAGGTTCTCTTACTGTTTCATCCTTCAGAAAATCAGTGATCATGGGAGTGCTTACAACTTGGGCATCTTGCATACCTAAACTTTCAATAAGCTCATTTATTTTCTGCTTCTGGCTTAGAAGATAAGAACCATCATTTTGTTTCTCAATTTCTATACCAAGATAGTATGACACATTACCAAGTTCTTTTATCTCAACATTCAGGTTTAAACATTTTACAATGTCCTTGTACTCTTGCTCACTTTCGCTTGCAATGAGCAGATCATCAACAAAAGCTAAAATGTATGCATATTGTCCATTTCTGCACCTAGTGTACAAACATTTATCTGCTTCACCTTGCTTAAATCCTAAATTTGTCAATATTTCATGCAATTTGTCATTCCAACATTTTGCACTTTGCTTTAATCCATAAAGACCTTTGTTTAATTTACACACTAGCTGTCTTTGTTTTGTATTTATGAAACCTGTTGGCTGTTCCATGTACAAGTTTTCAGTTATATCTCCATGAAGAAATGCTGTTTTCACATCAATGTGGTTGACTTGCATGCCTTTTGAGACTGCAATGCTCAGAAGTGTTCTAATTGTCGTGTGTTTCACTACAGGTGCAAACACTTCATCAAAATCTTCTCCATATTTTTGAAGATATCCCTTTGCGACTAATCTGGCTTTATACCTTTCCACTTTTCCTTGTGCATTCCTTTTTAACTTGAATACCCATTTGCATCCTATAGCTTTCTTGCCAGGAGGTAATTTTGTAAGAATCCAAGTATTATTTTTATCCAATGCATCAATTTCTTCTTGTGCAGCTTTATGCCATTCAGCAGCTTCTTCTGCTGGCATTTTCTCAATCTCATCCCATGTTAAGGGCTCTTGAGCTTCTGCTGACTTTGTTAGGTAAGACAGTCTTGGGGGTGGAACACCTTTGTTTTCCCTGGATGAGCGTCTGACAACAGGTTGGTCTGACCTTTCCGCATCCTCAAAATCTGAGAGTTCTTCTCCAATTGATTCCCCTTCTCCAACTGTACTGTCTTCTTCAATGATCCTTTCTGTGTCTGCTTCCTCTGCCTGTTCCTCGTTAGATACAGGTGAGTTGCTTTCAGACATCTGCCTTGGTATGGCATTTATATACACTGGCATGTCTATTATGGTTCTAGTTTCATATTCTGGATGATAAGGCTCATCTGGGATAATCCAGCCTTTATCAACCTTTTTGTTTTCATCAAAATATGTAACATGTCTTATGCCAACAATGCCAGTTTTCAGATTCAAAATTCTATATCCTTTGTGTCCTGGAGCATAGCCAACTAAAATGCCCCTTTCTGTTGTGGAATCCAGCTTATGCCTTCTTTGCTTTGTTACATGAGCATATGCTGTACTTCCAAATGTTCTTATGTGTGACAGGTTTGGCTTCCTACCATGCCATGTCTCATGTGGTGTGCGCTCAGCGCCTTTAGTTGGCATTCTGTTTTGTAGGTACACTGCTGTGAGAATGGCTTCCCCCCATAGTCTTTTAGGGAGATTGCTATCTGACAGCATACATCTGGTCATTTCCACAAGTGACCTAAATTTTCTCTCTGCAACAGAATTTTGCTCTGGTGTATAAGCTACTGTTGTGATATGCTGAATGCCTTCTTGTTCTAGAAATGTGCGCATGCTTTGTGAAGTGAACTCACCACCATTGTCGGTCTGAAGAACCTTTGGTTTTCTTTCAAATTTATTGCTCACCATGGCTACATATTTCTTCAGCATGTCTGTGACTTGACTTTTTTCTTTCAGCAAATAGGCCACACAATATCTAGAGAAATCATCCAAGAATATTAGCACAAATCTGTTATTTCCCAATGATGGGATATTAAACGGTCCACATAAGTCACTGTGTATTAAGTCCAGTACTTTATTACTCCTATTTCCTGTGTATGCAGGAAATGAGGGTCTCACACCTTTTTGAGTAACACAGTCTATGCATTTCTCCATTTTACCAGCATCTGCACTTATCTGAATGCCGGTGGCTAGTTGCTTACTGTAAAGATCCTGGATCACCTTAGAATCACGATGTCCCAGGCGACGGTGCCAGATTTCCGGACTACATTTACCATCATTCTTCCTTACTTGCGCCATATGTGAGGCTTCACCTGAAATGCTCAGTTTATAAACATCATTATGCATAAAAGCTTCAGCATACACTTCATCATTTTTAGAGATTGTGCACTTACTGTTTTCAAAATGAATCACAAATCCCTTCTTATCTAATGTAGATACACTAAGCATATTACAAACTGCTTGGGGAATATACAAGACATCACTTACAGGAATTTCTTTAACTTCATTAGACACTTTGCATTTTAAGAATCCAATGCCTCTTGCTTGGATCTTAGCAGTCCCTGCGTTTGCAGTTTTAAGAATACCTTCTTCTTGACACATTTCCTGAAAGAAATCCTTAGAATTGGTTAAATGGCATGTGCTCCCCGAATCCAAAATCCAAGTACTTTCATTTGAATTATTATTTACCATAGTCAAAGATTTTTCTGCCATTAGAAAGCCCTTATGTTTATCATTGTCTTTCATACATTTCCTGGTTTGAAAATTCTTTAGTTCCATTGGCTTAGGTGAGCTAGAGGGAGTGTTTTGTGTTTCCTTACACCATTTAGATACATGTCCCTCCTTTCCACATGAATAGCAAATCAGCTTGCCCTTGGGTGGAGTTTTCCCATAGCTCCGCCTTCCTCTGTTCTTTGCCAAGAAATTTGTTTCATTTCTCTCTGACTTGCTTTGAGAACACATCTCCTCAGAATCATTTATTATGCATTCCTGCCTTAGTTTAGATGTTGCCTGTTCAAAAGATTGCCCTTCAATGGCTTCATTTACAGACCTAAAAACATCAAACTTCTTTGGAATGCTCTTTTCAATGCATCACACATGGGAATTCCAGAAAGTTCTAACTTTTGAAATGAAGACATAAGATGCATAATGTGATCATTACATTTACTTTTATCCCTTAATTTGGTTTCATTCAACTCTGCCAACCAAATTGGTTGCTGTTTTTTTTCATATGTAGTTGCATACATAGTTCTCAGTTTATATAAAATGTCCTTTGGTGTATCTTTTCCCTCCACTAATATGGCTTGTTTCTCTGAGAGAGCTTCTAGAAACATGCACTTCACATAATAGTTTGCATTGTCCCATTCAGCCATATTTTCAGCTGTTCTGTCTTGGTCTAAGCATATATTCAATCCTTTTGCTCGAAGGAGACATATGAATCTTAGTTCCCACTGCTGATAATTAAATTCAGTTAATTTAGGCACCTTGAGAGAGTAGAAAAATGGTGAATTTCTTCCCTCAGCCATTTTCTTAGCCTTCTGTCTGCTGTGTGGGGGGGAGAGAGAGACAGACTGAATCTTTCTTTTAAAACTTAAGAGAAAAATGTGGCTTTTTTACTGCCTGGTAATATTTCTCTTCTTTTTCAATTCCTGAGCCCTGGGCCCATAACCCTTTTGTTGGATTATTTGTAGTAAATAATTAGCAGATTTTAGTACACACAGCTTCAGCTTTAGAAATGTTAA
The DNA here is from genome assembly GCF_901765095.1 of Microcaecilia unicolor. NCBI lineage: Eukaryota > Metazoa > Chordata > Amphibia > Gymnophiona > Siphonopidae > Microcaecilia > Microcaecilia unicolor. Next base: position 470,730,290 of record NC_044033.1, on the reverse strand, counting down.
TTTCTTTTCTTCATCTCTCTCACATTCACCCCAGAATAATTCACTGCTGAGTCACTTTAAAGTTGAAGTAACAAAACATCTGTTTACTCACAGTTTGTTGTTAGATTATAATCAGACAGGCTTATATATACATAACACTATACATTTGTATTATCAGCTCTTTCCATGTGCTTAGATGGTAATGGATGCTCACACCATGGATCCTCTCAGGTTAGGAGAGAACATGAGCTCCATGTGCTGTGCCTGACCCCCACAGGAAGTTGCATAGCTGTGTGACCTCTCTAAGTAATTCACATCAGAGGTCACAGAGTAATCACAGAGAAATAATAGGTGACAGGCAATGCATGTAAAATACAATAAATTCCAACAATTTACACATGTTCTCGGTACATAAACATTGACTACCTCCTTATAGGATTATCCCCTAATTGTTGTGAAGTCTATTCTCTTCTGAAAAAATAAATGCATAGTACCAAATATTATTCCTGTATTGGTGCTTGAACAATTTCTCAGTTAAAAAAAACAATCCTTAATTTTCTTCATATACTATTATTGAAGATGAAATAATGCACCACTGGAAGATCAATGAAGGTTCAGATGACTTTATTCTCATAAGCCAAAACAGACAATCATGATAATTAGAGTATGTTAATTATACTCCACCAGGAACAAGAAATGCAAATAATATACAGCAGGAAATTAACAGCAGCTACTGTTCAATATTTTATGAGATTTCTATTAAGAATACTGTGAGAAAGTGTTAAATTATAGAAAATGAGAATAATGACACTAAAATATTAAAAATTATTAGGTCTTTATCTCACTGTGGAGGGACTCATTAGAAAGAATACAGTCTGCACGGGTAAAATAAAACATATTCAATGTGTGTTTTTGTTGGGTGGTGGAGAAGGGGAGAGGATGGGATATTTGCATATTTTGTTGTTTTTAGAAAGTTGGATAAAAATGTTGGATACTGCGCCTCAACTCAAAGCTGCATGGCAACCTTTTATGTAGTAAAATAATAAATAATCCAACATTTCTTCTTATCGATAGAAAAGTGACAGAGAAGCCATGACACTAATTAAAGGGCTGCACAGTGAAAGTTGCCTAGGTGCAAATGCAATGCAACTTTTTGAGCCTGTGAAAAAAAGTTTAACATACTGTATGTATAACAACACATTTTTTTTGAATCATTTTTAAACCTTCTTTTTAAATTCCTCTTATATGCAGTAACATAAGAACAATTGTTAATGAATTTAAAATACTGCCTTTCTGTTGCACAACCAAAACAATTTACATATTATATACTAGTACTTTCTCTGATCCCAAGGGGTTCACAATTGAAGTCTTTTTTTTTTGTACCTGAGTCAATGGAGAGTTAAGTGACTTGCCCTGGGTCAGGTGAGACACAATGGGGATTGAGCCCTGTTCCCCTGGTTCTTAGCCTACTGCATCAACCATTAGGCTACTTCTCCACTCCCATAACACACATGCCAATCAAAATAATACAAAGCAAAAATAATATGAATGCTCAATATGAAAAGCTTATATAATAGGATAGAAATAAAACTCACTTGAAGCTGGCTGTGGCATTGCTGGCGCTGCTATACTCATGAAAGCCAGTGCTATCCTAAGGAGCTTAGCCAAGATTGGGTGGCAGAGCCGGTGGTGGGAGGCGGGGATGGTGCTGGGCAGACTTATACGGTCTGTGCCAGAACCAGTGGTGGGAGGCGGGGCTGGTGGTTGGGAGGCGGGGATAGTGCTGGGCAGACTTATACTGTCTGTACCCTGAAAAGGACAGGTACAAATCAAGGTAAGGTATACACAAAAAGTAGCACATATGAGTTTATCTTGTTGGGCAGACTGGATGGACCGTGCAGGTCTTTTTCTGCCGTCATCTACTATGTTACTATGAAAGCCAGTGCTGTGTGAACTAGTGAGGTGTTGAGGCCTTGGTGTTCCCTGGTGCAAGTGTGTAGCAGGAGGCATGGTATGACAGAGTATATGCTGGGCAAAATGTTTCTGAGTGAGTGAAGGGAATTGTGTGTATGTGTGCCCAGCCAGCTTATTTTCGAACGAGAAGGCTGGCCATCTTTCAACACAAATCGGGAGATGGCCGGCCATCTCCTGAAGCCGGCAAAATCGGTATAATCGAAAGCTGATTGTCGCCAGCTTCAACTGCTTTCCATCGCAGGGCCAGCCAAAGTTCAATGGGGCGTTTCGGCAGGGTATGGAAGGCGAGACGGGGGCGTGGTTATGAGATGGCCGGTTTCGGCCAATAATGGAAAAAAGAAGGCCGGCTCTGAGGAGCATTTCGCCGGCTTCACTTGGTCCATTTATTTTTAGGATCAAGTCTCAAAAAAGTGCCCCAACTGAGCAGATGACCACCGGAGGGAATCAGGGATGACCTCCCCTTACTCCCCCAGTGGTCACCAACCCCCTCCCACCCAAAACAAAAAAAAAATAAAAATCATTTTTTGCCAGCCTCTATGCCAGCCTGAAGTGTCATACCCAGCTCCATGACAGCAGTATGCAGGTCCCTGGAGCAGTTTTAGTGGTTGCAGTGCACTTCAGGCAGGTGGACCCAGGTCCATCCCCCCCCTACCTGTTACACTTGTGGTGGTAAGTGCTGAGCCCTCCAACCCCCCCCCCCAAACTCACTGTACCCACATGTAGGTGCCCCCCTTCACCCCTAAGGGCTATGGTAGTGATGTAGAGTTGTGGGGAGTGGGTTTTGGGGGGGATTTGGGGGGGGGGGCTCAGCACCCAAGGTAAGGGAGATATGCACTTGAGAGTAATTTTTGAAGTCCACTGCAGTGCCCCCTAGGGTGCCCGGTTGGTGTCCTGGCATCTCAGGGAGACCAGTGCACTACAAATGCTGGCCCCTCCCACAACCAAATGCCTTGGATTTGGCTGGGTTTGAGATGGCCGGCCTCGGTTTCCATTATTGGGGAAAACCGATGCCGGCCATCTCAAACCCGGCCATCTCTGACATTTGGCCGGCCCGAACCGTATTATCGAAACAAAAGATGGCCAGCCATCTTTTTCGATAATACGGTTTGGGACCACTGTTTGCGGCGCTGGCCATGTAGGTGGCCACCCATATAGATGGCTGGTGCCGTTCGATTATGCCCCTCCATATGTCAGTAAAGCAAGCATTATGTGAGTGACATATGAAACAAAATGAATGCCAAAAATTCACAAGACACCTCTTGCACAAGAAAATAGGGTACAAAGACAGAAAAACCAATAATGGGAAAGTTAAACATAGGATAAAACATCTTTACACTATAACAAAGTCCTCAAAAAAGGTGGAGTGGAGCAATCAAAAAGAGAGGTGTTACTTTTGTAAGTGTGACGAAGCTCATATGAATTGAATGGAAACATGCCTAGAGGCCTTAGAAAGGAAAACACCATTACTGGATGACATTGCAGTTCAACAATGAGCAGACTGGAAGAAGGCCTTCTAGACCATGGAATCTGCGCTGAAAATATATGGGGAATAGAAATTGAAGGAAGAATCTGTGCCTTCTTGGTTTACTGGAGCACGCAGAAGGAACCCAACCAATCCAGGTTTTGGAAAAATTAATATGTACTTTGTGTAATATACAGTTTAACAGAGAATTTGAAAATAAATGGGCTCACAAGGTGCTCGCAAACTCAACGCCGGGATAGAGGACACTTAATTCATTGATCTTTTGGGTACTGAGGTTTCCCCACATGACAGCAATCATAGACAAAATATGTACTGAAAGAAAACTACTATGGCAAGGTTAGTCTTTAAATATTACAATAGATTTTACAAAAGCCATGATGGGTAATCTTGACACTAAGACCATGCCTGAAGCTGCTGGATGCCCAATTTTGATTGCTTTCACCCATCTATATAAAAATCACACATTGTGATCAAACAAAGAGTTAAACAGATCCTTTTATGGTGGAAACATATTTAGAAGAATAGAAGCTTTGGCCTCTATGGATACTTGACTATGCTGTTGATCTGTGCCTCTCTAATCTTCCACTTATTACACCAGAAGCATAATTTTTTGTTATTGTGCTATGATTTTTTCATAATATGAGTGGATGGAACTTTCTGGCATTTCTCAGAAATGTTGCTCATTGTTCTTGTGATTCTTCTTTGTCTGGTTGAATGATGACTTACTATACCTCTTGATTAAATATCTGGGTACAGCGATCACTCACCTCCGATCGCCTCTCCTGGGATCTGACCCCTTCCAAGAGTTGATCTCTGTTTAGGGAGTTGTTCCTGTAGCCAGTTGCTGCCCTGTTTAGTTTCCTTGCTTTCTTTATATCACTGTTGTATGTGCTTAATGGTCGATGTGTATGGATATTTGTTAATACGTCCTATTATAATGAGAAAATTGTGCATAACCTTCTTTGAAATTATGTTAAGACGTGGAGGGGCATTTTCAAAAGGGACGTCCAAGTTTTGATTTGGACGTCCTCGCAAAACGTCCCGATCCAGGGGCGGGGAAACCCGTATTTTCAAAACAGGATGGACATCCATCCTTTGTTTCGAAAATACCGTCAGGGACGTCCAAATCCTTAAATTTGCTCATCCCTAAATTTGGTCGTCCCTAAACATGGACGTTTCTGATTTTCGGCGATAATCGAAACCAAGGACGTCCATCTCAGAAACAACCAAATGCAAGCCATTTGGCTGTGGGAGGAGCCAGCATTTGTAGTGTACTGGTCCCCCTGACATGCCAGGACACCAACCGGGCACCCTAGGGGGCACTGCAGTGGACTTCATAAATTGCTCCAAGGTACACATCTCCCTTACCTTGTGTGCTGAGCCCCCACAACCCCCCCCCCCCAAAAAAAAAAACCCACTACCCACAACTGTACATCACTACCATAGCCCATACAGGTGAAGGGGGGCACCTAGATGTGGGTACAGTGGGTTTGTGGTGGGTTTTGGAGGCCTCGCTGTTTCCTCCATAAACATAACAGGTAGGGGGGATGGTGCTGGGTCCGCCTGTTCACCCACTAAAACTGCTCCAGGGACCTGCATACTGCTGTCACGGAGCTGAGTATGACATCTGAGGCTGGCACGACATATTTTGAAAGATGTTTTTTGAGGGTCGGAGAGGGTTAGTGACCAGTGGGGGAGAAATGGGAGGTCATCTCTGTTTGGGCACCTTTTTGTGTCTTAGTCGTAAGAAAAACAGGTCCAGGTGAAAATGTCCAAGTGCTCTTCAGGGATGTCCTTCTTTTTTTTTCGATTATGGGTCAAGGACGTCCAAATGTTAGGCACACCCAAGTACCACCTTCGTTACGCCTCCGACATGCCCCCTTGAACTTTGGCCATCCCTGCGATAGAGTATAGTTGGGGACGTCCAAAATCGGCTTTCAATTATATCGATTTGGATGTTTCTGTGAGAAGAACGTCCATCTTCCGATTTATGTTGCAAGATTTATGTCCTTCTCTTTTGAAAATGAGCCCGTAAGTGGCTTCATGAAATACCATATAATGTGTCTTCCCACTCATATGCTGCTCTATTTTTCTGCATCAGGCAACTTTCCTGGGTTTTTTTTTAATTCTTTGCTAATGTTCAATTATGAATGTATGTAATGTGGCCACTGTCAATGTTAAGGGCATCAACAATCTCATACAATGTGGAAAAGAAATATTACCTATTTGAATAATTTGTATGTTAATGTGGTTTTCCTTCAGGAGATTCACTTACATGCCATTGAATTTGCTAAATTAAAAAGTGATTGGTATCAGATTATATTTATGCAGCAGTGGTGGGCAAGAAGGATGGTGTTGTGATTTTAATTTCCAAACATTTAAATTACATGCACATCTCTGACTCTATGCTCTCCTTACATGTGATACAGCCAACTAGTGATGGTTAAAGTGGATGATATTATACTGAGAGGAGTCTGGACTTTAGTTGATTCCTAGCATCTTTTACATCCTAAAGTCCTAGATTATACCTTACTTTCTATTCCACACAATTCTTATATGCACGTGGACTATCTGTTTATATTGAAGGACCTACTACCAAACCTTAGAGATGCAAAACTTGAACCTTGTCACATTCAAAATGGAGATAGACTCCAGTACTGACCCATCAAAGATGGAGATTCAATACAGCCTTATTAGATGATGGTGTTTTTCTCAAAGAGGTAGAGACATGGCCTGTAGAATATTTCCAGAATAATCTGACTGGTGAGGTGCCCTACCATGTAGTTTGGGACATCTATAAGTTGTACTTGCAAAGGCATAGCATTCAGTATTCACCTACCAGAGCTAAGTTAGCTAAACAAGAGATTCTGAGGCTGGAGTTAGAGATTAAACTTTTAGAGATCCACTACATTTCTTGACCTATTTTTTCCAAAGACATACAGCTATGCAAATTGAAATTATATTACCCTACTATGTTGTCTGCTACAGCAGGCATACTACTATGTAGGCAGAATGTGACATACTATGAGGGATGGAATAAGGCTGGACAACTATTGGCCAATTACCTAAGAGCAAAACAGAGAGCTGCAAAAATACATGGTATACAAGATGGAGATAGTTTATTTATATCACCAGTGGATATAGTAGCCCAGTTCAGGAAATTCTATCAAAGTTTATATCCTAAAGAAACCAATCCCACTACTAAAGATTTATTAATTTTTTTGAGAATTTAATGCCACCCTCTATCTCACATTCTCAACAAACTAAGCTAAACATGCCCATCCAAATGTAGGAAATAGCTATTCAAAGTTGTTAAAACACATGCAGATGGGGGGAGGGGGCACAGCTGAGCTTATGGAGTTTAAGGAGCTCCCGCAAGATCTACCACAATACTATTATTTCAGAGTTAATCCTCATCATACTGATTTTGCAACTTAGCACATTTTTGTTAATTTTATGGTGCAATCCAAACTTATTAGTATTGAGGCAGCATTTGCAGCAGTGTTGAGGGTGAAACCGGACCCCACATCTTCAAATAAGATAGTGGCTGCCAAAACCCCTGATACAGCTGATCAAGCTTCAGCCATTTTTAATGGAGCTAAGAGAGATTAAAGACTTGATTTCTACTAACCATGAGGACATCAAAGAGTTGCAAGAAGACATGGCTGCTCAAACGTCACAGTGCCAGGAGTTCCAGCAGTGCATGATACATCTTGAAAATTGAACAGGTGTGGTGGGAGAAAAAGTGAAAGCTGTAGATCCCAATTAGAGAGCTGCATGGGAACGGGGTTTGCGGGAATCCCACGGAACCCGCGGGATTCCCGCGGGGAAGGAAGCAGTTCCTGTGGGGTTCCTGTGGGGTTCCTGTGGGGTTCCCGCGGGGACGGAAGCAGTTCTGCGGGGTTCCTGTGGAAGTGTAAGCTACACCTGCACAGCCTCTCATCTACCGAGTACCAAGTTCTTTGAGTGCTTTCTCCTCCTCCTCTTCCTCCTTGCTTTAACAGCACAAATGTGGAAAGTCTTCCATTAAGGAGGTGGTAGAGATGAACACAGAGGATCTCTAATTAGAAAATGGAAGTTATAAAAAAACTAACCTTAAATGGCTGCATGTATGTGGATGTGTGAAGTAATGCTTAGATGGCGACTAGGGCCAATACCAGGCAGACTTATATGATCTGTGTCTAATATATGGAATTCTGGTTTAGGATGGGCTAGAAAGGGCTTAGACAGCAACTTCAGTGGCTGGAACATAAGGACAGTTCTAGACAGATTTTTATGATCTGTGTCCCACAAATGAGAAGACGCATACACTGGAGTGGGCTTCAACAACAACTTCAGCAGTTGGAACATAAGGATAGGGCCAGATAGACTTCTATGGTGTATGTTCCAGAAACACAAAAGAAAGACCATAATCAAGTATATAATATCACATTCATTGATTTAATCATGAATTGATAATGAGTGTGACTATTGGGCAGACTGGATGGACCATTCAGGTCTTTATTTGCTGTCACTTACTATGTTACAATTAATTCTCTTTGCTACCGGCTGATGAGCAGACCTCAGCTCTGACACAGGCATGAGCATTGGATGTCACCTGACCTACTCACGCTTGCATGTGGTGACCTCTCAGCACACAGTGCCAGTAAATCAGAGACAAATCTTACATGTACACATCAGAGTGTTCCAAGTTTCAGCTTCCATTCCTTCCTTGCCTACAGTGCTGTGGCTCAAATCCAGAGAGAGACTGAGGGAGCTGACTGGAATTTTCTTTTATGTACCATTAAATTCTTACAGTGATGAGTGGGGATGGGTTAAATTCTTGCGGGGACGGGTTGGAATGGGTTACATTTTTGCAGGGACGGGTGAGAATGGGTAAGATTCCAGTGGGGACGGGTGGGCACGGGTAAGATTCCAGCAGGGACGGGCGGGGATGGGTAAGATTTCTGTCCCCGTGCAACTCTCTAATCCCAATACCAAAATATACAAAAATCACAATGGAGTTTTGAGGATTTGAGCAGTTGGAACCACACACAACAATCTGATAATTTGGGGATTGTTGAAAAAGAAAATATCACGGAACTATTGGCTTTACAACTGAAAAAGCTATCAAAGTTAAGCAGCCACATCAGATATCATCTTTCAGGCTACAGCACCAGTGATATCCTCGACCTACTGTACTGAAATTGCTTAGATATCAGCAGGATTTTCATATTGTATCTATGCCCAAGGCTATAGCACCTCTTTCATGGCAAAGGCAGAAAATCATTATTGTCTTAGATGTGAGTAAATTGACTGTGGAGATGTGGAGCAGCACAAACAGTTTCTGGCTATGTGGGAGGACATCAAGAAAATTAATGCACAATGGAATAGATTCTATATATCGCGCCTAAAAAAAATCAGCAACAAGAAAAAATACACCTAAGCGTATTCTATAAACTACACCTTAAGTTAGGTACAGTTTATAGAATATGTCCAAATATAGGTGTAGTTAATAGAATATACTCAGTGCCCATTTTCTGCAACTATATTTAGATGTAGCCATGTACACCAATTAAAACCTGGTGTACATGCTGATGCCTAAATTAGGTGTGGAATGGCCATATTCTATAACACTGTCCCCTCAATGCTCCTCCCATGGCCATGCTCTCTTTTCAGATCCGTATCTTAGAATTTACGTGCAGCACTTTATAAAATATGCTTAGACAGTTATGCACGTAAATTCTAATTAATGCTGTTTAGTGTGAATGATTTCTTGTTAAGTGCAATTATCAGCGTTGATCGGCTTGTTAAACTAATTAAGTTATAGGCACAATTGAAGTTGCACTATATGGAATCCGGGGGAATGTGGATTGTTCCATCCTGTGAGGATGCGGATCACTATAACGTTTGGTGTTGCTCCCCAGGGTAATTAGGATCCAACACCAGGTCACCTCTTGCAGAGACATTTGCTTGCTCCTTACCCTACAATAAGCTTGTGACTGTTGATTAATAGTTTTTTTTTCCAGTCTGCAAATAGAGCTCCTTTCCATTTTCACATTTGTTTTGTTTTTATTTTGTAAACTGTTGTGACCTTGTTTTAGAAGTGGCGGTATATTAAGCTACCAATAATCATAAACATAAATTATTAACAATACCACTAAAAATTTTGATGATCCAGCTGATCTCAGAGCTTATTTATATCAGCAATTATACTCTAATATGGCTACCTGAAATCCTCTATACCAAGCATTGTGCTGATCATTCTGTAAACTTTTGCAAACCTATTCCATACCTCTAGTTTCATGCTTGCCAGTGTAGATTAGGCAGTGTGGGATTATGCATTGGTATTCTGCTTTGCTTCATTCTGAACAGCACCACCACACTTTATACGTTCTGCAATGTGTTATGTAATTGGATGTATATTATACTATAACTGCATGTATGCTCTATGGTTATTTTTGTTTCCTGTCCTCTGACTGTGCATACTATGACCTGTTCTTTCCACTAATTCCTGCTATTTCTGTCAATAATCACTCCCTATCTTTTTGTTTGCCTTTGGGATGGTGGAACTAGAGAATGACACACGGACAAAGTTTGTCCCCATCCCTTGTCCATGGGTTCTGTCTCTATCCCTGTCCCTACAGGTTCTGTCTCTGTCCCTCTCCCATCCCCGCATGACTTGTCTCCATCCCCGCCCCATCCTCGCAGGCCCCGACTCCTTCCCCACATTTTCTGACCCATTCCTGCCCTATTCCTGTGGGCTCTGTCCTCATCTGCAGAAGCCTGCTCATACCTGACAGTCATGCCAATGGGATTAAGAGTGAGGAGGAGTGGTTGGTTGTTCCTTTTTCTTGCTCCATGTTTCGAGGTCAGATCTTCTTTCCCTGCCTATGATATTCAGCAGGAAGTAGGCAGTGCGGTTAGCTGCTGCCGCTAGTGCTAACCCCAATATTCAATGCTGGGCAATATCTGTTGACTCACATTGAATATCTGGTTTCAGTATTGTTCACAGCAACTTAACCGGTTAAGCTGATATTAAGCTAGTTTGTTATTTTCAAATGAGTCATTCTGATGATATGATGTTATACCTTTTATTATCTTTTACTTTTGTTTAATCCTTATTGTAGTTTGCTTTAAAATTTGATGTAAGCCACATGGAATCCAAACTTGTTTGGGATGATGTGGGGTATAAGTGCTATAACTAAATAAATAAATGTTATGTTGTATTATGTATTTATAAACCACCTTCTGGTAAGGTCAAAAAGATTAAAAAAAAGGAATTAACTGGATAATAGGAGGAATCAAGTTCCAAATTGTAACCGACTGAAAGCAGAATTAATTTTCTAAAAAATTATTTTAATCTTAGACCTGAAACTGATGGAAAACAGAGAAGTCCTAGATTTATTGTGCATCTGGCTTGACCTACCACAGGAATCACTAAGGGGTCCTTTTACTAAGCCATGGCAAAAAGTAGCCTGCGGTAGTGAGGGCACATATTTTTGGCATGTGCTGGGCCAGTTGTTACCGTATCTGGGGAAAAAGAGCTTTTTTTCAATGGGCCGGGAAAAGGACCTATGGTAAAATTGAAACCAGCGCATGTCTATTACAGCCTGAGCCTTTAATGCCACTGTCATGATATGCCTAGCCACCTGCCCTGTGGCCACTTAGAGGGTCTATCCCCAGCACAGCTCAGGTCCGCCTGCACCTGCCGCTCGTGCCCTACACTAGCACCCTTCTCTCATCGACTGGGCCACAACCACCTCTGGGCAAGTCTCCCACTCTCAAATTATCCCCAGTGATTTCTAGGTTACTGTAGCCACACTGCCGGTGGTCCCACAGCTTCCAGAAAGCACTCACAGACCCAACACACAAACTACCAGGATTCTTTATCAGTCCAGACAGGCAGAATGAACAAATATGTTTTTTCTTAGAACTTGGAACAGAGCACAAAAAAAAATCAAAATGTGCAAATAGCAAACAGTAACAAGTAACTGAAAAATTGATCAATTAGAAAACTAACTAAATATTTGCATACTTCCTAGAAAGTACTCGAGGAGATCAGGGCATATATTTGTTCACAGAGCTTCAGAAAAGAGATATATCTCTCTTTCTTCTACCAGACTGAAACTGAAGGAACAGCCAGCATCTGCTGGGTAATTTCAATCTCCAGACCAATCAGAGCCCAGAACAGTCACGTTTGAAATAAAAACTGGTTACATCACTACAGGCACTTCCTATTATCTGTGTGCCAACTAAAAGAAAGACAAGTCAGTCCTCTGTAACAGCTTAAGTATAAACATGCACCATCTGCTGGTCAAACAGATTTGGAGGAGTGGCCTAGTGGTTAGGGTGGTGGACTCAGGTCCTGGGGACCTGAGGAACTGAGTTCAATTCCCACTTCAGGCCCAGGCAGCTCCTTGTGACTCTGGGCAAGTCACTTAACCCTCCATTGCCCCAGGTACAAATAAGTACCTGTATATAATATGTAAGCTGCATTGAGCCTGCCATGCATGGGAAAGCACAGGGTACAAATGTAATAAAAATAAATAAAAACACTTCAGACATATTTAAGACAGGAAAATATCGAATACATTTTACAGGCTTAAAACACACTGTTTCTTCACAGCCACCCATTGATCTAGCAGTAAGGACTCACATACTAAACATATGGTAACCGGTCAGTGTGCACCAACTGCTGATTAACGCCGGAAATGCTGCGTGCGGTAGGAAATAAAAAAAATAATTTGTCCTGATGGTTTGGGTGCGCCAAATCCAAAATTACCACCAGGGGGCATGCTATTTTGTCACAAGCTGCATGCACATAGAGCCTACCACACCTTTATAAAAGGGCCCCTAAAGTAATAATAGAACTTTTAGGGGCCTGTTTACTAAGCTGAGCTGTAGACACACTAGCATTTTTAGCATGTGCTAAAAATTAGTGCACGTTAATGCTAGGCGACCCATAAGAATATATGGGTGTCTGTAGCATTAGTGCATGCTAAATTTTAGCACACACTAAAAACACTAGTATGCCTTAGTAAACAGGGCCCTTAGAAGGCTGCCCAGATATTATTTTATAAACAAGATATTGTAAAAATTATTCAGGCTCCACAAGAAACCAGTGAAGCCACATTATTAAAGGGGGTGCATGATCCTTTTTTTCATTTAAAAAATTAATCGAACTGCAGAATTCTGCAACAACTGAAGTATTTTCCAGATTTTTTGTGAGATTCCTACAAACAGAGAGTTCTAGTAGTCCATCTGGGTCAAAATTAGTGATTGTACCACTAAAGCAAAGATATTCCTGTAAAAATAGGAGCAAATCCATCTAAGTTGTCTGTTTTAAAAAAAATTTCTTTTTGAAGGTATTATCATGAAGTTCTATAGACATGGCAAAATCTAATATCACTCCCAGTGTTCTAGAGGTTTTCTCAATCAAAAGAAGGGAATTATTAATTAATTAATAGAATAGTATTTAGAACTTTTTTAAAATCATAACTAAAGTTTTTAGTCTTATCTGTATTTAGCTTTAGAAGAAGAGATAAAGACCAAGCTCTGTTCTTATCAATACACATTTTATCACGAGATATGAATAATGCAGATCTTGAGAAATCAGTAAAAAGATAAAAAATATTGTCCACGTATGAAAATATAAATTCTCCCTCCCCAAGAGCCAACAAACCCAAATAACTCATAAAAAAGGTGAGATAGAAGAGCTAGATGAACTTCAGAAAGCAGCTGCCATGAAGAAGATAATTTATCATTCTTCATTACTCAATAACACCTATTTCTTAGAAAATGATTAAACCATTGAAATTGATGGTTAGTGATTTCTAATTCAGACAGTCTACACATCAAAATATCATGATCAACTATACAAAAGGCTGCTGAGATATCAAATTGCCAAAGCACCATCTAGCAACCCCTGCTGAGTACCTTTTTTTTTTTTTAACTTAAGTAATTAAATCAACAATATCTCTGTACGAGCAGACAATCTGAATCTATATTTTGAAGACTGAAGTACATTAGAATCTTTTATGTAGTCTGATAATTGTGAGCTACTACAAACTCAGGGTCCCTTTTACTAAGGTGCACCTAAAAGTGGCCTGCGCTGGTGTAGACATATGTTTTGGACACGTGCAGGTCAATATTTCAGCATGCCTGGAAAAAAGGCACTTTTTTGTGGCCGAAAATGGATGTGTGGCAAAATTAAAACAGCACGTGTCTGTTTTCAGCCTGAGACCTTACCACTACCCATTGACTTAGTGGTAAGGCCTCATGTTCTTATTGGACAGTAAGCGGCCAGCGCGTGTAAACTGCCAATTACTGACAGGTAAGCACCATGTGGTAGAAAATAAAAGAATATTTTCTACTGTGTGCTTTGAGCATGCATCAAAAGTGGAATTACCGCCTGGGCACGTGGTAGCCAGGTGGTAGTAACAATATGACATGTATTGGATGCATGTAGGTGTCTACGTGCCTTTGTAAAAGGGTCCCCTCAATTAATTTAAGGGATGTATTACAAAGTATTGGCTAGCCCAATTCAGGCTTACCGAATGCTAGTTCCGCCCTGAGCATGCACCATTTCTGGGGGAAAAAGAAAACCCTGGAAATGGCTTCTGTGGTGGTAACCAAACAGTAATTGGGCATCGCTGTATGTTACCTGGTTACCGTCGGGTTACTGCAGGAGCCCTTATCACCACCTCAGTGGTGGCAGTAAAGGCTCCCCACCACATGGTCATTTAGGCACTAGGGGATTCTTTTACTGAGACATGCTAATGATTAGCTTGTGCTAAATACCATGCAGCCCATAGAATATACCCTGAATTCTATAAAAATCATAAAAATTGTATGCACAAATTTTGGCGTACACCCAATTTGCATCCATGATTTAATAGAGAAACGAGCCAATAAGCACCAATAATTGATATATTAAGCAATTATTGTTGCTAATTGGATTTAATTAAAATTTACCTTAGTAAATTTAAGCAAGGGATCCTTACATAAGTTTACATCTCTTACCACATGGCCATGTGTGCCTGGGATCTTTTTACCCACTGCAGTAATAGCCTTTATAGAATAAGACCCCAAACGTCCATTCTCACAACTAAATTTAGTTGCGGACAGTTGTGAGAAGTAAAACTTGGTATAAATGCTGATGCCTAAATTAGGCATGGATCGAGTGAATTCTATAACAATATGCATAGGGGCCCTTTTACTAAGCCATGCAAGCGTCTGCATGTGCTAACGGGTGCCAAAATTGAGTTACTACACTGCTACCGCTAGGCCCTTGTGGTAATTTCATTTTTGGCATGTGTCCACTACGCACTATTTTTTATTTTCTGGCGCATGTCAGCTACGCATGCCAAGTGGCACTTGGTACATGTAGGTCATTACTGCCTGGCCACCGCATGAGACATTACCATTAGGTCAATGGCTGGTGGTAAGATCTCAGACCTAAAATGGACGTGCAACAATTTTGATTTTGCCGCACGTTCATTTTCAGCAAAAAGTTTAAAAAAGGGCTTTTTTTACAGGTGTGCTGAAAAATGGATTGGCGCACACCCAAAACCCACGCCTACACTACCGCAAGCCATTTTTCAGCACACATTAGTAAAAGGACCCCTTAGATTTTAGAAACGCCCAATACCATCCCATTCCACACCTATGGATATACCACCTTTTCAGCTACATGACTTAGAATTTACATACATCACTTTAATGAATACACTTAGATGCATGTAATTCTAATGCCAATTGGCTTGTTAACTAACCCCTCTGTTTACTAAGTCATGCTAGTGGCTGCTGCACCAACATAGCCCATTCAAAGTGACTGGGCTGTGTTGGCATTAGTGCATGGCAGCCGCTAGCACAGCTTAGTAAACAGGGGGATAATTAAATTGTGCATGCAAATCTAGAATATGACTGGATTTGTGCATGTAGCTTAAGTCACGCTATATAGAATCTGAGGGTTAGCACACACTAACAATTAGCCTGCTAGTTAGAGCCAATTAACATCAATTAATGCCACTTTAGGGCTATTATCAGTACTTAAGGCCAATTGGCGCCTCATTTAAACATTTTAGTTAGGCATGCAACTGAAACTATTCTATCACTCGCACACTTAAATTTGCATGCTAGTCAGAAATTTCGGCATGCAACTTTATAGAACCTGGGGTAGTCCCAATGATTTCTTTTTCATATATTTCTATACAATGAAAACATGAGAAATACATAGGAAGCAAAACATTGTGCATTAACACTAAGTAGTTTGATTGTTATGAAATGAAATGAGATGATAGTTTGCTGTATATATCTCTAACATTTATTAGATGGAAGCTGAGAGAGGTACTGTATCCATGTATTCTGGATATATTATGGCTTTCCATTTCAAGCATGATACTTATGTCAAACTATTCTGCCTCCTGGCTCAGTTTTATTGAATTTTTAGTGTGCTCAATAATTAAAAGTTAATAGAATATTTTATAAAAATGTAAGAAAAGTCAGTCTAATGGAATTTTAAGTAATGCATCACACTTTCACAAGAAGCTTCAGTGATATTTTGCATATGTGAAATCTCTGGCATTCTACCCAATAATTTTACAAGCTATTTTTATTTTTCCATAGCCTTCTTTTGCATTTTTTTTAAAGAAAGGCAGGGGTTATTATGTACTAAATAGCAATTCTTTTGAACATTTGTATGTTTGCATAGTCAGAAATTTAAAATGTTTAAATGTATAAATTTAAAATGTAAAGTTAATTGAACATTATTCTTCCATTTTATTGTTTGTATATAATTCTTGCAATCTCTGTTCAGTCACCTGAAACTCATTACTGAAAATCTCCTATGCCTACTTGATAGGCAAATATTTCTAGATATTCTGTTCATGATATTTTATTTGTCATGCAGTAAAACAAATGTTCGGATCAGCATGTACCATCTTTGACATTGTCTAGCAGAGATTTACTATGCATGATTGTTTTCATGCTTCTGAATTTCACACGGAAGGCCTTGTTGAGCTACTAGATCAATATTTACTGTGTCCCAATAAATGTTATCTACATACAAGAATTAATGAAATATCGTTCTCGCTGACTCTGTGAGTAAATGTAATTCAATAATTAAACTATTGCTTTCCTGATGTCTGCTTTAAGATAGCAGTATCCCTTCAATAAAGAAACTATTGGAAATACTATTTAATCAAGAACAAATCATTATGGAAGAAAAGCTCTATTTTTCTATAGTTGGAATACAAATCTAAATACACACATCATAAAGTAGTCAAACTGGCTATGGAGAAAATGGGAATTTCTGTAGATTGTATTATTCAGAAACACTCATGCCTAAGTGCTGTCAGGCACGTAACTGATAGCATTCTATTTATTTATTTATTTATTTATTTATTCATGACATTTATACCCCACATTATTCCGATATAGATTCAAGTTCAATGTGGCTTACAAACAAACGATAAAGTGAATAAAACATAATGTACAGAATATAACACAAATTGCAATATGTTCAAGAAGCAAATTAATGTATGTGCAGTAAGTAACCATGGATTTGGACTATCTCAAGGAGAAACAAGTAATTAAGGATGGATAGATGAGAGCATAACTAGGCAGGACTAGATGGGAAATGAGATTAAGAAAAGGGTGTAGGTAAAATTCAAATAGAGTTCTTTGTATTCAGAAAGGCCAGACTAAAGAAATATGTTTTTAGAAGGCTTCTAAAAGTTAGGTAATCATCTGTAAGCTTGATTGATTTAGGAAGAGAATTCCGAATTTTGGTGACTTGATAGGAGAAATTAGCAGAGTGAATTGTTTTGTATATTACATTCTATATAACATGTGCACATAACTGCTAGTTACACTCCTGACCTACCTATGCCTCTCTTCGGTCCATGCCTGCCCACCCCCTTTTGCAATTTCATGCAATGAATTTTGCATGTGGAATTTTCAGAAACTCAATAAGGGCAGTTATGTGCATAACTGATAATTAATACCAATTATTGTCAATAAGTTGTTGTTAATGCCAGTTTTTTCAGTTAATTATTATATTAAGTTATGCACATAACTTATACATGCCACTTTGCGTGCTAAGTGTAGAGTTGTGCACCCAAGTTTATAGAATTAGGGAACAGTGAATAAATAATTTGCCCAACTGTATACTTCAAAAAATAACACCTAATTACTAGAGAAGATGCATCTTTTAACCTGTAGCTTTGCTTAGTGAATTATATTGCTGATTGATTAGTACATGTTCAGGCCTCATCCTTCCTCTATCTTGATACCTCTCTGTGTTGTGAGAGGAATTCTAGAAGGGAAGAATACTTTACTTCTAACAGGGCACTTCTATAACAGAGCATTTGAAGTTAGAAAAATATCCAGTGTACCTGAATGTAACTCACCTTGAGCTACTACTGAAAAAGGTGTGAGCCAGTGGCATAGCCAGACCTGACATTTTGGGTGGGCCCAGAGTTAATATGGGTGGGCACTATGTATATATAGGTGTGAGTACTGTTTCTTGGGATACTCCTAAATAATGCCTTAGAGTGTACTTGATGATGAATTTCTAAATAATCTGCCCATCTGTCCTGCATCAACATAACCACATAAATACTCGGAGCCTATGTTGAAAACCTTAACACCACCAATTCTGAACACACAAATACCAATAACAGTGCCTTTAAAAAGGCAGCAGTGAATATACACGACACCAATGTATGTCCTACTGGAAAAGCCAGACAAGTCAGACTGATATAGATACCCACACAAGCCACATGCCAGAAGAATCTCTCACATGAAGAACACAGATCAACCTTCATCAATTACAGCATAAAGGACCAAAATTTTTAAATTGTCCTGTAGCCTATGTAGGACAATGAAAGTGTTGCGTAGATGTATAAATCACTGGGATATAACAGTATTCCTCGAGTGCATTTAATTGGAGACTCACCAAGCATGATAGGAGAAATAAGAATTGAAGCCATCTAACTAAAATAAATTCCATTATGGACTAGTTAGAATTGGATAAGACTTGAAAGAAAAGAGAAAGGGGATCGGACTTGATATACCGCATTTCTGTGGTTACAATCAAAGTGGTTTACATATTATATACAGGTACAGGACAATGGAGGGTTAAGTGACTTGCCCAGAGACACAAACTTTGATGGATTAAGATCCAAAAGACACTATGATAATAGTAAGAAGAAAAGGAGAAAAGTTACTGACTAAAGTGACAGACTAACCAAACTAGAATTATGTGCGGCATCACTCTAAAGTAACATGATTGGATGATTACAGCAACCTGGTTAATATGAAATATTACTACAATGAAGCTTGGTCATAAACATGAGTTTGTGGAAGTTTACCAACAGATATAAAGGCCTTTACCTGCACACTTGAAGTTCTGAGAATCCAGTCCTTTTCCTGTGGGTATGTGTGGGTGAAGCACTGTAACAAAGAACTGTATTCTCTCACCACAACCTGTGAATTCCTGCCCCAGTCCCTATTGAATGGCTCATCGGCTGCTTCTAAATAAGACCTCAGGGCCCCTCGAATAAGCTCCCGCCAGGCCTTGGCTTCCTTGGCGCTCTCAGCCTGTAGTCGCAATGAGGTATTTGAGGTTACAACTCTGAAGAAAGCAGGGCCTCCAAGGCTGGCATCTGGAAGGATGTCTCGAATTATGTTAATTCCAATGACCTGGCACAGGGTCTTTGTGCAGTCTGTCACCACAAAACACTTCAAAGCCTCCAAGGACAAAGAGAAAATGAAGCGGCTCCAGCTCCGATCCACTCTCATGTACAGAACAGATTCCTTGAATGCATCCTGTTCCACAGACAGCCCTGAAGGCCAGTCGAACACAAGTGGAGAACCAGCTGGATTCATGGTGTGTTACTGTCAGATTCTGGGGACTTCAGGACTTCCCAGGTCTCTTCTTGCTGGGGGCGACATTTCTGCAGCACCTCCTCCCTCCAGTCTGTCCACCCAGTACTCAGCTTCCCATAGGTACAGCTTCTTGTTTGGGAGAAAGAGATCAAAGCGGCCATCGTCATGTGCCGGCCCTACTGCCTCACACCGGAGCAGGGAGCAGTTCTCAGTGCAGGTTCGGTCCTCAGCATTTAAGCAAAGGGGAAACTCAAAGGGTGAGAGCTCACAGTAGAATTCCTTCCAGATACTCAAGGCCCCACGACGTTCAAAATTACCCAACTTCAAGAGTCCCCGGAAGGGGTTTGAGAGCCCTATCTGCCTGCACTATGGACCCGGGGGGGGGGGGGGGAACAGGAGGTACCGTGTGGCTGCGGCGCATGCAGCAGCTCAGCTTCTTATTGTAGTGCGAGTCGCGCGAGAATGAGGCTGAGGTAGCGCAGGAGGACCGGAAGTTAAAAGCTGCTGAGACTGGCAAAATGCAGGTGGGTGTGACGTCAGCTGAGAAGGTTGCCACCGCGATGGCAGAAACTAAGGCTATGGCCCGTTCAGCTGCTGCTTTGCTGTGTACTTTTTGCTGGCGCAAAACTGGGTGGGCCTGAGCTGGGATTGGGTGGGCCCAGGCCCACGCAGGCCCGCCCGTAGCTACACCCCTGGTGTGAGCTAAATCTAAATAAATAAATAATTAATTAATGGATGTCTGAGGAATGAGAAGATTCTAAAAAAAAAAAAAAAAGTTAAATTATCCATCTTATTAACCTTAGAAGATAACATCTCAATTTCCAAATCTTTTCAGGTTTTCTTCAGAACTTTCCTAGGCAAATAGCAACATTTATTTCTGCATTAGACAATAGTAAAACTTCCTCAAGATCTACACTTTTGGTGTATTTTTCTTTTGAACAGGATAAGACACTTCTTATGCAGACTTATTTTAGAAACATTTCCTCTTCTGTAGAGGGAAAATTCAGATGTTTCCTATGTGTATAAAGCTACTCAAATGAGGTGTAAGCAATGCCTTCATTTGAAACCTAGAACTATTAGTATAGGTGCTATTTTGCTCTTGAAATGTCCTTCCAAATGTTTGATTACCTTGTCAAGAGTTAATTAGGTTTTCTTTGAACCATATCAGTTGGAAAGACTTTTAATAGATAGGGAAGTTAAGTTATGAGATCATAAGTGGTTTGTGTTATCAATGCCTTAATTGGCCTCCAGTAAGTTATTTTGTAATCTTTGCTTTAAGCGAGATAATGTTTTGTTTTGTTTTTTTTGCTTTTACTCCTTTCCAGTGATGTGGGCTGAATTGGCTTTCGTGTAGTGCTTGATGTGCTTATGTGGAAAATATTTGAAATAAAAAATAAGTTAGATACCTTGAGGGTGCCTGGTATAAGTCTATTCTAAAAGAAATGTAGGTGTCTATTTTATTATAGAATTAAATTATGTTTAACATTTAGGCACAATCAATTATGCCAGCCATGGATCTGCTGTATTGGCACCTAAGTATGTAAATACCTATGTAAGTTACATCTCCTCCCATGCTCTGCCCAAGATCCACCCAATTGCTGCCCATGTGAAAACCCCCTTGCAATTATGCACTATGGCCCCAATGCTCAGAAGCAAATGCAGGCACTAGAGGCCATTAGTGATGGAATAGCACCTGCATTCCTTATCGCTGAATGCTCAGAGCCATCGATGCTCATAAATCAACGAGCTCATCAGCTCTGAGTGCAATGAGCATGCAAATGCATGCTAATCAGGTCACTCCCTATTTCTCCCCAATTCTCAGTGGACAGCATACCAAACTAGGCTGCTCTTGCAACTGAAAACCCTACACCAGCTCGGAGGTGGCGCTCGGTTTCTGTGAAGCCATGGAGAGGAATGTGGAGACAGGGAAGAGAGAGGCATAAAGTTTTACTGAGGACATCCCCACAGGACAACCCAGCGAAGGTGCGGGGACACCCGTATTATCAAAACAAAATGGGATTTCATCTTTCATTTCGATAATACGGTTGGGGACGCCCAAATGTTGAAATTTAGGTCATCCCTAGAGATGGTCGTCCTTAGACTTAATTGTTTCTGATTTTCGGCAATAATGGAAACTAATGACGCCCATCTCAGAAATTACCAAATGCAAGCCCTTTGTTCGTGGGAGGAACCATCATTCATAGTGCACTGGTCCCCCTGATATGCCAGGACACCAACCGGGCACCCTAGGAGGCAGTGCAGTGGACTTCAGAAAAAGCTCCCAGGTGCATAGCTCCCTTACCTTGTGTGCTGAGCCCCTCAACCCTCCCCCAAAAAACCCACTCCCCACAACTGTACACCACTACCATAGCCCTTATGGGTGAAGGGTGGCACCTAGATGTGGTTACAGTGGGTTGCGGGTGAGTTTTGAAGGTCTCACATTTACCACCACAAGTGTAACAGGTAGGGGGGTGCATTATCTTTTTGGTCCATTAAAAAAAAAGTTCCAAGTGAAAAACACACAAAATCAGGCCAATGGGATGTAGGAGCTGCCAGCATTCTTAGTAGAGTGGCCACACAGACATCTCAGCAGAGCAGTGGAGCCCCCTAGTGTGCATGGCAATGGATGTCACACAAAAGCTCCCAGGTACAAATCTAACCATTACCCCTTTATATTGAACGGAGAGTCCTCCAAACCCTAGCAAAAAACTACTGTACCTAATAGTACACTACTACAATAGCCCTCATGGCTGCAGGTGTCACCTATATGTGGTTCCAGTAGGGTTTCGGTGGGTTGGGGAGGCTGACACTTTCCACCACAAGTGTAAAAGTTAGAGTGGATTATAGGCCTAGGTCCCCTTTGCACCGTCCACTAGGCTACTCTAGGGACCTGCTTGCTGCTCTAATAGGACTGGCCATAACATCTGAAGCTGTCATAGAGGCTAGCATGCACTGTTTATTTAAATAATCACTAATATCTCTTTCAAATGTCCAGTTTATGTATTTTAACCAGCCATCATTTCACACTGGAGTATGATTTATATAGGAAGTTCAAAGTTGCAGAATCCTACCTCCACCCTTATTTGTTTTATAGGTGGAAGGATTTAATAGGGTAGTTTACCTCAAAGGCATAAAAAAACCTTCCCAAATAATCAATAAAACTCCATGTGTTTCCAATCGTTATGGACACCCTTTTAAGTTACTTAAATTCAAAAAAAGAAAACTTAACTTTTCATTCAAAAGTGCAGTTTAGTGCTCATGTGCCAATTCCACCAACTGTGACCAGAGTTTCACCAAAGGGCTGTCTCAAGGTGCAATAGATAATTCAGCATTTTTCTGTACTCCTTTCTTTGCATAACTGGGTTCATTCACATCTTTAGGGGTGAGAGGGGGTCAGTGACCACTGGGGGAGTAAGGGGGTCATTCCTTTATTCCTCCAGTGGTCATCTGGTTATTTAGTGTACTTTTTTCTGGCTTTGTTATTAATAATTCACTCAAGCTACAATATTCAATTTGAAAATCTAAACACAGCCTCACACTTAACCGTGTATCTCTAATGTAGAACACTCACTCTGCTAAGAAACCTATAACTACTGTTTTCAATTAAAGATGGAGAAAAAATCAGAGTCGCCACCCAGCCAGCCCAACTCAGCAGGCTATAAGGCATAGTCTCAGTGTGCCATCATGTAGCTTTAAAAAAAACTCCATCAAATTCAACCCATTTTAGTATCAAACAGAAAGTTTCTATCTCAATGTTTAATCTTTTAATTTGCAGTCGTTTGTGTCTACCCTCCTATAGATCAATGATAGTTTATGTGGTGTACAATCCAAACTTTCAATGCGGGGAACGCCCCAGATTGAAAGTTTTTTTTTAAGCTACATGATGGCATGCCAAGCCTATGCCTTATAGCCTGCTGGTTTGTTGTTATTAAAACAGGTCTAGCTCAACACATCTTAGTTTTAGTCCTGGACATTTTGGTTTTGCTCCAGTATGGCAAAAAAATGTCTAAATGTTATGAACGCTGTAATCTTGCCCTCAACATGCCCCCAACACACCCTCTTGTGATTTGGATGCACTGCACATGAAATGCATACATAACCATCTGCAAAATAGGCTTCAAAAATAATTAAATTTGATGATGACAGAAAGTTATTCAAAGTCGTTAATTCGCGACAGGATTGTGAAAAAATTACAGAAGGACCTTACGAGACTGGGAAACTGGGCGGCTAAATGGCAGATGACGTTTAATGTGAGCAAGTACAAGGTGATGTATGTGGGAAAAAAGAACCCGAATTATAGCTACGTCATGCAAGATTCCACGTTGGGAGTTACGGACCAAGAAAGGAATCTGGCTATCGTCGTCGATAATACACTGAAACCTTCTGTTCAGTGTGCTGCTGCGGCTCAGAAAGCGAATAGAATGTTGGGTATTATTAGGAATGGTATGGAAAACAGGTGTGAGGATGTTATAATGCTGTTGTATTGCTTCATGGTACGACCGTACCTTGAGTATTGTGTTCAATTCTGGTCGCTGCATCTCAAGAAAGATATAGTGGAATTGGAAAAGGTGCAGCGAAGGGTGACTAAAATGATAGCGGGGATGGGACGACTTCCCTATGAAGAAAGACTAAGGAGGCTAGAGCTTTTCAGCTTGGAGAAGAGATGGCTGAGGTGAGACATAATAGTGGAGTGGAACAGGTGGATGTGAAGCGTCTGTTCACGCTTTCCAAAAATACTAGGACTAGGGGGCATGCGATGAAACTACAGTGTAGTAAATTTAGAACAAATCAGAGAAACGTTTTCTTCACCCAACGTGTAATTAAATTCTGGAATTTGTTGCCAAAGAATGTGGTGAAGGTGGTTAGCTTGGCAGAGTTTAAAAAGGGGTTAGATGGTTTCCTAAAGGACAAGTCCATAAACCGCTACTAAATGGACTTGGGAAAAATCCACAATTCCGGGAATAACATGTATAGACTGTTTGTACGTTTGGGAAGCTTGCCAGGTGCCCTTGGCCTGGATTGGCCACTGTGGTGGACAGGATGCTGGGCTTAATGGACCCTTGGTCTTTTCCCAGTGTGGCATTACTTATGTACTTATGTAAAATACCTATTTGAAAATTTTGGCAAGCAAAATGTCCAAGTGCTGCTTTACGTATGCCACTTTTTAGATGTTTCTCTCTTTCAAAAATGAGCCCTATAGTCTGTTCTAATTTCTTATGCAATCCAGATTGATTCCAACATAAGTGCAGAGGATCTCTTAGGTTCAAATGATAACCTAAGGAATGATTGACCTTTGGAGGCATTAGGGTGGTAAGACTCCTTTGCAGCAGCCAGGATTTTCCAGCCTTCAACAGAAGACTCTCTATGCTCTGATGCTGCACTCCTTTGTGCTTTCTGCATTGGGCTAAATTGGATCTCAACTCATTGAGCCTTCTCATTGGGAACTACTTTAGTTTCTTATTGAGTGGGACACAATACTGCCAGAGTTGGAGGATTTAGCAGCAATCCAAAGGATTTTTCAACCCTGGGTTCAATCCAAGAAGATCTCTGAACCTCCTGGCTCAGAAGCAGCTCCAAGTGTCTCTGCTCCAGTATTCACTTGGTCTGTGCTGTGAAATTTTTTAAATAGGACTAATAGCCAGGGGTGTGGGAGCTTCCAAGGGGTAAACCCTTACCTCCCCTCAGTGTTTTCCCATTTAGGAAACACAGCACAGGTAATTTAAACCATCACCATCTTGGCTCCGCCCCCCCCCCCCAGAGGACCCACAGCCATGTTGTGTTCTTTAATGTTAAAATTAATAAACAGATTGAAAAAAAAAATTGGATTCAATGCAGCAGGAATGATCCCTAGTCAGTGCTGCCTTACCGGGTCTCATTTCTAAAATGGTGCTTGTGGACACCATTTTATTAGTCATGTTCTGTAATATGCACTATTTTATAAATAGGACTAGGTAGCATTCTATTTCAACTGTAGATCTCTTTAGATGAGAGATGTAATATTCAGGCAAGTGTGAGGAGGAGCAAACAGCAAGACCCATAGAGAGTCAATGGTGGCGGTAAATGTTTTCAATAGGTGAGCACTCTTAATTTCTTTTATAATTATTTACTCTGCTGTTTATTTTATTTCAATAAACAAAACAAAACTAACATTACACATTTAACAAAATATTAATTTCAAAAAATAAAAACAGAAATGAATGAAATATTTTCTCATGCAAACTCATTAAAAATGGCTACCATCTTGAGTAAGCGATGGTCCCAGCAGATCCAGTTATTCTGAATGTGATAATGCTTTCAGTTCTAGCAAATGGTATTCTGACTTCTTGGAGAAATGTAAATTCACATGAGTGAAATCAATAGCCAGATGACATTAGGGAAGTAAACAATGTAAATAAGGCTTCTTTTTATGTCCCTATTCTCTTATGTAGTACTAAGGTATTGACTTATGAACTATATGTAGGCATAGCCTCAAGAAAACAGTTAAACCAGATGAAGATGCTAGTTACTGTCTATTATCTTCTGAAAGATGTTAATAGCTAATGAAGTCTATTTTAATCCATATTAAAACAGCAACAAAACATGCAGAAAAGTACAAGTATATTTTCATATTGGATTTTGGGTTACCAGAACAAGAGTAACTAACTTCTTCTTTGGCATAGACTGTTCATTGTCATTCATATTTATCTTATATCATGCCATAAGCATATGGTAAATATATATTGTGTAATGTTCTGATACAAGTATGCCTAGTGGGAAAAATGGAGTATTTTAAAATCTCAAAACCAACAAAGAGAGTCCAAGTATCCCGCAAAAACACACAAGAAAATCTCACCTGAATAGTGAATGAACAGAGTTCGAGATATTATGGATATCTCTGAATATATTAATATATGGCTGGTACAAGAGTAGAGAAACACATTTATTTACTTATTATTAGTTTTTACCCAGTTGTATTTGCTTGGGTATGAGAATGTTAGCTTGTCAGTACTTTGATGCTATTTTGTACAGACCTCTGTTATCTGATCAGTCTCAGAATATGCCTCTGAGAGAATCTGCATCCCCCTTAAATAATTGAAAAGCACTGAAACTATGGGATGCCTGCTTGTTCTGCTGGCGTTTTCTGCAAAAGGAAGACAAAATAGCTTTGAAGAAGACTAACACTGGGATATCACCTGCTTTTGTCTTTGAAACTAAAGGGAAGATGGTCTGTGTGAAATGACAGCGTTCTGAACAAACAATACAGAATTTTATCACTAGTCATTTCTGAAAAATTTGAAATCTTTCTGAGTATACTCCGAACCTAACTCATCTGTTATTTTACTTTTGCTAGGTAAAACAAATAAGAAAGTGCATGATAAAACATGACAACAATGTGTGTTTCTTTATGCATGTTTTAAAATATTCAAATTTGTCACATAGGGGGGTACTTTAAGATTTCATAAGTATAAATAGCTGTTAGGTACATCTATGGAGTGTGATACATTGCAGACTAGATTAAGTAAATTGTGCTGAAAAATTGGCATGGAAAAAATTATGCACTGAGTGGTATTATGTAAAGGGATCTGCATTTTATAGAATAGTGCCTAAGCACCTAATCTGTGCCCAAATGCCATCTGCATTTACACCTGCTGGCATCTAGATTCTATAACAATATGTGCAACTTATAGAAATGCCCACGAAAGGTCCCCTAATCAGCACCCCAACATATGCATCCTAGGATTTACGCGCGGATCATTATAGAATATGATCTGCATGTAAATCCCAAGTAATGTCAATTAACTCCAAGAACTTAGAAGCCAATTATTGGTGCTGATTGGCTCATTAAGCAATTCATTTGTGCCCATAAATAATGCATGCTAATTTGCATGCACAAATTTAATTGTCATTTATAGAATCCAGGGTTGCATATCTTTTTACAAAAAGGGATAATATGTGCATATCTTATGGTGTGGTACATGTAAATGTGTACACATACAAATAGAAACATAGAAACATGATGGCAGATAAAGGCCATATGACCCATCCAGTCTGCCCATCCTCTGTAACCCCTAATTCTTCCTGCTCCTAAGTGATCCTACATGCTTATCCCTTGCCTTTTTTAATTCTGGAAAAGTCCTCGATTCCACCACCTCCACCGGGAGGCCATTCCACGCCTCCACCACCCTTCCTATGAAATAATACTTGCTTAGGTTACTCCTAAGCCTATTCCCTCTTAACTTTGTCATATGCCTCCTCATTCCAAAAAGGCTATCTTCCTGTACACAAATGGAGTTGGTTCTGGGAGGGGAATGGTTGTATATAGATGGGATGTGTAAATAGGTGTATATTCAGGACAGGCATACAGACAGTGTTTGTTTTGTTTCTTTTACTGTAGAAATGAATGCCATTAAGAGCACACAAGCTCTTTTTAAAGAGCATGCACTCTTCCCCAATAGATGTGCATGCATGAACCATTGCTTATGCATGAACTGTCATGAATGCATGCATATGCACATTTGTTCTGAAAAGAGGATGTGCTGTGTTCAAACAGCAAACACTCTTTAAGCAGAGTAAATTCAATATAAATTGCTGAAAGTTAAGCACTAAAAAACTGGGCACTAAGCTAATTGCGACGTAAACAGAGAAATGATCCCACACCTGCATCTTTGCAACTTCTATTATGAAATCGATTGAGGATAGTAGGAAGAGGATAAGTGAGAGGGGAAATATAGCAGAGAGGACAATGAAATTTTGATGCAGAAGTGTACTCTCAATCTGTGCTGTTACGGTTGAAATGCTTGGAATCTTCCCTTGGTTTTTGATTCTTAGCTCCCTCGCCTAATGTGGTCTAATTCAATAATACATAACATTTAAGTTTCTTTGTATATAATGATCCTAAGAAGCACCTGAAGGGTTTATTTCTTTTTTTTTATAACAATGATTGCAACCACCCTGTAAGATCCTGCAAGAATGATTAAATGCATTTGCAGGTAGGGTTGTGAAGCTTTTCCTCCTCTATTTTGATCAAACTATACTGATATATGCATGCTTTCAAAAGAGGACTGTTATTGTCAGAAGTTTGAAGACTGAGTTTGGAATTATTGAAGATTTTACAGTATTACATACAGTTTCCTGTAAATATAATAAATGAAACATTCTGTATTTGCTAATTAATAAATTAACTTCTAATTTTAATTTGTGGTACCTTGTTGTGTACTTGATGGACTGTCTGCATTTTGCTTGTGTGATTGAGGTTTGGTATTCTGCTAGTGTTACTACTCACCTTATGTGGAGGAGCCTAGTGGTTAATGCAGTGGACTTTGATCCTGGGGAGCTGAGTTTGATTCCCACTGCAGTGTCTTGTGACTCTGAGCAATATACTTCACCCTCTGTTGCCTCAGGTACAAATAAGTACCTGTATAAACTAAACCACTTTGAATACAGTTGCAAAAACCGCAGCAAGACAGTATATCAAGTCCCATTCCCTTTTTAGCTTCAAATAAGATGTGTTTTGGTGTTATAGGAACTGGTATACTTTTAGCAGCACCATATTTTTATATGTACTCTACAGTTGGTAGCAAGGAGTATGGCTACTTTTACAGTGTGGCTACCTTGGGGGTGGAGCCATCTGTAGTCCCCCTGCCCCATAATATTGGTCCTGTATGACAACAGGCACCTTTTTGCCTAGAAAAATAGCACTGCACAAGGATAATGATTCTGAGGTAATTATCTTGAGTTCATTAGCACACCATCAGACCCCAGGGTAATTGTCATTACCTTAGATCATTAAACAGGGATAATTATTATTACCACTGTAAGCACTCCTTAGTGAGCCTCTTTGTGGAGTCCCTTGGTGGATGCTTTTAGTTTGTGGTCTGCATGATAAGAACTATTTTAATACTGCCGATGGAATGGATTAACTTATGAATTTAGGCTGAAAAGTATATTTGGGTGTGGAATCTTGAAGATTTCTATGTAATTCATTAAAGCCAAATCATTGTCACATACTGTCTTTTTCAACTGCTAAAAATTGTAAGGAATAAAGATCTGATTTGGTTAAGGGCCTTTTCTACTAAAGGGCACTAAGCACTTAGGACTAAATTCTATAAATGGCCTTCAAATAAATTGGCACTAAAAATAGTGCTTAGCGCTATTCTATAAATGGTGCTTAAATTGAGGTGCCATTTATAGAATAGCACTAAGTGCAAGGAACCATGACTACATTTAAGCATGACCATTTACACTAATGGAACCTTGATGTAAATCCCCTCATCTAAATTAGGCATGGATTCCCTTTATTCTATAACAATATGCATAAATTAAAGGAATGCCCATGACCCTCCCATGGCTGTGCCCACTTTTTTGCACCCACATGTACATAAGTACATAAGTACATAAGTAATGCCATACTGGGAAAAGACCAAGGGTCCATCGAGCCCAGCATCCTGTCCATGACAGCGGCCAATCCAGGCCAAGGGCACCTGGCAAGCTTCCCAAACGTACAAACATTCTATACATGTTATTCCTGGAATTTTGGAGTTTTCCAAGTCCGTTTAGTAGCGGTTTATGGACTTGTCCTTTAGGAAACCGTCCAACCCCTTTTTAAACTCTGCTAAGCTAACCGCCTTCACCACTTTCTCCGGCAACGAATTCCAGAGTTTAATTACACGTTGGGTGAAGAAAAATTTTCTCCGATTTGTTTTAAATTTACTACACTGTAGTTTCATCGCATGCCCCCCTAGTCCTAGTATTTTTGGAAAGCGTGAACAGACGCTTCACATCCACCTGTTCCACTCCACTCATTATTTTATATACCTCTATCATGTCTCCCCTCAGCCGTCTCTTCTCCAAGCTGTATAGCCCTAGCCTCCTTAGTCTTTCTTCATAGGGAAGTCGTCCCATCCCCGCTATCATTTTAGTCGCCCTTCGCTGCACCGTTTCCAATTCCACTATATCTTTCTTGAGATGCGGCGACCAGAATTGAACACAATACTCAAGGTGCGGTCGCACCATGGAGCGATACAACGGCATTATAACATCCTCACACCTGTTTTCCATACCTTTCCTGATAATACCCAACATTCTATTCGCTTTCTTAGCCGCAGCAGCACACTGAGCAGAAGGTTTCAGTGTGTTATCGACGACGACACCCAGATCCCTTTCTTGGTCCGTAACTCCTAACGTGGAACCTTGCATGACGTAGCTGTAATTCGGGTTCTTTTTTCCCACATGCATCACCTTGCACTTGCTCACATTAAACATCATCTGCCATTTAGCCGCCCAGTCTCCCAGTCTCGTAAGGTCCTCTTGTAATTTTTCACAATCCTGTCGCGATTTAATGACTTTGAATAACTTTGTGTCATCAGCAAATTTAATTACCTCACTAGTTACTCCCATCTCTAAATCATTTATAAATATATTAAAAAGCAGCGGTCCTAGCACGGACCCCTGAGGAACCCCACTAACTACCCTTCTCCATTGTGAATACTGCCCATTTAACCCCACTCTCTGTTTCCTATCCTTCAACCAGTTTTTAATCCACAATAGGACATTTCCTCCTATCCCATGACCCTCCAATTTCCTCTGTAGCCTTTCATGAGGTACCTTGTCAAACGCTTTTTGAAAATCCAGATACACAATATCAACCGACTCCCCTTTGTCCACATGTTTGTTCACTCCTTCAATGTCTGCGTGTAAATTTTAATTAAATCCAATTAGCACCAAACGTCTTGTTAAAATCTGATTAATAATTAGTTCTGCCACCTCTGTTGCGCAGCAGAAGCCATATGCTTTCTACTATCCTGTAAAGGATTCCATGTTCCCTCCAAATACTTAATTACCCCAAACTTGTGTCTGCTCACGGCAGAGTTACACGATCTGGGCAGTAGCAGGTTCCCTAATTAGAAAGAAACCCAGTATTCAGTTGATATAATAGTATAGACTGGGCCCTGACATGCTCCATAATCAGAAGGACTCACTGGGATATAAGAAGATAGTTTATTACAACCTCACCAATAGTATTACAGGCAAATCAGGCATTCACATAGTGGAACAACTCTTCATGACACGTCCTCTCTCCCCAGCCTTCTGAAGTCTTCTGATCTAATACCCTTCTGACTGCCCTTTTTATACCATTTTGACCCTATTCATTCCAATGGACCCTAGCTTTCTCACCAGAGCTCTTGGCTCTTATCAGTTGATAAGAATGACTAAACATTTTCTCAAGCCCTAAGTATAAACAAATTATGTTTAGGACAACATCTGCGAAGAAATAACGTCACAGGTCATTTTGCCCTCCTCAGCTCCCCCTCCCTCTACTTGCACCTGATCCATTACTAATTCTTGCATTAGCCAAAACATCTTGCTCATGACTTCTCACAGGTGCCAGTCCCAGGATAGTTGACAAGAGCAAATGGCCCCTCCCTTGCCAGCTGTCTGGGAACTCCAGCTTGAGCTGCAGTGAAACGTATTTTGTGTCAGAGATGATTTTTGATTTTAAGAGGCCTAACTCTTAGCCTGAGCCATTGGCCTGTATTTCAGTGAGAGCAAATGACAGTATATTTCTACAAATCTCAATTATGGATGCTAATTGTCTAGTTATTCAATTAAATTGTGCATGCAAATTAGGCACAGTCCCAAATCTATGTGCACAATTTTGGGTGGATAATGCAGTGGCGTTCCTAGGCTGCCTGACACCTGGGGCGGATCACCGATGCGCCCCCCCCCCCCCATATGCAGCACCCCCCCAGTGAAATTACACCCCCCCCCCACCGGCGAAATTACACCCTCCCCCCCCCGGGTACATTTTTACCTGCTGGTGGGGGGGTGCCGCGCGCCTGTTGGCTCCGAGTCCGCTCATTCCCTGCTGCTCCCTCTGCCCTGGAACAGGAAGTAACCTGTTCCGCGCAGAGGGAGCAGCAGAGAGGGAATGAGCGGACTCAGCCAACAGGCGTGCGGCACCCCCCCCCCCCAGCGGCGTGCATCCGGGGCGGACCGCCCCCACCCCTTTGTACACCACTGGGATAACGTGTGGTGAATGAGTGAGAACAGGCTACGGAGCAATCATGTTAAGGGGTTCTGTGTTTGTTTACCTGTTAAGTGCTTCTATGTTAACTGGGAGCAGGTACCTTTAACATTCAGATTAACACATGACAAACAATAATAAAATAGTGTGAATGCCCAT
Source organism: Microcaecilia unicolor (assembly GCF_901765095.1). Taxonomy (NCBI): domain Eukaryota; kingdom Metazoa; phylum Chordata; class Amphibia; order Gymnophiona; family Siphonopidae; genus Microcaecilia; species Microcaecilia unicolor. Next base: position 470,697,819 of record NC_044033.1, on the reverse strand, counting down.
TCATAATGCAGCATCAGTTTTGGTCTTGTTATGAATTAAAATCCAATAGTGCATTAAGCCCAAAACTTAATGTCCTTTCATAGAAGGGCCCCTATGTGTTCTTTTCTCAAAGTATGATTTGCCCAAAACAAGGTCACTTTTATTAAAAGACTGTAGGCCAAATTTTATACATGGCACAAAGGGCCCTTTTTACTAAACCACGCTGTAGGCACACTAACAATTTTAAAAATTACCACACGCTAACACTAGGGACACCCATAGGAATATATGGGTGTCTCTAGCATTAGCGTGTGCTAAACATTTAGTTAATTATAACTAAAACCTGGTTTCTCTCTGAGAGTTATATTCTAGTTTCTGAGTTATGCCCTATAGGTTACTGTTTATTATAATGTTTAGATATCAGAAGGGGGTATAAATGGTCAGTAGTTCTGACCCATAGTAATGGATCTTATGGCAGTAGCTGTCTTTTACTTCAGTTTTTCTTTAAGAATGATATTGCTATTCTGGTGATTTAGCAGCTGCTGCGAGTTAGCTCTGCCCAGTATGATACAGTAGCTTGTTAGTTTTTATTGTTACTGTAGCACTTAAATTTTTGCATCTTATAATTGGAAATTGTAGTCTATATGTAGATGATATCACATATGCCAAAGCGCATAATTTTTTAAATTTTATTTTGTGATATTAGGCTTGCAACTGATGATTTTCATCTGAATACCTTGTACAACATACCTTAAATTTGATTTTGTGCCTGGTCCTTTAGTTTTAGATTCTATGCTGAATGCATTAGCCATGTGGCTGATGCACTCAGATTTTTTTCAGGTCCTTTTTGCTTTTTCTGTTTTGGATATGGGTAAGAAAGTGAAGCAGACTCTCTATGGTGATAAAGCAAGCTCAAGGGAGCTGGACCCAGCTGTTCCACACTTTGCATTTTATAAACTGATGGTTCTTCCAATATGCTGGTTGATAGTTGCAAATGAGGGGTAGTTAAAATTTTGGATGAAATAGTCCCATGACATATATGTGTGCCTAAACTTTCTACCATTTCACTATAGTTTACTGAATGTTTGAGGGCTTTAAAAAGAGAAACAAAGAGGAAAAGTAATATTTTTCTTTGTTAATAAGTGAATGTGTTGAATTCAGACTGGGGTTAAGAACCCCTCATAAGGCTAAAAAAAACACCCACCTTTCCTTGGGGTGCTTTTACTAAGTTGTGTAAGACATGGCCTTAGCACACCCCAAATGGGTCTTTCCTGCACCGTTAGTGGTAAATTCTATAAGTTGCACCTAAAAATCTGCACCGAAATTGAAACATGTTTCATGCGATTCTATAAACAAAATGTGTCCTTTATAGAATCGTGCTTAGCACTAAGCTACACCTAAATGTATGTGGCTACAATTAGGACTGTTATAAACAAGCTTAAATACTGGTACCTAAGTTAGGTACACTTAGGCATGATTCTGCATCAACATGTATAAAATGTGGGAACACCCCAGAAAGCATCCATAAACACAGTTATCTATCACCACTAGCCATTCCATATTCATATACAATCACTAAATGACTATCATATTATTATTATTATTATTTGTTACATTTGTATCCCACATTTTCCCACCTTTTTGCAGGCTCAATGTGTCATACATATAACCGTTAACAGCGTTAGCCGATTCCGGTCTGAACAAATACATAGTATGAATGAATATAAAGTGATATTGTGGTAGAATAAGGTACGTGTATGGTAGGTACAATTGGGGGGAACTTAGGGAGGGAAAGGGGGTTACCAGGGCCTCATTTGACAAAATAGAATCATCTCATCATGGTGCTTTGTTGTTCCAAATTTGTGGAACTCCATGCCTTTGGTCTTGTGCAGCAAACTTAACCGTGAGCTGAAGACACGGTTGTTCCAGTAGGCTTTTGTTAATGTTGATGTATATTTGTTAAACACTTTGGTCTGTTCACCAATTAAGGCAGTGTATCAAGTCATTAATAAATAAATAAATAGATAGATATGCACAATAGGATTTAGGCACATTCCATTATGGAATTGAATATGCGCATAAATTCTAGTTTCCCTGATATTAACTGAATAAATGTAACATCAGAGCAGGCTATAGAGGTGAAATTACTTGATGGAATCAAGGACTGCTTTATGCAGCAGCTGGTTCAGGAGTCAAGAAGAGGAAGAACAATTCTAGACCTAGTCCTTAGTCGAGCAAATGATCTGGTGCAGGAGGTAATGGTGCTGGGGCCTCTTGACAGCAGTGATCATAACATGATCTGATTTGATATATGCTATGGAGTAAGTACACACAGGAAATCCAATATGTTAGCATTTAACTTTCAAAAAGGAGACTAAGATAAAATGAGAAGAATGGTGGAAAAACAACTGCAAAGGTCCAAAATTTACATAAAGTATGGATGCTGTTAAAAAATACCATCCTGTAAACCAAGGCAAAATATATTTCAAGTATTAAAAAAGGAAGAAGGAAGACCAAACGACAGACAACATGGTTAAAAAGTGAGGTGAAGGAAGCTATTAGAGCTAAAAGAAATTCCTTCAGAACATGGAAAAAGGATCTAACTGAAAATAATAGGAAACAGCATAAAGAATGGTATGTCAAAGGCAAAGCACTGATAAGGAAGGCAAAAAGTGACTTTGAAAAGATGAATGCATTGGAGTCAAAAGCGCATAGTAAAAACATTTTTAGGTATATTAAAAGCAAGAAGCTGGCAAAAGAATTGGTTGGGCTACTAGATGACCGAGGGGTAAAAGGGGCACTCAGAGAAGACAAGGCCATAGTGAAGAGATTAAATTAATTCTTTGCTTTGGTCTTTAACAAGGAAGATGTGGGAAAGATACCGGTGCTAGAAATGGTATTCAATGCCGACGAGTCAGAGAAACTGAATCAAATCTCTGTAAACCTGGAAGATGTAATGGGGCAATTTGACAATTTGAAGAGTAGCAAATCACCAGAACTGGATGGTGTACATCACAGAGTATTGATAGAATTGAAAAATGAACTAGCAGAACTATCGTGACATGTAATTTATCTTTAAAATCAAGCAGAATTGGATGGTGGCCAATGTAACAATGATTGTTTATAAAAGTTGCAGAGGTGATCCAGGAAATTATAGACCGGTGGGCCTGACGTCACAGACCGAAGGTCCACCATGCCCAGTATCCTGTTTCTAACAGTGACCAATCCAGGTCACAAGTACCTGGCAAGATCCCAAAACAGTACAATACATTTTATGCTACTTATTCTAGAAATATCTATCTATCTATCTATCTATCTATATAATTCAGGGGTTAGGTTATTTGTACTATGGTTATAAAAAAGGCTATTTTTTTTCAATATATGACCACACTAATGTTATTATTAGTGCAAGGCCATTTAAAAAAAACATTACCTTAGGAGCACTTACCACCACCTATTTAGGAGGTGGTAAGGGCTCCCATGTTAACCATGTGCTAACCAGTTAGCACACTATAATGGAGTTGCACTAATTGGTTATTGCAGGACTGTCCCCCTCAAAAATTTGCAAAATTAAGTATTGCATGCTTAGCATATACATATGCCACAACTAACATGCAAATTCTTTAGTAAATCCCATCTTATGCTTTTATCACTGTATTAAGTGCACATTAGCACATAAACAGCTTTGTAAAAGGACCTGCTGTGTCTATTACCAAGGCATATAATAATGCAAAGTAGTTATGTTATATGCTGAGTGGGTTGACTGAGAGCATGAGTTGGTCTGAGCAGTATACTTTGCCAGGAGTGTGCCAAGCCTGAATCATGCCTTCTGTGATAGACCCCCCTAGAGCCCCTGCTCTACCCACTGCACCATGGTCATCACATGGCAGACAATGGACAGGAAGTGATTTTTTTTTCACTCCTATTGGCGATAGAATACCTCCCTTATTAATGAAGGCTAAACAGGCTTGGACTCTTCATGCTAGAGAAAAGATGTCTGAGAGGTATTTGATAGAAGTGCAATCTGCTGGTAAATTGAGTTTATAAATTTCCTAAGGGGATTACTAGACTGGAGTAGAACTCTCCAGGTTCACTGGGGGGAGGTAGGACAGAATAGATCAGAGGGTGAAAAACTCAGCCCAGAGGGAATAATAGCAGAAAGTAACTGACATTAGGTGTCATAGTAGGGGTGGAGTTGGAATAACTGACAGTAGGTATCATGGAGGGGCATAATCAAATGGGGTGCCCAAGTTTTCCTGAGGGCGTCCCTGCATGACAGCCCCGTGAAGGGGTGGGGTAAACGCTATTATCTAAACAAGATGGGCGTCCATCTTTCATTTCGATAATACAGTCGGGGACGCCCAAATCTCAACATTTAGGTTGACCTTAGAGATGGTCGTCCCCGGTTTTCAGCGATAATGGAAACCGAGGACGCCCATCTCAAAAATGACCAAATCCAAGCCATTTGGTCATGAGAGGAGCCAGCATTCATAGTGCACTGGTCCCCCTGACATGCCAGGACACCAACCGGGCACTCTAGGGGGCACTGCAGTGGACTTCACAAATTGCTCCCAGGTGCATAGCTCCCTTATCTTAGGTGCTGAGCCCCCCAACCCCCCAAAACCCACTCCCCACAACTGTGTACAACACTACCATAGCCCTAAGGGGTGAAGGGGGGCACCTATATGTGGGTACAGTGGGTTTCGGGTGGGTTTTGAAGGGCTCACATTTACCATCACAAGTGTAACAGGTAGGGAGGATGGGTTGGGTCAGCCTGCCTGAAGTGCACTGCACCCACTAAAACTGCTCCAGGGACCAGCATACTGCTGTCATGGAGCTGGGTATGACATTTGTTGCTGGCATAGAGACTAACAAAAAAAATGTTTTTTTAAGGGTGGGAGGGGGTTGGTGACCACTGGGGGAGTAAGGGGAGGTCATCCCTGATTCCCTCCGGTGGTCATCTGGTCAGTTTGGGCACCTTTTTGAGGCTTGGTCATGAAAAAAATGGACCAGGTAAAGTCGACCAAATGTTCGTCAGGTACGCCTTTCTTTTTTCCATTATCAGCCGAGGACGCCCATCTATTAAGCACGCCCCAGTCCTGCCTTCGCTACGCCTCCGGCATGCCTACATGAACTTTGGTCATCCCTGTGACGGACTGCAGTTGAGGGTGCCCAAAATCGGCTTTCGATTATTCCGATTTGGGCGACTCTGAGAGAAGGACACCCATCTCCCGATTTGTGTTGGAAGATGGGTGCCCTTCTCTTTCGAAAATGCCCCTGATAGTTGCAGTGGAGTTGGAAGTTTGTAAAAGTGATAGGATTCATAAGCACATGTTCTTTGGTTGTCTTCACCTGCCAGGACCTGTGAGGAGAGGAGGTATCCTGGTCAGACCCAATAACCTATGGCTAAATAAAGAGGATGTTTTTGCCATCAAAAGCATTTACTGGATTGTGAGGAGTGCTCTATGAGGGTAGAAAGGGTTAACCCAGCCTGGGAACAGAACAGGGTAAGCTTTTTCGGTGTCAGAGGCAACAGCTCATGGAAATGCACCTCTGGAGGAAGGACAGACAGGGAGGTCTGGTCCTGTGGAGGTCTGGTGGCTTGGTGCAAGTTCAGCAAAACAGCAGAAAGTGATGAAGCACATATTTGGATTGTTCTGCCAGAAAGGATGGGAATTGGAGGACTGGCGGTGCTGTAAGTATGTAAATACCCTAGGATTTATAAAGATACTATCTATTAAGTAGTTGACATTACACCAAGAGTCTTGTATTGGCACGGAAACCTCTTTCAGCAAAATGAACAGTTGGGTATAATGTGAAGTATGAAGTTTGGATATCCAGTTCCAGTAAAGTTCTGTTTTGCATTAAATACAAAGCCTAGAGTGGAGAATGTTTTTGGAGTGTGAGTAAGGTTAAGTTACTCCCAGACTGATAAAGAACTAATAATAAATTGTGGCTTAAAACAATATGGCCTACCGGGATCAAGCCCGGCCCTGGCCTGCACCCAGCTCAATAAAAATAAAACTTTTGTTTGTGGCCCTGGTTCAGGTACTGAGCCAAAGAGCTAGCTGGTGCCTGAAACTTTGTGGTGAGACCAGGGTTACAGGAGTTTATAAAATAATGGATGGGGTGAAATAGTTTAATAGGGAACACTATTTGACTTTTCATATACAAAACAGAGAATGCTCCAAGAAACGTATAACCAGCAGATTGTAAACAAATCATAGAAAGGGTTGTTTGTTTATTTATTTATTTATTTATTTATTTATTTTGGGGGGGGGGGGGGGGTATCACATCATTAAACTGTGGAATTTGAAAGAGGTTTGGACATGTTCCCGAGAAGAAGATCCATGAAAATTACTAGCCAGGTAGATTGCAATGGAAAGGGCAATTGCTTATCCTTTTAAATAAACTATGAGAAATGAATCTGCTAAACTGGTCAGTATAAGTTAAAATCCTAACTTTCAGAAAATATAAGGTCTTAACTTTAAAACTGGGCATAAAGTAGATACTGTCACAAATTTTTAGATGGAAAATTTAGAATTAGATGTTAATACATTTGTATTAATATTGTTGTGCAATAATATAAAACAATATACAGTAAAATACATAACAGAAACATCTTTCCAATTCTTCTAGACCTGCTGAGTTTGACAAAATGAAGGATGGCCCCAAACCCATCAACATGAAATTTATCATGCAGTACTGAGTAGTATTTTCAGCCACCCCAAGTCCTAGGAAGATAATTTCATATGGGTGAGGTCTCCAGTAGACTCACAGTTGCACAGGTCATTCTGTAAAGGGTATAGCCCCACCAGGATTTGATGTGTGTATCACAGGGCTTAATTTGACCATGATTGAAACATAAGCCAGAGCCATCATCCTGAACTCATCAGTCAAAAATGTGGACTGTGACCAAGAACCTGACAAAGAAGACTCAGTCAACCTAACAAACAGGGGGATCTCTGAGGCTGATGTAATTCAGTATCTCTGGCGAATGTTTATCCAGAGAGTGATAAGCTATGGAAGGACTCAGATCATATCGATTTCTGTGCTTCATCTCAGAGTCACACTCAAATCAAATCTATTTCTGTGCTTCATCTCTGAGTCTCACCACCTGCTTGCTGGATTGGTAAAGCTTCTAATGACTTAGGCATGGCAGATATTTTAAAAAGCTGTGATCACATGGCTTATCAAGTTGGTTTTATCAGAATTTAAAGTGTATGTTGAAATCAAGGACATTGTGCTTCTTATGTTGTCACTGGTATTTGTCTTTGTATATGTATAAACCATTGGAATCTTTTCTTCTGTATACTATTCTTCTGACTTGCTCTATAAAAAAAAACCCTTTCTCTCTCCTAGTATGTCCTTTTCATAAGTTGGGTAACAGGATGATGCACACTAAGCACAAATTCTATATCGGCAACTGTGTGTACAATTGCCATTATAAAATACTGGTCTATGTCTGCAGTTACAGGCTTAATTGTAGACATGATCACTTATGTTACCTAAATGGCTGGTACAAATACTAACACCTAACTGTAGGCAGTTAGGTGTGTAACTACAAGTATTCTATAAGATGTGCATATAAGTGTCAGGCATACCTCCATCCCACCCATGTTCATCCCAGGTTTATTCTCCCTTGCAGTTGCACTATAGAAATAGCATGCACATTTTGTAGAATGTAACTGCTAATTAGTGACAATTAGCACACATTAATAATAAGTGATTTGTTACTAGGATTACTCAGGGGCTGATGCTCAAAAGTCATTAAAAAATGTGTGTGTTTTGATCAACAGTTGAAGTTACCAATTTCAAAGTAGCAAGAGATGCTCAAAGGAAATTGCATGTAAATGAGCTGCATGCAATTTTAGCAAGCAGCTCGGTAGGGGAAGTGCCTAGCGCATGCGTAGATCATCGATGTATATGCATGCCCAAGAAAAAAACCCTACAATGTGTGTGCTGTGGACGTACCGCCACAATGTGCTTCAGCCTTTTTTTGCTCCATGATAAATTTTTAATAGCTTCTTATTGTAGGGTTCCATGACAATTTTCACACCTGGGAGGCGGTGTTATTGTTTATATGTGCATATAGGAATGCCATGTATAGCTTTTTTTTCCCCATCTGCAGGTGCCGTGGATGCACCTCCACAATGTGCTTCAGTCTTGTTTTTGTTTCATGACAACTTTTTCACAGTACTGTTACATGTGGGACACATTCACATGGCATATTTCGACAAGACGTCGCCGTCATGCTATGACAGCTCCAGACCTCCCAGAACATTTTGCACATTAAAAGCAGGTGCTCCTTTCTGTGCATTGCTTGAAATGGCTGTGCATCACTTAGAATACTCATTTTATTACTAGTCAGCTCATTGTAATACATTCACATAGAATTATCATCGGCTGCTACCGTGAACGATAAGATAGACATAGAACCTCACTAAATAATGTGAATGCTAGAACCAGTCTAAATCGAACACTGCTAGCACGGTAAAATTTGTGCATTGGGCCTTCAGTGTCAGTCCTGCTATCCGTCTCTTGATTGGCTGCTTTGAATTGTATTCCACCATAACCAGAATTGAATATAATCAGCAAAGAGATGATAAATAATTCCTAGGTTCATTCACACTTTACAAATTGTACTAAAACATATGTTAAATAAAGCTACTGCCAGGGTAGAATTCTAGTGATCAGTGGGAACCAAGAAGAAACCAAGGTCCCAAAACACTTAGAGGGGCATAATCGAACACAAACGCCTATCTCCATGGGCGTTTATCTCCGAAAATGGGTCTGTGAAGGGGTGGGCTGAACGTTATTTTCGAAAAAAATGGACGTTTTTGAGCCGGGCGTTTGTTTTTTTTTTTGCTCAAAAATGTCCTAATCCGAGCCATTTGGTTGTGGGAGGGGCCATGATTCGTAGTACACTCGCCCCCCTGACATGCCAGGACACCAACTGGGCACCCTAGAGGTCAGTGCGGTGGACTTCAGAAAACGCTCCCACATGCATAGCTCCCTTACTATGGGTGCTGAGCACCCAACCCCCCTCCCCCAAAACCCACTACCCACAAATGTACAACACTACCATAGCTCTTAGGGGTGAAGGGGCACCTACATGTGAGTACAGTGGGTTTTGGAGGCCTCCCATTTACCAGCACAAATGTTACAGGTAGGGGGGGATGGGCCTGAGGCCACCTGGCTGAAGTGCACTGCGGTACCCACTAAAAGTGCTTCAGGGACCTGCATACACGCAGGCCTCTAGGACTTGTTGCTGCTATATAACATTGGCACACCAGTTGACACCTGAAGACTAATCACTCCGAAAATGTCCTTTTTTGGAATAACCACCTTTACTCACAGTTAACTGCAAATCAGAGGTTGTGCCCCACTGGCAACGAGTCTCCCTGGTACTGAGATGAGCAGTAGGTCAGAGCTGGCAGAATGCTGTACAATGCCCTCTTTCAGCCACATTCAAGGGAAGAACTAAGTTGTCTAACGTGGCTAACACAGGAAAGGGAACTAAAACTGGCTTACAAAAATGGCCACTACCGCATGGACTACAACAGGAAACACAACAGGGCACACTCTGACCCAGTAGGCAGGGGGAAAAGCACCATGGGAGAAGAGCCTACCAACTACCAACATCGTGAGACTGTAACACAAGCTAATGAAATCACGGAGCCCAATACCCTACACCCACCACAATGCAATGCTGATGTAACCCTGTACTGCACCCAGGGAAAGGCTGTGACAGGATCGAACACATTCTGCTGTCATGGAGGTGGGTACGGCATTTGAGGCTGGCATACAGGCTGGAAAAAAGTTTTTAAAGTGGGGGTTTTTTTTGGTGGGAGGGGGTTAGTGACCACTGGTGGAGTCCGTGGAGGTCATCCCCGATTCCTTCCAGTGGGTATCTGGGCAGTTGGGGCACTTTTTGGGACTTGTTTGTGAGAAAAAAGGGTAAAAAAAAAGTGACCCAAAATCGCGGTCAAAATGCCCTTTTTTTCGATTATCAGCTAAAGACGCCCATCTCTCCTCAGCTGATAACCACGCCCCAGTCCTGCCTCCACCACGCCTCCGACACGCCCCCATCAACTTTATTCGTTTCCGCGACAGAGTGCAGTTGGAAACGCCCAAAATCGGCTTTCGATTATACCGATTTGGGCGCCTGTGCAAGAAAAACGCCCATCTCCTGATTTGGGTCGAAATATAGGCGTTTTTCTCTTTCGATTATAAGCAGGTATTAGTGTATTTACCCAGTGCTCTATGAAGTAAACCTTTGCAATACCTTTGGAGCAATGCTAAAATTGCCAGGAAAAACAAAAACATTCAATTAATAGCATTAAAGGAATATTACATATCCAGCCCTACAAACACAAACCCATTGCCTGCATCAAACTCTTGACAGACAACATCTAAGGTAGATATTGCTGTGTGCTGCATGAAACCCACAGTGATAACAAGCTAGGATGTAGGAGTTATCAATAAATACCCATCATCGTTGAGCACAACAGTTTTGATCACCTGTGTCTAAAATGACACAGTAGAAATTGGGAGGTAACTAGCGCAGTCAGATGCATCAAGGTTGTCTTTTTAAAAAAATGGACTGATAGATGCTTTTTAAAGCTGTGACTGCAATGTGCCTTCTGATATTAAGGCTTTAACATCCTCAGCAATGAAGTAAATGATAGAGCCACTGTTAGCCTTTAAGATAGCAGATGTAGAAGGGTTCAAAGGGTATGAAGAGTTTCTAAATGATGCTTATAGCTCAACAATAACATCATCTATGAAACAGAAGAAAATATATTTTATGTATCGTCATCCACAGGCCCATTTCAACAAGAAAGGGACCCAACTTGGATTAAGGGAATAATTCTATAACGAGGGTGTCAACATTTGGGCACCAAGAATGCATGCAAAGGACCAGAATACCAACATGTGAAAAACTTCTTCCTTTCCCTCTTAATTTCCCCTATGATTGCATATGCGTCATATTGAATAGTCTCTGTTCTGTAAACAAAAGGCACTACCATACAAAGGTAACCTGAGTAAATACATAACACAGTTTTAAAAATGTTACAGAATGTATTTAAGGAACAAAGGGACTCTATTAGTAAGATGTGCAAAGAAGGGGCGTAGCACATTTTAACATGGGATTTAGCCACATACTAGGCCGATTTGTAATGTATCCCTATCCATTAGCATGTGAGACCCGCAAAAATATTAACACAGGAGCACTTACCATCTTATATTTAGAAGGAACTAAGTGCTCCAGTGTTAAATCAGTGTTATCCAGATAGCATATGCTAGTGCAAATGTACTAGCTGGATTATGTTTCCATGCCCATGACATGACCCCTCCTAGATTCTATATATAGAGCCTGAAAAATCCATGCAGAAAAAAAATACACCTAGGCGTATTCTATGTAGTATACAGAATACACTGAGTGGCTCTCAGTGCGACCAAATTTGGTCACATCCATTTAGGCCATGTTTTACTTGTCGTAAATCCCGATGCCTAAATTAGGCACAGATCAGGTGCATTCTATAATAATGTGCATATATTTTAGAAATATCCATGCCCCACCCATAGTCACGCACCCTTTTCAGCTATGCAACTTAGAATTTAGGCGCACTACATTATAAAATACTCATAGGGCCCTGTTTACTAAGGTGTGCTAACATTTTTAGCGCGTACTAAAAATTAGGAGAAAAATCCATAGGAATATACAGGTTTCTCTAGTGTTAGTGCATGCTAATTTTTAGTGCACACTAAAACGTTAGCATATCTTCAGTACAGCTTAGTAAACAGGGACATTCGCGAGTTTTGTGACTAAATCTCAATTAATGCCAATTACTGCTGATAATTTCTTGTTAACATCCAATTAACAGCGCTTAGTAGCTAAATAACCTGTTAAGTTATGTCAATTTTTATGGAAAACGCTTCAATTTTCACACAAAAATTGAGGTGCTATGTATAGGATCCCAGAGAAAGTGTAAGTACACAGTGCTTTTTCACAATATCATGTTTAAAATGGTGCAAAAAGGAAACATACAAGCACGTGCCATGCCTTATATATATAAAAATCTATTGGCCCTGTTTACTAAGGTGTGCTAACGTTTTTAGCGTGCACTAAAAATTAGCAAGCTAACACTAGAGACACCTATAGAAAAATATGGGTGTCTCTAGCATTAGTGCATGCTAATATTTTGCCACAGCTTGGTAAAAGAGGCCATCAGTGTATTCTGTAATGTAATGTAATGAACTTAAATTCTAAATTGCATTGAAAAGGGGGCATGCCCATGGGCTGCACATGCATATTTCTAAGATCTATGCACGTTGTTATAGCATACACCTGCTCTGTGCCTAATTTAGGTATCAGGATTTATGCCATGTAAAACATGGCATAAATTCCATTACTAAATTTGGTTATGTGGAAAGGCACTCGCCCTGTTCTATATACCGCACATAAATTATACCTACTCTATAAAATATAGGCTTACTTACAGAATATGCTAGGTGTATTTTTTCCCATGTGGAATTTTCAGGTGCCATATACAGAATCTAGAGAATATGAACAAAAATAGAGCAAGCCATAGTTTAACAAAAAATAATTAAAATGCAATATAATAAAAATACTAATTATTGGAGTTACAACAGTCTTGGATTCCAAAAATGAATTTAATATATAGGATCATAAAAAACATACTTTACTGGATGCAATTTCAATACACACTTGCAAGGAAAATTCAACCAAAACAACCTGCCCATTTGTAAAACCCATGGGCGGAATTAAGGAAAAGTTGGCGCCTCTTTTGGGTTGCTCCAATTTCACAGCCCACAGTAGTAATTTCATCTACTCCATAATCTAATATACCCTAAATCCGAGTATTCTCTTCTTATATCTAATTTTGATTAATGATATGATTTTTCCCTTGAAATTGTGCCTCCTTGTTCAATTGTGGACTAGAGATTGGACAATATAATATTTTGCTTATTTTATTTTGTATACAAGTTTCAATATTATCCATCTTTTCTGTATCAAGATTATTCTTCGAGTTATTCTATAAATTATTTAAAATAAAAATAATAAAACACTAATCATATAAAATGGAACACAAATTACATCACTGGAATGTACTTTAATGTGCTATACCATGTAGATATAAAAATCTATAAAAACTACAATAACTAATTATAAAATGAGTAGCCACCTCCTAAAATATAATAATTAAATAAAAAATAAATCATGCACTCAAAAGTATATTCAGAAATTAAGGGCCCTGTTTATTAAGCTGTGTTATAGGCGCATTAACATTTTTAACACGTGTTAACCATGTATGCGCATTAACTTTGTATGCACCTATGAAAAAGACATTAAATATTCTGCCTAAATTTCATAAAATCCATAAATACTTAAACAAAATGTAATAATTAAGGAGCTCTTTTACAAAGCCACTGGAGGGATAATGCATGGGCAGTGTGTGCCAAATCAGCACTACCGTTTAGGTACTGCATGTGCCTGGCAATAATTCTGAGGCTGGCGTATGCCAAATCCTGCGGTAGAAAATATTTTTTCTATATTACTACTAATCATTTCTATAGTGCTACTAGATGTATGCAGTACACATTATATACAGGTACTTTCTTTGTCCCTAGGGGGCTCACAATCTAAGTTTTTTTGTACCTAGGGCAATGGAGGGTTGCCCACTGTCACAAAGATCTGCAGCAGGAATCAAACCTGGGTTACCAGGATCAAAGCCTGCTGCACTAACCATTAGGCTACTCCTCCACTACCATGGGGGCATTCCTGGCAGTAATCAGGTAGCGTGTGAGGCCCTACCACTAAATCAATGGCTGCAGGTAAGGGCTCAGGACATAAATAGGCATGTGCTAGCTAGTTTTAATTTTTGTGCAAGCTCATTTCCTGGCCCATTAAAAAATGGCCTTTTTCCAGCCATGGTAAAAAGTGGTCTAGCTCATGCCCAAAAGATGCACCCACACTACCACAGGCCACTTTTACTGTGGCTTTGTAAAAAGAACCCCTAAGTTAATCATAAAATTGGAGCATCAAAAAACTCCAGTTGAAAGAGTTGTCACTATATTGTTCATTAGGGCTCCTTTTACCAAGCTGCATCAAAAGGGGGCTGGCACTGGTGTTGGCATGCATTTTATACACACGTCGAGGCCCTCTTTTACCACAGCTGGTAAAAGGGAAGGTCTCGCTTTCCTGCAGGAAATGGCCAGGTAGCAAGTAAAGCACTAGCCGCACGGCCATTTCGGGGTAAGGAGCCCTTGGGTGGGGGTAAGGACTCCCGCACTAACCCTGCGGTAATCAGGCAGTGCATGGAACTGCCCGATTACCGCCGGATACAGTCCAGTGCTACAAAAATTAATTAATTTTTGTAGTGTCGGAAATGACAGCATGATAGGGAAGTACCACCGGGCTGCTGAGGTAGCCTGGCGGTACTTCTATTATAGCGAGTGGTAAGCCCTCATTGAGCTTACCGCCACAAAGTAAAAGGAGCCCTAAATATATATATAACATGACCTTTTGCACCAATGAAAAACAATTATTACAACACTTCATGTGCATGCCAAATAGTTAATCTCTATTTAAACCATCAGGTATAACTGTTTTGAATTCTAAAATCATCCTTTGTTCACTCTTAATTCACAGTTTATCCCAATCCCCACCTCTTCATGAAATGGTAGGTTTCTGCAATACAGAGAAGCTGAAGTCCTCAAACTTATGGTTCATTTCTATTGCATGTTCAACTAATGATTTTTCTAAATCCCTTCTCCTAATGGCACTACAATGTTCAATTATCCTTACATTGTGAGATATCTTCATCTTACCTATATACATTAGATGGCAGGGATAGGTACATGCATGTACTACTTTTTCAGTTTTATAATTGAATAGTTGCTGTAATGTGTCATTGCCATTCATTGTAGATTGAAAAATTGAATTTTTCTATTGAGACAACACATTGAACAACTACCACAAGGATAGTGTCCCTGTAAAGGTACAGATATTACTACTGTTTTTCCAGTAAAAACAGGTAGAACTAGAATGTCCCTTAAATTTATACCTCTTTTGTATGCTATCATGAGATTGCTGCCCCATTCTTGTGGAATGCTGTACCTGGGTACCTGAGATCATGTGAAGACGTCCAACGATTCAAGCGGCTACTAAAAACACATCTGTTTGTGAAAGCCTTTTTAGTTACATGAAAACTTATCTGAGTGACTCATCTTTCTCCTTCTCTGGGTTTTTTTTTTCTCTTGGTTAGAACCAGCCTAATGATCTTGTTTTAGCTTAAGATACTTAGGGCCCCTTTTACCAAGCTGTGCCAAAGGGGGCCTGCGCTGGTGTCGATGCGTGTTTTTCACATGTACTAATGCCCCCTTTTACCGCAGCAGGTAAATGGGAAGTCTCTCTTCCTGCAGGAGATAGACACGCGGCAAGTAAATCACTTGCTGCGTGGCCATTTTGGGGGGGACATTACTGCCACCCATTGAGGTGGTGCTAGGGGGTCCTATGCTAACCCTGTGGTAACCGTGGGGTACACTCTGGCACTATTTTTGTAGCGCCGGATATGTTTTTCTGGATATCCTCTTTCAAGGAAACTTTTCTTTATATTACTTGCTTGCTGCTCATAAATCTTCTTTTCTGGGCATGTGCATTTGCTCTAAAAATTGACGATATGGTGGATTTCTTTTTAAAGCTCTGCTGTGACAACTGTCATATTGTAACAACTTATTCACATCTTTAGCTTTTCTAAGGATGCCAGTAATCCACTTTTCTTAACAATCAAGACCATCAAGATGTCTAAGAACAATATTATTTCTCCTCTATAATTTATCTGAAATTTAAGATTCACATTTAAATTTCAACAACTTTTCTTCAGTACCTCTTCAGATAATAAAAACAACATCTATATTTCTCTTCCAGAGAATTAACTCAGTGGCCCTTTTACTAAGCCATGTAGGCGCCTACACACATCCGTGTGTCAATTTTAAACTACCGCCTGGCTACCACGTGGCCCGGGCAGTAATTTCCTTTTTTACGTGCGTCCACTAAGTGCGCCAGAAAATATATTTTATTTTCTGTCGTGCGGCACTAACCGAGTGTTAATCGGCATTGTACGCATGTAGAACATTACCGCCCAGTTGATGCATGAGACCTTACCACTAGGTCAGTGGGTGGCGGTAAGATCTCAGGCCCTAAATGGATGCACATCAATGTTTATTTTGCCGCATGTCCATTTTCATTTAAAAAAAAAAAAGCTTTTTTTGCAGGTGTGCTGAAAAATGGACCTGTGTGTATCCAATACATGCATCTACATCAGCGCAGGCCACTGTTCGGCACACCTTAGTAAAAGGACCCCACAGCACTGTAAACATGTGTGTTTAAACATTTTTTCTCAAAGTCAACCATATATAAATTACTTACAGATGGCGCTATGGTACAGCCCATGGTGGTCCCTTTTATTTGGTAAAAATAAGTTGCTATCATAGCAGAAATAGTTCATTTGAAGAACAATTTCTGCCTAGGACATTAAACAAGCATACATTTAGGAAGGTTACTGTTACATAACGCATCTCGGACAATCTCTAAAGCTTCTTCCTACGGTATGTTAGCACTGATGGGGAAGTCCTGAACACAAGAGGGTGGACTTCCATATTATTCAGTGGTGAAGCTCCTGCCACAGGGCAGAGAGTGCCTGCAGGAAGTTCCTAACTTGGGAATGAGAAGGAGTGCCCAGGGGAAAAGACACTCCTGGAAGGAGCAGTGGGACTGGCAGGATATTCAATGGGTGTTTTGAGGGGAATCCTGATCCAGGATGGAACAGAAGCATAAAATAAATGTGTTGATGATGATCAATAACTGTATTTCTTTTGGCTTTTGGAGATTATGTCTGAAACTGACCTAGAGTTATTATATCCCCTGACTGTATATATCCATTTGTGGTTTCAAACTGTTTTCTAAGTTATTTTTAGATTGAGAGTACCAAGAGAAAGATTGCTCTTCAGCCTACTGGGATCTAGCCCAGTCCTGGCTTGCACCCAGCTTTCTTGAAGTACAATCTGTTTTATGACCCTTGATCCCTGGTACCTGGCCTAGGGAGCTTAACCAGCAGCCTTGACTGAAGGGCAAACCAGTGGATACAGGTACAAGCTGGGGAAATTGGGAGAATACAGTGTTATCCACATAATCAGAAACAGAAAGAAGGCAGAAACGTGAGTTTTGGGGTAAAGATAATAGGTTTTCTTTTCGCTATGTTAAGCTTCTGCACTGCTATTTGGATATGTGCTGGATATTTTTTATTTGTTACATTTGTATCCCACATTTTCCCACCTATTTGCAGGCTCAATGTGGCTTACATAGTACCTTAGTGGCAATCGCCAGTATCGGTAGAACAAATACAAGGTGATATGGTAGTAGAGTAAAAGTTCCTGTGTGACAGACACATTGGGGAATTATCAGAAGGAGGTTAAGTTATGTCCAGTATGATCTTTGGTTTCGTTATGTTGCAGGATTCAGGCAATTAAGATGGATCTTTAGGGTATGCCTTTTTGAATAGGTTGGTTTTCAGTAATTTCTGGAAGCTTAGGCGGTCATATGTTGTTTTCACGGCGGATGGTAATGCGTTCCATAATTGTGTGCTTATATAGGAGAAGCTGGATGCATAGGTTGATTTGTATCTGAGACCTTTGCAGCTTGGATGGTGGAGATTTAGGTATGTTCATGCGGATCTTGTTGTGTTTCTGGTTGGTAGGTCTATAAGGTCTATCATGTAACTCGGGGCTACGCCATATATAATTTTATGAACCAGGGTGCAAATTTTAAATGCAATACGTTCTTTTATTGGAAGCCAATACAGTTTTTCTCGAAGGGGTTTGGCGCTTTCGAATCTCTGTTTTCCAAATATAAGCCTGGCTGCTGTGTTTTGAGCAGTTTGGAGTTTCTTTATAAGTTGTTCTTTGCATCCCACATAGATTCCGTTGCAGTAGTCTAGATGGCTTAGTACCATACATTGTACTAATTTGCGAAATATTTCTCTTGGAAAGAAAGGTTTCACTCGTTTGAGTTTCCACATTGAGTGGAACATTTTCTTTGTAGTTGATTTCACTTGATTCTCTAGTGTTAGGTTTCGGTCTATTATAACTCAGAGAATTTTCAGATTGTCTGAGATAGGTAGAGTATGGTCTGGGGTGGCTATATTTGTGGGTTTGTTCATGTTGTATTGGGAAGAAAGGATGAGACTATCTGTTTTTTCTGTGTTAAGTTTGAATTGAAATGCATCAGCCCATGAGTTCATATTATTAAGGCTGAGTTTGATTTCGTTGGTGACTTCCGTTAGATCATGTATGTAGGGGATGTATAATGTGATGTCGTCTGCGTAAATGAATGGATTGAGGCCTTGGGTGGATAAGGCCTTGGCTAGTGGGATTTTAGATTAAAGAGGATCGGTGATAGTGGTGATCCTTGTGGTACTCCGCAGACTGCTTTCCATGGTGAAGATATATTCAAGTTTGACTTCACTCGGTATGTTCTAGTAGTTAGGAAACCTTTGATCCAGTTGAGTACGTTACCACCAATTCCGAAGTATTCTAGGATGTTTAATAGTATTTTGTGATTTACCATGTTGAACGCACTAGACATGTCAAATTGTAGGAGAAGGACATTCTTGCCTGTTGCAATTTCTTGTTTGAATTTGGCTAATAGTGATTAGTACTGTTTCAGTGCTGTGGGAGGAGTGAAATCCTGATTGTGATTCGTGTAATAATGAGAATTTGTTTATATAGTCAGTAATTGTAAGCTCTTTGAGCAGGGACTGTCTTTCTTCTATGTTTGTGCAGCGCGGCGTATGCCTTGTAGCGCTATAGAAATGCTAAATAGTAGTAGTAGTTACCAGGCTTTCCATCAGTTTGACTGCCAGTGGTATAGATGCTACTGGGCTGTAGTTGGTGATATCAGTTGTTTTTTTCTTGGTGTCCTTTGTATAGGGGTGTTATGGATTGGATTGTTTTATTTGTTAACAGGATTTTAGAGTTGGTTATGGGTTATATTGTTTTAACTTCAATATCCAAATCTAATGATTTGGATTTATCACCATCTGCTAATTTTTGGCTGCTGGCAAGTATTTGTGTTTTCATCAAGCTGGTTGGTTTCTTGTGAGTCAGCAATTTCCTAAATATTTAGATAAGTTTTCTTGTTTGCATGTTGGATTTTGATCACAGCATAGCACAGAAATGTTGTTATTGGTGCTAATTTCAGTTTAGTTCTGGTAAACAAGTGGTTTTGCTTCAGTTTGACCTTTTAGCTGCAATTGGTTCAGTGGATTGCTTTTTAATGATCAAGAGATTGAGGGCTCCTTTTACTAAGTGGCAGTGGGCTTACTACTCGCTATAATAGAAGTACCGCCGGTACTTCCAACCCCTACCACGTCGTCATTTCCAGCGCTACAAAAATGTAATTATTTTGTAGTATCGAACTGTTCCTGGTGGTAATCGGGTTTTCTAATTGGTTTTCTAATTGGTTACTGCCAGGTTAGCGTGGGAGCCCTTACAGCCACCTCAATGGATGGCGGTAAGGGCTCCCCCCACCCCGAAATGGCTGCGCGGTAAGTGCTTTACTTGTCGCCTGCCATTTCCTGCAGGAAACAAGACCTTCCCTTTTACCAGCTGCGGTAAAAGGGGGCCCCGGAGCACGTATAAAACACAAGCCAATGCCAGTGCCGGCCCCATTTTGCCGCAGCTTGGCAAAAGGGCCTTGAATGAGATAGAATTATTAGGAACTATCCTTAATTGTTTTTCTAATTATTCAAGCAATTATAATTATCGTATAAGAAAGAATAGTATCTGCTCTCAATCATGGAACCCTGGTGTAATGTTTTTATATCCACCTTGGGTTCAATTGGTTTAAATGATGGCGAACACCTCTTGTTATATGCAAATGGTATTCTGGTGGTAATCCTTGTTCTTGATCATTTTGATGACATCTTTGCTAGGATAGTGGACTGCGGGGGTAAATTCACTAAAAGTTATCAAAAGATCATTGCTGAAAAAAAAAACACAGCACTACTCTATAAATGGTGGTCAAAGTTAGGCATTGTTTATAGAATAACAGCGCTAGGATCTGCGACTACTTTTAGGTGTAACCATATACACCAACTGAACCCTGGTGTAAGTCCTTGTGCCAAAATTAGGTATGGAGCCCCCTTATTCTTTGCCAATGTGCATAAATTGTAGGAATGCACCTGTTCTGCCCATGGCCCTCCCATGGCCTCTCCCTCTTTTGTAATCCTCATATAAATGTTATGAAAGATCTGGGTACATAAATTTACACATGTAGATTTTAATTAATGACAATTAGCACTGATAATTATGGCCCAATTATTGGTGCTAATTGGTTTGTTATTTAATTAAATTACATGTGCAAATTTGGGCACACACCCACATTTTCACACACAATCAAAAGCATTTTTTTATAGAATCCAAGATTGTATGTGTAAAATTCAACATTGGGTATCCGAGAATATGCTTAAGCTAAATACTACTAAGGCCAAAGTAGTCCTTCCTCTATTTCAGGTAAAAATCTATAAGTGGAAGATGAAGTCTAGGTGTTGGGTGTTATTTTTGATTTTTCTTCATCTTTTGAGTTACAGATCAACAGCCTTTGATGGAAAACATTCCTTAAGCTTAAACAGCTACACTTAAGGGGGTTGTTTACTAAAGCTTAGCTTGAGTTATCTGCAGCAGGACCAATAAGAATAAAATGGGCCTTGCTGCAGATAACTCAAGCTAAGCATTAGTAAACAGGGGGGGGGGGGGGTAGTTAGATCTCATTTATAAGAGAGACACTGCTTTGTTGGTCCAAATGTTGGTACCAAATTGTAATTCCCTCTGTAGGCTTATCAGAACAACTCTGTGTGCTTAATTTCTTGACTTAAAAAAATTGAAAGTGTTTTGCAGTTTTTTTGTCAAATTACATTGTCTTTGCAAGCCTGTATCTATTTTAAGATGCTATGTTTGACTTATCAATCTTTTTATGGTCTAACCTATTTGTGATTGACCTACTAATTAAGCCACAGCTTAGATGCTCTCTTCGTCTTCAGGATCAATTAATATTACATTATCTATCATTTTCTGTTTTGTTCTTTTTCAAGTGACACTTTTTTTTGGAATGGATTACCTGAATTTATCAGAGCTGAACTAAAATCTTTTTCATTTTGGAAAAAAATGAAAACATTCTTATTTGATAAATGTTGATATTTTTAAATAAACTCTTTTAGGGGTCCTTTTTCTAAGGCATGCTAACAGATTTTGTGATGGCTAACAATGTTTTATATAGAAAACACCTAGGTTATAGGTGGTATATACATTTTTAAAATATATAAATAGGTTAGCACATGCTAAATGAGAAGATGCCTATTATATTCCTTTGGGTGTCTTATTTAGCGTGTGTTAATCATTAGCACACACTATATCTGTTAATACACCTTAGTAAAAGGACCCCTTAATGCATTATTGTTTCTTTCCAATTTTGTATTGGTCTCTTTTGTAAACCACATTGGACACTTTTGAGATAAAGCAGCTAATAAGCTCAGTATTGTATTATATTATATCATAAATAAATATATCCCTTTTAATATTTGTCCCAGTGTTACCAACAACAAATTCTGGATTTAATATAGTGGTTATGCTTAACTGGCTACTTGCTGGCAATATAGAATCACTTTTAACCTTTTGTTTAAATTATGATCAGACATTTTCTTTTGAAAAAAATATATAAATCTCTTGCTTTGGGCAACTGATCCATTTGCCTTAGTGGACAGCCTAATCAGAAACTACAATGTAAAGAACAGTTCTTGGAAGCAATGACTCACAGTCTGAATTTTCCCAGAATATTATAGCATTTTGGCTTAGCCAACAGCTAATTTATAATTAGTCAACTGTATCATGTAAGCTGTAGAAGTGTCTATTATACACACTTTATGCCAGAGACATTCAGCTTAACAAACTAACCTTTTATTCACCTTAAGCTGATTAGTGTACCATGGGATATAAATGTCATGCTTCAGAGATATCCTCTTTAAAGGCACATTCTCATCAAGGGCTAAAGAGAGTTAAACCAAGTATTAACAGCAGCTGAATACCACTCATAACAGATATAATGATATTGGGGACCACTGACTATGGGGCCACTGAACATAGAAACTGCTCTGAAAGGCTTCTATAGAGCAGTATATCAAATACATATAAACATGAAAAATGATTACATAATAACTCATAATTGATTTTAGATCTGTATGAAAATTTTTCTTTGCCAGAGGGCTTCCAACACTGTTGACTACCAAATGAAGATTCACTTTAAATAAGGAATCCTTTTACTAAGATGCAGTCAGGTTTCAGTTACCACACATTTAGTTGCAAAATTATTATAGGTTATTATGTGTTAGCATCTTCCTATACAGTTAATAAATATTAAAAAAATGTTTACAATATACAGTATTAATTTAAATCCATGACAGATAATGGGGATGTGCTTTGCACCACTTACGTTATAGCATAAATATATCTGTGCTATCTGATGTGATGACCATTAATGCACAGTAAGTTGCAATGCACTAGCTGTAAGGCATAGTTTACTCCCAGTCTCTTCCCATTCCCTGCTACATCCAAAGTACTCATGACACCTGCTCAGCTCTTTGTCTACCATAGAGGAGGCCAAGAGAAAGAATATCACATTCAGAGACAACTGCTAGTTAATTGGCAAAAGCTTTTGAGAATAGGCTTATGGTATTCTCCCAATTAGAGACCCTCACCTTATCTGTCCAGCCCTCTACTTCCCTTCTGTTCCTTTTATTTGAATATCTGTGACACATTGCAGTTCTATTTAGATTGCAGACTAACCCTAATAGATCAAATACATTTTTAACAAAGACATTGTTTCTGCTTATTTGAAAACTTAAGTAGATCTTCAAATATTTTAAAGTCGATCAGTTTGAGATACTAGTGCAGTCTATTATCTTGAGTCAGGTGCAATAATTCTTACTCATGCTGTATGAAGTATCTTCAAAAAAGGATTCAAACTATTCAAAACACAGTGCTTCACTTGATTTTTTTTCTTTAAATAAGTTTGATAGACTGTCCTTGTGCTATACTAGGGTCCCTTGGTTACCTATGGTGGAGCGGACTTTATTTACATTGTCTTGTTTTTTTATATAAAGTTTTTTAGGAAGTAAGTTTTAAGCTCCTCATAATTTCTGATTATTTACTAAGATTTTGTAATTCCTGGACTTGGCCAGTTTCTTGTTCTGTTAACTGCTTTGAACTTTAAGGCCTGAGTGGGTTATAAGCTTTGATAATACTACTACTACTACTAATAATAATAATAATAATTTGCAGTTCAGTTTTGTCTCCTGCAGGATGGGCTTATAATATACTTGGTTCTGTGTTCTTGCCCCTAACATCTGCACAGGATATGTCTATCACATGCACATGTCACAAGCTTCTAAGGCCATTCTTTGCTATTTTCTGCTTACATTCTTAACCTTTGATTCTCCCCTCTAGATAGGGGGATCCTATTATCATAAATATTCCCAGGGTCATCAACATAGGGTGTATAGTTAGATTATAAGATTTTATTATCTATATACCTAAGTGCTCTCTTTTGCAATCTAGGCAAAAGCATTTACACAAACTCTATAGTACTACTACTACTACTAATCATTTCTATAGCATTACTAGACATATACCTCACTGTACACATTATATGCAAATATTTTCCCTGTCCCTTGTGAATTCACTGTCTAAGTTTTTGTACCTGGTGCAGTGGAGTGTTAAGAGATTTGCCCGAGGTCACAAGGAGCTGCAATAGGAACCAAACCCAGTTTGCTGGTATCAAAGCCCAGTGCTCTAACCATCATGCTACTCCTCCATTCCATAGCTGAATCAAGTATTCATGGCTTAAATATAGGGGTGTGTTCAGTCATGTGTGCTAGTATTTTAGAAAGAAAAATAGGACATTTCTTTATAGAATAGACTTCAGATAGGTGATTTCCTAGTTCTTAAACATAGACACATACTTATAGAATTACCTTCTTGATGTATGACTTAGCACAGGTTAAGAGTCAAGTGAATATGGCAAACGCACTAACAGTTGAAATGTAATAATTTACATATTAAGTAGAAGAGAATATATATGGTGCCTAAAAAACATCGGTGCTGAAATCAGTTCTAACTAAGCGTATTTTATCATCAGGCGCAAATTATAGAATATGCTTAGTTGATATCTCAGTGCCTAAATCTACATGTATCCATTTACACCAACAAAAATGTGGCATACATCCCAGAACATGTGGAGGGGCATAATCGAACGTTGCCGGCGAAATAGATCACCTGCGATCTATTTTGGTAGCGGCGCAACAGCTGTCCGGAACCGTATTATAAAAAAAATGGCTGGCCATCTTTTTTTTTCGATAATACGGTTTAGCCCAGCCAAATGCCAGAGTTCGCCGAGTTTGAGATCGCCGGTTTTGTTTTTCAGCGATAATGGAAAAAATGCCGGCCATCTCAAACCCAGCGAAATCCAAGGCATTTGGTTGTGGGAGGAGCCAGCATTTTTAGTGCACTGGTCCCCCTCAAATGCCAGGGCACCCTAGGGGGCACTTCTAAAAATGTTTAAAAAATACAAAAAAAGCTTCCAGGTGCATAGCTCCCTTACCTTGAGTGCTGAGCCCCCCAAATCCTCCCCAAACCCACTCCCACACCTCTACTCCATTACCATAGCCCTTATGGGTGAAGGGGGCACTTACATGTGGGTACAGTGGGTTTTGGGGGGTTTGGAGGGCTCAACTCTTAAGGTAGGGGGTGGACCTGGGTCTGCCTGCCTGAAGTGCACTGCACCCATTAAAAACTGCTCCAGGGACTTGCATACTGCTGTCAGGGACCTGGGTATGACATTTGAGGCTGGCATAGAGACTGTCATAAAGTGCTTTATTTTTATTTTTTTCATGTGGGAGGGGGTTGGTAACCACTGGGGGAGTACGGGGAGGTCATCCCCCATTCCCTCCAGTGGTCATCTGGTCAGTTGGGACAACTTTTTGAGGCTTGGTTGTGAAAATAAAAGGACCAAGTAAACCCGTCAAAATACTGCTTAACGCCGCTTTTTTTTTTCCATTATCTGTGAAAGCCGGTCTTCTGGTAGCCACGCCCATGCCTGCCCATGTCCCTCCTTTGCTTCGCTGGCGACACGCCCTTTTGAACTTTCGCTGGCGAGGCGACAGGAAAGCGGCGATGCTGTCAAAAAAGCAGCTTTTGATTATTTATTTATTTATTTTATTTTTGTTACATTTGTACCCCATGCTTTCCCACTCATGGCAGGCTCAATGCGGCTTACATGGGGTGATGGAGGGTTAAGTGACTTGCCCAGAGTCACAAGGAGCTGCCTGTGCCTGAAGTGGGAATTGAACTCAGTTCTTCATTTCCCCAGGACCAAAGTCCACCACCCTAACCACTGGGCCACTCCTCCACTCTGATTTTGCCACTTTTCCGAGATCGCCGGCCATCTCCCGATTTATGTCAGAAGATGGCTGTCGATCACTTTCGAAAATAAGCCCACTAGTTATGCACACTGGGCCATATTCAATAACTACAAGCACAAATTTTGGAATGCCCACAAACGCCTATTTCCATGTCTAAAACCATACCCCTTTTTGCCTGCACACACTGGAAGATCAGCGTACTTACAGAATACACTGGGGGTTAGTGACCACTGGGGGAGTCAGGGGTGGTCATCCCCCATTCCCTCCGGTGGTCATCTGGTCATTTAGGGCACTTTTTTGGGGCTTGTTTGTGGAAAAAGGGTTAAAAAATGACCCAAATTCGCACTAAAAACGCCTTTCTTTTTTTGATTATCGGCCGAAGGCACCCATCTCTCCTCGGCCGATAAACACGCCCCAGTCCCGCCTTCACCACGCCTCCAACACATCCCCATCAACTTTGCCCGTTTCCGCGACAGATTGCAGTTGAAGACGCCCAAAATCGGCTTTCAATTATATCGATTTGGGCGCCTTTGTGAGATGGGCGCCCATCTCCCAATTTGGGTCAAAATATGGGCACCCATCACTTTTGAAAATAAGGCTGATAGAGGGGCATTTTCAAAAGAAATTTTTCAAAAGAACATCCAAGTCAGAATTGGGACGTGCTGCTCTTATCTTCCAACAAAAATGTGCATCTCACAGCCATTTTTGAAGAGGTAAAACATTAGGATTTTCTGTTCAAAAATATGTGAAAATTATGTTCTTGCACTGAAAACATCCAAAATGAACAGCCACTTTCCAAAATTAAATGTCCAAAATATGAATGCCAAAAAGAAGGCACAAAAATATTTGTGTGGTATAATTTGTACAAACCTGGCAATACAGATGTCCCTGCAGAGCATAGAAGCAGTCTAGTGGTCAGTACAGTAAACTTTAAAGAACAGGACCAAGGTAGAAAGCCCACCTTAATTCCTTTATATGTTATTATGAGCTTTCCACAGATAAAAGCCTACTGTACCTAAAGGTACATCACTACAATAGCCATCACACTTATAGCTGTCTTATAAATTCAGGCACAGTAGGTATTTCTATGTTAATGACAATGTGTCATGGTCCTGGCCATGCCCCGAGCCTCAGTCTCCACATTCTGTTTGTGGGGCATTGAAGTGTGGATCCGCAGTATTCTCCAGCATCCCTAGGTGGGTGGCCTGCATCACTGTGTTCTGCGCTCCAAGGCACCTTTTGATCGGACAGACTACACTTGTTCAGGTCCTGCCAGGGGCGAGGTCTCTGGGGCACACGTGCAAGGAGCACTCTTTTGTTGACCCATGGAGAGAGCCCTCAGTCTTTGCATTTGCTTGAAGTTCAGCTTGTTTTTAGATGAACTTTAGAGGTTTTAATACATTTTTTAAAATATTTGACCTCTGACTCCATTGGGTTTGGAGGCAAAAGCAGCAGAGAGTCAGTATCATCAGATTCACTACAATAAGCTGCTATTCTGGAGAGAGCTGGAAACTAACCCCCCTCCCCTCATTTACAAAGCCATGCTAGCAGCTGCCTGTGCACTAATGCTAAACAAAACAAAAACAAAAAAAAAAACAAAACAGTTCAGTTGGAAGTAGCAGATAAATGGAACTAGATTTTGGAACTACTAGTGTGTATGATATATTTACATACACTTTTGATAGTTTATACCCCTGACGCAGCCTGAGGGCGAAACGTGGCCACGTCGGGTATTGTTCCAATAAATACATTTGATTCCACTGCTTTGTTGTTTTTCATCATGTGCACTAATGCTGACACAGCCCATTAACTTTGAATGGGCAGTGTCAGCATTGCCACATGGCTTTGTAAACAGGTGTGTGTGTGTGTGTGTGTGGTGGGGAGGGGGGGTAATAGTTCTTTCATACACACCAGTCTGATTGCATACTCCTTTATCTTATTTTTATTTTCAATCAAGTTTTACTCCTTAACTATATTTTTTTCAATTGATTTAATATGTTTTTGTATTGACTGACTTTTAGCTTTCACTAAGTAGGTGAGGCTACCTGAACATTCCACTTGGGTAGGTTTTTTTAATTTCACCTCCAACACTGTCTTAAATGAGTTTAACATTTAGGGCCCTGTTTACAAATGGGTGCTAGCGTTTTTAGTGCATGCTAACTTTGTAGATGCCCATAATATTCCTATGGACATCTACATAGTTAGCGAGCGGTGATTTTTAGCATGCGTTAAAAACTGTAGTGCGCGTCTGTAAACAAGGCCCTCGGTTGTTTATATATCTATATTAACAATTCATTTACACATTTATTTACACATCCATTTTAACAATATATCTGTTTTGATGTTTTTATTATATTTATGCATTTTCATGTTTTAATCAGAAGCTTGTCCTATTAGTTGAATTGAGTTTTTATGATTTTTAATAACATATGTGCTTATTTATTGATTAGCAGTCTTTTTTTCCCCAATACAGCCCTTGCATGGGCAAAACACAATGATGTTGGGCTATTAGGTAATTTTATGGACTCTTCTTGTGTGATCTACTCTTTGGTAAAAACAGTCACTACTGACATGAGATAGCCTAATAACGTGTTGGTGAGCACAAAGCTGGATTCTACAACTGAAAACAAACGTAAAAAAGTTTCAAAATGACTTATTCCAATCACAAACTATAAACAATATTTCAGCTGGGACTTCCAATTTTGTCATTTCAAACTGCTTCAAGGAGATACATTTCTATATGCCCACAACTGTGTATGTCCTCATCTCACTCAATTTGTCCTACACAGATGAATATTGTTACATCAAATGATTCTGTAGCGCTATATATAAATCTTTCCATATATTCATGAAACATAAATAGCAATCCATTCAATCTCTCTCTCTCTCTCTCTCTCTCTCTCTCTCTCTCTCTCTAGATAGGTATCTATATATCTATGTCTATTTAAAACAGATCAGACAAACTGCTGTACACAAATGTTATTCAAGTGTATAAATATATAACTGAGCTTCATATATACATCATATTTTATTCATCTGATCTGTTTTTCAACCGTACTTCTTTATATTGTAAAATTATTTTTCTAGTATGGATTATTGCTTGTTTCCCTTTTGAATCTAAAGCAAACGTTTGTTTCTGCTGTCACCACTGACTATTGCTGGCAAATCCGCCTTTCCTTTTCAAGGATGCTAAGAGACTATGAAGGTAAAATGCAAGGATATACTTTTGACTGACAGAATTGCCAGTTACTCCATTTATTGTTCAATGGTCAATTGACTACTTGTCTATGTAGGTTAAAAAAAATCTAAGAAATATACATAGCCATAAATCTTGAAATCTATCTAGGAAATCCAGCTGGCTGTTTATCTGTTTAAACCAATCATTCTTCTATTTCATAACCCAGTACATTTTGTTTCAGTTATTGAAAAAGAAATATGGTTGTTCCCATAGGATATAATGGCATCAATTTTGTATTAGGCATGGCAAATTTTTCAATCTCTTGTACAATGAAAATAAATCACCCAAAATTCAGCAGACATATTCCAGAAGACATATCCTACAAGAATGTGCAATATTAGCTTTGATAGAATTTACTGTTTTGAGCATTCTAATATATAACTATCCTTAGACTGTCAGTCTGAGATCTTTATAGTGCTACTCTGTTAAAGAAACTGCACAACCCAAAGTGACTTCATTTTCACTGTATATTTACTGAACCAATGTGTCCATGTTCTCTCATCCATTTGCTCTATTGGTGAACTACAGCCTTGCTGCATTTTATCTTGCATTCTGCTGAACCTAATACATTATTAAAGGTTTTTTTTTTTTTACATTTTTTTACTTGTTCTATCAGTTTCTCTACCATTAGGATTGCACTACTGTTTTTACATAGAAACACAGAAAACCGTAGGCAGATAAAGCCCATAAGGCCTATCCAGTATGCCCATCCATGACAGATATTCTCCCTATCATTCCCTTAGAGATCCTATGTACTTCTACCAAAATCTCTTGAATTCAGATACTGTTTAGTGGGAGACCTGTGAGAAACAAGTTACAGTAGTCTAAGTGAGATGTGATAAGCGTGTGGATAAGGGTTTTGGTAGTGTGCTGAGAAAGCAAGGATATATTTTGGTGATCTTTTGAGAAAGAAATGACAGGTTTTAGCAGTCTGTTGGATATGTGTAGAGAAGGAGAGAGAGGAGTCAAAGATAATCCCAAGGTTATAAGCTGATGAGACAGGGAGGAAGAGAGTGTTATCCACAGAGATAGAGAATGGGAATGATGAGAGGTGGGTTTAGGGGGAAACATAAGAAGCTCAGTCTTGGTCATGTGTAGTTTCATATGGCAATGAGACATCCAGGTAGCAATGTCTGGCAGGCAGACTGATACTTAGGCCTGGATTCCTGCTGAAAGTTCTGGTGTGGCGAGGTAGATTGGGGAAGAACAAAAAAAGTGAGGACAGCTCAAAGAGGATATCAGGAAGTCTTTAATGTGGCTAGCTTAAAAACGGCTTGCATCAGGGGTCAAACAAATTTACATAACAATAAAAATAGTTACATATATAGAAATAAATTATATAATAAAATAATATAATAAAAATGTTGAACTATATAATAAAACTCTTGTAGGTATAAAAAGGCATGCATACACATTATGTGCTAAAAACATAGGCGTGTGTAAATTAAACATTTTTTGATGCAAATTTTATTTAAACAGCATTAACTAAAAAATATTAAAAAATATATATATAAAAGGCCGACTTACAGGAAATGATGTAGAGATCTTCAAATAAATTACATGACATGTGTACTAACGAAACCTTTGTTTAATTACTCATCTTAGATATTAAAATCTTAGCGTAATTATTGATAAAGGAAAGTGTGGACTAATGTGCATGCTGCAAAAAATTGTCTCTATGTATTACTGCAACTTGATGATTGCAGTGACGCAATGACATGAGAGTAATTATGCACAATGCACATCAAATTAGCTGTTGGAGTGGAGGAGCAGCCTAGTAGTTAGTGCAGTGGACTTTGATCCTGGGGAACTGAGTTCAATTCCCACTACAGCTCCTTGTGACTCTGGGCAAGTCACTTAACTCTCCATTGCCCCTGGTACAAAATAAGTACCTGAATATATGTAAACCACTTTGAATATAGTTGCAAAAAACCTCAGAAAGGAGGTATATCAAATCCCATTTCCCTTTCCCTGTTGGATCAAAATTGAATGTCTAAGATTAGGAGCAGGCATAATTGTGGATGCAATAAAATGTCTTCTTTTATTGGAAACAAATACAGATTGATTTACGTGAAATAAAATAATGTGAAATAAAACGTGCTGAGGTAAGACTGTGTGGAACTGGAGATGTGTGAAGCTAAACTGCATATAAATTAATTCAATCTATGGATGAAAGTATATTACAACTTTCTAACATGTATAAACTACGGATGGAGATCAATGCTGTGTGTAGTGTAGTAAACCAGAGCTATATTGGAACATAATGACGTGAGCAGATAGGAGTAGTAAAAATGATGAGTGTTTAAATTTTTTGAAGTCATGAGCAATGTAAATTAAAAAAAAAATGGTAGTACATCTGAATAATGATAATTTGTAGAATATGTCCAGTGTATAATCTAAATTGATTCAAGCGGTATCTGTAAATAAACTCATTTTTGTGAATGTGCCAATGTATTGAAACTATGTAAAATGCATAAATAATAAAATATACTTACAGCATGTGGTAAAATATTGTTATGACAAATAGTAAATGTAAATTTAAAAGCATAATACAAACTAAAAATGATGCATTTTATGACAATAAATTACTGAATTTCTTAACTAAAAAAATTGACAAAGCACCAAAATTATTGAATCATACAATACATTAAAATATATACAAAATATTACATGTAAAAATATAATATGATAATAAAAACTTTAAATAAGACATTCATGAAAGTAAATTAATGAACATTTTAGTCTTTAGAAGCGTAGCTTAATTTAAAAAAAACAGTCTAAAAGTGGAAGTATTAAAATACCACATTGGGAAACAGTGACTCCGTGGAGAAAATATAGATGGATATAACTGTAACTAATACAAAATGTCTTTTTGTGATATGTATGTAAATGTCAGAGGAAAACAATGTAGTCTATTTCCAAATTTAGTCCATGGAGCTGTAAACTATTGAAATAAAAATACATCTTTGCTCTCTATTTAAAAGGTTATTTAAATCCCCCTGTTGCCATCTCTTGGTGAAATGCTTGACCACGAAAAAACGAAGCTCATCAATGGTATGGTTTTCAGTAGTCTAGTGTTCTGTCAATGGTGCAGATTGGACTTGACGTTTAATGCAACTTCTATGCCCAATAATCCTGGTTTTGACTGATCTTGTGGTTTTGCCCATATACAATTTATTGCATGGACACAAAATGGCATAAATGATATGACTTATATTGCAGGTAGAAGAGTGTCTCAAAATGAACTTCGTTCCGATTCTCTGAACTTGGAACTCTCTAATATCTAGAGAGTTCTTACATACTGAACACCGTCCACATGGGTGATGTCCAGTGGATTCAAGGGTAGTAACTGTAGTATCAGGCAGAGTAGATGGCACTAACATTTACTACTACTACTACTTTTCATTTCTAAAGCGCTACTAGACGTACGCAGTGCTGTACACTTGAGCATGAAGAGACAGTCCCTGCTCAACAGAGCTTACAATCTAATTAGGACAGACAAACAGGACAAACAAGAGATAAGGGGATATTAAAGTGAGGATGATAAAATAAGGGTTCTGAACAAGTGAATATGGGTTAGGAGTTAAAAGCTGCATCAAAAAGGTGGGCTTTTAGCTTAGATTTGAAGACGGCCAGAGATGGAGATTGACGTACCGGCTCAGGAAGTCTATTCCAGGCATATGGTGCAGCAAGATAAAAGGAACAGAGTGTGGAGTTAGCAGTGGAGGAGAAGGGTGCAGATAAGAGAGATTTACCCAGTGAACGGAGTTCCCGGGGAGGAATGTAGGGAGAGATGAGAGTGGAGAGGTACTGAGGAGCTGCAGAGTGAATGCACATATAGGTCAATAAGAGGAGTTTGAACTGTATGCGGAAACGGATAGGAAGCCAGTGAAGTGACTTGAGGAGAGGGCTACTCTGAGCATAATGACACTGGCGGAATATTAGTTGTGCAGCAGAATTTTGAACATATTGAAGAGGAGAGAGATGGCTAAATGGGAGACCTGTGAGAAGCAAGTTGCAATAGTCTAAGCGAGAGGTGATAAGAGTGTGGATGATGGTTCTGGTAGTGTGCTCAGAAAGGAAAGGGCGAATTTTGCTGATATTATAGAGAAAAAAATGACAAGTTTTAGCAGTCTGCTGAATATGTGCAGAGAAGGAGAGGGAGGAGTCGAAGATGATCCCCAAGGTTACGGGGTGATGAGACAGGAAGGATTGATTTAGAGAATGTGGGAGGAGGAGAGGTTGGTTTAGGGGGAAAGATGAGAAGCTCAGTCTTGGTCATGTTTAGTTTCAGATGGCGCTGAGTCATCCAGGCAACAATGTCAGACAGGCAGGCTGATACTTTGGTCTGGATTTTGGCTGAGATTTCTAGTGTGGAGAGGTAGATCTGGGAGTCATCAACGTAAAGATGATACTGAAAACCATGGGATGAGATCAGAGTACCAAGGGAAGAAGCATAGATGGTTTGGAGGGGCATAATCGAATGCGAATGCCCATCTCCATGGGCTCTATCTCCGAGAACGGGTACATGAAAGAGCGGGACAAACCGTATTTTCGGAAAAAATGGGCGTCCATCTTTTTTCCGATAATACAGTTTGTGCCAGCCAAATGCATCGGATTTGTGTGGATTTGAGCTGGGTGGTGTCGTTTTTCAGCAATAATGGAAACTGAAGGCGTCCAGCTCAAAAACAAACAAATCCAAGGCATTGGGTCATGGGAGGGGCCAGGATTCGTAGTGCACTGGTCCCTCTCACATGCCAGGCTACCAACCGGGCACCCTAGGGGGCACTTGTAACAATTAAAAAAAAAGTTAACTACCTCTGAAGTCCATAGATCCCTTCTCTTGGGCGCTGAGCCCCCCAACCCCCCCCCCCCAAAAAAAAAACCACTGCCCACAACTCTACACCATTACCATAGCACTTATGGCTGAAGGGGGGCACCTAAATGTGGGTACAGTGGGTTTTGGGGGCAGTTTAGAGGGCTTATCTTGAAAACAGGGGTGGTGCTTGAAAATAGGCCAAAACTTCCTTATGGTCCTTTTGATATGGTTGAACAGGAATGAAAACGTTGTAGTACATACTGTGTAGTCCTGTTCTCTTGTGGTTGGAGTAGTTTCTCTTCCGGCCATCAAAGCTTTATGATATCCTTCTCTAATGCTTTTCTCTGGGTATCCCCTATCGAGAACTTTTTTCCTCTTGTTCGCAGCCTGTGTCTTGAAGTCTCCTAAATCTGTGCATAGTCTTCTCAATCTAATAAACTGTGAGAAGGGAAGATGGTCTTTCAATGCCCGTTGACGATAGCTTTCAAAGTGAAGGTATGTGTTCTTGTCTGTGCTTTTCCGGTAGATCATCGTAGTGCATGAATATTGGTCTTTGTGAGGAGAAATTAACTTCAACGAACTGGTTGGCATCCTGGTCAGTAACTCATCTGGTTGCGGTGCCAAAGCCCAAAATCGTAAACACTGAAATAGAGACAAAGCATCTGCTATATCATTAGAAGCCCCAGGAATATGTTTAGCAGATAAAGAGACATTTAACACCAAACACTGAAGAACAATCACCCTAAAAGCTTCCAAAACCAAAGGACAAGAAGAAGATTACTTATTAAATGCTGACACTACTGCCATGTTATCCAAGCACCACCACATCACATGATGAACTAACCGATCTCCCCAAATAACCAATGACACTAGCACTGGGAATAGTTCTAAGAAAACCACATTAGAACACCAACCCCTTTCCACCCAATTTGATGGCCGTTGCTCTGCACTCCAAGAGGGGCATAACCGAAAGGGACGCCCAATTTTTGCTGAGGACATCCTAGCAAAACGTCCCGGTGGACGGGCAGGGAAACCTGTATTATCAAAACAAGATGGACATCCATCTTTCATTTCGATAATACGGTCAGGGACACCCAAATCTTGAAATTTAGGTCATCCTTAGAGATGGTCGTGCCTAGACTTGGTCATTTCTGATTTTTTGTGATAATGGAAACCAAGGACGCCCATCTCAGAAACGACCAAATGCAAGCCCTTTGGTCATGGGAGGAGCCAGCATTCGTAGTGCACTGTTCTCCCCTGACATGCTAGGACACCAACTGGGCACCCTAGGGGGCACTGCAGTGAACTTCACAAATTGCTCCCAGGTACATAACTCCCTTACTTTGTGTGCTGAGCCCCCCAACCCCCCCCCCAAAAAAAAAAAAACACTATCCACAACTTTACACCACCGATCAAAAATCAAGTTCATGTCCCCCACCACTATAAGATCAGTCCCAGAGTATGATTGTAATAACTTCAATAAAGAAGGACAGAATTTAGAATCATAGGGGGTTGGTGCATAAACACTTAATAAAGAAGTTATCTTCCTGAAACCATAATTTCAGCAATATATGTTTGCCCTCTGTATCCCTTTTCAATTCCTCAACTGTACATGCAAGAGATTTATGAAAGAGCACTGTCACTCCTCCATGTGACGACCTGATGAGGCATAATAAACTTTCCTGACCCATTGCCTCTTTAATTTTAAGTGCTCTGCATCTGTAAGACGCGTTTCTTGAAGACACGCCACCTCTATGCTCTATGTTGTGTTTTTTAATCACAGTCAAGATTTGTGCATGCTTTCTGAGAGAGGATATACCCCCATGTTCCACATTGCAAAATAACTACTGCATTGGGCTGCCAGTTCTAATATCAATTAATTACAGAGTATAAACAGAGTCATTAACAAATAAGTTGTGTATGTCCCAGGGGCCTAGCTCCACACAGGACATTTTTTCAAAAAATAACATTCATGTCCCCATACATCTGTAACTTGTGTGTGGAAAATTAAGTCTCCACTCCCTAACCAAAATCCCCACCTTCCTCCCACCCATAGCCAAAAATGCAACTCCATAAAACCTCAACATGTGTGCTAGACAAATTTCTAGTGTACCAAAACACATACCGATGCTAAGAGGGCCCCCACCACTGTTATAACCTTACATCTCTTATAATTGGAATCTGCACATAGTTATCATTTATTTCAAGTACCCTATCATACATAAAATATACACTTTCACCATTCCAGTCAGAGTAATCCCATTCAGCTTTCTCAGAAAAGCTTGTGCCTTGGCCATGTTGTCAAATTGTGTCCATGCTCCATCCTTTTGAATTTTGAGAAGGGATGGATAGGTAAGCATAAATTTGATCTGTTTGTCTGCCAGCATGGAACAAAGAGGACCAAAGTGCCACCGCTTCTTCTGAAAATCCAGTGAAAAATCCTGAAATATCTGGATTTGATGTTAATCATACGTAAATTTGTCATGGTTCATCCAATACTGTCTCAAGATTTTTAGTCGTTTGGGATAACTCTGAAATTTAGCGATAATCACTCTTGGTCTTGTTCTGTTGTCGCTTTCCTATCTGGTGTGCCTGTTCTTGTCGAATAGTGCACATTTTATTGGTCAAACATAAATTATTCTTTGGCTATTGTTCCAGAACCAGCACAAATTTATGATCCGCTAAAGCCTATGAACCTCAAGGTTGCTCTCCTCTAGCGATTTTTGAGCTCTTCTATGCGGTCATAATGCCATGCAACTTGAGCCTTCAAGGCTATAATGTCCATTTTCAGCGCTTTCATGCCGTCTTCTGTGGTAGAAATCCTGCCTTTGAGATCTGCTGTTTGAGCTCCTATTCCTTGAAATAGGTTTTGTAATTTGTGCTCAGCAGATCCATTCTTGGGTCAAACACCATTGTAATCACTTTAGTGAGGTCTGCCAAGGCTGTCTCAGAGAACTGCATCACTGCAGTCCCCTCAAAATAAAATGAATCACTTGAAAACATGTATATGTAATAAATTAACATACACATAAAAAGAATGGATAATCAAACCATTCATATTAAATCATAATTCAAAAGACGTCTAGCTCCCCTGGTGCGGCGTGGGAAAGGGAAGGGGGGGGAGGGAAACTCCCTCGCCGCTCGCTGCCAACAAGAGGCTCCCTAGCTCTCATTGGCAGCTTTTATGCTTTCCCCTGTAGCCCAGCTTTTGTGCTTTCCCCTGTAGCCCTGCCCCTTCCGGCTTCCCAACCAACGGCAAGGGGGTCTCCTGCCGCGTCATCTCAATCGCCGATGGGGAAGCCGGAAAGGAAGGGTCACTCTGACGCAGGAGCTGCCGGGCAGCAGCCGCCATGTTATGTGCGGCTGCTCGGCATGCCCCTCGCCGGCCTACCTGAATGGATAATCAAACCGTTCATATTAAATCATAATTGAAAAGACTAAACAGAAGTTGTTAATTTAAGCTAAATACTAGGTAACCTGGCTAGAAACAGGATACTGGGCTAGATGGACCATTGGTCTGACCCAATATGACTATTCATATGTTCTTATAGATAAGTTCACAAATAATATATAATAATAAATTTAAAGGGAACACACACCTATTACGTTCCCAATGGGAACTTATACCTAATAGTAAATATTGTAGTGAAACAAATAGAGCAGTATCTCAGCAGTGCTAAAAGCAGCAAAAATTGTGTAAGAAGCAACTATAAAAAGAATAAATTTAAACAGAGCATAAACACAATAAATAATTTTTAAAAAGGGAAACAGACAATTACTTACAGACAGCAGCAAACACTCTGGCTGCAGAGTTCTTCCTCTCTGATCAGCATGAACACAACCACACATGAACTAGCAGGGTTAAATGCTGCATGCTCGTGGTCAAAGGTGCTATATTTTGATATTAAAAAAACCATAAATGTTTATATAAATTTAATATAAACATTTCATAAATTAAAATCAGAAGGTTTAGTCCTCCAAATGTTAAAAATTGGGACAATTTTGGAAGGTTTATATGATCTTAACTGATTATGGGATCCTTTTACCAAACTGCGAGAGAAAGGGCCCTGTGATAGTGATGGGGAGCACTTTTCCTGTGCGCCAGGGCCATTTTTACCACAGCCACTAAAATGCACCCCCACAAAAAAAAATGGCCACACAATTAGATAACTCTTACTGCGTTACCATGTGGCGAGGATCACTTACCGCCAACCATTGAGATGGCGGTAAGGGCTCTAGCGGTAACGCGGTGGTAACTGGGCAGCACATGGCAATGCCTGATTACCGCCGGGTTACCGCTGTGCTAGCAAAACATTAAAAATTTCCAGAGCATTGTAAATGGTATGTGCTTGACATGGAAGTACCACCGTCGGCCGCATTGGGCCAGCAGTAGTTCAGATTTAGTGTGTGATAAGCTCACATTGGGTTTACTGTTGCTTTTTAAAAGACCCCATATATGTGTTTTGAATTGTACAGTGCAACCCCTGACACAGTCCTTTGGAAGGCAAAATGTTGCCACAATGGGAAGTTGTGGTCAATAAATTTTTGCTTCTTCAATTTAGTGCTCTTCTCTGTTTGTTCGGACAGTCTAAGTGCAGATCACCACCTCTGTTCTGTTATGTTGTATATTTTCCACTACCTCTGAGGCTAGTCATCCAGGATTATAATTTCACTGATGTGCAGTGTCACTAGCTTAGATGTTACCTGCTTTTTGCTTCAGAACAGTTGGACAGAACGCCACCCCATATATGTCATGGCATCTTAGCACTGCTGACATAACAATAGTGGGTACTGGCTTGATTCTCAGTGATAAAAGGACACAGGGGTCAGCTTCGGTGTCATAATTCCCCCTTTGCAGGAACTTTTTTTTACTGATGATGCTACTGATTCTGCTTTGAAGAGAGAATAGGAACCCTAGTACAGGATAAACCTTATATAAAAACAAACTGAGCAAGGATCTTTTCACAAATCATATTGTATGGTACATTTGAAAGATATCTCACAAATAAACAATCTACACGAGTGTGTAGTTATAACAAAGAAACTATCAAACACATCACTCCAATATAGTGACACACTGGGGATTCAGATCTGAAGGATAAAATATATTAAATTTTAAAAAATAGCCTCAGTGTAACAGGGAGCCTGACTTTTATGCTCCACTGTACAAAATAACATCACAGGCTTCCACCACCTTCCGAAAAAAAAACAACAAAACACAGAGAAAAACTCCCAGAATATTTCAAAAATTCTAAAGAAGTGGGAAAAAAGTCTGTGTTTTAAAAACAGAAGGGAGGGTAACACAATTTAACACAATACAGATCCAAATACCCACAACACTAGATCTCACTATGAATATAAATCACCCAAATAGACACTAATTAGCAATCCCTCACTAGACTAAAATCCTCATTCAAACAGAGAAGCCTTCCTGCAAGTAAAGAAAATTCAAAATAGAGCAAAAACTCTTATAACATTGCTTGAATTGCTTAAACTTCCATCCTTACTAATGAATGGTTTCTAATTCTGACAAAAAGTAAACTTTACTTAGCTCAGAACATCCAAATTGTCATAGCAGAAATGCAGCCTCATAGGATTTTCACAGTCTGTGGGGTTTCTCCAAAATTAAAGTGTCCAATTTATATTATCCTTCTGGCAAAAAATGTCCAATTTCCTTGTTTCTCGACAGTAGGAAATCCTTCTGTTTCACAATCTTCATCAGGAGAAATACATAGCAGTGCATACAAACTGCTTTACAAATTATCCATAGCAAACAATGTGCTCAAAAATGGCTGTTTGTATGAGATGCCTTCAGAGAGACTCCACCCATAGATGACATCACTCACACCATTGCTAGCCTGCTCAATCTTAAAGCAACCACAACCTAGCAGACAGAAAACATTTATTTCTCTAATAGAAGAGAGGAACATTTCAAATGTATAATGTCATTCAATAAAATGCCTCCCATCCCATAGGTCCATTTAATCCTTTGGGAGATACAGTTTGTAAGTAATAAATCCACTTTTGTTCTTTTTGGTGCAAGACCCTAGATATATCTCCTCTTCTGCCATTAGGTTCCAGATATTCTATAATCACACATCGCAACTCTGCAAAGGC
This sequence comes from Microcaecilia unicolor, assembly GCF_901765095.1. NCBI lineage: Eukaryota > Metazoa > Chordata > Amphibia > Gymnophiona > Siphonopidae > Microcaecilia > Microcaecilia unicolor. Next base: position 470,658,107 of record NC_044033.1, on the reverse strand, counting down.
ATGATTTTTTTCTGTGCAATGCTTAGCTAAAGGCATATGAATTTTTCCAGATGTTATGGCATGTTTATGTTCAGACAGTCTCACTTTGAACATTCTCTTTGTCTGGCCAATATAGCGTAAGCCGCAGGAACATGTAATCATGTATATTACTGCTTTCGATATACATAAAGTATTATGTCGTAGAAAAATCCATTTTCTGTTTATAGGGTCCCAAAATTTGTCAGTCTCTTCCATCATGTCACACATAATACACTTTCCACACTTAGAGTGTCTGCACTGACCAGTTAATTTCTTGATACTTATATCTGAATGACATAACATGTCAGCTAGATTCGCTCGTCTAGAGTAGGATACCATACATTTCTGCCCAGAAAATGCTTCATGGGCAGACAATATTTTCCAGTTTTTATAGATCACTTTGGCAATTCTTGGAGATAAAGCAGTATATTGCATAATACAGGCAACCCGCTGTCTCTTATCTTGTTGATCCTGAACCATAGTATCCAATAAATATTCTCGATGGTTATATAAGGCTCTCTTGTATGCTTGTTTAATAGTTTTAGTCGGATATCCTCTTTCATGTAATTTCTCTTTCAAATGGTTTGAAGAATTTCTATATTTCTGAGGGGTATCACATATCCTTCTATACCTAAGGAATTGTGCAAAGGGCACATTATTTCTGATGTGAGTTGGGTGCATACTATCATACCGTAATATTGAATTACGGTCAGTCGGTTTTACATACACATCAGTCTCAAAATGACCCCCGTTATTGATTACCTTGACATCCAAAAAATTAATTTCCGAGGGATGTACCGTGTGCTGGAATTTAATGGTTGGATGGCACAGATTTAGATCTTGAACAAACTGTTTCAATTCTTCCTCAGACGAATCCCAAATCATGAACACATCATCAATAAATCTCCACCAACATTTAGCATATTGAAAATGGGGGGAGATGATAGATCAATTTTTCTTCCAGATTGGCCATGAATAAATTGGCCACCGAGGGGGCAAAAGCCACTCCCATGGCTATGCCAGACAGTTGTAAAAATAATTCACCATTAAACAAAAAATGATTATTACAGAGTGCCAACTTCAATAACTTCAGAATAAATTCAGATGGAACTGTAGCTGGTTTAGGGAGCTTTTCCAGCACCTGTTGTAAAATCATCAAAGCTTCTTGTTGTGGTATAGCATTTGAAAGATAGCCATTTTCTTTCCTAGGCTTATGGGCTTCTGACAGAATTTCTCCATTATATGGCAGACTGGTCCCACTCAATGCATCCCAGGATGCACCACATGGGGCAGAGCATTGCCATTTTGAAATAACAGTTCTGGAGGCAGGAGCAAATGGGCATCACTTCTGCATTCAGGTATGGTGGTCTGGAAGGCTTAGAAAAGGGGTCCAGGATTTATGGGGGTGCCACTAGATACCAGGAAAGATTCTTTTACAGTTGGGGGTGGGCTGGATGGAGTGGGGGAATAAAGAGGACCCATTAGACCACCATGGATTTGGGGGGTCGAATGGGAGTGTGTGAGGTCCAACTAGAACATCAGGCATTTTTATGTTTTACTATTGGAGGATGGAAGAATTAGGATCTGGTTGGCTTCGGTTGGGTAGAGAGATGGAGGCTGCTAGACTATCAGGGATATGACCCATAATGAAAGCTACATATGTAGTTCACATCATACTTTATGAGAGGACATATCTTTTTGGACAGACTGGATGGACCATACAGATCTTTATCTGCTGTCATCCACTATGTTACTATGTGCCAGCAGTTTGTTTTTTTTCTTCAGTGTCACTCTTCTTGTCAGTGCCTGAACTAATCACTGCTCAGGCACTGACAGGGTAGGTGACATTTAACAATGAGCTGTGGATTACTGACACAATTTTAATGCAGCATAATTTGCATGCTCATTGATTATAGCCAGTCTCGGTATTTTTTTGTAGCAATTTTTCTCTTCAGATCCTTATCCACATCATAGTAATTACCCATTTAAACTATTGCAATGCGCTCTTTGAAGGAATTCACAAATAAACTATGATGTCTACAATTTATGCAGAATATTACTGAGGATCTCATCATCTAATAGAAGCAGAACACCGGTAATCTGTTAAATGCTGTATCATTCACAAGATTCTAACAATACATAGAACCCTCCATTCTAATCAACCACTGGTTTTTTTTTCTTATTATTTAATTCCTTATTCCAGTACATGTACCCTTCACTCTTTACAATAGAGCCTTCTGGTTATTCCCTCTTTTCATCACATTTTTCTGTATATATAGAGAGAGTCTGGGGTCATTTTTGAAACAGAAAAATGTCCAAAAAACAGCACAAAGTAGCATTTGGATGTTTTCATCACAAAACAAAACATCCAAATCACTATTTTTAAAACTCATTTTTAAGGTGTTTTTTTCTATGCAGTTTGTCTAAATCTCAAGAGAACTTGTTGGAAGAATGTTTTGGGTCGGACTAGGGCAGGCTTACCTTGGGGGCCCATTTTTGGCGAGTGTCCAATAAGCGCGTCTGAAAAATATTTTTTATTTTCAGGCGCGTGTAATAACGCATGCCAAGTGACATTTGGCATGCATAGGTTATCCGCGTGAGTCTTTACCATTAGGTTAATGGCTGGTGATAAGGTCTCAGACCCAAAATTGACACATGGCAATTTTTATTTTGCTGCATGTCCATTTTCGGCAAAAATTTAAAAATGCCTTTTTACAGGTGCACTAAGAAATGGATTGATACACATCCAAAATCCACTCGTACACTATCACATGCCATTTTCCAGCACGCCTTTTAAAAAGGACCCCTTGGTCTTCTTAATTTAAAGAACTAATTTCTGTATATGGTGTATCTGTATATACATCTCCATCATTGTCTGGAAAGAGGCAGCTTGTCTACTCCTTTTTCCTGCAGAAAACTTTTTAAAATTCTATAAATGGCTCTTTGAGTTGGGTGCCATTTATAGAACAGCAGTTGGCACTGGGATCCACACCCAATTTTGGGAACGAGGATTTACAGCAACTGAAACCTGGTGTAAATATTTGTGCCTAAATTATGCACAGATCTGCTTACTTCAACATTGCATGCAAATCCCAGGAAAGCTACTGACCCACCCATGCCCCTCCCATGGCCACACACCATTTTTGGATCCACGTGTACAAATTTATGCATGCGTCTTTATAGAATAGTGACTTAAAGATGTTCATGTAAATTCAAATTATTGCCGATTAGCACCAATAATTGATTGTTGGTGCCCAATTATCAACACTAATTGACTTGTGCAAATAAATTATGCATGTAATTTTAATGCCATATATAGAACTAGGGGGTTAGGATGCACGAATTCCATTAGCACAAGTTTTAGCTAAAGGGCCCATTAATATCTACATAGAAACAACCACAGATTTGATCACCAGTGAAAAACTGCATATGTTCAATTAGAGCAAAGACTTTGCAGATTTAAGAGCTAATTTCAGCAAGCATAATTACATATGATAAGGAATTTTTTTTAAATATTCATAGCATAATATTTTAGTCTGGCAATATGAAATATGTTACTAGATAAATGAGATCCAGAGGTTTGCGTCATTATCTTAATTGGCCTATCATATACTGTGCAGTTCTTTTGTACTGCATTTTTTCCCACTGAACTTAATTTAAATATGAATTTTGTATTAGTTCATTACAATTATTGTTTAATACTATATACATTAAGCATCTATTTGTATGATCAATGCAATTATCTTTGAAGGATTGCATGCAAATAAATATATAAATGTGACTTTCATGGATTTAACTTAGTTTATTTCTTCTTCTATTAATTTCTACTTGATCATTTTATTTCTTCTGAAAAGAAAATATATATAATTTTGCACAGTAATGTATTTAAAAAAACTAGCTATAGTTGTAAAATCTATGTTGCACTGCTGGATAATGATATAGCTTAATAAAATATAATGATATTTTATAACAATTGCTTTGACATTATAATCAGAGTCCATGGGAAAACAGTTATATTTTTTCTTGTAAATTTCCTAAGATTTCTCTCTGTTTCTCCCCTTAATTTGGACCTCAGGAGTTATTTATTTCCTTTAACTTCCCATTACTTTCTCTTATGAAGTTACTCATTTTCTTTAGTAATTGTTGGTTGTTTTTTTTTGTTTCTAATTAATCAAAATCCTAAATAAAATGATGACTTCCACTTAATTTAATTTAAGTTTCCTCTTCCCATCCTGTTACCTACTGTACATGTACCTCGGCCCCCTGATATCACCCTGATCTTTGTCCATTAAAATGTAGACTCCATAAAGCAGAATTTTTGTGGTACAAATTTTGGTCTGATGACTCCCTGCAGACCTTCAAGCCTGAACTTCATTAGTTTAATGACCACTTGAAGCTTTCTAAACAGCAATATTTCTCATGGCAGCTGGTATCTTCATCCTGTCCAGCTAAAACCCTATTTAGCTTTATCAAACATCACACTAACCACTTGGAGGTTGATTTATCTTCTGCCATGCCATGTGCTGATTCCCTAGCCCAATTTTTCCTTTCCAAGGTAGATTTCCATCTTGTCTCCTTGAACACCTTCAGGCTTGGCTCCCCCCTCCCTCATCCTGTTCTGTCCCTGCCCCATCTTTGTGCTGTAAATCAATAAAATCTGCATCTTGTCCTCTTTCTCTCTTCTAACCCTGACCTGTGCATCTGTCTTGCCTACTTGACCCTCTTCCCTTTTCCTGGCTAAAGTGTTCCAAACAGGGTTTGCTGTCCTTGGCCCTGCTGTCATCTCTCACAGTCTTTCTCCTGAGTTGGCCCACTCTATATGGAAAAAGGCCTGGGTTGTCCCTATTCTTAAGAAGCAACCCCTTGATCCCTCTGTTACTTGCAATTTCTGCTCTGTTTCCAAGTTATGCTTCTTTTCCAAGCTATATATAGACTATATAGAATCTAGCCCTTTATGCAATGAGATTAGGATGGGCATTTTCGATAGAACGTCTAAATCAGAATTTGGATGTTTTACAAAAACGTTCAAATTCTGAACAGGAAAGAAGGTCATTCCCGAAAAAGATAGACGTCTATCTTTTGTGTTTGAAAATACTATGGACGTCTTGTGATTTGGACGTTTTGTGATTTGGATGTCCTTTTTTTTGGTCCATTTTCAAATAAAATATGTCCAAATGCAAAATACCTACAACAGAGAAGGAGTGGCTTAATAGTTAGTGCAGCAGGCTTTGATCCTGGAAACATGGGTTCAATTCTTTCTCACTGCTTTTCATTATGACTTTGGGCAAGTCAAATACACAAGGGACATTTTTTGGTTATGACATCTAAGTCTGAATTTGGATGTTTTTTGTAAAACGTCCAAAATCAGAACAGGAAAGGTCATTTTCTACAAAAAAAAAGTCTCTGTTTTCCTTTTGAAAATGCTGTTTGGAAAAATGTTTTGTAATTTGGATGTTTTATTTTTTGGTCCATTTTCAAACAAATACATCCAAATTCAAAATGTACAAAATACACAAGAAAATCCACAATAAAGTGAAACCATTCACATGTTCTAAGTGTGGTAAAAGCTTTGGTTGTAATGTAAATCTCAAAGTGGATCAGAAAGTCCACACGGGAAAGAAACCATTTGCATGTATAGAGTCTGGTAAAAGATTTGATCAGAAGGTAAACCTCACAATGCAACAGAGAATACACATAGGAGTGAAACCATTTACATGTCCTGAGTGTGGTAACAGCTTTGGTTGGAAAGAAAGCCTCACATGGCATCAGAATCCACACAGGGATGAAACCACTTACATGCACTGAGGACTGGTAATTAGGGAATGTACACTCTTGCTATGAAGTATGGAAAATAGCACTCTGGTATTTAGAGACCTCTTTTTCATCTATAGATCTGAATTCATAGCCCAAATTTACTGATAAACAATAGTCACAAGGCTCAGATGTTATAAAAAATAGAAAGCATGGCATCAGGTAGAATAGTGGAAAAGTGACATCCTAGGAAAGCAATAGGGCATCCTTAGGGGCACTATGGTGGACTTTATAAAAATGCTCCCATGTATATATCTCACCATTGCTCCCATACCTTGTGTGCTGAGCCCCCCAAACCCACCAAAAACCCACTACCCCCAACTGTATACCACTACCATAGCCCTTAGAGGTGAAGGGAGCACCAATATGTGGGTACAGTGGGTTTCTGGTTGGTTTTGAAGTACTCACAGTTTCCTCCACAAGTGTAACAAGTAGGGGAAGGTAGAAACCTGGGTCCACCTGGCTGCAGTGCACTTCAACCCTAGTAGACTACTCCAGAGACCTGCATGCTATTCTAATGGACCTGAGTATAACATCTGAGGCTGGCATAGATGTTAGCAAGTAATATTTTTAATCACACTTTTTTGGGGGTGGGAGGGAGATAGTGACCACTGGGGGAGTAAGGGGAGGTGATCCCTGATCATTTGGGGCACCTCGTGTGTGGAGTAGAGGAGTAGCCTACTGGTTAGTACAGCAGGCCTTGATCCTGGGGAATTGGGTTCAATTCCCACTGCATCTATTTGTATTTTTTATAAAAACAGGTCTAGCTCAAAACGTCCAAGTTTTAGTCTTGGACGTTTTTGTTTTATTCCATTGTGGCTAAAAGACATCTAAGTCTTAGGAACGCCCAAGTCCCACCTTGAACACACCCCTGGCATGCCCCCTTGAGATTTAGACATCCTTCTGATGGACTTCAGTGAAAGACGTCTAAAAAGAGGTTTTGAAAATACTGAGTTTTATTTGTGAAATAAATGTCCAAATGCAGACTTACGTAACTTTTGGGATATTTTTCTCTTTTGAAAATGAGCCTGCTAGTCACTAATTACTGGGTTTAACAGTTAAATAACACATCTTGATACCACATTCATACCCCTTCCATAATGGCTTATAATTGGGCTCCCTGAAGCATATTTGTCTGATTCATTGTAGGGTGACTAAACTGATGATATGAGCTGAAACATATGATCACTTTTCATGCCTCTTAGCTCCTCAGTACTGGCTCCCTGTCATTTACCCCAGATTCTATATACGATGCTCAATTTTGTGCATGGAAAATTGGGCATATGCCCAATTTCCACATGCAATTTAATAAATTAGCACCAATAACTGGGTGCTAATAACCGATTAATTGGCAACAATCAGAATTTATGCACATATCTCTATATTCTATAAAGTTGCACATAATTCTAGTGTGTGGATCTGAAAAGGGATGGGACCAAGGGTGGGGCATGTACTGTTACAGAATATGTATGATCCGTGCCTAATTTAGGCATGGAGATTTACACCAAGTTTCAGTTGGTGTAAATCCTCATACTTAAAAGTTAGGCGTAGTTTCTGGAGCTATATGCTATTCTTTAAATGGTGCCCAACTTAGCACTTATTTTTATTTTTGGCACCATGTATAGAATCTAGTCCTTATTGTGTCAAATTTAAAATTATGATATTTACCCATATAGACCAATACAATTTGCAGACTGCTTAGACTCACATTCTCCTGCTCATTTCAGGCTTTTCTTTTCTCTGTCCCACTCATTCAGTATTCATCTTGAGATCTCTCTTTATTCTGTATTTCCATTTCTTCTGCAGTCTCTCTGGAGTGCCCTAACACTTCATGAAAGACAGAAGGTCTCATTCATTCATTAATGTTTATGTTAGCCTTAAAACCTGTTTTTTCATCAATCTTTTAATCAATCATCTCCGAGGTGGGGGTTCGGACTTTCTTATAAATTCTATATTGTGGTACTATAAGCCACATTGGGGTCCTTTTACAAAGGCGTGCTGAAAACTGGCATGCAGTATTGTAGGTGTAGGTTTTGGACACGCAGAGATCCATTTTTCAGTGCACCTCCAAAAAATGCCTCTTTTTTGTTTTCCGAAAATGGACATGCGGCAAAATCAAAATTGCTGCGTCTGCATTTTGGGTCTGAGACCTTACCACCAGCCATAGACCTAGCAGTAAAGTATTTGGGTGGTAATGACCTATGCACGTCAGATGGCACTTGGCATGCATCCACTACATGTGCCAGAAAATAAATAATATTTTTCAGACGCAAGTAGTGGATGCACGCCAAAATTGAAATTACTGCAAGGGCCACACAGTAACTGGGTGGTAACTCCAATTTGGAGTGTGTTAGGCATGCATAGGCATCTACGTGGCTTAGTAAAAGGGGCCCATTGATTTTGTTTTTTCATTTAAAAGATGTTTAAAACATTAAGGTGTCTCCACACAGCATTTCATGGACCATTAAAAAATTGCCTTTTTCCCCATCTGCATTAAAAAAATAGCCCAGTGCATACTTAAAAGATGTGCCCATACTACCACAGGCCACTTTTTACTGTGGCTTTGTAAAAGGACCCCATAAAGTGGTAAATTGTTCCAAGAAGCAGGGACAGTAAAGTAAATGTTTCATTCAATGTGGAAACTCAAGCGTTTAAAACCTTTCTTCCCAAGCGATGTTTTCCGCAATCTAATTCAATCAATGGTATTAAGCCGCATTCATTACTGTAATGGAATCTATGCAGGATATAAGGAACAACTCACAAGAAAACTCCAAACGGCACAAAACACAGCAGCCAGATTGATTTTTGGTAAGACACGATTCCAAAGTGCCATACCACTCCGTGAACAATTGCACTGGCTTTCTATCAAAGAACGCATCTCTTTCAAAATCTGCACCTTAGTCCATGAGATTATCTATGGAGTAGTCCCAGATTACATGATTGACCTAGTCAATCTCCCAATCAGAAACAGTACCAGTTCATCACGGTCTTACCTGAATCTCCATTACCCAAATTGCAAAGGACTAAAATACAAGACAACCCATGCGTCCAATTTCTCTTACATAGGAGCACACCTGTGGAACGCATTGCCACAAGTGGTGAAAACAACTGATGATTACCTAAAATTCAGAAAGTCCTTAAAGACTCGCCTATTCGGAAGGGCATATCAGAATGACCCAACTTGAATGACTCAACCCTGCAACACCTCACTATTAAAGATCGTATTGGACATTAATGAACTCTTTTACCTCAACCCAATTTGATTGAATCTTATCTTCCCTATCTCAATACAACATAACTTCCCTATCCCGTACCGGATTTGGCGAATGCCTTCACGGTATTATGTAAGCCACATTGAGCCTGCAAATATGTGGGAAAATGTGGGATACAAATGTAATAAATAAATAAATAAAAAAGCACTATGTCTTGAGGTGTGCCTGATTTCGGCCAGGAAGGTCATTCGATAATCGTTTATAGAACGAAGGATACACAATACAGTGTAGAGGATTATAAGGGTGGTCATGTAATCCGGGAATCCCACTTTAAATGCCTCAAAGGTGAGTAGCAATATCTTGTAAGTGATTCTTCATTCTATAGGTAACTAATGTTCCCTAATCGTTTGAACAATTGATGGCTTTTTTTAGCATTTATTTTCATGATGTACTACGTTTCAATTAAATGTTCTTATGCTAGGAAATATTAAACATGATAATGCCAGCAAGTTAACACTATCATAAATGTGTTAACACAAATTTAACACACATTAACTACTTGCATTAATTAACCCAAAAAAGTTTAATTATAATTAGCATGTAATGACAATTTAGTAAATGGGTTCTTTTGCCTTTTCCTTCATCCCACAGTCCTTCTCTAATGCATTTACTTATTTGTTTTTATTGCATAAGTTTCAGACCTTTGAATGAAAGACTCATTTTTCTGATATATTCTGCCTCTTCATTTGAAATTGTGTCTCCTTTAAGAAATCCATGTCCTACTAATTCTAAGGTGATTCCATTCAGCAGGCTGGTTTCAAAAATGTATTTGAATCTTTCCTTTCCAGTTTGTTGTTAACTATCATCACTTATCAAAGGTGTTATTACATTGTCCATTATTTTAGCTATGCAGTATGGTACTGCTGAATGGCCCTAATGTGCTGATTATAGACTGCTATATTCTGCCACCCTTGGTTACTTGGCCAGCTGAGGCAGACAGCAAGAACTGTTTCCATTATGTTTCTGTGGGGATTCAGTAATAGAAGAATAATTTTACCTTATTTCTTTCTTGTAACCACAAAGTCTTTCATTTTTTCTTAATTATGCATGAATTCCTTTTAACGTGATCTGCAGTCCAAGAACCAAGAGTAATAATAGATTTGCAAATCTTTACACAAAATATAGAGTGGGGCACTTATATTTCTAAGCATCCAAACCTCTACTGAATCAGGCACAGAATACATTAACCTTGGGAATAGTAGTTATGGCTTTGAATCTTTTTATTTTCCAAAAATATATATTTAGGCATAAAAATGCATGAAGCATTATTACATTGTATTTAATAAGGAAACCCCCACAGTTAAGCTGTGGGGGTAATAACATTGACTGAGGTGAAGGCAGATAAGATAGGATGAGAGGGGGAGGGGGAGTGAGTGGGTAAGATTAGTGGTAGGTCAGTGGGTAGCAACAGAAGGAGGATAGGGATTGGTAAAGAAAGCAAGGGGATTGGTGGGAAGGAAAGAGAGAGGATTGGATGAGGTTTTGGCGGTTGAGAGGCATTAGTTAGTTAGGTAGGGGAGGGTAAGGGTAGATAGAGAAGAGTTTAAGGAATTTGGGGGGTTTGGAAAAGTTTAAAGTTTAAAAAAAAACGAAAAAGAATGGCTTACTTGAAGTGAGGCAAATTGTTGCAGGGCAGTAGCGGCGAGGAGCGGCTGGTGGACACTTCCGTTTTCGGGGTGTGTGGAGGAGACGCGAAACGGAGCGGAGGAGTGCAAAACTTCGTTGTTTTGAAGCGTGGAGAGGTGGGCTGTGCAGCGCGACGGAGAGGGGCGGATAATTTCACTTCCGGTTTCGCGGAGGTAAAAAGCCGGACAACGGAGCACACCAGGAAAGGAGAATTTGGTTGGGATTTTTAGTGAGGTACTCTGAAGTGGAGCGGTGACGGTTAATTGGTGGATGAGGGGGGGGGAGTGAGAATGAGTTGTGTGTGAGAGTGGGGCATTGTGGGAGTGGCAAACGGAGCAAACGGATGGTTTTGGGTTTCGAGGGAGGTGTGTTATAAGGATAAGGGACAGTGTGTGGTTTTTAATTTGGGTAGGAGAGGAGGTGTGAGCGTGATTCTGGGGGTGTAATAGGTAATACGGAGCAATTTGGTGATTGCCAGTTGTGCAGTGAGGGGAAGGGTGTTGAATGTGAGTTATAAATGGGTGGGGGGTGGATCAGTGAGCTGTTATTGTGTTAAGTGAGGGAAGTTTGTGTTTTTAAGTGATTTATAGGGGGGGGGGAACTTGTCTAGGGTTATTGGTGGGGTTAGTGAGTTAGGGGATTTGGGTACTGGAAGGAGTTTATGGGAATTGGAGAATGGGTCCGAAGAAAATATTAAAAAGTGGGGGTAAAGTGAATGGAAAAGGAAAAAATAGGGCAAGGGTGTCGGAAGGGGTAAGTCATGAAGGTGATGGGGGGAGTATGGAGAGAGTTGTTGTTGGGACAGTGGTGGAAAGTGGTGGACAGAGTGTTGACATGGGGTGTCAGGTGGGATGGCATATGGAGCAGGAGAGAGGTCCAAGGGTGGACGTTGCTACTACAGTGCGTGATCTGGGAGCTGGTATGCAGAGGAGCGGTGAGGTTCCAGTGCGAGAAGCTGCGGGTGAGGATCCGTTGGAGGGGACTTCATCTGGGAGAGCAATTGGTGAGTTGGAGGACATATGTGCTGCGAGATGCAGTAGAGGGTGGGAGGGAGGGGAGTTGCGAGGGGGTGCTAGGGAAAGGAGGAGTCATGCAAAAGGGGTGATGGGTACAAGTTTAAAGAAGAAGTTGCGTAATAAAAATTTTTTGAGGAATTTGTGTCATGTGGTGAAGAGGTTGGATAGTGAAAAAAGACAGAGAAGGGGAAGGGCAGGAGACCCGATGGAGGTATGGGAGTCTTCGGATTCTTGGGATTCATCTGGGTCTTCTTCCTCTTCTTCAGAGGAAGGTGAAGGGGATGTTGGGATTATGGTAGATAATCAAAGGGCGGGTGTGTTTGCTGCTTCAAGGATGGGTCATACATTATGTAATATTGCACCTTTGGATTGTTATATATCAGTGAAGTGGCGGCAGAGAATTTTGAAAGGAAAATATATAGATTTATTTGCCCTGTTAGCGCAGGATCGGGATGGGAATGTAGGGAAGGATGGGGGGAAAGAGGAGGGCAAGAAGAGAAAAGGGAGAGTCCCGAAGACGATTATGAATTGGCTGTTGAGTTTTCATGTATTTGCGAGTGTGCTTGGGGCTCAGAAACCTGCTCTATATCCGGGGTTATGGAGTTATTGTGATCTAATTTTGAGAGCATATAAACAGTATGGAGGTTGGAGTTGGGTAAATTATGATGAACAGTTTAGACGGAGTTTGGCAAAGGATAAATCGGAGAATTGGGGGGTGCGAGATGTGGATTTATGGATTGCCAATTTTACTCCGGCCGTTACTCCCCCATTTCGTTTGGGAGCCTCTGCCGGAATTCCCGGATATGGTAGTGGCTCAATGGGAAGTACCGGGGGAGTTGGGATGTTCCGAGCAGGTGGTTTTGGAATGTCAGGAGGGGGAGGTGTTGGGACAAGCGGATTGGGGAATAAAGGGAGTGTGCCCGGTAATGCTTGTTTCCAATTTAACGCAGGAAGATGTAGTAGGCCGGCCTGTAGATTCAGGCATTGTTGCAGTGTCTGTCAAGGACTTCACCCCGTATTTAAATGCTCCAGAGGAGGGTTTGTGGGTCGGGGGAGGTCGGGGCGAGGGGGAGCTCCGGGAGGTCCCAGTTTGGGCTGGCAAGGCCCCTTCTCCTATTAATCTATTGGCCTTAACAAACTGGTTGGTGGGGTATCCGTTTGGTGGAGATGCATATTTATTGTGGGTTGGATTTTCAGAAGGCTTTCCGATACCGTTTGAAGGACCGTTGTTGGATCATAAGTGTTCAAATGCATTATCTGTGTTCCAGCATGCGGAGGTGGTCAGGAAGAAGTTGTTGAAGGAATTAAGTCTGGGTCGGATAGCAGGTCCGTTTGTTGACCCACCATTTCCAGATTTGGTTGTATCTCCATTGGGGGTGATTCCGAAAAAAGACCCGGGTACCTATAGGTTGATTCATAATTTGTCATATCCTGAGGGTGCGGGTGTGAATAGTTTTATAGATTCTGAATTCTGCACAGTGCAATATGCGAGTTTTGAGGAAGCGGTGGATTTGTTGAGGAAGTTAGGAAAAGGTGCATTGATGGGAAAGGCGGATATTGAAGCAGCCTTTCGTTTACTGCCGGTGCACCCTACGGCATTTAGGTTGCTGGGATTCAAATTTGAAGGTCAATATTATTTTGACAAATGTATGCCGATGGGGTGTTCGATTTCTTGTAACTATTTTGAAGCATTCGCGACATTTGTACATTGGGTAGTGGAACAGGTTAGTGGTTGTGATGCTATAGTTCATTATCTGGATGATTTTCTATTTGGAGGTCCAGAGAATTCGGATCAATGCGCTCGGTTGATGTCAGCATTTCGTACTGTTGCAAAGGAGTTGGGTGTTCCTTTGGCTGAAGAAAAAAGTGAAGGTCCTGTCACTAAGTTGGTTTTTTTGGGAATAGAGTTAGATTCTATTCGAATGGAGTCGCGGTTGCCTAGAGAAAAGATTGTGGCTTTGCGGGCAGAGATTGATAGGGTGTGCAACAAGAGTAAGTTGACGTTGAAGGAGATTCAGTCTTTGCTTGGGCATTTTAATTTTGCAACACGTGTGATTCCAATGGGGCGAGTGTTTTCGAGACGCTTAGCTTTGTTGTCAGCTGGTTTGCGGAAATCACATTTTAGAGTGCGCTTAACGTGGGCAGTACGAGCGGATTTGCAGATTTGGAAAACATTTTTGTCTGTGTTCAATGGCATATGTTTGTGGCAGGATATTTTGGTGTCCAATGTGGATTTGCAATTATTTACGGATGCTTCAGGAGAGATTGGATTTGGGATCTATTTTGGAGGTGCTTGGTGTGCTGAACGATGGCCGTCATGGTGGAAGGAGATGGGTTTGTGTGAGAACATTGCTTTGTTGGAATTATTTCCAATATGGGTGGCTTTGTGTGTATGGGAGAAGAGGTTGGGTAACAGGAGGATTGCCTTTCATTCAGACAATATGTCAGTGGTATGGGCAATCAATAAGCAGTATTCGCGCTGTCCATTGTTAGTAGAGCTGTTGAGATTAATAGTGCTAAAATGTTTACAGTTAAATCTATGGTTAACAGCTAGACATGTGCCTGGGGTTTGTAATGAGACTGCTGATGCTTTATCTCGTTTTCAGCTGCATCGGTTCAGAGCTTTGGCTCCATCAGCAGATTGGGAGCCTACAAGGATGTCCGAAGATTTGTGGCTCAATTTTCAGGAGGTTGTGATGAGCTGTTGATGAGAGCATTAGCTCAGAATACTTGGAAGGCTTATGGAGTTGGATGGCGGAGATTCCTAGCATTCTTGGAGGATAGAGATTGGGATTTGGTCTTTCCGATTGGTGAAGAGAGAGTGGTCCGATTCATTGCTTTTGCATTGGACAGTGAATGGTCGTTTGGGATGGTTTCTCAGACGATGGCTGCGATAGCATTTGTTTCCAAATTGCTGGGTTGTGGGGATCCAGTTGGAACATATTTGATTCGTAAGTTACTGTGCGGTTTTTCCAGGAAAACAGGACAGTCACGGATACCGAGGGTGAGACGGCCACTTTTTTATGCAGAGGTAGTGCGGTTGTGTAAGGCATTACCGCAGGTGTGTTTTACAGAATATGAAACATTGCTATTTCAGGTGGCTTTTGTAGTGGCCTTCTTTGCAGCTTGTAGGGTTGGGGAATTGGTAGTTTCCTCAAAGACAGCAACGGATGAGGAGGGTTTGAAGAGAAGGGATGTGATTGTTGAAAAGGGAGTGTTGCGTTTATATTTACGCAAATCAAAAACGGACCAAGAGGGAAAAGGCACGTGGATTACTCTGCGAGCTGCAAAAAGTTTGGAATTTTGTCCAGTGCAATGTGCAATGGATTATAATGGGGTAAGGCCGATGGGTGGGGAGGTTTGGTTGGTGCATAAAAATGGTATACCTTTGACTAGGTATCAATTTGCAGCAGTACTTAAAAAAGGTTTGAAATATATAGGTTTGGAGCCTAAGGATTATGGGACACATTCGTTTAGAATTGGTGCGGCTTCAAATGCAGCTCAAGAAGGGGGTTCGGTGGCATTGATTCAGCGTGTTGGGAGATGGCGTTCTGATAGATATAAAGGATATATTCGCGATAAGAAGTGTAATAAGTAATGCTAATTGTTGTAGTTTCCTTTACAGATATGTTGCCTCTGGATATATGTGTGTGGATCTGTGGACATTCATATGTCTTTTGGGCACACAAGCATGCTCGTGAATCCAAGTGGGGACCTAACCTTGGTTTGGTGGAATACGGTATTCGCATCAGATGGTTGGCCATACGAGGAATGACATGGAAGCAGCTGTTACCAGCATTACTGCAAGCTCGGAGATTTTCATCCCCAGTGTTAATCTGTATTCATTTGGGGGGAAATGATTTATGTCATATAAAAGGGGTTGATTTAATTCGTTTAATGAAAAAAGAGTTATTGCAGGTAATGGGTTATTTTCCAGAGTCACTGATTGTATGGTCACATATTATTCCAAGAAGAGTGTGGAAGGGGGCAATTAACCCGAAGGGTATTGAGCGGTTGCGGAGGAGGGTGAATGGAGAAGTTTCTAAATTTATGGGGAGAATGGGGGGGTTGGTGTTAGCGCACGATTTAATATCTTCGGATTGTGCTGGTTTGTTTAGGAAGGATGGAGTTCATCTTTCTGAGATCGGGATTGATATATTTTTGAGTACAATCCAAGATCTGTTGGAGGAGTGTTTAAAACAGGATTTGGCGGCAGCTTTGCTTATGGGGGAGCGGTGACAAGATATAGTCTGTCACCGCTTGTGGCCTGGATGGTTTAAGAAGCACCAGAAGCGGTTAAAATGAATATGGTGAAATATATAAAATGGAAAAGAACTCATGGGCGGAACCGCCATGAGTAAGATGTGGCTTGACGACACCGTAAGTCACATGGGTGGATTTTATTCCAAAAGGAAATGTGGTTTGTGTGTTAATTTTAGATATAGGAGAATGTGTTAAAGATTGCCTGAAGTACGAATGTCAATGTTAGGAAACCCCCACAGTTAAGCTGTGGGGGTAATAACATTGACTGAGGTGAAGGCAGATAAGATAGGATGAGAGGGGGAGGGGGAGTGAGTGGGTAAGATTAGTGGTAGGTCAGTGGGTAGCAACAGAAGGAGGATAGGGATTGGTAAAGCAAGGGGATTGGTGGGAAGGAAAGAGAGAGGATTGGATGAGGTTTTGGCGGTTGAGAGGCATTAGTTAGTTAGGTAGGGGAGGGTAAGGGTAGATAGAGAAGAGTTTAAGGACCCTACCCAGCCCGCCCGTGGTGTTGGGATTGTTGGGGTTTTGGGAGGGTGGGGGAGGTGATTGGGGAAGGATGGTAGCAGCTTGTAAAGAAGTGAGTGCCTGGATGGTTTAAGAAGCACCAGAAGCGGTTAAAATGAATATGGTGAAATATATAAAATGGAAAAGAACTCATGGGCGGAACCGCCATGAGTAAGATGTGGCTTGACGACACCGTAAGTCACATGGGTGGATTGGGGTAAGGTGGAGAAGGAGAGCCAGTTTCGTTACCGAATGGCTCAGCATTTATGAACCGCTCTGTGAAGTAACCTGAGAAAAGGATTGTTATGTTATTAAGTGGATGTTAAGTGAAATGAGTTATTTAGTAATGTTTGGTAATAAAGCTGCAGCCAAATTTTATTCCAAAAGGAAATGTGGTTTGTGTGTTAATTTTAGATATAGGAGAATGTGTTAAAGATTGCCTGAAGTACGAATGTCAATGTTATAGGAATGCAATGCAATCACATAAGGAAGAGTATATGATAATGTATATATAATTTAATGTTTTTTTTCATTATAAACTGTTTTTTAAAGATATGTTTCAGTTCTATTCCTTTAGCTGCTTTTACTATAAAATACTATAGATTAATTGAGCTCACAGTGAGTGAGACTTGTGGGCTCATTTTCGAAAGAGAAGGAGGCCCATCTTTTGACACAAATCATAAGATGGGCATCCTTCTCCCAGGGTCATCCAAATCGGTATAATTGAAAGCCGATTTTGGATATCCCCAACTGCTTTCCATCGCAGGGACGGCCAAAGTTCAAGGGGGCGTATTGGAGGCATAGCGAAGGTGGAACTTGGGCGTCCCTAACACATGGACGTCCTCAACCCATAATGGAAAAAAGGGTGGACCTGACGAGCACTTGATGACTTTACCTGGTCGTGTTTTTCTTACGACCAAGGCACAAAAAGATGCCCGAAATGACCAGATGACCACCGGAGAGAATAGGGGATGACCTCCCCTTACTCCCCCAGTTGTCACTAACCCCCTCCCACCCTCAAAACATATATTTCAAAATATTTTTGCCAGCCTATATGCCAGACTCAGATGTCATACTCAGGTCTCTGACAGCAGTATGCAGGTCCCTGGAGCAGTTTTAGTGGATGCAGTGCACTTTAGACAGGCAGACCCAGGCCCACCCTTCACCTGTTATGTTTGTGGAGGAAACAGTGAGCAAACCAAAACCCATCAAAAACCCACTGTGCCCACATCTAAGTCTCCCCTTCACATGTAAGGACTATGGTAGTGGTGTACAGTTGTGGGTAGTGGGGTTTGGGGGGTTTGAGGGGCTCAGCACACAAGGTAAGGGAGCTATGTACCTTGGAGCAAATTATGAAGTCCACTGCAGTGCCTCCTAGAGTGCCCGGTTGGTGTCCTGGCATGTCAGGGGGACCAGTGCACTACAAATGTTGGCTCCTCCCATGACCAAAGGGCTTGCAATTGGTCGTTTCTGAGATGGGCGTCCTTGTATTCCATTATCGCCAAAAATCAGAAACGACCAAGTCTATGGACGACCATCTCTAAGGATGACCAAAATTTCAAGATTTGTGCGTCCCCGACCGTATTATCAAAACAAAAGATGGCCGTCCATATTTTTTTGATAATACGAGTTTCCCCGCCCCTCCATCGGGATGTTTTGCGAGGACGTCCTCAACAAAACTTGGGCATCCCTTTCGATTATGCCCCTTCATGTGGTGTATCAAAAGAAATTAATAAAAGAGCCAGAGCTTCAGACCTTAACCCTATAATTTCATTTTCTGAACTGAATGAAGAAAAATTATTCCCACTTATAATAGTGGAAAGAAAAAACTATCCCAAATTACAACTTTTCTGCAAATCAATCAAATGTACTAAGTCCTAGTTGGCATACTGATAATAGAAAATGTCAGTTTTGAGTCTAGTAAGAAGAGGTAGGGGGAATTCACACCTACATTTAGGTGCAGTCATTTGCATCAACAAAAACGTGGTGCAACTGCCTACCCCTATATTTTGGCATGGAGTTCCCTTATTCTATAATTACACATGTAACTAAGTCACACCCCCAATCTACCCATGACCCTCCCATTTCCGCACCCCCTTTTCCTACTCATGCCTAAATTTATATGAGTATATGTTAATTGAATCTAATTAGTGCCAATAATTGCTTGTTAAAAAGCCAATTATTGACACTAGCTCATTATTCAATTAAAATATACATACATATTGGGCATGTGTCTAAATTTATGTGTATATTTTTAGCGCTTTTTATAGAATTAGGGACATAATTTGTGCAACTAGTATGTGCTTAAGTTTTACAAATTTTCAAAGGGAAAGTATGCCTGTAACATTGACTTGTCTGCAAATCCAGCTAGTAAATTTATGAACATAAAGGTTGTGAAACATAACTTTACACACATAGAGATAGATTCGATAAGTGGCATCTAAAAATTTGTGCTGAAAACATGCTTAAACAGTTTACTATATGCTATGCAAAAGATTGGTGCACTTTATAGAATGCACGCTTCAGCGGAGAGTTGTATGTAAATTTAGGCATGGCCATTTGCACCAAAGAAAACGTGGTACAAATGCCTGTAACTAGATTTACTTGTGGAGCATCATTATTCTATCACGGGAGTTACACTTATAGAGAGTAAAATAGAAAGCTTGACAGTGAGCCGCTTCTGCGGCTAGACTCACTGAAATATAGCTCGACTGTGAGAAGCCTATACTGAACTCTCTGTGTACTCCTTCACAAATTATTTAGGTTTAATTTTTGTGAAGTAATGCTTGGGAAATATTTGGTGCATGCCCCTGTAAAGATTTTTGAGATATTGATTTGATTTAGATGAAGATTTTGATTAGTGTCTCTCCCAAAGGATTTCCTTTGTTACATTGCCCTTTTTTTTGAACATGCATAAATCCTAGGTGTGAATCCCGTGCCTAACTTTACACACATTGGTCCAAATTAAATCTAATTAGTGCTAATAATTGCTTGTTAAAAGTCAATTATTCGCACTAATTGGCTTGCGAATTCAATTAAATTGTGTGTTCAAATCAGGAATGTACCTAAATTTGCATGCACAATTTTTGGTGAAACATACAGAATTAGGGGTATAATGAGATCAGAACTGAGACATCCAAGTCACAGCAAGCTTAATTCCGGTAGTATTTGAGAATAGGATTTGCTGACACGGAGCCTTTTTACAAAGACATGCCAAAAAGTGGCCTGTGGTAGTGTGGGCACATGTATTGGACATGTGCTAGACCATTTCTCCACTGTGTCTGAAAACAAATGTTTTTTTTGAGGGGGCCAGGAAATGGATATGCGGAAGCCTATGTGTGGGCAAAACATAGCCTGTGTTGGGCATTGTTGGTTGAATAAATTCTTCATATGGATGTATTTGTCTATTCTGCTTTTTATGTTGTCATCATAGAAATGGGAGGGTCATAGGCAGAACAGGGTGTTCCTAAAATTAACACTCATTGTTATAGAATAAGGGGATACATGCCTAATGTAGGTATGCACATTTGCAAAACAGTTCAGTAGGCACAAATGGCCACATGTAAAGTTACTAAAACAAAAAAAAAAGTTTTGGGTGTGGAAATATAGAATCACTAGACAAAAAAAATCAACAAAAATCCACAATATAAAAATGTTCATATATGGAAAGAAAAAGCTTCAAAGAGCTCAAAATCATATTGATTTACAGAAGTGAACAGATCAAAGAATCTTCTCTTCATCATCGGCAAAAAACCTTCCTTTTAAAGACATTGATAAAGAAGGGTTTTTGCTGATGATGAAGAGAAGATTCTTTGATCTGTTCACCTCTGTAAAGCAATATGATATTTTAGCTCTTTGAGGCTTTTTCCTTCCTTATATGAACATTTTCACACCTAAAGTTAGGCATAAGCGCTATTCTATAAGCCATGCCTATCTTTAAGTGCAGTTTATAGAATAGTGCTTTTTCAGTGCCGATTGTTCAGCACCATAGAGTTCACCCCTAGATATCTGCATAAGTCCATTATACTGATACATCTTGAAATGTCAATTATCATTGTAAAAAAAAAAAAGTACATAAATGGTCTACACAACTGTAAATTGCACAGATCAAAAATTTAGTCTTACTGAAAACCTGGGTATAAACCTGGTTAGTGCAACTTATCCAGTAGAAGCATTTCCTATCTGGTTAAGTAGCATTGAATAGTGGGCTCCACATTGTTTGGACTCAAATTCAGATAATTATGATAAGCAAAGGTTTAGATATATTTCACATCTCCTGTCTTAGAGCTGCCCTATAGAGATTGAAAATTAAACATTATCTGAAATAATAATAAGAAGAAGGAAAAACTCTTCACTCCATATTTCCAAAGACTCCTAATCACTAGTTACAAATACCAATTATTAAATAACAACATAGAAATTAATTGGATTTGAATCACTCCATGAGATAGCAAAGAGGGTTTAGACAAACATTTCTCTACTCTCAAATGCTGTAGGCATCCAACACGGAAAGGCTATAATCAATAAGGTGAATATAAAAACCATGCTGAGTCAAGCCAAGGTCCATTAAGTACAACATTCTGTCTGTGACAGTAGCCTGATACTTGTATATTGCAAATAGAGATCTATTTCTCATAGCTTATTTCCATGCATCAGCAGAGGCTCTCCCAAGTCTACATGATGAATCATTTTTATGGACTTTTCCTCCAGCAACTTGAGAAATCAGTTTTGAACCCTGCTAGCTTTGTTTTCGTGACCATATACACCTTTGGCACAGATTTCATGGGTTAAAACTGCACTACATGGAAAAAAGAACAAAGAACGTTTTACAAATTGTTTTCAAGCTGCTGATCTTTAGTTTCATAATGTGTCTTCTTTTTTGTGTGTCTTGTCTGCAACATCGAGCATGTGTTCCCTACTTAACCATTCCACCCAACTCATGATTTTATAACATTTTACCTTATCCCCTCTCAGTCATTATTTTCTCTAAGTTGAAGAGCTCCAATCTGTTTAGACTTTCTTTAAAAGGGGTGTGGTTATATCATCCTTATCACCTTTCCCTAATCCTTTTCTAGTTCTGCTACATTGTGCATGACATAGGAATGACCAGAACTGCATACAATACTCAAGGTATCAGTGTCCTATACTAAGACATACAGGTAATGATATTCTCAGTTTTGTTTTCTATCCTTTTGTGAACAATTCCAAACATTCTGTTTGTATTTTTGGCAGCTGTGTCATGCAGGGCTGAAAATTTCAATGTACTGTTCATAAAGACTCCAAGATCTTTTCTTTGGTTATTGACTCCTAACTTAGAATCCTGGATTTATAGCTTATGCTTCGGATTATTTTCTGGATGTACATTAATTTACACTTCACATTAAAGGTCCTGTTTACTAAGCTGCTTTATAGGTGCTTTAGTGTTTTTAATGCACATTAACCATATATGCGCCTACAATATCCCTATAGGTGACTACACGGTTAGCGTGTGCACTAATTGTAGGCACGTTAAAAATGCCAATGCACCTTAGTAAACAGGGCTTGTGTACTCTAGGTGATCTTCTGTTTTTTTTTTAACCTTTGCACGCTGGTCAGTCTCAATGGTGTCAACATTTGATCTCTTCCCAGATAATGTGAGTCCCCTTGTATTTTACCTTCTCTTCTTTCTCTGTGCTATACCCCTAATGTCCAGTTCTTGGTATGACTCTGCCATTCTCATCCTCTGTGGGGGAGGGGGAAATGTTAATGACTACCAGAGTGACCACTCTAGTGATGGACAAAGAAGAACCATTCAGGGGATTGTAAGCCATTACAGGGTTAACTTGCTGGCTTTCTGATATAGAGGTCAGAACAAGAAGGTATTTTTTTTTAGAAGGGACTGTACCTGATAATCTTTTTTTTTCAACTATTTTTCTGAGATATGAAAGATGACATGATATATCTTGATCATGAAACAGTACAAAGATGGTACAAAAATATAACATGAGGAAGCATACAGAGATAGAAAAAGACATGTAATGGAAGTTTATGTGGTTGGAACCTTGCAGCTAGCAGTTGAGGGACTCTCCAGAATGACTGTTGAACCCCTGTATCTTTGTCTTTCTGCAAATGTCAAGGGTAAATGTCATGTGATCATTTATTTTAACAAGTCCATAGCCTGTATAAATATCTGTATGATTTCTATTGTGTTTCTTTCTGTATTAGGATGCTCAGCATTGATTCTATAACTGTCTTTATTATTATTTACCTTTTTTCCCAATAAAAACTAAGCCATTTCCCATTTCTAGGTTGGTAACATTTTTTCCTTTTCTAACTATGTACCTACCTACCAAAATAATTGGTAAGTAAGATACCTTAGGTGTAATTCTCAATGGGACAATACTGTGTGCGAGTATTAGGAGGTGGTGTGTTTCTTAACTTACAGGTAGGTGAGAGTGACTTTTAGGATAGCAGATTTTGGGGTATTTCCTTTGGGTGACTGAATATAGAGGATGCTTCCAGGTATGGTATGAACTTCTGAGTGGGGTAATCTGTTTGGGGGGCTTCTGATTGGGGGGGGGTAATCTTTGAAATTGGGGTGCTTATATTGGAGGACCTTTCATGGTGGGCTGTTGGGAGAGAGTATGACTTGTGTGATGGCTTTCAGGGAGCTTCTGATTGAAGGTTGGCAGATTTGGGGAGCTCCTTATTTCCATGTAACCGGTCCCTTTAAGCTCTGTCTGTCTGGGTTCATCAGGCCCTGACTTGACAGCTTACTGCTCCCAGGATGGTAGAATAAAGCTGTTTATGAGGTGGGTCACATGCAGCATTATTTATTTACCATGGGAGTCAGTAACCTGCTGTACTGATATACCATCAGTTGGTGACTCCCATGGAGGGGCATTTTCAATCGGGGATGCCCATCTCTAAGGTGCCCATCTTCGAGGACAGTGCCATGAAGGGGCGGGGTTAACCGTATTTTCGAAATGAGATGGGCGTTCATCTTTCATTTCGATAATACGGTTGGGGGCACCCAAATCTCAACCTAAATGCTGAGATCACCAGATTTAGAGATGGGTGCCCTCAGTTTTTCCCCATAATGGAAACCAATGGTGCCCATCTAAAAAAACAAATAAATCCAAGGCATTTGGTCGTGGGAGGAACCAGGATTTGTAGTGCACTGGTCCCCCTCACATGCCAGGACACCAACTGAACATCCTAGGGGGCACTACAGTGGACTTTGCAAATTGCTTCCAGGTACATAGCTCCCTTACCTTGGGTGCTGAGCTCCCCAAACCCCCCCCCCCCAAAACCCACTCCCCACAACTATACACCACTACCATAGCCCTAAGGGGTGAAGAGGGCAACTATATGTGGGTACAGTGGGTTTCAGGTGGGTTTTGGAGGGTTCACATTTTCCACCACAAGTGGAACAGGTAGGGGGGGGTGGGTCTGGGTCCGCCTGCCTGAAATTCACTGCACCCACTAAAACTGCTCCAGGGACCTGCATATTGCTGACATGGAGCTGGGTATGACATTTGAGGCTGTCATAGAGGCTGGAAAAAAAGTTTTGAAAGTTGTTTTTTTTTAGGCTGGGAGGGGGTTAGTGACTACTGGGGGAGTCAGGGGAGGTGATACCCGATTCCCTCCGGTGGTCATCTGGTCGGTTCGGGCACTTTTTTGAGACTTGGACCTGAAAAAAAGGGACCAAATAAAGCGGACCAAATTCTCGCCACGGACGCCGTTCTTTTTCCATTATCGGCCAAGGGCGCCCATCTCTTAACCACGCCCCAGCACGCCCCTGTCCCACCTTCGCTACCATTCCAACATGCCCCCGGGAACTTTGTCCATCCCGGCACGTAGCGGACAAACGCCAAGTGGCATATGATGCATTTAGGTCATTACAGCCCAAATTCTTTACTACTAGGTCTATGGCTGATGGTAAGGTCTCAGATCCAAAATGGACGCCCACCAATTTTGATTTTGCCGCATGTCTATTTTCAGCAAAAAAGGCATTTTTTACAGGTGCACTGAAAAATGATTCTGCACACTTCCAAAACCTGTGCCTACACTACCGCAGGCCATTTTTCAGAATATTGTTATCCCTCCTTTCCGTCAAAGTCTTTTGAACTCAAGTTGAAAAGAAAACCCTAATTTTGCTATGAGTTCCTCTTAGGTGTAAATTTACTTATTTGTGACATTTATATCCCACATTATCCCAAACAAGTCTGAGTTCAATGTGGCTTACAGTAAACAGTATACGATACATAACAAAGAATAATGCATAAGAAAGTAATTTGTTGTAAGAATCCAATTTTACAATACAGTATCATAAATGTTCTGGGATTGCTATGGATGTTTAACATTTAGAAAATCTATTATGAATGAGAAATTGTACATGAAGCAAAGAGAAAGTTAATGGTAAACAGAGTAATAACCAATCCAGGTAATAATTAATTGTTTGAGATATGGTTGTTCTTTGTGAGGGTTTATTTGAATAGGAACGATTTGAGGATTTTGCGACATCTAGTATATTCCTGTATATTTCTTATTTTGAGTTCCACCATTTGGTTCCTAGGTACGTGAAGTCTACAGAGTATAGTTTACCCCAGTTCCATCTAGTCCTTAAAATAAACAAATTAATTTTGTTTACCATTTGACAATCAAAGGCTATTTTTGTTCTATGCAGATAATCATAAATAATCTGTGTAAAAGATAAGGATAATTTTCATTATATTCACAGTGCTGCAAATTATATGGATACCTTCTGGTTTTGTACCAGTTTTCAAGGTGAAAATGTGCACATACCTTCATTTTGAAAATGGAATCTATATTTTCTGGAATATTTATTTATTTATTGCATTTGTATCCCACATTTTCCCACCTCTTTGCGGGCTCAGTGTGGCTTACAATAAGATATGAATAATGGAAATACATTTGTTACAACTTGGTTACGGGTTACATTGTACGAGTTATGCGAGACCATCGAAGTATCGTTAGGAATTTTACAACAAAAATAATGCATGATGATCTAAAATATAGAGATATGTACACTGTAACAATCCTACCCTAAACTCATTCCAGGAAAATCTCCACTGTACAAATATACATGGGTTACTCATATTTTCAACAAAAAACATTTTCAAATAGTCATTGTACCTGAGTATTTACATAGATAAATGTTTTTTCAAAATTGCCTGTTAAGTCAAAAAACAAGTATGAAATATATGATGTTTTAGAGTGTGTTGGTATATTTACTAGATGACATTTCTGCTTTAATAATAAACTCCTATTCTAATTACTATATGGAGGACTTTTCTTACTTGATCCTAACAAAAAATGAACTTAGATGACTACACATAAATAGTACTGGCTGATATAGAGCAGTGTTATCCTGTAAATGCAAAAGCAATGTCTTCTGACATTTGGTACATAGCAAAAGACAGCTGTAGAGTTGATGTTGCTGACATTTTTAAATGCCATAACAATTTCATATTACCAGCCCCTTTCAAATTCCCATTTGAATTTAAATTCAATAAGATACTATTGGCATGGTAATCAAGAGATATTTATATCACTTTGTAGTGCTAAGAACTCATTACAGGACTGTATTTTCATGCTACATGATCTTTCTGCCATTTCTGAGACATTATAGCCCTTATTCTACATGTGTAGATTGTCATATAAATGTAAAAGCTATTTTAGAAGGCTTCTTTTTTACATGTGATGATACACATCACATCTAGATGTCAAGGTTAGAGAATGGGAAAGGAATAATTGGAGTGGGCCTACAATATTACTACTACTACTACTATTTAGCATCTCTATAGCGCTACAAGGCATATGCAGCGCTGCACAAACATAGAAGAAAGACAGTTGACAGGTATTCCTCATTTCACAAGGTAATACATGGAGGTATAAAAATAGTGCAGACATCTTCATTTATTTTGCACCTTAATCAAGGCAGACATAAGTGCTTGCTTGATGGGGCAGGGATAATGCCATCACAGCCCATTCACTTTGAATGGGTTATGTCGGCATTGCTGCATGGTAGCCACCAGCACGGCTTAGTAAACAGTGGGGTAGTTATGCAAAATAAATAGGTGGCTACTAAGTTTATTAAGTGGCTTAATAAACTGGGGTGGAGGTAGTGTTTTAGGATGTCTACTTCTTATTTAATTGCAGTTACATTTGTACTTTCACTTGAAATTCTGTTATGAAACTGATTTTCATATATTTGAAGTGATGACCTTCTTGATACTATTGTATGATGTATTGTTTGTGATATAAAACATCTATCTAAGTAATGTTTAACCTTTTGTAATCCACTTTGAACTGTCTTGTTAGGTGGAATATAAATGTCCATTTTAAATTAAATTAATATCTAAATAAGGAGTCACAATCTTCTCATCCTCTCCGAGAGGATTCCTGGTCCCAGAGGAGTGCTTGTTGGAGAGCAGCGTGGTCAGTCACATGACATCATCTTGAGAGGCCAACCAAGGAGAATAAAGCACAGCCATTCCTATAGCATGCGGCTGCAGGTGCACAGCCACAAGGTCATAGCCCAATGGGGCATGATCAAAAGCACATGTCATTTTGAAGCCATTTCAAAGCCCAAGAGGAGCCTGGAGCCAGGGGAATATCCTGTCCTTTGAAGGTACTATTTCATTGACTTTTTATTATGGGGAAGAGGAAAGGAGTAAGGATAAGCATGTGACACCAGGTCCGGTTGAATCTCCATCAATCTCTTCCTCCACAGCTCTTTTGGATATTTCACTAACTTGTGGGATTGACCTACCCCACCCCCACCTATGCTTTATTTTAGTCTAGAGGTTTTAAGGGAAACCTTGGAATATTGCCCAACCTCTCTGAGGTAAGATATTTCTAACTCAAATCAGCTTTCTACATTACCACCAAATTAGCCTCTCAAGCCGTTGCAGCCAGTGCTGTTGCAAGAGCCTTCATATTCAGAGGAACTTACTCCTGCTGGGGAGATGGCGTTAGTTGATATGTGGAAAATAGTGCGAGGTTTGAAAAATCTTTTAAAAAGACCCAGTTTCTCAGTGATGTGATGTGATTTTTCTTCTGAAATAGTAACTAGTATTGGTAATATTAAGGCTAAAATGGAGGAACATTTGAATACCTTAGAAACTACGGGCCCCTTTTACTAAACCACACTAGTGATTCCCGGCACAGCAAATGCGACACAGCCCATTTAATTAGAATGGGTTTTGTTGTATTTGCTGTGGTATTTTATAGGCTGTTGGATTCTCAGGGATTGAAAATAGCCTGGCTCATCATAGATGCCATGGAAAATCAGGCTAGGAGTAAACATTTAAGAATATTGAATTTCCTGTATGTTCTTTACTATCACCTGAGATTCTGTTTTGGAAATATTTCAAATAAGTATTGTTCATTTCTTTATGTTATTATATTCCTAAAAATGTCAAACAGATTTTCCAGAGGGAAGGTGCAGGGCCGCCGAGAGGGGGGGACAGGGGGGACAAAAGTCCCCGGGCCCGGGCCTCCAGGGGGGCCCGGCGCCGAGTCCGTGGGTGGTCGCCCCTCCGTCCGACTCCTAGGTCCCTCCCTCCCTCCCTCCGACTCCCAGGGCCCGCCCTCCGTCCCTCCCTCCGAATTGCAAAAGCGATCTTGTTCTTACTTCGTCAGGGGTTACGGCGAGAGCAGCACGCAGACGCAGTGAAAAGCGTGCAGGCTCCCGCTTCAGCCTTCCCTCGTTGTCTGTCTCTCAGCTCTGGTCCCACCTTTGAGGGCGGGACCACAGACAACGAGGGAAGGCTGAAGCGGGAGCCTGCACGCTTTTCACTGCGTTCTCTTCTCTTCTGCATGCTGCTCTCGCCAACCCCCAACGAAGTAAGAACAAGATCGCTTTTGCAATTCGGAGGGAGGGACGGAGGGGGGCCTTGGAATTCAGTCGGATGGACGGAAGGAGAGGGGGGCCTTGGATCTGGGAGGGAGGGAGTTTAGTAGCGCTATAGAAATGATAAGCAGTAGTAGAAGGGCCTTGGATCTTGGAGGGAGGGGGGAGGCCTTGGATCTCGGAGGGGGGGCAGGCCTTGGATCTCAGAGGGGGGGGAGAAAGAAGAGATTGCTGGACAAGAGGGCAGGGCAGGGGGGAGAGAGAAGAAATTGCTGGACAAGAGGGCAGGGGGAGAGAGAAGAGATTGCTGGACAAAAG
Organism: Microcaecilia unicolor; assembly: GCF_901765095.1. NCBI lineage: Eukaryota > Metazoa > Chordata > Amphibia > Gymnophiona > Siphonopidae > Microcaecilia > Microcaecilia unicolor. The sequence goes on along the minus strand of NC_044033.1, from coordinate 470,629,419 downwards.
GGCAGGGGGGAGAGAGAAGAGATTGCTGGACAAGAGGGCATTGGGGAGAGAGAAGAGATTGCTGGACAAGAGGGCATTGGGGAGAGAGAAGAGATCGCTGGACAAGAGGGCAGGGGGAGAGAGAAGAGATTGCTGGACAAGAGGGCAGGGGGGAGAGAGAAGAGATCGCTGGACAAGAGGGCGGGGGGGGGGAGAGAAGAGATTGCTGGGCAGAACTGCTGAACATGGATGGATGATTGGAGGGGGCAGGGGAGAGAGGAAATTTACTGGATTTGCTTGGATGGAGGAGAGGCCAGGAGAGAATGAGGAGTTGCTGGACATGGATAGATGGAGGGGAGGAAAGTCAGGAAGGAGATGCACATGGATGGAGGGAAGGGAAGAGAGGAGAAATGCTGAACATGGATGGATGGAGTGGGGGGCAGGGAAGAGAGAAGAAATGATGGACAAGGATGAAGGGAAGGAAAGACAAAGGAAGGAGATGCACACGGATGGAGGGAAAAGGAAGAGAGGAGAAATGCTGGATATGGATGGAGGGGAGGGAAGACAGGAAATACATGGATGGAGGGGAGGAGAGTGAGGAGAAATGCTCAATTTAAGGGCTGGATCGGAACACTTTCAGGACAGATGCCGAAACTTGAGGAAGGATAGGGACAGGGCTACAGATGGTAGACAGGACGCGTAAGGACACAGGAGGATGGTGAGAGAAAAAATATCAAATGGAAAGAAGACACTGCATAAAACAGAAGATGGGACCAAAGCGAATAGAAAAACTATGATCAGACAACAAAGGTAGAAAAAAGTATTTTATTCAGAATTTATTAATTGGAATATGTCAGCTTTTGGAAATGTGCATCTGTGATATTTTTCATGCAAGTTTCAATTTTTCTAGTATTGCTGTAACTTCTTGAGGTAACTTTCTAGTTCAGTATTTTGCCTTTATATTTTTTTATTTCTAGTTCCTTATGTCATATCTGTTGCCATGTGTTTTTCATGTGTGATCAAGGTACAGTATTCTGTTAGTGTGTAGTATTTGCAGCCCTTTTTGTTTTGTTTTTCATTAGGTTGTGTACTGGTGTTTTAGAGCCCGGTGTAATTATAGTGCTGCCTTTCCACGCATAAGGTTGTAGTTCGTCCTGTCCTTGGAATTAGTGCTGTTATGCTGTTATGGTTTGGTAAGGTTATGAGTGGGTTTTTGCACAAGTTTGTGTATAGTGTTTTGCAGTGGAGAGATTGTGTTTTGGCTTTACTGAGGTGGCACCAAAACATCAGAAAAGATGTAGAGCCTAAATCATGACACACTACCTCTTGAAGGATCTACATATAGTGCAAGGGCCCGGCAGGGGGGGGGGCCCGGGGGGGGGGGGCCCAGGGGCGGCCTTGTCCCGGGCCCGGCCCAGTCTCTCGGCGGCCCTGGGAAGGTGAGCCTGATGTTATGAGTCCTGCAGGATCTTTTAATTTAACACGATTTCTTGAAACATCTCAGGATAATTTCTCAGAGCGAGCCACACTCTTGGTATCTTTTTTTTTTAATAGTGTTGAAGTCCTATTTCAGAAAGAAGGATTAACTTTTTTGTAGTGGAAAGTTACAAATGTTTCCTGAAGAAAACAATTTCTTCAGCTGAAGCCATGTGTGCTTGCAATAGGGGCACACCTTTTTTTTTAAAAGTTTCCCTGCAAGTGCTTGATAAAAACTTCTGATTTTAGTTAATATATTTTTTGATTCATCTCAACTAGAACAATTTTTGATAGATAAAGAAGTGAAATGGTTTCTTGTTTATTACAGAGATTGACAGTTAGGTGGGGAGTTTGATTATAGTTATTATAGGTTTAATTATATATATGTAAAAGTGATAATGTAATTCTATATCTGCTTGAATTGCCTTTCTTTTCTTATGATTTGTACTCCTGCTGTTCCCATAATGTGAACTTGTATATTTCTTTTTTTCCATTTGAGTAATATGTAAGTTTTTCCAAATTATGGGGCCCTTCTACTAAACCACATAAGCGTATAAGTGCGCCCAACGTGCACCGTGTGCCTCTTGTGGTAATTTCATTTTTGGTGCACATCCGATACGCGTATCCAAAAAATTAGTTTTATTTTTGGACGCGTGTATCGGATGCATGCCAAGTGGCATTTGACACATGTAGGTCATTATCGCCTGGTTACCATGTGAGACTTTACCGCTAGGTGGTAAGGTCTCAGACCCAAAATGGACATGTGACAATTTTCATTTTGCTGCATGTCCATTTTCAGCAAAAATTTTAAAAAGGCATTTTTTGCAGGTGTGCTGAAAAATGATTCTGTACGTGCCCCAAACACGCATCTACACTACCGCAGGCCATTTTTCAGCACATCTTAATAAAAGGACCCTTATATGACTAATACATCCAACCAATAAAGGTCCACCAGAACTATTACCATTACTCCAAAAACCTTTTCTAATACTCTATAGTCTCCCATGTGCCAGTGCAAAAAAATATAGGCGTAAATATTCAGCCGGAAGTGGTGATCAATTTTTTTTTAGCCAACGCCAGCTTTAAGCCCCAATATTTGATATCGAGCAGTATCCTGGCATCAGCATTGAATATCCGGGTATGTTGTACAGCTAGAACGTATCCAGTTAAGGTCAAAATTTAGCCTTTGACTGTATAGGTTAAACCAGAAAAGGGATGTGTTTTAAACAGTCCGAGTTGTCTAGTCACCTTATTTGGTTAAGGGTTGAATATCGTTACTTAACCACATAAATGCTGATTCTCCCCCAACTCTGTTCTCGGATCTCCTACAACATAGCTGGATTCAGCTTAGGTGGTTGGAGGGGATATTCAGTAGCACTATCCAGCCAAGTACTACAGAATATCCCTGGATAGGCCTGCATAAGCAGTTTAACCAGGCAGGAGCCTTTCTAGTCTGTTTAAATCGCTTTGAATATCAACTCTATATAGTGCCTTTATTCAAGCCCATTACAACTTATACAAGGAAGCAAAAAGTCAGATCAAAAGTCTATGCATATTTTATTAAAGTACAATTATATCAACAAACTATTAAAACAACAACTTTAGTAAGGCCACAACTTATTAGACTTGAAACACACCAGAATGATAAAACCACTAAAACATGCTCATACCTTAAATACTCAGGCTAAAAATCAGGGCAAGGCAAAGAAACATTACCTTAAAATGGCAGGCAACAGGTCTCTACCACAAAGGAGCAGGCAGGTCAGCATTAACAGTGGTACAGTAATTTATAACTTGTAGTGCATCCCTCAAAAGCCTGTATGGGAGAATCTACTTAAAAGAGAGCAAAGCTAACGAATAGCAGGAAACCACCACATCAATAAGTGATACCCCCCAAAAAAAAAAAAAAAATTATTACTTCACAAACTGGGTATTATCAATTTATGAATGTATCCTGTTGCTTCACCATGCACAAACATCAGCAATGTGGCCATATTTCAATGTTTAGTTTAGTTTGCTTGATGATACCATTGTTTGGACAATCCACCACAGCGTCTACAACTGTTACATAACATAAAATAAGTAGTAGAAATAAAAGAAGAAAACAAGGTTACATCATTGAAATATTAGAAGAGAATAAAATGTGGTGCTGTAAAGGTCTAGAAACCTGGTATGCTGAAAAGTTCAAATGCTATTTTTCTTCCTATAATGTACCAAATGTGTCCTGAAATAAGAAAAATTTCAAATTTTTCTTGAAGTGTATTTATGAAGGTTATTTATTTATTTATTTATGTTTTGGGACATTCAACAAAGAACATACTCATATCATTATAACTATTGCAAGAGAAAAAGAACAATAATATTATACAAAAAAGCTCATATTCCACCAGGTACATATCTTTGTTGCATGGTAATTTCTAAGTCCCCCCCCCCCCCTCAACAACTATCCATCCACTCACACACACTACAATCATACAAATTAAAATCTCTTCTTGCACACCCAATCTTCCTCCTGGAGCTAGGTCAGAATTCTAAGCACATGACGTGAATTCCTACACTACCTTGAATGAGTGCCTTTAAAAAGGTGGTAAATAAATCTTAATAAATTAATTAATTAATTGGTTCAAATATAATACCAGGCATGGTAGGACATTACTGTACACTTTAGGGAGCAACAGTTTCTAAAAACATTGTCCGGAGCTTTTTATAGACTGTTTATCTTTCTTGTGAGTACCTGCTATTTATCAAAATTCATGATGTGTAACTTCCTGTATTCTCTCGATCCAGGTGGGGCTTCTTTCTCAGACCAATATTTTAAAATTACTTTTTTCACCATCAATATTTCAATATATATAAACTGATGTTGTGGCTTTGTCATGTTTTGCTCTAAAAGAGCTCTTTGGACTCCCAATAGCAGTCCCCCATAATTCCATTCCACTGAGTATTGTGTGCTGGTTGACATTACCTGTAAGACATCTCTCAAAATCGTCAATTTAGGACATTCTAAAAATGAGTGCCAAAAATGAAATTACTTCAAGAGCCACGTAGTAACCAGGTAGTAGCTCCATTTTGACACGCATTGGGCATGTGTAGATGCTTACACAGCTTAGTAAAAGGGCCCCTTTGTTGGGCTCTAGGTTTTCATATAGGGCCTTCACCTAACCCTTAAATTGTCCTGTTAGTCCAAATCAGTCCAAGGTCCAAAACAGATTTTTCCAAGGAAGGCTATCAAAACCCGTATCTATGTCTAAACTGGCTACAGTCACTTTATTAGTCTCTCCATTATTGGTCTGGATAGCCATAAGGACTTTTAGGAGGTTAATAGAGACATGGAGGGGCCTAATCAAATGGGGTGCCCAAGTTTTCATGAGGGCGTCCTTGTAGGATGGCCCCGTAAAGGGGCGGGGAAACCCGTATTATCAAAACAAGATGGGCATCTATCTTTCTTTTCGATAATACGGACGGGGATGCCCAAACCATGAATCCAGACTGCCCCAATTTGACTGCCCCTATCGGACCGGCCGTTCACTTCTCTATTAGATTGTAAGCTCTTTGAGCAGGGACTGTCTCTCTTTGTTAAATTGTAGAGCGCTGCGTAACCCTAGTAGCGCTCTAGAAATGTTAAGTAGCAGTAGTAGTAGTAGTAAATTTAGGTCGACCTTAGAGATGGTCGCCCTTAGGTTGGTTTTTGAGATGTTCGTCCCTGGTTTTTGGAGATAATGGAAACCGAGGACGCCCATCTCAAAAACAACCAAATCTAAGCCATTTGGTCATGGGAGGAGCCAGCATTCATAGTGCACTGGTCCTCCTCACATGCCAGGACAGCAACCGGGCACCCTAGGGGGCACAGCAGTGGACTTCAGAAAAAGGTCCCAGGTGCATAGCTCCCTTACCTTGGGTGCTGAGCCCCCCAACCCCAAAACCAACAACTGTACACCACTACCATAGCCCTTAGGGATGAAGGGGGGCTCGTACATGTGGGTACAGTGGGTTTGTGGTGGGTTTTGGAGGGCTCACATTTACCATCACAAGTGTAACAGGTAGGGGGGATGGGCCTGGGTCCGCCTGCCTGAAGTACACTGCACCCACTACAACTGCTCCAGGTACCTGCATACTGCTGCGATGGACCTGAATATGGCATTTGAAGCTGGCATAGAGGTTGGCATAAAAGTATTTTAAAGATATTTTTGAGGGTGGGAGGGGGTTAGTGACCACTGGGGTAGTAAGGGGAGGTCATCCCCGATTTCCTCCGGTGGTCATCTAGTCAGTTTAGGCATCTTTTTGTTGCTTGGTTGTGAAACAAAATGGACCAAGTAAAGTCAGCCAAGTGTTCGTCAGTGCCTTCTAAATAGGAGGAAGTAAGGGCTCTAACAGTAAATGGCCATATGGCAGTGTTTAATTACCCTATGGCCATTTACTGCCTCCTTAAAAAAAGCCACTTTTATCGGTGGCCTCAACGTGCAGCAATCCCAAGCAGTGATGCCACTGCAGGCCATCTTTTACCTCCATTTGGTGAAAGGGCCCTAAGTCTGTGTTATCCGGTTAGTATGCACTAATCAAAATACTCTAGCTGGGTAGCACAGGAATACCCAATCTCCTCTCATGACATGGCTCTCCAAAAATATATTTTTAAAAATAATTAACATGCAGTTAGCGCATCACAACAGGAAATTATCACACAATCCTTTATCACATTTTGCAGAAAGCCTTATCTCACAAACTAACTGTGCGTGAGGGCCTCAAATGCCCTGTAGTAAAAAAGGCCCTTAATTTATTTAAAGGCATTTATAGCATCACAGAGTCTACTGTCAGCACTGCACTTTAAACTGCATTGTTTCACTTCTGCAATGGGGCTGGATTGCTGTACTTTGAACCACATAGTTCATACTATGACAGCCTGTGATAAAATAAAGACCTTTTAGTTTCTATCACCACTGCTATTGCTACTACTCTGGCCCTCCTACATTGATTCCACAGGGAATTAAGGATATCGCTATAAAGGCCAGGACTGCTGGATTATGGGAGCCCTGCCTATTATAATAACAACAAAGGTTAAAAGGAAAGTTAACAAAAATAGTTGAAGTAAAATTGTCCTCATTTTCAGAGCACAAAGACTTACAAAATTACACGTTACTATGAAACGTTGGAAGTCTAAGTGAAAATACGCCTCCACATCAATTATACAACATACTACTTTTAAATGCAGATCTTGATTTCTTTTTTGCACAATGACTAATATTTAACAATAATTATTTTTTTAAAAGACTGCAGACATTATAGCCTATTGTCTTTAACCGATATCAATAATCATATGCCAGAAATTCAGAATGGACACTTTATCAACAGCTTCAACTTTATAGTGAGCAATCAAGTACAAGAAAGACACTTCATTAATAATATCAACATAAGTAGGCACAAAAGCATCATATAACATTGTGACATGCCATCTTAATTGAATGCTATAGATTCTCTTTTTAGAGGACCTGCGGGATTAAATATGTCTTGTGGCCACCTGGCTTGAAATTCCCTGCTTAAACAGTGACTGTTTTGACAGCAACCAAGCCTGAAGATGAAAAACTAGTGACTATGAAAACAGCTGATTCAGGTTTTCTTAAGTATTCACAATAGAGTAATCTTAGATCCTAAGAGCAAGATTGCTGAATAATAACATTTTAATAGTATAAACTGTAAAGTTCAGATGGAACAAATTAGTTGTCAAAATATACCTTCTCTTTTATGAACCATTGTTTATTATTCCAGTGAGTGCTGCAGAACATTGTGTCAGAACACATGAAAAATTTCACGAGTAATATTTCAATAAAGTTATAAACATGGTAAACACTAGAAGAAATTCCATCTGTCTATTGAATTATTCGTGCTTGAATTGTACAATTTCCACCAGCGAGTCTGCAGTACAAATGCCAATGTTAGAGTCCCTCCAGCATTTAGTTGGGGGTGTATAACATCGGCGGAGATCGCAACTAAGCTAGGAAGGGGGAAGTGCAAGGGTGTCAAGGTTGGTGGAGTGGTGTGGAAGGGACGGAGAGGATTTATTAAATATGGAAAAGGAGTGGGTAAGAAAAGTGTGTATGGATAAGCTGGTCTGTTGCTGGGAGGATTGGGGACAGGTGATTGGATATAAGAAGGGGAGGTGGAGATTACAGATACAGTATATGTTGGCAGGCTAGAATCATTTTGGTGATGGGTAAGACTGGGAGGGAGGGAGAATTTTGTGCCTGCCCTTCCCTCTCTATTATTGTTCATTGTGATAGGGTATAGGTGAATGGAATAGTGGATTTTTTGGACTATGGTTGGGAGGGTTCTTTTCTGGGTGTTTTGGTAGTTGGATGGGATGGTCATTTGGGTTGGCATGGTACAGTAACTTGTTGACTGGGTTATAGTCTGGCAACATGATGAAATACTAGGTGAGGGATTATTTCTGAGGATGGAACTTGTATGCGACACTGTCCTAAGGTGTGTCATGACTCAGCGGCACCGCAAGCCATAATATTTCTCTCATTTGTGCTTTGTTATGCTCGTACAAGGGAGAGGCCCGGTGGCACCACAGGTCAAGTATACCCTCATTTGTTAAATTATGTTATGTACAAGGAAGCTACTGTGGCACCATTTTGCAACCCATGGTAGGCAGTTGTGGTGAAATAAATTCAGGCTAATAGGGAGTTTCTGAGGATGTTTGTATTGTAAAAGGACCCATCATCAGAAGAGCAGACTTTACCTTACCATTACCAACTCAAACTTCAGAGTTTTAGATGTCATGATGGTCTACAACCTCAGGTAAACCTCTCTGCTCCTGAAATGGGTCTTTACACTTTAAAAAAAAACCTCTTCCTTCTTCCTCAAAGAAAGAAGGAGGAAAAATAAATGTGTTGTTAAATTAAATATGATTAAATGATTTATGCAGAGAAAAGATGTTACACTGTCTTTTATGATAATGAATCTTTTATTAAATGAAATGTTATTATGTAAATATATTCAATTTTAGTTAAATTTCCATTAAAAGTAAAAAATATATATTTCTAAATAATAAGTCAGGAAACAATTCAATGTCTCAAAATTAAGGGCACTGTTTACTAAGGTGTGCTAGCAGTTTTAGCACATGCTAAAAATTAGCATGCACTAACTGTGTAGACGTCCACAGGAATATTATGGGTAATGTGCTCTAAAAACACTAACACACCTTAGTAAACAGGGCTTTAAGTTCACTTTTCCCTTGTTGTTTGAATAAATTCAGCTGAATTTTTATAACTGCATTTGAAATTCTCTTACAGATACGTTTCACCTAAAATTCTCATAAAACAGCATAAATCCTCAATCCAGTTAAGAAGATTTCTTTAACAAGGATTTTATCCAAACATCAGATAAGTATAACAAATTTTATTAAATCTGAGAGATTTATATTTCTTCTCTGTTGATGGCTCTCTCATTCTCCCTGTCTCCTCAGCTCGAAACCTTGGGGTCATCTTTGACTCTTCTCTCTCCTTCTCTGCTCATATCCAGCAGACCGCCAAGACCTGTCGTTTCTTTCTTTACAACATCCGTAAAATCCGCCCCTTTCTTTCCGAGCACTCTACCAAAACCCTCATCCACACCCTTGTCACCTCTCGTTTAGACTACTGCAATCTGCTTCTTGCTGGCCTCCCACTTAGTCACCTCTCCCCTCTCCAGTCAGTTCAAAACTCTGCTGCCCGTCTCATCTTCCGCCAGGGTCGCTTTACTCATACTACCCCTCTCCTCAAGACCCTTCACTGGCTCCCTATCCGTTTTCGCATCCTGTTCAAACTTCTTCTACTAACCTATAAATGTACTCACTCTGCTGCTCCCCAGTATCTCTCCACACTCGTCCTTCCCTACACCCCTTCCCGTGCACTCCGCTCCATGGATAAATCCTTCTTATCTGTTCCCTTCTCCACTACTGCCAACTCCAGACTTCGCGCCTTCTGTCTCGCTGCACCCTACGCCTGGAATAAACTTCCTGAGCCCCTACGTCTTGCCCCATCCTTGGCCACCTTTAAATCTAGACTGAAAACCCACCTCTTTGACATTGCTTTTGACTCGTAACCACTTGTAACCATTCGCCTCCACCTACCCCCTCCTCTCTTCCTTCCCGTTCACATTAATTGATTTGATTTGCTTACTTTATTTATTTTTTGTCTATTAGATTGTAAGCTCTTTGAGCAGGGACTGTCTTTCTTCTATGTTTGTACAGCGCTGCGTATGCCTTGTAGCGCTATAGAAATGCTAAATAGTAGTAGTAGTAGTAGTAATCTCTAAAGAAATTGATTTTTTAAAATATTTTCTTTTTAAACTTCCCTTAAACTCAACAAACCTATGTAATTAAGTATAAAGTAAACAACAAAAAAACAACAAAAAGGCACACAACTGCTTACAAAACAGTAGATAAAAAACAACAAAGCAGTGGAATCAAATGCATTTATTTGGAATAATACCCGACATGGCCACGTTTCACCCTCAGGCTGCATCAGGGGTACAAACTATCAAAAGTGTATATCAGTATATCATATACACTAGTAGTGAGATGAGAACAGTTATTACAAAAATCTAGTTCCACTTTTCTGCTACTTCCAACTGAACTGATATGCATGGCTTAGTAAATAGGGAGAAGAGTTTTTCTCTCAAGTGTGTGAAATACTTTTAAAGGTGTATTTTTATTCAGTCTTTGAATATGATGTGTGTATACTTGTGAAGAAAAACTTATCGGACTTCCAACTTCTTATTTTTCTTTCTTCCATATGGCCTTTTTTTCTTCTTTTCTAGATGATGGTCTTCATTACCTGGGACTATCTTTATAGAAATAAAAGGATAAAGACTGTCTGTTTACCTCTGTGTTCCTATTAGAAGAAATCAGAATACCTGCAAACTGTCTGGGTTCCTGCCAAATGAACCAGGATACCTATACTGTGTGAAGACTCTAGGGTCTTTTACTAAGATGTGCTAGCATTTTAGCTCATGCTAAAAATAAGCTGGCACTAAATGATGAGACACCCTAACTTCTTTTAAATAATAATAATTATTTAAGTCCCTTTTTTTCTCTGTTCTATTCTATTTGTCTTCTTCTTGGATTTGATGTCTTCAGAGAAATCTTCTCTGCAGTCAACTCACATTGCATAGGTCTGTTGAGTTTAAGGGAAGTTTACCATTTACCTAAAAAGAAAATATTTAAAAAAAATCAATTTCTTTAGAGATAATATTACCTGAGAAAGAAGATAAATCTCTCAGATTTAATAAAATTTGTTATACTTATCTGTTATTTTTTCTATATATTATGGCATCCATTGAAGTAATTCATGATCATGGATGTTATGGTTCTCTTCCTCATCATATTACAAACAGTAATATAAGGCCAACTTCATGTTTAAAGCATGTTCCTCTTGTATCAATTGTGTACTTTAAGGCTGAGATAGTTACAAACTGGAAATAGGCTTACTTTAAATATTTGATTTGTGAGAAATAAAAACATTTTAATTGGCCCATCCATTATGCTTTACGTAACGGAAACATGGATGGTGGACTCTGATGTGATGTTAGTTAATCAATGGTGTCTCAAAGGTATACTTAGGAATGGAAGTGTTGTACTTATAAGAAAGAGGGGTGATGACTTTTCACTGTTTATCCAGTTTACCAAGAAGTCATTAATGGCTAATGACAGAGGTTACCTTCTGATTTTAACACATTACTCATTAAAATTGTGTTTAATCTATTATTCACATTTATTTTATCCACAGAATTTTCTTATCTTCTTGAATTTATAACCTCACTACTAGTAGATGTTACTAGACTTACGTAATCTTTGAGATTTTAATTTATGTTTAATCCTCAAGATAGTGTATTCAGTAAGAGGGATTATATAATGATTTTGGCAATGTCTGCTTTGGGCTTTGAGCAATTGGTTCTGAATGCAAACAAATATTGCTGCCCACATTTTGGATTTTATTTTCTTCCATAAATTTATAGGTATCAGTCTATTGGGGAAGGTACAATAATTCCCTACCATGAACTGATCGGTTTTTTTTTCTGCACTGACATAAGGGCTCCTTTTGAAAAGTAAGGTTTTAATATCCAACTTGCTTTTTGTGTGTGAGACCACTGCTCAACTGTCAATCAATTTGAACATAGGGTAAGGGTAATGGAGTTTGATATACCACCTTTCAGTGGTACAATCAAAGTGGTTTATATTTATTATATGTAAGTATTTTCTCTGTCCCTAGTAGGCTCAGAATGTAAGCTTTTATACCTAGGGCAACGGAGAGTTAAGTGATTTCCCCAGAGTCACAAGGAGCTACAGTGGGAATCAAACCCAGGTGCTTAGGTTCTTAGACCACTGCATTAACCTTTGAGCTATTCCTCCTTTTCTTGACTTAACACATTACAACTACCACAGATCTCACAAATCTACAATACATTTTTTTACTTAGGGACCTTTTTACTAAAGGGTTGCAGCGTGACAATGGGCTTGCCGTATGGCAAACCCAGAACTATCGCTGGCCCAACATAGGTGCCAGCGGTATTTCCACCCACAGTGTGTGCCATTTCTGTTTATTAGGAGACATGTTGAAAAAAAATCTCCACAGGGGGTCACCTGATGGTAACCACCAGCTTAGAGCAGGAGCTCTTACTGCCACTTCAATGGGTGCTTCCCCCCAAATGGCTCCATGGCAAGTGCAAATTTGCCACATGGCCATTTTATTGTAGGTTATTTTCACTCACTGCAATAAAAGGTGCCCTGGAGCACATGGCAAAAACAGCTGCTGCAGCAGGGCCCATTTTACCACAGCTTACTAAAAGGGCCCCTTAACTAGAAACTTGTAAGAATTACTAATTGGTTATAGCAACACAAAAATAAAACTCAACCTGGAAAAAAACAAAGAAAATGATTTTGTATATATTTTATTGTATATAAACTTTTTTGAGTATCCTGCATCCCTATATCACTCACATTATTCCATATATCCCACCTAGATCACTGAGAACACTTCCACAAGTAATAACTCTTCTACAGAATCTCAGAAAATAATTCAAACCATAGACTGTAGATACTAAACACTTGTTTGTTGAAAGATGATGTTAAACATCACAAAAAGGATGAAATTGCCCAGGAACTAGGGTCAACATTAACCCCTAATGTCTTCAAGGCACTCACCGGACTTGGGCTCATCATTGGCCAAAAACCACCTCACAACCTTTACTCATATTTTTAAATTTTTTTTATTTGCTTTCAAACAGAGGGGCATGGCATTATTGTTTCATAAACAGTTACCTATCCATATGCATAAACAAATTATTGATGTGGATGGGAGATACATTTTGGTATTGGGGGAAATATGTTTTGCAATATGTATGTTCCCAGTATTTACAATTATAAGTTTCTTTCTGATTTGGCAGCCACAAAAATTATATACCCTGAGTATAAATTTATGGACATTTATGGAGGAGTGGCCTAGTGGTTAGGGTGGTGGACCTTGGTCCTGAGGAACTGAGTTCAATTCCCACTTCAGGCACAGACAGCTCCTTGTGACTCTGGGCAAGTCACTTAACCCTCCATTGCCCCATGTAAGCTGCATTGAGCCTGCCATGAGTGGGAAAAGCACAGGGTACAAATGTAACAAAAAATAAATATTATGGCAGATCCAACATCAGATTGCAAACCACCTAAACAGGCTGGAAATGACTATGGTAATAATGGTATTAATTTATTCTGAAACAATTAGATGTCTTCTATATATGGAAGGCAATGCACCCATCTAACAATGATTTTACTTTTTACTCTAATCCCCACAACAAATACAATGGTATTTTCACCAGACTGTGGAGGCTGGTCATGATCTGTGTCAAAATCAGGGAGCAGTACCTGTGCACCAGATCATTACATATGTAGGCACTAGCTGGAATTTTACTTCTCTGATGCTAGAAAGGGTAGTGGGGCAATGGACAATCTTGTATCAGATGTTTTTGGATATTGTGATCAGTGTTGAATACCCATTGTGGAGTCAGACTTGTAAAAACAAGGATCAGATCATAGAAGTTCTGAATACTGAATATTCATTGGTTAGTATTATTGATTTGGATTTTGGTAGAATCCTTGTAGCTGGAAGTACATAAATAGTGGAATCTCATCACTAAGTAGGATGCTTACACAAAAGTCACAACTTGTGACCCCAAAGTGAAAATGATTATCACTTTCTATTACAAACAGACTGATTTACTAGAGGGATCAGCTGGTGGGCAAAATGGAAAGGAACTACAAGAAGTAGAACAGCAGTTGAGATGCAGTGGGGGATGGGGGGTGGGGTGGGGTGGGAGAGTATAGGCCTTTGATCCTCAGAAGCTTAGCAGAGATTGGGTGGCAGCACTGGTGGTTGGGAGGTGTGGCTAGTGCTGGGTAGATTTCCCCTGAATATGACAGATACAAATCAAGGTCAGGTAAACATATAAAGTAGATACAAATCAAATACATAACACTAGAACTTGCTAGATCACTGATATATTTTATGTGAGGACAGAATCCCTCAGAAACCTGACGGACTAAACAGTCCCAGGCTTGCAACTGATCAAATAAAGAACCGTTGCGAAGTTTCTATCATGGGGATTATTTCAACTCTCCTTTTCTGCGTATGTAATCTAAAGTGCTCGATGCAGTGTTTCAATAAATAAACATTCAAAACAAGACCTCATGGGTTAAATAGTGCTCAATGCTATATTTCAATAAGCATTCAAAACAAAACCTCAAAGGGCTGATTGAAAGCACCAGTAAGGAAGGAGCAACACTTAACTTTGACTCCAATGGTGCCACCGTTTCACCTTCAAGTGGCTTCCTCAGGGACGAATGTTGCTATCCATAATCCAATTTTATTCATGTTACACTCCTGAAGCAAAGATGGGTGTCCTTCTCACAGGGTCGCCCAAATGCCGATTTTGGGCATCCCCCAACTGCACTCCATCGCGGGGACAACCAAAGTTCATGGGGGCATGTCAGAGGTGTAGCAAAGGCAGGACTTGGGCATTCCTAACACATGGGCATCCTCGACCCATAATGGAAAAAAGGGAGTCCCCGACGAGCACTTGGATGACTTTACCTGGTCCTGTTTTTCTTACGACTAAGGCACAAAACTGTGATCGAACCGACCAGATCACCACCGAAGAGAATCGGGAATGACCTTCCCTTACTCCCTCAGTGGTCACTAACCCCCTCCCATCCTCAAAAAAAATCACTAAAAATATTAAGTTCCAGCTTCTATGCCAGCCTCAGATGTCATACTCAGGTCCATGACAGTGCATGCAGGTCCCTGGAACAGTTTTAATGGGTGCAGTGCATTTCAGACAGGTGGACCCAGGCCCATACCCCCCACCTGTTACATTTGTGGAGGAAACAGCGAGCCTTCCAAAACCCACCAGAAACCCTCTGTACCCACATATATATGCCCTCTTCACCCGTAAGGGCTATGGTAATGGTGTACAGTTGTGGGTAGTGTTTTTTTTGGGGGGGGGGGTTGGGGGGCTCAGCACACAAGGTAAGGGAGCTATGTACCTCGGAGCATTTTATGAAGTCCACTGCAGTGCCCCCTAGGGTGCCCGATTGCTGTCCTGGTATGTCAGGTAGATCAGTGTACTAGAAATGCTGACTGCTTCCACGTCCAAATGGCTTGCATTTGGACATTTTTGACCTGGACGTCTTTGGTTTTGAAAATCGTCGAAAATCAAAGACATCCCTATCTAAGGACATCCAAATCCAAGGACGTCCTTTGTATTTTCGAAATGAAACATGGATGTCCATCTTATTTCGAAAGTGACGTTTCTTTTGAAAATTCCCCTCTTGGTCTCTTAGATTCATTGGTCTGTGTTATCCCTCCCTCCTCCATAAAACAAAACAAACAGCAAAAAAGGAAACCATCTTATTCATCCCCCATGCTTCTGCTCAGCCTATTCTGTTTGTCGCAGTGAGAGGCTTCTTTCCACAAATAGTTGTTCCTGAATTCTGAACACCATTGAGATATTACCTTGATTTTTTGGTCTAATGAACAAATACATTAAATTTAAAAAAAAAAAGAGAGAAAAACCTTCTTCCTGACCCCCATCAATTAATTTGTATCCTTTATTTTGGTCTGTAATGTTGTCCTATTAGTGTTAAATCCTCTTTGATTTATATAGAGGAAGATAGCACAATAATTAATTAAACCTACCCTGACTATCCTCCTCTGCCCCTCTTTGCTTCTCCAAGGCCTGCTACTGCCCAGTCTTCTCCTAGCCCTTCTCATGCTGCCTGGTCTTCAACCTTGCTTCAGCACCAATATTGCTTTTGCGGCCACTATAATCATCTGCTCAGGGCTGTTGTTCCCTAAAGAACATAAAATACAAAAAATATGGTGGAAGATATAAACCTGCCACATATTTTCTATGCTGATTATCTTCAGCTTTGCATTTCTTATGGAGGTGATTGTGCAGCTACTGTTTTATTGTTTAAGGGCAATAAAAGAGTGGCTAACTCAGAACTGGCTATTAGTGAATATGTCAAAAAACCCAGAATTTATACAGATTGTACAGACAGGGATAGCTAGATTATATTCTTTGACTTTTGATGATGACAACGATGATGATTATGAATATAACGATAATGGTGATGATGTTTTAGTCAAGCAAGAAATGTGTTTCCTTAGATGAAAATTGGTCTATGGTTCCTCAAATTCAAACACTTTCTCCTCCCTATTTTTATAATCTGAGGATATTCATCAGGCTCAACATTTCTTTGATCAGATTCAGATGTGACAGATTGTTCAGGCAATAGATCTTGGATAACTTATTACAATGCTCTGTTGATGGATTACCAGAAAAGTATCCTCATTGTCTTTAGTTAATCCAAAAAATACATTCAGCAAAGCAATTTCCAACCCAACGATCCCATCACCTCCACCAACACAACCCAGTAACCCTCTGAAAACCCTTGGAAGTGTCTTAAACCAACTGGGTCAATTCTCTCTCTTTCTTTCAGTCAAACTATCCGGGCTATAATGCCCATATCCACAGAATATAGGAATCGATGTACCCACCTCCCTCTTAAGACATCTTTGAAAACCTACTCACATATTCAGTAGTTGTAGCTGCCACTTACCAAATTCATTCTTTACTTCTTCCACTGCTGGGAGAGGTAAGTCATCAGCCAATGATGGCACACTGATTTTGAGCATTAGGCACTGCTTGTCCCGTCTCCTGCTTGTGCTATGATGGATTGTCCCCTTATCTTAGTACTAATTGAAAAGGGAAACAGTCATTAATTATTTGTCCATTTCATCCCATTCATGATTTTATAGACCTCTATTACATCTCCCCTTAGCCATTTCTTCTCCAAGATGAAAATCTTAAATAGAATAGCCTTTCTTCATAAGAGAGCAGTTACATTTCTGTTATCATTTTGGTTTCCCTTCTATGTACCTTTATTGGTTTAGCTAGATCTCTTTTGGGATGGGACAACCAGAAATACATGCAGCTGTTCAAAATGTAGCCAACCATAGATTGATACAAAGGCATTATAATATCATCTGTTTTGTTATCTGTCCCTTACAAATAATATTAATCATTCTTTGGGTCCTGTGTAGAAAAGTGCAAACTGACATTGCAAAAATCCTGGAAATGAGCAAAACCTCCAAAGTTCAGGTGCTTTGTGTTATATTTCATGTGAAGTTAACTTTCTAATAGTAAACTTTCACATAAAGTCTACTTCACAAACAATTGTTTATAAATTTTGCATTAATAAGCTACTGCAATGCAAAGCATCTCATTAACATAAAAATAGGAGAACAAGCATACGAAAAAGTGTTCATGGCTTATTTTTGTAGATTAAAGTAACTATGACTCAAGAGCTGTAGTAATTTTTTCAAGAGCTGTCAGTAAAAAGTGCCTCTTCACCTGGCAGTGGCAGGAGAAAATTAAAGTTCCATGACTAAGACAGATTGGTGTCAGAAGCAAGACAAAACTGTGTGTTACAACTTTATAGGGTTTTGGAATAGTGTCTGTTTAGTAACCATTAAGTAGTCAGTGTGGCATTTATAGGACAGTGAGGGCTGTTTGGTTCAGGCATCTATCTCCTTCACAAATAGGGAGAAGGGGTTTGTAAAAAAAAAAAAAACCAACAACTCTCCCCCTCTGACTACAAATAAAAAGCATCTACTACTATTACCACTGCTACTATTTATCATTTCCAAAATGCTAACGACTCTCTGGTAATATGTAAGCCACATTGAGCCTACAAATAGGTGGGAAAATGTGGGATACAAATGTAACAAATAAATAAAAATAAAATAAAATGCTACCAGGTTATGCAATGCTGTAAAGATGCATACAAGAGAGACAGTCTGTTCCATTGAGCTTACAGTCTAGTGTTACTGAATCATAAAGCTTAGGAAGGTTATGACAGCAGAAAGAGAATGTATGTGACACATCTGAAGGATGATTCTCCTATAGGCCACTTGTACATGTAAATATATAGAATATTAGCAGTTATACGCATAAGTGCACACATACTCCTGAAGGTGCCACCAAGGCGTTTAAGTGCTATTTTATAACAGCGTGCATAAGTGACATAGGGCTGGATTCAGTAACTGGTGCTCAAAATTTAGTACTGAAAACAATCTGTGCTGAACATTATTCTATAATGGGCATTACGGGATTGTCACCCTTTATAGAATACCGCATAGTGCCAGAATCCAATTGGTGTAACTCCTCAATTCCAAATTGCGACCAGGTATAGATCCCAGCGCACAAGTTGAGTATGGATACCCACTATTCTATCACACTGACCCACCCATATCCTTCCCATGGCCATGCCCTCTTTGTAGATCAGAATGGAAACACTTAGGTGTTGTTTTATAAATGGGCAAGTAAGTGTGTTTTCATGCGGATCTGCTGTTTCTGCCCCATTTTGGCCCCTTGCTTCCACAAATTAACACATGTGTCCAGCTTTTCCTACATGAACACGCAGTTGTGGAATGCACTACCACGTCACCTAAAAACAATCTATAAACTAATCAACTTTCGCAAATCTCTGAAGACCTATCACTTCATCAAGGCATATCACAATGATGAATAATTGAAACCGTAACACATCACCCCATTACCTTAAATTCTGGCTGACTCTTTCTATGCCGTTTTGCCTAATTCTACTATATCATCCTATTTTCTATGTAACACCAACTGTAACTTCCACTCTGGAATGGTGAATGCCAGTACGGAGCTTTGTAAGCCACATTGAGCCTGCAAATAGGTGGGAAAATGTGGGATACAAATGTAATAAAATAAATAAATAACTAAATAAATAAATTAGAACATTTTTCCACATTGAAAATTTAGCATGGAAGTTGTGCCTACCATTCAATGCCATATATAGAATTTCCTTGATAGCATATAACTTTAAAGGAGGGGCAGGACGGGGCATAGGCAGACTCTTGCTTATACTCATAGCTTACAGAATACTGTAAGTGACTTATGTCCTTGCAGCATTCACAACCACATTTATGCTGGGTCTATGGCTGGTGTATCTGCAAGTATATAAATGTTAAAAAAAAACAAACAAACTGCCTTTTACCCACTGCAGTAAAAGAGGGCCTTAACATTTATCAAAATCACCCGACGCCGCCAGTGCAGGCCCTCTTTTGCCGCAGCTTCATAAAAGGACCCCATTGTAATTATTGTTTCTTAAACTTATTTTGATAGGTGTGTCAGGAGTGGAAAGTGGGCATTCCTGTGCTAAATACATTGTTAGTGCATCTATATTAATATTAACTAATTGGTTAGCGCATGGTTAACACAGGAGCCCTTACCACCTCCAAAACAGGCCATTTCTTACCACAGTTTAATAAACCTTATTAACTGGCTGTCTATGAAGTAACTGACTTGGAAATAAGACATTTAGGGGACCTTTTACTAAGTAGTGCTAAAAAGTGGCCTGCAGCCTCAATGCAGGTCTTTCACACTCACTAAGGCCATTTGTAGCGCTGCTGGTAAATTGCCAACTTTAACATTTCTGCAATTATGGCCATGCACTAATTTTCCTAGTAGCACATGGGCACTTACCGAAACCTATTTTGTAGGTAGTAAGGGCTCATGGGCTAATTCTGAGTTAATCAGTTAATGCAAGGCAATGCACATGCATTAACCAATTAGCATAGCCATGCCTACTCTCTGCCTCTCAAATATGCCCCCAGTGCAAATAAATAAATTGCATTTTCTTACCATGGTAGGCCATATTAAAGTGCAGTAAGCATGTGTTAGTGCTTGCTGCAGCTTATTAAAAGGGCCCATTAATATGATATATCACAGTAGGCAAAAATAGATATGATTGGAATTTGGCTGACATTTAGGCTTATTTTTGAAGGAAAATGGCGCCCATCTTTCAACACAAATCGGGAGATGGGCGTCCTTCTCTCAGGGTCGCCCAAAAAAGCCGATTTTGGGCGCCTTCTACTGCTTTCTGTCGCGGGGATGACCAAAGTTCACAGGGGGATGTCAGCAGTGTAGCGAAGGCGGGACTGGGGCGTGCTTAGGAGATGGGCGTCCTCTGCCGTAATGGAAAGAAGAAGGGCATTCCTGATGAACACTTGGGCGACTTTACGTGGTCCATTTATTTTCATGACCAAGCATCAAAAAGGTGCCCAAACTGACCAGATGACCACTGGAGGGAATCAGGGATCACCTCCCCTTACTCCCCCAGTGGTCACTAACCCCCTCCCACACTCAAAAAATCTTTAAAAATACTTTTTTGCCAGCCCCTATGCCAGCCTCAAATGCCATTCTCAGGTCCATCACAGCAGTATGCAGGTACCTGGAGCAGTTGTAGTGGGTGCAGTGTCCTTCAGGCAGGCGGACCCAGGCCTATCCCCCCCTGCCTGTTACACTTGTGGTGGTAAATGTGAGCCCTCCCAAACCCACCAGAAACACACTGTACCCACATGTAGGTGCCCCCTTCATCCCTAATGGCTATGATAGTGGTTTACAGTTGTGGGTTTTGAGGTTTGGGGGGGGGGGTTTGGGGGACTCAGCACCTAAGGTAAGGGAGCTATACACCCGGGACCTTTTTCTGAAGTCCACTGCAGTGCCCCCTAGGGTGCCCAGTTGGTGTTCTGGCATGTGAGGGGGACCAGTGCACTTCAAATGCTGGCTCCTCCCACAACCAAATGGCTTGGATTTGGTCGTTTTTGAGATGGGTGTCCTCAGTTTCCATAATCGCTGAAAACCGGGGATTACCATCTCAAAAACGACCTAAGGATGACCATCTCTAAGGTCGACCTAAATTTCATGATTTGGGCGTCCCTGACCGTATTATCGAAACGAAAGATGGATGCCCATCTTGTTTCGATAATATGGGTTGCCCCGCCCCTTTACGGGGCCGTCCTGCGAGGACACCCTCATGAAAACTTGGGCGCCCCATTCGATTATGCCTCTCCACGTGTCATCCATAAATTTAATCACACATTTTGCCAGCTTTTCTAATTTCTGTAAACATTTCTTCATTTGTCTGTTTGTTCTGTCCCAGTGGACGGTAGTACAGTCCTACAAGAATACTGCTTTCCTTCACACACATGGAATTTCTATCCATAGTGATTCCACACTGCTATCTGTATCATGTGGAATGTTTATTTTATTCGATTCAATTCCCTCTTTAACATATAGTGCAAATCCCACCTCCAATTTGATTCTTTCTATCATTGCCATACAATTTGTTCCCTGTTAACACAGTGTCCCATTCATTGTCCTCTTTCCACCAAGTCTCTATGATGCCTATTATATCTACCTCATCATCTAGTGCTATATACTCTAACTCTCCCATCTTAGGTATCCTTTTACTAAGGTGCGCTGAAAAATGGCCTGTGGTAGTGGAGGCATGTGTTTTGAAATTTTTGCCGAAAATGGACGTGTAACAAAATCAAAATTGCTGCATGTCCATTTTGGATCTGAGACCTTACCGCTAGCCATTGACCTAATGGTAAAGTCTTAAATGGTAACTGGGCGTTAATGACCTATGCGTGTCAAATTCCACTTGATGCTAGTCCGATATGCACGTCTGAAAGTAAAAATTATTGTTTTGGATGAGCGTATCGGACACACGCCAAAAATGAAATTACCACAAGAGCTATGCAGTAGCCAGGCGGTAACTCCATTTTGGCGTGTGTTGGGTGTACATAGACGCTTATGCGGCTTACTATAAGGGCCCTTTATTTTTTAGGCTTCTAGCATTTGTATACAGGCACTTCAAATTGTGATTTTTCCTTGGACCTACAAGCTGCTTAGAAAGTTGAAGGGGATAATGTGCATAATTTATCCTGCTATCTCATTAAGCACACCTCTCTACTGAGATTCCCTAAATTTCCTGTTTCAATAATATCCTTCAAGGGTACTCCACACCGAACCATGCTCTCTTGGGTGACTGTCGACTTTCTCCCCCATTCTAGTTTAAAAGCTGCTCTATCTCCTTTTTTAAAAGTTAGTGCCAGCAGCCTGGTTCCATCACTGTAAATTGTCTTCAGAAATCAAGCCTTATTAAAATAGTTGCTGTTTAATAAAATTCAACCTGTGAACATTGTTGGAAGCATTGTCTTTAGAAATAGTACCTTATTTTTATAATAAACAATGTGATTCAAGCAATACAAATTTGTAAATGTTTATTGTAAAAATAAAAATGGGATAAAGTTAGTAAAAATAGAGCCTTATTAAGGTAAGTTATTAGGGACAAAAATGTATGGCTATGATTATGATATTCATTTCTATTCCACCTTACATGGATTTAGCATTGCAGAAAAGTTTCAAGAAACACAAAACACTATAATTGAATATGTTTGCATGAAGTAATTAAGTGCAAGAAACACAAAGCATTAATTGTATATGGCGCATGAAGCAGTGACTTTACAGAGAAGGTTTTTCTGACAGTTGATTGAGAAATGAACCCTTGACAGTAAAAAGAATGATTTATAAGGGCACTAATTGCCGGTCTCCTATTTAAAATATATATAAAATCAATTTGAATCTTGTTCATTTCAGTTTATTTTAGACTCTTATTTTGATTTTCAGATTTATATACCCAGTACACAACATACTACAAGCCAACAGACTGTAGATTTTTAAATAACATGTAGAAATAAGAGTCAACATTGAAGCTGTATGTTTGCCTAATGTGGCTATGCCACATGAACTTCATCTTACCACAACATCACTTTGTATTTGTTCTCACCGGAGTCTGCAAACGCCTCTCCGGTACAATGTAAGCCACATTGAGCCTACAAATAGGTGGGAAAATATGGGATACAAATGTAACAAATAAAAAATAAAAAAAGAATATATTGTTAGTCCAATAAAAACGTATATTGGGTTTGATCCTTTATTTAGGAACAGATGTATTTTATGACCTTAATGCATCAAGTCCTTAATTTACAGAAGAGGGGATATCTTACTATTTGATTAGGACGAGGTTTTGATTGCAGCACATAACCTACATCTCTCATTAGATCAAACTGACCCCTGACACAGGTGCTGTGCGCCGAAACATGGCCCGTGTTGGGTCTACATTGGAATATCAGTTCTTTCAATAAATAGAACTGTGTCCTGTTTCTGAAGGCTCCTGGTGCTTTTTTTTTTGCTGTACATTGGACTGTGTTTTGCACTTTGAACCCTCCCTGTACTGTTATACTTAGATAAGCTTTCATCAGGATAACTCTTTAAAGCTTGTCATAGATACATTAAGGGACCCTTCTACTAAAGTGCATTAGAATCTGGGCTTAGCTCATTTTAATGTAGCTTTTTAACAAATGTTTTTCTATTAGCACATTAGACTTGCAAAAAAATTAATGTAGGAACACTTGCCACCTCCTATTTAAGAGGTCCTAACTGCTCCCATGTTAAATCTGCACAGGATTCCTTTATTTTTATCCCATGCATGCTTGAATTCCGCTACCGTTTTCATCTCCACCACCTCCCGCGGGAGGGCATTCCAAGTATCTACCACTCTCTCCGTGAAAAAATACTTCCTGACATTTTTCTTGAGTCTGCCCCCTTCACTCTCATATCATGTCCTCTCGTTCTACCACCCTCCCATCTCCGGAAAAGGTTCGTTTGCGGATTAATACCTTTCAAATATTTGAATGTCTGTATCATATCGCCCCTGTTTCTCCTTTCCTCCAGGGTATACATGTTCAGGTCTGCAAGTCTCTCCTCATACATCTTGTAACGCAAATCCCATACCATTCTCGTAGCTTTCCTTTGCACTGCTTCAATTCTTTTTACATCCTTTGCAAGATACGGCTTCCAAAACTGAACACAATACTCCAGGTGGGGCCTCACCATTGACTTGTACAGGGGCATCAACACTTCCTTTCTTCTGCTGGTCACACCTCTCTCTATACAGCCTAGCAACCTTCTCGCTACGGCCACCACCTTGTCACACTGTTTCGTCGCCTTCAGATCCTCAGATACTATCACCCCAAGATCCCTCCCTCCCATCCGTAACTACTAGACTCTCCCCGCCTAACACATACTTCTCCCGTGGATTTCTACTCCCTAAGTGCATCACTTTGCATTTCTTCGCATTGAATTTTAATTGCCAAACCTTAGACCATTCTTCTAGTTTCCGTAGATCCTTTTTCATGTTTTCCACTCCCTCCCCGGTGTCCACTCTGTTACAAATCTTAGTATCATCCACAAAAAGGCAAACTTTACCTTCTAACACTTCAGCAATGTCACTCACAAATATATTGAACAGAATCGGACCCAGCACCGATCCCTGAGGCACTCCACTACTCACCTTCCCCTCCTCCAAGCGAATTCCATTCACCACCACCTTCTGGTTTCTGTCCGTCAACCAGTTCCTAATCCAGTTCACCACTTCAGGTCCTATCTTCAGCCTGTCCAGTTTATTCAAGAGCCTCCTGTGGGGAACCGTGTCAAAAGCTTTGCTGAAATCTAAGTAGATTACGTCCATAGCACGTCCTTGATTCAATTCTCCAGTCACCCAGTCAAAGAATTCAATGACATTCGTTTGACACGATTTCCCTTTGGTAAAACCATGTTGTTTCGGATCTTGCAACTTATTGGCTTCCAGGAAATTCACTATCCTGTTCTTTAGCATCGCTTCCATTACTTTTCCAATAACCGAAGTGAGGCTTATCGGCCTGTAGTTTCCAGCTTCTTCCCTATCACCAATTTTGTGGAGAGGGACCACCTCCGCCATTCTCCAATCGCACGGAACATCTCCTGTCTTCAAGGATTTATTAAACAAATCTTTAAGAGGACCAGCTAGAACCTCTCTGAGCTCCCTCAATATCCTGGGGTGGATCTCGTCCGGTCCCATGGCTTTGTCCACCTTTAAGTTTCCTAGTTGTTCATACACACTCTCTTCTGTGAACGGTGCTAAATCCACTCCACTCTCACATGGAAGCGGTGCAAAGAAAAGCTACGAGAATGGTATGGGATTTGAGGTGGGTACGGCATTTGAGGCTGGCATAGAGGCTGGAAAAAAAGTTTTTAAAGTGTTTTTTTTTTTGGTGGGAGGGGGTTAGTGACCACTGGGGGAGTCCGGGGAGGTCATCCTCAATTCCCTCCAGTGGTCATCTGGGCAGTTGAGGCACTTTTTTGGGACTTGTTCGTGAAAAAAAGGGTCCAAAAAAAGTGACCCAAAATCACGGTAAAAACGCCTTTTTTTCGATTATCAGCTAAAGACGCCCATCTCTCCTTGGCTGATAACCACGCCCCAATCCCGCCTCTGACATGCCTCCGAGACGTCCCCGTCAACTTTATTCGTTTCCGCGACGGAGTGAAGTTGGAAACGCCCAAAGTCGGCTTTCGATTATACCGATTTGGGCACCTTTGCAAGAAAAACGCCCATCTCCCGATTTGGGTCAAAATATAGGTGTTTTTCTCTTTCGATTATAAG
The DNA here is from genome assembly GCF_901765095.1 of Microcaecilia unicolor. Lineage (NCBI taxonomy): Eukaryota > Metazoa > Chordata > Amphibia > Gymnophiona > Siphonopidae > Microcaecilia > Microcaecilia unicolor. Next base: position 470,604,020 of record NC_044033.1, on the reverse strand, counting down.
CTGGTTAATGTAAAGTAACTTTATGTAAAGGAGACACATATAGTCACATCAACATCTTATACTGTATTTCCCAATGCAGAACACTGTAAGGTAGTTTTGCATTAAGAGAGAAGCTGCATTTAAGTTGTTCTTCGGAAATAGATATGTGAAGGTCAAACTCCTGTTTATGGCAAAGGGCAACTTGATCATAAGGCAAAATAAAGTCCAGCAAGGATTGATGGTGAAAATGCAGAGGGACATGGACCTGCGTCTCTAAAGACAATGAGTCTTTCAACTGTTCAAACTTATTCATATCCAATGCAGCCCATGATATGGAAGAGATATAATGAAAGAATTATAAATATGCAAAAGGGTCAAAAGACTGAAGTTGTGATATACTTTTTAAGAAGTCATAGGGAACGTACATGGACTAGTAGATACAGTAAGGGGTCCTTTTACTAAGCTGCAGTAAAAGGGGGGGCTGCTCTAGCATCAGCATATGTTTTTGATGCTCATTGACACAGCGGGTAACAGGCAGTCTTTTTTTGAGAAAAGGAAATGGCCACAAGGTAAGTGGAACAAGGTAACAGAAGAGAGGGTAAAACAGCATACAAGCATAAACAGACACAGAAGAAAAGCGACACTGGGCCTTCAGGTTGGAGATAAATATGGTTCTTTTATTCAAAAAGTGATAGGACACGGGCTATGTTTCGGTGCGAAAACACCTGACTCAGGGGTCAAAGTGTCCTTATGGATATAATCACAGAAAGTTGGAAAGAACCAGTCAGAGTATTTTGCCCCGGGCGTGGCAACTGTCCATGTAGTCTTTTAGCAAACGCCATCGGTGAAAAAAACGCCAGTATTGCTATGTGGCCATTTCATTGGGGAGTCCTTACCACCACCCATTGAGATGGAAGTAAGGGCTCCCATGCTAGCCCGGTGGTGATAACTACAGGTTAAGTGACAGTGCTACAAAAATAGGACATATCTTTATAGCACCAGAAATGGCATGCACTAGGGGTGGGGACTACCACCGGGCTCCTGTGGTAGCCTAGTGGTAGTTCCAGTTTGGCGCACGGTAAGCCAATGGTGGGCTTACCGCTGCTTAGTAAAAGGACCCCTAAAATCCTAAATTAAGCATTGAGGATGTAACTTGCATAGAGTGACAGCTACAATCCTAAACAAAGGTATTGGACAAGATAACTAGTACACTGATAGTTATCACTCCAACCATAATATTGGGCAAACTGGATGGGCCATTTTGGTCATTATCTGCCATTATCTACTATGTTATTATGGTGCTTATTTTAGAAGCTTTGGTTGTGTTTTGGATGTCTAAAAACCACCATTTAGACATCCATATTGCATGGATGTCCAAAAACCGATTGTATAAACCCAGAATAAGGACATTTAAAAGTTCTGTATGTCTATTTGACAAGAGGGAGTGGTCTGCATGTGTTTTGGATGGGCCTAGGGTGGGCCCATAAGATGGACATCCAGCTTTGATTGCAGAAGGGAAAGGGGTGTCTATGTTCAAAAATGTGGATGCCCATATTTAGACCTGATAGCTCACACATCCAAGTTATTGGGAAGGTGCTCCAATTGAACAGTTAGCCACTGAATAAAGTAAGGAAAATCACAATAGATAACTTTCCTATCCCTGGAGGGCACTCAATTAAAAAAAAAACAGAAATGACAAGACGTTGCTGTTGGACTTGTGTAGCAACATTTGGATCTCTGCCCTGGCTCTCAGCAGTCTTCTCCACCCATTAGGCTACTCCTTCACTTGTACAGCTGTGTGGAAATATGGAAATTCCTTTGCTATGTCCATGTCCCTTGTTTAGTCCCATTCATAGTTTGGACATTTTAGGGCTCTGTTTACTAAGGTGCGCTAGCGTTTTTAGCATATGCACAAAATTAGCACGTGCTGTGTAGGCGCCCATAAGAATATTGTGGGCACCTACACAGTTAGCGCGCGCTAATGGTTAGCGTGCACTAAAAGCACTAACGCGCCTCTAGCTCAGCTTAGTGAACAGGGTCCTAAGAGGGTCTTTTGTAAGGCGCACTCGTTTTTAGCACATGCTAAAATTGTGGGCGCTCTAAACATTGGAGACACCCATAGGAATGTGTGGCTTAGTAAACAAGGCACTTAGTTTGTTAAATAAAGGTTCATGCCCGACATAGCCAGAACTTGGACATCCATTTTCTTGTATTTTAGAACAGGTTGTATGTCAGCAGATCCTCTTCTTACACACTTGAATGGACATCCTTTTTAAATTCCACTCCATGTTACTACATAGAACTGCTTGAGAACTAGACAACAAAGCAATATTAATGAAAGGAGGTCATTCTGATGTAAGAAAATTGATGAGTGAAGTGCATCAGTAATGTTTAAAAAAATCAGATTATAACAAGTGGGACAGAAGGATTTCCACTATTAACTCCAGTGGATATGATAAAAAAAGAGTCCAGCCCTAAAATGTTCTAAGTCAATGGGAAAATGTTCCATGCCAGTGATATAGCATAAACTACAGAAAATCAGCATTGTCATCAATGATTATTCCCAGGTATGAGTTGGTTCAATATCTTTACAGTGGGTTTATGAGGAAAACTTTTTTTTTTTTTGCATTTGATGTTAAGATCTCAAACAGTATGGTGACATATGAGTGAGTAGACAGAATGAAAATTGATCTAAAAAAAGCTTGAGAAGTGGGTGACTACTTGACAGCTAAATTCAAATGCTACAGCTGCAAAGCTATATACTATGAGAGTAATATGAAAAGGCATTCTCACATGTATAAGACAGAATATACTTGAAAAATGCCTTTTATAGAACTACCCCATGCATAAAAGTAAGCATGATGAAAAATAATATATTTTATGTGACTCAGATATAGGCATGTAAGGGGGCTTGGTTTGGGTGGTACACAGGCAGAGTCACTACTTATGCATTTAAATCATAAGATAATTTATGCACGACCATTTACACCTATTTCTGTGCAGGCATAAATGTCAACAGCTTCATTTTACTTGCTATTTCTTGAGCTTTGCCAGAGTAATTTTATATAGAGACATAGATGCCCATGTTTTTTTATAAACTAGGGTAAAGACAAGCACTTTCATGCCCTCTCAGTTTAAGCAACCTGTTATAAAATTATCATTTAAGGACCCAATTTTCTAAAAGTTAGCCGACAGATCAGTGGCCAAAAACAGCACTTATATGAACATCAATGACAAAACCAGACAAACCCAAATATTCATCTGGCAGCAGAAAACTGGATATTATTGGAGACCACCTTTTGAAAGCTGGCTAAGCATGGAAGTGTGTCAGCATGCACCAGGGGTATGTTTATAGTTTGGTGGATAAGATAAATTTTCAGCACCGGCTCTACAGACAACGGATGATGTATGGCCAGCTATATTTAGGACAGCGTTTTAAGTGGTTATCCCTTAGTGAGTTACTGGGTTTGAATATCTTGCATCAGCTTTAGTGGTTATAATCACCATTTTGGAGTAACCATTTTTAATTGCTAGCCATGACCTTTCCCTGGTGGCAGTACAACCAACTACATCAGAGGGCAAGGGTACTGCACTGGAAAAAGCAGAGGAGACAGCAGCTGGCTCTGGCAGGTAGCCTGGCACAGGCCCAGTATCAAGTCATAGCACAGGCCCAAGGACAAGCTCCACTATGGGAGACACAGGTACAGGGCCCCAGGGAGTACAGGCTCACAGTGAGTTTCATACAGCTCACAGAGGAAGAGACATTTCAAAGATCCAGATTCAATAGGATCACCATTGTTGATCTCTGTGACCTGTTGAGAAATGATATTGAGGCCCCTTCATTAAGAATCCATGCCTTTACTACTACTAATCATCATTTCTAAACACTACTAGACATATGCAGCGATGTACGTATTATATGCAGATACTTTTTCTGTCCCTAGAGGGCTCACAAGCCAAGTTTTAGTACCTGAACAATGAAGTGTTAAGTGACTTGCCCAAAGTCACAAGGAGATGCAGTGGGAACTGAACACAGGTTGCCAGAATCATAGCATGCTGCACTAGCCATTAGGCAACTCCTCCTTTTCAGTGACTCTGAAGGTCACTACAGCCCCTGTCCTTTCTGGCCACTGTCAGTTTCAAGCATGTCTCTGGGGTTGGCACAGGTATCACACATTCTGCTACCTGCCATTGTATTGACTCCTTCTTGTGACCTTTGCATGACTATCAGGCTCATTTTCGAAAGAAAAGGATGCCCATCTTTCGACATAAATCAGAAGATGGGCGTCCTTCTCACAGGGTCGTCCAAATCGGTATAATCGAAACCAGATTTTGGGCGTCCCCAACTGCTTTCCGTCGCAGGGATGACCAAAGTTCATAGGAGAGTGTCAGAGGTGTAGAGAAGGCGGGACTTGGGCGTGCCTAACACATGGATGTCCTCGATCCATAGTGGAAAAAAAGGGTGTCCCTGACAAGCACTTGGACAACTTTAACTGGTCCTGTTTTTCTTATGACCAAGGCACAAAAAGGTGCCCGAACTGAACAGATGTCCACCAGAGAGAATTGGGGATGACCTCCCATTACTCCTCCAGTGGTCACTAACCCCCTCCCATCCTCAAAAAATGGGAGCCTCTATACCAGCCTCAAATGTCATACTCAGGTCCAAGACGGCAGTACGCAGGTCCCTGGAGCAGTTTTAGTGGGTGCAGTGCACTTCAGGCAGGCGGACCCAGGTCCACCCCCCCCCCCCCACCTTTTACACTTGTAGTGGTAAATGTGAGTCCTCCAAAACCCACAGCAGGAGATAAACCACAGAAACTAATGAAAAAAAAAGTTATGAGGTGAACTCTTGAAGATAAAAAGGAGATAATATACTGCTATTATTATGCTACAAACCCTGTATTTAAATACTGAGGTACACAAAGAGAGCTTATCAGAAAATGGAGGAAAGAGGAAATATTATTAAAAGCACAAGCTTCAAATGGCAACTGATGCCAATCTAAGACCCTTTATTGGACAAATTAAAGAATGGTACCTAAGTGAGGATAATTTTAGACAGCTGAGTGATGCTACAGAATGAGAAACAGAGAGGGAGAAAGGGGATTCAACTAAGAATGCAGGAGGGGAAGTGCCACAGCAGCAGTAGCATTTGAAGGCAGCACCAGGTAAGACTTTAGTGATAGATGAGGTGGAAATGGAGAGAGGATTTCCAGAAACACAGGATAAAAATAGCAAATTAAGGACAGGAACAGAAGCCAACTGGAAGCCAAGAGGAATCAAAATTACATGACCCAGAAGTGGAGAAATTAGCAATTGAGCTGCTGGGTTATATAGATATAGATAAATATGCTGGGCTCCAGGCAACAGAAAGGTTACCCAAGTTAAATTTAACACCAAGAGTAAAGAGTATGATGAATAATGCCATAATTTATATAAAAAGACAACCTTTGGATATTATGGAAATTAACTGAATATACTATTGTGCAGCCAAAATTGTTACAGAGAGGGTTTAACCGTCAAGGATCCTAGGCTAAAAGAAAAAGAGAAAGACAGCTCTTCCTTGGAAAAATCAAACTGAGGGAAAAATAAAATCTTTGCAAACAGAGGTGTCCTTGATATATGGGTACATAAAGGAATTACAATCACCAAAGATACTAAGGAAGATAGTAACATAGTAATGTGGAGGGGCATAATCAAAAGGGACACCCAAGTTTTGCTGAGGACGTCCTCCCAAGACGTCCCAATGGAGGGGCAGGAAAACCTGTATTATCGAAACAAGATGGACATCCATCTTTCGTTTCGATAATACGGTCATGGACGCCCAAATCTTGAAATTTAGGTTGTTCTTAGAGATGGTCATCCCTAAACTTGGTTGTTTTTCATTTTCAGCGATAATGGAAACCAAGGATGTCCATCTCAGAAACGACCAAATGCAAGTGCTTTGGTTGTGGGAGGAGCCAGAATTCGTAGTGCACTGGTCCCCCTGACATGCCATTACACCAACCAGGCACCCTAGGGGGCACTGCAGTGGACTTCATAAATTGCTCCCAGGTACATAGCTCTCTTACTTTGTGTGCTGAGCCCCCCAAAACCCACTACCCACAACTGTACACCACTACCATAGTCCTTACGGGTGAAGAAGGGCACCTACAAGTGGGTACAGTGGGTTTGTGGTGGGTTTTGGAGGGCTCACATTTACCACCACACGTGTAACAGGTGGGGGGGATGGGCCTGGGTTCACCTGCCTGAAGTGCACTGCACCCACTAAAACTGCTCCAGGGACCTGCATACTGCTGTGATGAACCTGAGCATGACATTTGAGGCTGGAACAAAATATTTTGAAAGAAAATTTTTGAGGGTGAGAGGGGGTTAGTGACCACTGGGAGAGTAACAGGAGGTCATCCCCGATTCTCTCCGGTGGTCATCTGGTCAGTTCGGGCACATTTTTGTGCCTTGGTCGTAAGAAAAACACCACCAGGTAAAGTTGTCTAAGTGTTCGTCAGGGACATCCTTGTTTCTTTTGATTATGGGTTGAGGACGTCCAAGTGTTAGGCACGCCCAAGTCCCGCCTTCGCTACGCCTCCGACATGCCCCCTTGAACTTTGGCCATCCCTGTGACTGAAAGCAGTTGGGGATGTCCAAAATCGGCTTTCGATTATACCGATTTGGACGAGCCTGTGAGAAGGACGCCCATCTTCCGATTTATGTCAAAAGATGGGCGTCCTTGTCTTTCGAAAATAAGCCTGATAGTAACATAGTAGGTGACAGCAGAAAAAGACCTGTATTGTCCATCCAGTCTGCCCAACAAGATAAACTCATATGCGCTACTTTATATGTATGTATACCTGACCTTGATTTGTATCTACCATTTTCATGGCACAGACCGTAGAAGTCTGCCCAGTACTAGCCCCGCCTCCCAACCACCGGCGCTGCCACCCAATCTCCGCTAAGCTTCTGAGGAACCATTCCTTCTAAACAGGATTCCTTTATGTTTGTCTCACACATTTTTGAATTCTGTTACCGTTTTCATCTCCAGCAAATCAAGGGGATGTGGTGGGGCCTTGGGAAGGGCAGAAATCTACAAATTTATTCCCCATTTCACAGAATACAAATATATGGGGAAAAATACTCTATCAGAGTTTGCACCAGCTCAGAGCCATGCACATATTTTTAAAAGATGCTTGTTTTGGCTAACCCTCTACATGAGGGATTCTTTTGAATCTTTAATGTTTATTTTCACATCCAAAATTTAAAACAAACACTGCTGCCTCACTACCTTACCTTGCAGCAAATACATATGTAGGTCTTTAAAACGGGTCAGCTACATGTGACAGTGGTGCATTTTATATGTGGAAATGTCAGTACTCACATGTGGAAGCTGCTAGCATTGTGCCATTCGTTTATTCCACTTTTATAATTCTTAAGTGACTGCTCCTGTTGTACATCTACCCTTGCATATATATTTTTAAAAGGCTCTGTATCTAAACTCTAAATCCTATATAAAATGGATCTTTATATGTATTTTCAAAATATGGCTTTTGAACTCAAGTATGGATCACTGTACCATAAAAATGTTGCTCAAAATATGGCAGAGACAAATACTGACAAGAAAGTAAAGCTGTATCAAAAAATGCTCTACTGCCTGGAGATCCAATAATGTGAATGTTTTCCTGATGGATTTGTCACAATTATCAACGATTCATGACCCTGAAAAGCTGATAGCTCTTACTCAAAGAAGTCATAATATAAAACTGGATCAAGTAAGAAATAGTGAAAAGTGTTCATTTTGAGCTGATAATAAATGGTTTATTTTGAGCAATAGTGGTGTTCAAGGTACAGCATTGAGACCCTCTTAACATTCTTTTAGTCTTTTTGACATATGGTGTAGCTATAAAATAGTTTTCTTTCAAAAATCATTGAACGTGACTGCAGTGGTGTTCCTGGGGGGGGGCTGGCACCCGGGGCGGATCGCCGATGCGCCCCCCCCGGGTATAGCGCCCCCTCCCAATGCAGCGCGGACCTCCCCCCGGCGAAAGGACACCCCCGCGAAGGACACCCCCTCCCCGCCGGGTGCACGCTGCTGGGGGGGTGCCGCACGCGCCTGTCCTCCGTTGTTCCATGCTTCTTCTCTGCCCCGGAACAGGAAGTAACCTGTTCCGGGGCAGAGAAGAAGCATGGAGCAACGGAGGACAGGCACCGGGGGCAGACCGCACCCACCGCCCCCCCCCCCCCAGGAACGCCACTGCGTGACTGAATATGTTAGTCACCATCTTTCTGAAAAGGAAGGTTCCTCATATTTTTTATTTGTTACATTTGTACCCCGCACTTTCCCACTCATGGCAGGCTCAATGCGGCTTACATATTGTATAGAGGTACTTATTTGTACCTGGGGCAATGGAGGGTTAAGTGACTTGCCCAGAGTCACAAGGAGCTGCCTGGACCTGAAGTGGAAATTGAACTCAGTTCCTCAGTTCCCCAGGACCAAAGTCTACCACCCTAACCACTAGGCCACTCCTCCACTCACAAACTCTACAAATCCACTCACGTTTTCTTTCTACAAACTTACTTTTGTCAATAGATGTTCCAAGAAAATAAATTCCTTATTTTATATTTCCTTCTAAGAATATTCTGGAAGACCCGAATGAACATTACTAGACACAAAAAGTGAACGCCGAACGGTTTGGCTCCTGAAGAAGCAAGTTGTGAAATGAAGGCGCTCTGTTGAGCAAATCGATGCCAAGCAAATTTAAACAGAGATAAGTGTCCATATATTTTAGAAAAATTTCCGATATGGAAGATATGCAATATCATCTAGCAATATTATGTTATGAAGTAACTGCAGAAAGAAAAAATAAGAATATTAAGCAAAATAAAAAATAAGAAAAATTTCATTGATTGGAGGTTTTGGGTCTGATGAGGAAGCTCGCACGGCAGTCCTACTTGGAAAATTTACAAAGATTAGCTAAGCACATGAAATATTTTCCTCCACTCCAAAAGAAAAGTAAAATCTGGTATACTTGCTTTGATGTATGATAGAGGTTTCTCAAAAGCAAGATAATTGCCATATAGCCTATATTATATTAATTATAAGCAATCTTTAAGGATTCATGGTCAACTCTATTGCATAACTTAGATATTTTTAAGATACTTAAATATTTATAAAAATAAATGTTTTAAGTCACTAAAAGGTCCTTTTACAAAGGTGCACTGAAAAATGGCTTGCGGTGGTGTAGGCGCGGGTTTTGGGCGCACGCAGAATCATTTTTCAGTGCACCTGTAAAAAAGCCCTTTTTCCCCTCCCCCCCGAAAATGGATGTACAGCAAAATCAAAATTGCCACATGTCCATTTTTGGTCTGAGACCTTACTGCCAGCCATAAACCTAGCGGTAAAGAATTTGGGCGGTAATGACCTACGCATGTCAGATACCACTTGGCGCATATCCGCTATGCGCGCCAGAAAATAAAAAAAATATTTTTCAGATGCACATATCGGACGTGCACCAAAAATGAAATTATCGCAAGAGCCACATGGTAGTCGGGCGGTAACTTTATTTTGGCATGCATTGGGCGCATGTAGGGGCCTACGTAGCTTAGTAAAAAGGGACCTAAAGGCCCTATTTACTAAGCAATTCTATCATTTTTAGCATGCACTAAAATTAGCGCACTCTAAACTTAGAGTTGTCCATATGCTCTATGGGTAACTTAGCATTTAGCGGGTGCTAATCATTAGCGCATGCTAAAAACGCTAACATGCCCTTAGCGCTGCTTGGTAAGCAGGGCCCTAAGGATTTCCCATTCTTGTATGAGATCTCGGAAGGGTGCATATTATGGGTGAGCCTCAAAGAAGATTGTTTCTTTTGGAGGAAAGGATATTGTGGCAAAATGGTTGGTGAGTGTTATAGTGAGCAAGAAAGAGCCAAAGAGTAGGCATTTTGAGATGTACCTCTTAGATATCTGTAAAAACAGATTTCAGTGGTGATTTGGGTGGGCAGCAGTCACAATCTGCCCATTTCACACATATGGCTATGCCCTCTTTCTGCTGTGTGGATTAGAATTTCTGCCTACCATGTTATAGAAAATGCCTAGAAAGTTACGTACATAAATTCTAATTCAAGCGGCTTGTTAATCTGTTACGTTGTGCACACAATTTGGCTATGTGTCCAAATTAGTGCGTACAATTTAAGGTGCCATTTATAGAATTTGGGTAATAACACAATACAGTAATCTAAGCAACTTCTCAACATTGCTTGGACTTCCATACATAAAAGGGGGAGATTCTATATATGGTGCCTAAAAAATCAGCACAGAAATCAGTGCCAACTAAAGATATTCTATAAGCAGTGCCTAGAATTAAGCACAGTATATAGAATATGCTTGGTTGGCATCCTAGCACCTACAACTACATGCATCCATTTATACCAGTGAAAATGTGGTGTAAATCCTGGCACATAGATTTAGGCACACTGGACCATTTTCTGTAACCAAATGTGTAAATTTAAGAATGCCCATGAAATGCCCATTTCTCTGCCCATAAACTTGCCCCTTTTTGCCTGCACACACTAAAAGTTACAGAATGTGCTTAGCAAGTTGTGCACATAAATTCTAATTGGTGCCAATTAGTGCTCATTATTGCTTGTTAAGAGCTGTTATCAACACTGAGTGGCTTGTTAAGCTAATTATGTTATGTGCGTTGTTATAGAATACGCTTGGATTTCAGTGTGGATCTCCAGGCGTACTATATAGATTCCGAAGGAAAGCCACATCTTCTTCTAAAAATGGACTTTACCATTTACATCTTCCTTAATGTGTGCCTTACGGCCTCCTCTTCCTCTAATATCACACCTATCTCTGCTCAGATTCCACCCTCAGACTACCCCAAAGCTAACTGGATAGTGTGAAAGTGATCTGAGCAGATATTCAGTAGCAACAGCTGGTTATATCTGGGCAGGACCAGTCAACACAAGTTAATTGGTTATATGCCACTCCTACCCAGTTAACCTGTTGAATGTCATCCTCTATGTTACGCTGCACATATTTACCTAGATAAAACAAGGCAGTGCTGGAAGTGTTCCCATGCCATGGATTCACTTTGAGTAGTCAGCATTGATATTCTGCGTTGCCCAGTCAATATTGTCTAAGTAACATTGGCTGCCCAAATAGCAGGCCCAAATTCAACCAAACAACTTAATCCAATTAAACTTGCATCGTGTATGCAGTCTGTATGGACAAGTAGGTGGATATCCAGATTAAGCAAACTGGCATTAAAACTGGAATCCTTCTGTTTAGACACTTATTCCAGGCCTCAATCAAACAATTGCATAACATTTCAGAGAACTAAGGGAACAATTACTCACAGTTATGTAAAAGCTTCCCCTATGTCTCAAGATAGAACTTGGAAATTGTAGAAGAATTATTTAAGCAATTATAAAGCCATCTCTATCTTGTAGAAAGTCTCCAAAGTAGCAATTTTTTGCTATAATGTTTAATAGATAATTTCAAACAATTATTAAGCCTCAAGCAACACCTCATTCTCAAGGTGGAAATTAGTTAATTACATAAGAGAGTTCAAATAATTATAAAATCAACTCAACCTATTGAAAAGCCTTCAAAGTAACACTTTAGCTATAATATATAACAGTTTCAAACAATTATAGAAACCAAAGCTGCAGTTTATGGCATAGTCATCTTCTTCATTTTTCAAGAACTAATTACACTCAGGAATAACAGATAAAGGGGCAAAAGTTAAAGCAATGTTGTTTACTTATTTAAGCTTTTAAACGGTTTTGCTATGGTCAGAAAAATGTACCAGATTTATACTTCAAAAATGCTAATTTTCCAAGGGGAGAATACTGGTGCAAAACTTTAAGAAATCAATATTTTGGAAAATCTGCCTTAAATTATTGATAGTAAATTTCACCTTTAATATTTGATCTTTCTTGAGATTTTCCCAACACAAATTTAAAAATTGCTTGAAGAAGGGAACAAATAATATCTAATTTTGCCTACAACTGACAGTCTTCCTACCTTGTAGACATCAAACATGAAGGGGCTGATATTCAAAAGGGTTTAACTGGGCAAAAGAGGCTACTGCCTAATTAAACCCCACTAAGATGGTCATGTCCAAAAATTCAGTGGCACTTAATCAGATACTGCAGCTGAGTATCTCCTATAACTAGTAAAACACTAAGGACTAAATTCTATATAGGATGCCCAAAAAATTGGTGCTGAAAAAAAATGCTATTCTATAAAACATGCTTAAATTTGGGTGCAGTTTATAGAATAGTGCTTCCTGGGAATTGAGTCTAACTTTAGGCTTGGCCATTTGCACCATCTGAAGCATACTGCAAATCTTTGTGCCTAAATTAGGCGTATAACCCCATTATGCTATAAGTACCCATGTACATTTTAAGCATGACCCAATTGCACCCCTGTTGTGACTATGACTCTCCCATTTTCACTCCCCCATTTTGAACATGCACGTAAAATGTAGGTGTATATTTTAATTTAATCTAATTTGTGCCAATAATTGCTTATTAACAAGCCAATTATCAGTACTAATTAGTTCATTATTCAATTAAATTAGGCAAGCAGCCAAATTTGTGCGCATAATTTGTAATGACTTTTATAGAATTCAGGTGTAACTGGCTAGATTAGGGGCAGTTTGTGGGTTGAGCATAAGCAGAGCCAGCACTTAATAGGTTATCACGTTATTCAGTCCACCAACCGGTTAAGTAAGTGGATAAGACTAGGACAGCTGTTGCTTGGCCACTGGTCTCAATATTGTCTGATGCCCAGTTAACTTCTGGGTTGCTGCACTACAATACTTATTTTTATTTATTTATTTTATTGCATTTGTATCCCACATTTTCCACCTATTTGCAGGCTCAATGTAGCTTACAGAGTTTTGTTATGACATAGTCATTCCAGGATGTCAGATACAATTTGTAATATACAAAGATTGAGAGAGGGTAGTGAGAAGGAGGGTATTAGGCAGGATAATATAGAAGGTGGACTTTAAAAGCTGGGTGCGCTGGTAGGTAGTTTTGTAGGTTATGGGTTCTCTTTGTAGGCCTTGTTGAAAAGATGTGTCTTCAAATATTACAAATATTTTAAATATCAGTCTGGCTGATATTTAAAATGAGTTAACCGGCCGGGAACAGCTATCAACCGTTTAACTCACTTGTATATGTGTATCCAGTTATTTTCAGTGGCACTTAACTAGTTAGTGGCGCTGAAAATGACCAGTTAGCATCAAATTGGAAACTGGCTATATCAGGGGTATTCTGGGGTCATTTCAAAGGTGAAATCAAGTTAGCTTCCAATATCCAGAGCTAACCAGCTATGTTTAGTATATAAATAGGACTGTATTAATAGTTGTCTTATCTTTATGCACTAGTCCATGGCAGGTTAAGTCTGAACATTGACTTAACTGGACATGAGCTAGCTGACTTTTAAGAAAGCAGAAATTGAATGCTGAAGGTCACATAGAGCCCAACAATGAATTTCCGGTTTTAGCATCAGTGGCAGACAAAAAAACCAAACAAACCACTGACTGTGGCAGGCTGAATATTGGCCGGAATGTTTTTTATGTATTAGGTGCTGCTGCTTTCATAATCTGCTATTATCATCTTCCTGAGGAATGCTGAAGATTTTTGCCTCTCTGTTTTTGCTGGATTAGGTTTTAGCCCTGGACTAACTTCTCAGCAAGCTACAAGTTGCTCAACTGTTTCCAGCTCTTTCTTACATAATCTATGAATGTCTGTTGACCAGTTGTTGTTTTTTTTCGATGCTTGCTGTGAACCATTTTTTCTGACCCTTATTTTAATTTAATTTAGTTAATTTTTGAGCTTTGTGATGTTATTTGTTGGGCCTTCCCTAAATATTTTAAAATTTTTATTTTTTATGGTCAGGGGGTCTGGGGGGTCTCTTTGGGTGGACTGAGTCCTTAAGAAAATTTAATGTTAATTTTTAATAGCTTTTTTAGGGTATTTTAGGTGCAGAATGTCCTGCACTGCTTTGGTAGCGTATTTTGGAATTCTGATGACTGTGTTTGTGAACATACATGTTACTTAACATATGTGAAAAATTTGGTTAAATTCTGTTGAACTCTAGTGGTGATTTCAGGTGAAAATAGTGTAAAATGGTGCCTATAAAGGGTGTTTTAAAAAATAAAACATGGTCTGGATTCAGAATAATGTGACCTGGATGTTGGCAAACTTTTTATTTACATATTGTGTAATTTACATTGTATTTTGTGTTGAAAACCATTTTCCTCATTGACATTAATGGGAAAAATGGATTTGAAGATGGAGCTTGACTAAATTCCAAACTGTAAAAGTTAGCTAACATTCTGTAAGCTAATGCTTGATTGGTGGTGACAGGTCAGATGACCAAGCTGAAGTTTCGTTGCCAGGGGAAACGAAGCTGGTTAAAGTGGACACAGGAACTGAAGACACAGAAGAGGAAAGATGTGTGTGGCAGGTGCTCTGCTTCTGTGAGAAAAACTGAGTTGAGAATAAGTGAGAGAGCCTGAATAAAGAATAATTTGACTGAATTAGAGAAGATGGAGACAGAGAGCGAGTGTAGTCCTGCAAGGCAGAGGTTCTCTGAGTGTGTGCATGTATGTTGGTGTGCCAAGTGGTTATTCAGAAGTCTGTAATTCAATATTAAAAAAAAACACCATTTTAAATGCAGGTGTGAACTTAAAGCTGAGCTGGAATTAAAAATGTCTTTGATAAAGGCTCTGAAAGAGTGGAAGCTGTGAGGACAGAAAGGCTGTCTGAGTTTTAAGTAAGCGGGCCTGCCTGAGTTTTAAAATAAGTCACAAGCTGTATAAAAGCCTGTTGGTGGCTAGTGACTATAGTAACAGTGACTGTGCAAGAAAGCTGGTGTGCTTTTTCACTTGCCTGCTATGGAACAGGTTTGTTACCCTCAGTACACCTGATTGCAGTGAAAGTCTACTCTAATTTGGGCTTAAATAAAGCCGTTGTCCATTGCTGAGTTGGTGCTTATAAAGGTATTGGTGACAGTGGTGTATGGTGAGAGCCTGACAGCAATGAGTGTTAAAACCTGAATTTAAGCAAGGTTGTTGGCGTCTCTTGCTAGATTGTTGATATTAGTGATATACTAGTAAAAAAGGCCCGTTTCAGGGAGAGATGAAACCGGCTCTAGCAAGGTTTTGGGGCAGGGGGAGATGGGGTTTGGAGGCTGTGGAGGCAAGTTCAGCGAGCCAGCTGTCCCCGAAGCACCCTGCAGGTACGGAGAGGTAGCGTCAGTGAGACAGGTGTCCCCCGACCCCCCCTCGAGGTACCTGCGAGATCCAATGGTGTTTGTGTGGCGGTAGTTTCCAGCAGTGTGCTCCGCAGCTCGCGTTTGTTGAGTTTCCAGCAGTGTGGTCCGCCCTCGTCATCATGACGTTGTGATGCGAGGGCGGAGCATACGACGCTTCAGAGTTCTTAGTTCCGTTTTCGACCGGATATCTCTGGCGCCTCACAGTTCCAGTTTTGAGGGGTGTGAAAATGATCCTCCCCTCCGCCTGAGGGTCCTCGGGATCTCCCCTTCACCCTTGCTGCCCAACCTCCTGGTTCACTGCAGTCCACAGGGCAGGGCTCAAAGAAATCAACTTCAAAGCAAACTTAACAAGTTCTTTATTTCGCTTGGGATCCAACAGTCCAGCAGTGCAAAAAGACACAATACTTGAATCAACAAAAAAAAAACTCACAATTCCCCCTGTCGCTCCTCTCAGGGGTACAAACACAGCAAGAAAAAAAAAACTTTTAACTCCCAGACTTCCAGCACCCAGCTGGGCTCCTTTTAGACAGTTTTATAGCCCTGGGTCTTCTTTCTCCCCCCCTCTCCCTTGGGAGGGGGCAAAACACTGCAAGCAGTTCCAAAAAAACAAACAAACACAGTTCTTGAGGCTTCAGCACACAGCTCAAACCCCTTCAGTTTCTTTTAGGCTTTTTAGCCACAGTTCACAGTCCACCTTCTTCCTGCTGGGCTCAGCCCACTCCGAGAAAATCTCTTATCCCTCTTCAACCAGAACTCTTTAAACTCAAAGTTCATTCACAGCCTGAGCTCTGGAAAATAAAAAGGCCCCACCCATCTGGCTCACTCTCTCTAAGCACTGACCCATCCTCCCACATGACCTTTCCTCTTTCCTCTCTTAGCCCAGTTACCATACCATGAAGTTATCTGGTCCCTTATTTTGTTACCTAAGGAGTGAGCCCAGGCTGAGAGGTCCATAGGCTCTTCCTCGCTCTCTTCTCTTTCTCTCTGCCCAGCTTCTTGATACTCCATGGGCTCCCTGTCCCACCCACTTTGCAGCTGTTCCTCTTTCCCTTGATTACCCTGCAGGGGCACCACCCTTTCCTTTTTAGAGTTCTCCCCCTGTTCCTGCTGGGGAAGGTAATCTCTGTACCAGGCTTTTCCAGGTTGCTGGGAAATGTAGTCTCTTCTTCTCCTCCATTTTACAGGGGTCACAAACCTTTCTCTGCTCTCTCTCGGGGGATGCTGGGTAATGTAGTCCTTTTTCCTCCACCCTTTTCTAGGGGGCATTACTACTTCTCTCGCTCTCTGGGGATGGAATGGAGGCAAGGCTCTGTTCTGCCTATGTCTGCTGGTCCCTGGAGCAGTTTTAGTGGGTGCAGTGCACTTTAGACAGGCGGACCCAGGCCCACCCCTCCCTACCTGTTACGTTTGTGGAAGAAACAGCGAGCAATCCAAAACCCACCAGAAACCCACTGAACCCACATCTAGGTGCCCCCTTCACCCATAAGGTCTATGGTAGTGGTGTACAGTTGTGGGTAGTGGGTTTTGGGAGGCTTAGCACACACGGTAAGAGTGGTTTGCACCTGGGAGCAATTTTTGAAGTCCACTACAATGCCCCCTAGGGTGCTCAGTTGGTGTCCTGGCATGTGAGAGGGACCAGTGCACTATGAATGCTGGCTCCTCCCATGACCAAAGGGTTTAGATTTGGTCATTTCTAAGATGGGCGTTCTTAGTTTCCATTATCGCTGAAAATCAGAAACGACTAAGTCTAAGGATGATCATCTCTAAGGTTGACCTAAATGTCAAGATTTGGGCATCCACGACCGTATTATTGAAATGAAAGATGGACGTCCATCTTATTTCGATAATACGGGTTTCCCTGCCCCTTCACGGGGACGTCATGCGAGGATGTCCTCAGAAAAACTTGGGCGTCCCTTTTGATTATGCCCCCTAAGGCACCCTTTTACCAAACTGCAGTAAAACTTAGCTTTAGCGTGTCCTTATTTTGGTCATTCCCATGGGCTAAGGCTATTTTTATTGTGGGGTAAAATGGCCATTTTTTGTGTTTTCTGTATTAATGGCCACACACTAATTTTCCCATTAGCACTTGAGTCCCTACTACCAACTATTATATAGGCAGTAAGGGCTCAGCATGCATTAAGGGTCAGGTTCTATATATGGCATCTAGAAAATCCAAATGGAAAACATTTCCGCCTAAGCATATTCTATAAGCGCAGTATATAGAATATGTTTAATTGATATCCTAGCACCTCCATTTATACTAATAAAAATGTGGCATAAATCCCGGTCTGTAGAATTAGGCACCAAGGGCCATATTCTATAACAATGCATGTAAATTTTGGAATGCCCATGAAATACCCATTTTCCCATCTATAGCCATGCCCTTTTTGCCTGTGCACATTAAAATTTAGGTGCAATGCATTATGAAATATGCTTTGGGAGTTGTGCATGCAAATTCTAATTATTTCCAATTAGTGCTCATTATTGTTATTTAAACAACTCTGATTGGCTTGTTAAGCCAATTAAGTTACGCGTGTTGAAACTTAATGCTTGGATTTTGGCACAGAACGCTAGGTGCGCTATATGGAATCTGGTGGTAATTGGTTAGCTTGCCGCAAAGCAGCTGCACTAACCCATTAGCACAGAACACTCCCACTCTCCACCCCAGACCCACCCAGCGCACATCCAAAAATGACTATGGGATGCCTCATCGTAGCCCAAGGTAAGCACGCATTAGTGCTTACCAAAACTTAGCAAAAGGTCCCCTAATTTCAGTGCATGAATCACTTTTGTTCTCCCTATACTATCAGACTTGTACAATACGAATTGTTGCAAAAATATATATCTTATTTGGAATGAGAATTCAGTTGATCCTCTCTCTACTCCCATCAATTAAAATATAAACCTAAATAAATAAATTAGCCCAAGTGCTTCTACTTGCTGTGTGTTATGTGCCTTCAGGGACTGCATCGATTAATGGGAAAAGAGCCAAATGATGGAATGCAAGATTGAAATGGTGCTACAGAATGAAAGTGGCCTGCAAATGCTGACTCTATCTCTTTGCACAATCAGTATTTGGAACATTTTAACAAGTCACTTAATTTATACTCTTGCAGCACATCTTCATAACATGGGCAAAACAGGAAAACTATGCTTACTTGTTTTATTATGTTCTACCAATATAAATAGTTTAAAATGAAATTTGACAACTTGATCACATTGTGTTTCTTAACTATCCAACAGTTCAGAAAGTGTATAGTTTTTCTGTCAATCTGATAAAGTTAATATTGAAGCAATTTCATAAACTAGCCTCTCCTTCCCAAAAATCATCACTTATTCCCTCAGTAAACTCTGTTTATATTTTAATTAATCTCTTGAAAACAATGTGTTTTCACGATAGTTTATTTGAATATCATGAAAACACATTGTTTACTGAGTTTACTGAGGGACACTTTTAATAAGTTGCATTAAGAAATGGACTTAATGCATTGTTATATGGGCCTTTCCCATGCAGTAAGCACATTTTTAGTGCAGCAGTCAAAAAGTTTTTTTTTATAATTTGCTTTTTTTATAATTTGCTTTATGGCTATTCGCTAATGTTTGTATTAGCACAGGGCCACTGAAAAAAAGCACTTACTGCCTTGCCTTCTGTTTAGGAGGGGCTAAGGGCTCTCATGTTATGGACATACTAGCCAGTTAGCACAGCAGTGATGTCAGTGCACTAGATGATTCAGTGCATCCATGCCCATTTCTCTTCCCCTGAAATGCCCCCTCCAAAAAATGAATAACTGCCACATGCATAGCATGCACCGATAACAAAACTAACTTGGAACACTTTAGCTCATTCTGCTTTGGGCCATTTGTGCTTGCCAGAACATGTTAGCACCTAACGTAGCATAGTAAAAGGGCCGCTGAATGATATTGTGGATACATAGCTAAAATTTTGTTTGAGTTCCGATTGTTGCTGGGAGGGAGGAGCTTAGTTGTTTTTAAACAATAAACACCAAGAAAAAAATAAATGAAATCACTAACTACCGACCAGTAGCATCGATCCCGCCAGCAACCAAACTGATGGAAAGCATGGTAACCAAACAACTCACAGACTATCCAGCTTATTTTCGAAAGAGAAAAACGCCTATAGTGCGACCTAAATCGGGAGATAGACATTTGTCTCACAAAGGCGCCCAAATCGGTATAATCAAAAGCCGATTTTGGGCATTTCCAACTGCACTCCATTGCGGAAACGAATAAAGTTGACGGGGGCGTGTCGGAGGTGTGGTGGAGGCGGAACTGGGGCGTGGTTATCAGCCGAGGAGAGATGGGCGTCTTTAGCTGATAATCGAAAAAAAATATGCATTTTTACCGTGATTTTGGGTCACTTTTTTTAGACCCTTTTTTTTCACGAACAAGTCCCAAAAAAGTGCCCCAACTGCCCAGATGACCACTGGAGGGAATCGGGGATGACCTCCCCGGACTCCCCCAGTGGTCACTAACCCCCTCCCACCAAAAGAAAACCCACTTAAAAAACTTTTTTCCCAGCCTGTATGCCAGCCTCAAATGCCGTACCCACATCCATGACAGCAGAATGTGTTTGATCCTGTCACAGCCTTTCCCTGGGTCAGATGTGGCTCTCGGGTGCAGTATAGGGTTACATCAGCATTGCATTGTGGTGGGTGTAGGCTATTGGGCTCCGTGATTTCATTAGCTTGTGTTACAGTCTCACAATGTTGGTAGTTGGTAGGCTCTTCTACTACTACTACTATTTAACATTTCTAGAGCGCTACAAAGTGTACGCAGCGCTGTACAAACACAGAAGAAAGACAGTCCCTGCTCAAAGAGCTTACAATCTATCTCCCATGGTGCTTTTCCCCCTGCCTACTAGGTCAGAGTGTGCCCTGTTGTGTTTCCTGCTGTAGTCCATGCAGTAGTGGCCATTTTTGTAAGCCAGTTTTAGTTCCCTTTCCAGTGTTAGCCACGTTAGACAACTTAGTTCTTCCCTTGAATGTGGCTGAATGAGGGCATTGTACAGCATTCTGCCAGCTCTGCTAATCTCAGTACCAGGGAGACTCGTTACCAGTGGGGCACAACCTCTGATCTGCAGTTAACTGTGAGTAAAGGCGGTTATTCCAAAAAAGGACGTTTTCGTAGAGATTAGTCTTCAGGTGTCAACTGGTGTACCAAGGTTATATAGCAGCAACCAGTCCTAGAGGCCTGCGTGTATGCAGGTCCCTGGAGCACTTTTAGTGGGTACCGCAGTGCACTTCAGCCAGGTGGCCCCAGGCCCATCCCCCCCACATGTAACACTTGTGCTAGCAAATGGGAGGCCTCCAAAACCCACTGTACTCACATGTAGGTACCCCCTTCACCCCTAAGAGCTATGGTAGTGTTGTACATTTGTGGGATTTGGGGGAGGGGGGTTGGGTGTTCAGCACCCTTGGTAAGGGAGCTATGCATGTGGGAGCTTTTACTGAAGTCCACCGCACTGACGTAGGCTGCCCAGTTGGTGTCCTGGCATATCAGGGGGGGCGAGAGTACTACGAATCGTGGCCCCTCCCATGACCAAATGGCTTGGATTAGGACGTTTTTGAGCTGGGCATTTTTAGTTTTCATTATCGCTAAAAAAAACAAACGCCCAGCTCAAAAACGTCCATTTTTTCGAAAATACGGTTCGGCCCGCCCCTTCATGGACACATTCTTGGAGATAAATGCCCATGGAGATAGGCATTTCCGTTCGATTATGCCCCTCTATATATACAAATTCTCTATATTACATGAATCTCAATCAGGTTTCCGCCCCCTCCACAGCACCAAAACAGTACTACTCACTCTCCTAGCCAAATTCAAGCAGGAAATAGCAATAGGCAAAAACATCCTTCTCCTCCAAGTCGACATGTCTAGTGCATTCAACATGGTAAATCACAATATATTAATAAGACTATTAGATAACTTCGGAATTGGTGGAAACACACTTAACTGGATGAAGGGCTTCCTAACTTCAAGGACCTACCAAGTAAAATCAAAATCCAGCATATCATCACTATAGAAAGCAGACTACTACTACTATTTAACATTTCTAGAGCGCTACAAAGTGTACGCAGCGCTGTACAAACACAGAAGAAAGACAGTCCCTGCTCAAAGAGCTTACAATCTAATAGACAAAAAGTAAAGCATTTAAATTTAAAATATTTAAGCAGTCAAGCACAAGAGAACAGTCACAGAAGGACAGAAGATGTTGAAGGGTGGTCAGTGTGATTAGGTGTAACTCTGGTTGGAGTAGTGGGAGAAGGTGATAGGAGATATACTATAGGATGTCATTCTGAGGCCAGGCTAAGTCTAAAGCAGGAGAAGGTATTCTCTGCAGCCTATCTGTGAGATGGAAAATGCTCTCTGAAGCTGCTGCTATAAGTTGTTAGTTTTCTCTCCCTGAAAGAGATCCAAGCCACACCCACGAAGTTCAAACTGTCAGTGGGGAGGGTGAGGGGAGGAAATGGCAGTGCTTGATGAAAAAGAGAGCTCAGTTTGATAGGAGATATACTATAGGATGTCATTCTGAGGCCAGGCTAAGTCTAAAGCAGGAGAAGGTATTCTCTGCAGCCTATCTGTGAGATGGAAAATGTTCCACAAGGATCACCGCTATCACCAGTCCTCTTCAACCTAATGATGACCCCACTAGCCAAATCCCTATCCACCCTAAGCCTTAATCCTTTAATATATGCAGACGATCTCATTATATTCATTCTGTACAAATCCAAATTGACCGAAATCACCAATGAAATCAACCTCAGCTTAAATACTATGGACTCTTGGGCAAATACATTTCACATAAAACTCAATAAAGAAAAAACACACTGTCTCATCCTCTCATCCCAACACAATGTGGACAACCCCGCAACTATCAACACCCCAGAAGATTACACCCTTCCTATCTCAGACAGCCTGAAAATCCTTGGCATTACAATAGACTGTAACAACGCTAGAAAGCCAAGTGGCATCCACAACTAAGAAAATGTTCCACTCAATGTGGAAACTCAAATGCCTTAAGCAATACTTCCCGTGGGCTACATTTTGCAACCTGGTACAATCAATGGTACTAAGCCACTTAGATTACTGCAATGGATTCTATGCGGGATGCAAGGAACAGACCCTAAAGAAGCTTCAGACCGCCCAGAGCACAGCAACTAGGCTCATATTTGGAAAAATGCGATATGAAAGTGCAAAACCCCTCCGCGAAAAACTCCACTGGCTCCTAATCAAAGAACACATTCCCTTCAAAATCTGCACCATGGTCCATAAAATAATCTACGGTGAAGCCCCTGGGTACATCACAGACTTGATAGACTTACCAACTAGAAATACATCAAAATCAACTTGAACTTACCTAAATCTGCATTACCCAAACTGCAAAGGTCTCAAATACAAATCAATTTACGCATCCAGCTTCTCCTACGTAAGAACACAACTCTGGAACACACTACCAAAAGTCTTGAAAACAACGTACAGACACCTAACCTTCCAGAAATTATTAAAAACCAGCCTATTCAAAAAGGCATACCCCGCGGATCCAACCTAGATGTCTGATCTCTGCGACACGTTGATATTAAAGCACATAATTGTACATAATCCAATTCCTTCCACACACCTCCTTAACTGTGGCTGTGCCACAAGAAATTTATCCTACCACAATATCACCTTGTATTTGCTCACCGGAGCCGGCAAACGCCTCCCAGAACTAAGTAAGCCACATTGAGTCTACAAGTATGTGGGAAAATGTGGGATACACATGTAACAAATAAAAATAAATAAATAAAATAAATGTACAATCTAAGAGCAAAAGTGGCTCAATGCAGCTCACTTTCATTTGATGCTTGTTTATTATGGATGTGAAGGGGAATTTTCAATACGACATTCAAATAAATGTTTATCAGAAAACATTAAAAGTGCAAGTCCATAATGGAAGAAAAAGTTAAACATTCAGAGACATCACTTTCCACATGTAGAGGAGCATTCCTCATTGGACAAAGTCATGTCTCTGAGTAGGGAGCCCAATTTCACTCTCCAAGAGACAGAACTCCTGGTTCTACTGTTCCTCAGGCAAAGAAGACAAATATTTAAATACCACTACCTGCTCCCTTCACATCTCCATGAGGACATGGAGAACCATCAGAGGCATCCTGGTCAAGTGAGGGTGCAGCATTGCCCCCCAGGATCACAGCACCACTCATGTAAGGCAGGGTAACAGGCACTGAGGTCTCTTTGTTGTTGCATTGCATATTATTGCTTTTTTATAAGAAAGAAAAACAACATTCCTGAAATCATAATATACAGAATATCCAATGACAAGTAATTATGCCCCCTCCCCATCCACTAACCATGCAGTGCTAAAATAAGGGACTGCACATAACTGTACCCCTCCCCCTGCATCCTGGCCCACACCTACATACTAATGGGAACGTTGTCCCTTGCCATCTCCCACCCAGATGTAGTACACATAGGCATGGGGACACAAATACACTCACAACCCAGATAAAAACAGTAACAATGGCCCCATCTGTGCAACAGTGCAGTGTCTTACTACCTCCCAGACAGTGCCTGTTCATCCAGGACCTTCCAGCAGGGCCAGAACCCATCCTGCGTGCCCATAGCCAGAACACTCAGGGGACAAACAGCTATGATATCATTGCATCCGCAGTTCCCTTCTATGTCACTTCAATGGTGCTACACCTCAGATGTGCCCCCCCCCCCCAGTTAAAAACAACCATTCCCAGTTGTCCCTGGCTCAGCCTCCCAAGAGCCAGCTTCTCCACTATGCAAGCCATGTAAGATGTGTTGATTTGAATTGCAAATCTTTTACACACACATGCCACACTCCAGCTGCTGAACAGCCTGCCCAGGACCAGCCTACCCCAGAACAGCCTGCCCAGAAACAGCCCATCCTGGAGGAGCCTGCCCAAGACCAGCCCATCCTGGGTCAGGATGCCCAGGACCAGCCCATCCTGGGTCAGGGTGCCCAGGACCAAGTCACCACCGAGAGAGCATTTGAGGAAATAGAAATGAACCCTGGGCCCTGGGAGGTGCCACTCCCCCCACAACCTCTAGAGGCCAAGGAGGGGAAGGACCCCTGGAAGGACATACCTCCACTGTAGGAGGAAGAAGGGGTGCAAAAACAGCCCTCCCAGCAGCTATACTGGAAAGCACAGCAGCTGAGGGCTCCACTGAAATGACTGCTATGCCTGCTGGTGGGCCCATCCACCCAGACACCCAAGTTCAGTTCCTGCTGCAAGTCTCAGCCATACACAGAGACTTGAAGCAGTAGCTGGTGGCCCAACCTGAACTTCTGGCCCAGATTTTACTTTTTTTATTGTTCCAAATATAATGCTTACAGTTGTTTGGATAAAAGGTCTGTGCCTCCACTCTGTACAAAACGTGTTCATTTCATGAAATGCAAGGCTGAAAGGTGCTGTACTTTAAACTTTAAATGAAGGGGTGACAGACAGGGAGAGAATTGTCCAAAGGACCCTCAGTGTCCCCAATCAGAGCAGTTCTTCCTGAATGTCAAGTGTTGCACTAATGGAGAGGGATTTAATGGACCCTGCAGAAGGAGAAGGCCCTGTCGGACTCCAACCTGGTCCCCCAGGATCCCAGACCATCATTCTGTGATTCCAATAGGCAGAAATTAGGTGATGGCACATGTTTTAGTGCCTGCCACAGCCAGCGATAAAGGTAGAACTAAGGTTACCCACCACAGTGTAGATCTCCTATGGGTGAGGTTTTAAAGAGGATGGTAAAATGATCTATTCATGGTGTAAGGATTCCCACGCTAAACACTCACGGCTTATTTATTTATTTATTGCATTTGTATCCCACATTTTCCCACCTTTTTGCAGGCTCAATGTGGCTTACAATGTATCATTCTTGGTGGATAATAGATTAGAAAATAGACAATTAGTGTTACATAAAGACCGTGAACAACATAATAGAAAGTTAAACAGGCAGATATATGAAAAAAAAAAAACAGTTCTGATTATAGGTAAGGTGGAGATGTGTTACATTTACACTTGTTGATCTTTGTAGTATGCCTTATTGAAGAGGTGGGTCTTCAGAAATTTACGAAAGTTAGTTAGTTCATAAATAGTTTTTAGGTTGTGCGGCAATGCGTTCCATAACTGTGTACTCAGGTAAGAAAAGTTTGACGCATGCATTAGTTTGTATTTTAGACCTTTGCAACTGGGGAAGTGAAGATTAAGGAACGTGCGGGATGATCTTTTAGTGTTCCTGAGTGGCAAGTCTACCAGGTCTGATATGTAGGCTGGGGCATCCCCGTGAATGATTTTATGAGTTAGGGTACATATTTTGAACGCGATACATTCTTTAAGTGGAAGCCAGTGTAACTTTTCCCTTAGGGGTTTAGCACTTTCATATTTTGTTTTCCCGAATATGAGTCTGGCTGCGGTGTTCTGGGCGGTTTGAAGTTTTTTGATGATTTGTTCTTTACAGCCAGCGTATAGTGCATTGCAGTAATCTAGGCGACTAAGCACTATTGACTGTACCAGGTTGCGAAAAATGGTCCTTGGGAAGAAAGGTCTTACTCTTTTTAATTTCCACATTGAATGGAACATCTTCTTGGTTGTATTTTTCAGGTGGCTCTCAAGTGTAAGATGTCGATCAGTGATAACTCCAAGGATTTTCAGGGTGTCTGAGATGGGAAGGGACAGGTTTGGTGTGTTTATGGTGGTGAATTTGCTCGTGTTATGCTGTGAGGTGAGCATAGGAAATTTACAGGAAAATTAAGGAAATTCTATATTATGTATGTTATATAATGTGCAATTTAAGATGGTCAAGGAATTTCCTCTGATGTTCCAAGTTTTAAAGAATGATGTCAGTATTGCACACTAAAACTTTAAAGTATTTATTTTCAATAAATATGTTAAAATTAATTTTGTTAAAAAACAGCTGTTTTAAAAATGTAATATTTTGATGTTAAATTGCATTTAAAATACAAATTATAAAGTGCAGTCAGTTTTTATATTGCACTACAAGAATATGTTAATATAACTTGCAACAATTTTACTTTCTTAAATTCCAGACATTGTGTATACTTTCAATTAACAAGTTTTATCTATTTGAAAACTCTCACACAGCAAAAATAATCAGATATTAATATTTGTTAATTTCTCTTTTACTCAAACTTTACGTTAACTATGAAACTTTAATGAAGAAATTGATTTTTTGTGTCAATGTTTTGTCTTGCAGAAATCAAACCTTCTTCACGTAGGAATGAACCTAAACATCCAACTTCCAGGTAAGTATATAATTGAATATAGAGTCCCTTAAACGCTGTATGTTATGATTGTACACTTAGCTGGTTATGTAGACCTTTCTTGAATGAGGGAACCTTTGGTCTTTCTTGAACAATGGTGCACTTGTTCCAGCCTTGTCTCTTTAACAGCTCCCATAACATGCACTTTAATTAACTTAAAGGAAACAATACCCTATTTCGCTATCCAATGGGAATTTTAAACATAGTAACATAGTAGATGACGGCAGAAAAAGACCTGCACGGTCCATCCAGTCTGCCCAAGACAAACTCATATGTGTATACCTTACCTTGAATTTGTACCCGTCCTTTTCAGGGCACAGACCATATAAGTCTGCCCAGCAGTATTTCCCGCCTCCCAACCACCAGTCCCGCCTCCCATCACCGGCTCTGGTACAGACCGTATAAGACTGCCCTCCCCTATCCTCGCCTCCCAACCACCACCCCCTCTTCCCCCACCTGCTCCGCCACCCAATTTCAGCTAAGCTTCTGAGGATCCATTCCTTCTGCACAGGATTCCTCTATGCATATCCCATGCATGTTTGAACTCCGTTACCGTTTTCATCTCCACCACCTCCCGCGGGAGGGCATTCCAAGCGTCTACCACCCTCTCCGTGAAAAAATACTTCCTGACATCTTTCCTGAGTCTGCCCCCCTTCAATCTCATTTCATGTCCTCTCGTTCTACCGCCTTCCCATCTCCGGAAAAGATTTGTTTGCGGATTAATACCTTTCAAATATTTGAACGTCTGTATCATATCACCCCTGTTCCTCCTTTCCTCCAGGGTGTACATGTTCAGGTCAGCAAGCCTCTCTTCATACTTCTTGGAACGTAAATCCCATACCATCCTCGTAGCTTTTCTTTAAAAAGATTTCAATTTTAATACTGTGGCCAAAAAAAATGGCTAAATCAAATAAATAAATAATTAAATTTCCATTTAGTGAGATCTTTCTTATTATTTTATTTTCCCTAGCTAATGAGGAACATTTTTTATATGACTCTGTAATAAGCCATTCAATATCCTATATAATAATTCTCACCTGGCTCACTCTGTGGGAGGAAAACTCACCTGGCTCACTCTGTGGGAGGAAAGCACTGAGCTGCCA
Source organism: Microcaecilia unicolor (assembly GCF_901765095.1). Lineage (NCBI taxonomy): Eukaryota > Metazoa > Chordata > Amphibia > Gymnophiona > Siphonopidae > Microcaecilia > Microcaecilia unicolor. The sequence continues at coordinate 470,576,330 of NC_044033.1, read as the reverse complement.
GCAACACTCACTCTGCACCACTCACTAGGACCTGCCCTCAGCCACGCCCCTTTCGGACATAATTCCCAACCCCAATGTCCTAAATGAACCCTCAAAAGCCCCTCAAAACCGGAACTGTGAGACGCCAGAGATATCCGGTCGAAAACGGAACTAAGAACTCTGAAGCGTCGTATGCTCCGCCCTCGCATCACAACGTCATGACGACGAGGGCAGACCACACTGCTGGAAACTCAACAAACGCGAGCTGTGGAGCACACTGCTGGAAACTACCGCCACACAAACACCATTGGATCTCGCAGGTACCGCGAGGGGGGTCGGGGGACACCTGCCTCGCTGACGCTACCTCTCCATACCTGCAGGGTGCTTCAGGGACAGCTGGCTCGCTGAACTTGCCTCCACAGCCTCCAAACCCCATCTCCCCCTGCCCCAAAACCTTGCTAGAGCCCGTTTTATCTCTCCCGGAAACTGGCCTTTTTTACTAGTATATCACTAATATCAACAGTCTAGCAAGAGACGCCAACAACCTTGCTTAAATTCAGGTTTTAACACTCATTGCTGTCAGGCTCTCACCATACACCACTGTCACCAATACCTTTATAAGCAGCAACTCAGCAAAGGACAACAGCTTTATTTAAGCCAAAATTAGAGTAGACTTTCACTGCAATCAGGTGTACTGAGGGTAACAAACCTGTTCCATAGCAGGCCAGTGAAAAGCACAGCAGCTTTCTTGCACAGTCACTGTTACTATAGTCACTAGCCACCAACAGGCTTTTATACAGCTTGTGACTTATTTTAAAACTCAGGCAGGCCCGCTTACTTAAAACTCAGACAGCTTTTCTGTCCTCACAGCTTCCACTCTTTCAGAGCCTTTATCAAAGGAATTTTTAATTTCAGCTCAGCTTTAAGTTCACACCTGCATTTAAAATTGTGTTTTTTTTTTTTTTTATATTGAATTACAGACTTCTGAATAACCACTTGGCACACCAACATACATGCACACACTCAGAGAACCTCTGCCTTGCCGGACTACACTCGCTCTCGTCTCCAGCTTCTCTAATTCAGTCAAATTATTCTTTATTCAGGCTCTCTCACTTATTCTCAACTCAGTTTTTCTCACAGAAGCAGAGCACCTGCCACACACATCTTTCCTCTTCTGTGTCTTCAGTTCCTGTGCCCACTGTAACCAGCTTCAGGGTTGCCAGGTATAAAAATTTTTTCCCACCCAATCCAGCCCAAATCCAGCCCAAAACCCGCCCAAAGTGAAACCCCGCCCCTGACATCCCCACCCCCGCGTCATCATCCCCGCCGCCATCAACCCCGCCCCCGCCGTCATCTGCCCCGCCCAAAACATCACGGACCCCGCCCAAAACGTCACTAACCCCGCCCCCCGCGGCCGAAAAAAACGCTTTTAAAACCACCCAAATGGAGCCCAAAAAACCGCATCCCGCCGCGGGCAAAATTTTTTCACATATGTTAAGTAACATGTATGTTCACAAACACAGTCATCAGAATTCCAAAATACGCTACCAAAGCAGTGCAGAACATTCTGCACCTAAAATACCCTAAAAAGCTATTAAAAATTAACATTAAATTTTCTTAAGGACTCAGTCCACCCAAAGAGACCCCCCAGACCCCCCGACCATAAAAATAAAAATTTTAAAATATTAGGGAAGGCCCGACAAATAACATCACAAAAAGCTAAAAAATTAACTAAATTAAATTAAAATAAGGCCCTAGGGCTTCTTACCTTGACCCACTGACATCCATCCTGGGGTCCATTAACTTCTTTAGGGTTCCAGTAGCACCCCCTAATGCTCCTTCCGTTTTCAGCGGGAAAAAGATGCGAAAGGCCTGGAACTCCGGCTGGGCATCCCAGGCTTCTTTTTGTGGCGTAATGGAGCTCCGAACCCTATCGCGCATGCGCCTGATCCGCCAGATCCAGCGCACATGTGCGAGACAGGCCCGGAGCCGGCCAGTTTCCTTTCTTCCCTGCTCCCTCGCATTCGCGGCGTCGTACCACTCGTGCCAGCCGCGTTTTCAGGTGCTGCTGCTGTTGTCAGCCCCAGGACTTGCTCCGGTCCAGAAACGTGACCCAAAAACATCAGAGCAAACCTGGAGCAGCTTAGAAACACTGGCCACCAATGTAAAACCCCCCAGATGGGCCAAAAACAGCCCAAAAACGATGCAGACCCCAAAAAGGGTCCTAAAACAAAAATGGAGCACAACAAAAAGAGCCCCAGAGTGCCAAATGGACCCCGGAGCAGCCCAGGATAGCCAAATGGCCACCAGGACCACCCCGGATCCCCGGTAAGCCCCTGTATAGGGGAAAACATTATTTTTTAAAATTTGTAATACCCATTTACAAGAGCACTTGACACAAGTGTAAAGTCTATGGAAGCTGCTACCTAGTTCCTGGGGGAGAGGGGGACAACACAAGACTGCAGTCTCAATTTCCACTCTGTTCTCCCAGATCATGGCTGTAAGGAATCTGGGAGTGGGGCCATTCCCGAATTGACTCATGAGATCAAATATTGCCCTGCCAGGTCCTGGGACCAGGCTAGCATCTCTGTTGGTGAGCAGATGGCCAAGAGATATGTCTGATGAACAAGTGCAGGGAATGTAGCTGGTGCACTCATATGTCTCTCTGATAGACTCCTGGGCCAGCTCCTGACCAACTGAGGGACTGGCCTACCCCCAGGACCTGGCAGGGAAATATCTGTTCTCTTGTCTCAACTAAGGAAGGGCCCAACTACCAGATGCCCTACAGCCATGAGCTCAGCCAATGTCCCTCCTGGGATTACAGGAAGCCTTTGAAGGTGAAATGACCAAGGGAGATTATCCACTAATGTAGCTACAGTTACCTACACATGAGAATACAAAACAGGTTATAGAAACAGCATTGCAGATCACAGTATGGGGCAAACTACCCACAAATATCATCATTGCACTCTGTAGCCATCTTTTCACTGTGGGTTCACAATATGCTCTTTATCCTATATTGATAAAGGGGTTGATGGGGCTGCATGGTCTGTGATGTAAACATTGGTTCAAACCTGGTATGCTGGTCTCCCAGTCTAGCTCTGTGCTGGAGGCTAGAATCAAGTTTCCATCACAGGTGTCACTAGACAAAAATCCTAGGTAGACATTTGTACTGTTGGTCCTAGGTATGGGGCCACATGTACTGATGTCAGCCACAATTCTTTGACTCTAAGCATTTTTCTGTCTGTTCTGGACAGCTTGTTGTACTCCTCCTCCACCTCATATTGGGGGTAGACTATGGGAGTCATGAGCCAGATTCGCTGGATGTAACCTCAGTCACCTATGTGGGGGGGGGGGGGGGAGCAGAATAACAGACATGAGTTTGTATTAACTGGTATGATGATTTCAAGGACGTAGGGTAATGGTTGTGAGTTCTCGGGGCATCTAGAGGGAGGGGGTTTGTTGAAGGTTAGGAGGAGGATAAGGTTCTTACCTAGTAGCTAACCACCGGTGATCTACCCTCGGTCAAACCTGTGGTAGATTCCAGAATGTAGGCATGGAGTGGAGGAGTAATGTAATGGTTACAATCAGTAAAACCAGCCCCAGCACTCACTGCTCCTCATGATTTTGAAAATGCAACTTAGACCACCCCCACCCAATTGCCTTAGGTGCAAACTTAGATTCCAAGCTTGCTGAAGACAGAAAAATATCTATGATTCCTGAATGTACCTCACATTACGCTAGTACTGAAAAAGGTGTGGACTAAGTCCATATCTTTTTCCTGAAGAAGAAAGTTGGCATCCTTCACAAGGAGTTGCATCCATTTGTTTCAGCTCTAGAGAGATGCCCTCCCTTTCATATGTTACACTATCTGAAAGTTTAACTATCCAAACAGATAAAGGAGCATAGTTCTCAAGGTGGGCTACTGTGAAGATGTGTTATTTTGCCACTGATTTGTGCTTTTTAGCACAGGTTCCATTTTATACAATGAAACCTAAGGATTCTTTAATTGCATTAAATGCTGGGCTTAATGCGCTATAATGCTGAATCGTAATGTGCAGAAGCCCAAAACTAATGCTGCATCAAGAAAGAGGTGCTCCCATTTGTTTTAAATTATAGGTCATGCATTAACATTTGGATTAATTACCTGCTCTGAGTTAACATGGGAGTGTTTACTACTTCCTATTTAAGAGGTTCCAAGTGCTCCTACATTAACAGTGTGTTAGCCAGTTAGAGGGGGCCTTTTACTAAAGATTAGCTTGTTATCTGCAGCAGGGCCCATTTTATTCCTATGGGCCCTGCTGTAGATAACTCGAGCTAATCTTTAGTAAAAGACCCCCAGAGTGTGCTAACTATAGTGCACTACCTGGTTTATTTTTTTTTTAAGTTACTTGATATGCTGCCGTAACTAGCGGGTAGATCTAGGCAGTGTATAATAAAAGTGTTAATAATTTTAAAAAAAGATAGAATGAAACTACATCCTTTGATAGGAAAGCATACATACTCATTCAGTATAAATTTGTCCAAACAGTAAAGCAGGCAGGAGTGGAGGAGGGAAAGAATTTGATAGGAGAAGAGGGAAAGGTAACATGGGAACAAGGGAAAAGTGGGTGGGTGAGTGGGGGAACAGTGGTTAAAGCTTCCACACTCATGCCACATCCCCTGAATGAAAACATTTTGAAAAATTTAGTAATGCCCGCTTTAACCCTTCATGTGATTATGCGGTAGCCTGTTTTACTAAGGCGCGTAGGTACCTACATGCATGTAACATGCGCCAGATTGGAACTACAGTCCGGCTACTGCATGACCCATGCGGTAATTCCATTTTTTATGTGCATCCAAAACACATGATAGAAAATGCCTACTGTGTGGTGCTTACCTGGCGGTAATCGGCAGTTTACGCACGCTGGCCACTTACCTCCCAGTTAGCGTGTAAGACCTTACTACTAAGTCAATGGGTGAAGGTAAGGTTTCAGGCCAAAAATGGATGCACATTGGTTTTAATTTTGCCACACATCCATTTTTGACCACAAAAGATGCCTTTTTTCCAGGTGTGCTGAAAAAAATGACCTGCGTGCGTCTAAAACACGCATCTACACCAGCACAGGCCACTTTTCAGCATGCCTTAGTAAAAGGGCCACTAGTTACTAATACTACTACTACTATTTAACATTTCTAAAGCACTACCAGGGTTACGCAGCACTGTACAATCTAACAAAGAAGGACAGTCCCTGCTCAAAGGAGCTTACAATCTAAACTGGGGTTAAAATTAAAACAGAACATGTTCTCCACTCAGTCCCCTGATAAGCAGTCCTATTGTGTGTAAGTCATCTGGTGAAAGGATATTCTTTATAGTACTGATCCTTTAGGAGCAAGAAAAACACTCCAAGACCCTTTTAACAAACTGCGACAAAAGTGGCCTTAGCAAGTCCTTATGTGAGATATTCCCACTTCTTAAAGCCATTTCTACTTGTAGGGATAAAGAACTAGATTCTATATATCATGCCTAAAAATTTGGTGCCAAAATGAAATTTGTTAGGTGAATTCAATAAAGTACACTTTAATTTAAGCTTACTTTATAGAATAGGCCTAAATTTCTACACAATTAATAGAATACACCGAGTGCTGGTCCACATTATAAATTTTGTTAGGATCAAATACACCAAGTACCAAATACACCTGGTGTAAATCCCAACACCTAAATTATCCGTGGAGCATGTGTATTTTATAACAATGCACGTAAATATTAGAAATGCCCACCACCTGCCCATTCCACGCCCATAACCGTGCCTTCTTTTCACCTACATTACAGAATACGCTTAGCAAGTAGTGTGCATAAATTACAATTAATCCCAATTAGTGCTGATAATTGGTTGGTAACATCCAATTATCAGTGCTGATTAACTTGTTAACTAATTAAGTTGCACAAATTGTTATGGAATGTGCTTTAATTTCCACTCGGGAAATCTCAGCACAATATATAGAATCCCAGGGAAAATGGCCAATTTTTCTATTTTCATTATGAATGGCCACATGCTAATTTTTCCATTAGTGTGTGAGCCTCTACCACCATCTATTTTGAAAGCAGTAAGGTCTCACATGCTAGCCATGCGTTAATCAGCTTGCGACAATGTAGCTGTGCTAACTTATTAGCTCAAAACATACCCATTCTCTGCCATCAGACCCACTCCGAGCACTAAAAAACAGATTTTCTTTTTTAGCACCTTGGTAATGTTCACACATCCAAAAATGACCATGGGACGTCTCAGTGTGCCCTTCAGTAAGGCAGTTTTTGCTGCAGTAAGTACTTATTAGTGCTTACTATAGTTCACTAAAATGATCCCTTTATTTGGATTAATTTTATGCCCCTTTCTTTGTAAAATTCATTCTTCCTTCATGTTACTTTTTTTTAATGTAATACTGCATGGTGACAAAAACGACATTATACATATAAAATATGTGCTCACTTAATTTTATAAGAGTATGAGTTGTTTTCTTTTATATTTATGTAATTTCAGCAGCAACAGCAGTAGAGGGGGGAGTCTACAACACTTACAACAAAAATGACATTTTCATCTGTGGAACTGACAGCTTTGAAGGTTAAATGATACATAATTTAACAAAATAATTTAGTGTTATATCATAAAAAGTATGATTTTCTTCAGCATGGACGCCTGAGACCTTAAAACATCTCGATGTTATGTTTCATCCTGTCACCTCTGTTGACTGCTTACCTTTACAACTTACACATCAAACAGCTGAAAAATGTGAAACAATTTAATTTCACATCCTTTGATATAAAGAAATGGACTGTACATCAAAAACCATCTTAATATTGTAAGAAAATCTTAGACCTTCAAATTGTTTGCTTACTTTTTTTTCTGGATCAAATTTTTATTACATTTCACTATAATATAAAAGGGTCATCAATATGCACAGATCTGATTCACACTGTCAATCGAGAAAAAGTAGTATTTATAATGATTCATATACATTAGTTATTAATGTTGCACAGGTGTCAACAATGCAAACTTTGAACAAAAGCAAGAATACTGTATTATTCCATCATAATGTAATTCATTTGTTAAAGGGCCCTTTTACTAAGTTGCACTAAGAAATGGGCTTACCCCTAAATTCTATATATGGTGCCTTAAGCTGTATGTGCTAATTTGGCCACATGGCTAAATTGCGTACACAACTTAATTGATTAAGTCAATCAGTACCAGTAATTGGTACTTAACAACCAATCAGAGGCACTAATTGGCTTTAATTAGAATTTACATGCACAACTTTCTAGGTGTGTTCTATAATGCAGTGTGTGTAAATTCTAATGGGCAAAGTTGAAAAGGGGGCATGGCCAGGGACATGAAGAGGGCAGGTTGTGGAGCTATGTACACCCAATCGATGCCTAACTTTGTAGAATACACCCGATCTGCGCCTAACTTAGATGCAGGTATTTACACCTTGTCCAAACTTAGCCAGAATGGGTGTACTAAATTTTAGTCACAAGAATGGCATGTGAGCGTATTCTATAAATTACACCAAACTTTAGGTGCAGTTTATAGGCTCACGCTAACTGTGTGATTTTATGGCACTGATTTTTAATGCACCATATATAGAATTATCCCTTAGCGCATCCTTATGTGGGTCATTCCCATGCGCTCAGCCCATTTTTAGTGTGGTCATCAAAAAAGACATTTTTCCATTTGTTTAATTTATGATGGTGTGCTAATGTGTCTATAGGAAAATAAACAACACGGGCATTCGGCATTCACTCAGTCACCCCCTTCTATCCAAACACCACACCAGAAGCCAATTTCTTTAACGAATGTGGATTTATTTATTTAGGCCGCAGCCAGGTCCCAAAATTTTATTTACCGTAAACCTTCACATAAACAATCATTGGTAAACATCATTGATAAACATCATTGATAAACATCTCCCTCCGAGTACACAGCCCTTCTTGCTTATATTACTACAGGCTGTGCCGTCCAAGCACCCTGTTCCTCCTCAGTGCTGTCTGCTATAGCACGCTGTCCAATTAAATGCATCCCGTACAAGGATGCATTTACCACTTTCACCAAAGCTATTGGCCCCCTGGCCGTCCAAGCCAGGAGACTAGCCGTGTCCATCTTGTTCTGTAATCCTGCCCGCATGCAGGCATAACATTTTGCTCAGTATTGTAACTTGCAACAGGTCATTAACATATACATAGTAACTCAGTTTGCCATATTATCCGCTGAGGTGCTGTGTACTCGTCGCTAATGTTACCTAAGTTCCATAGCTTATGCCTTGCTGCGACAACGACCCTTCCCCCGTACCTCATGGGCGGGAGGGCGGGTCAACACTGCTCCCTCTGCTTGCTGAAATCCAAATGGCGCTGTGTCTCCCTTCACAGCCCTTCTTCACCCCTCCTCCCTACCCGCCCCTTTTCCCATCACCCTTCAATCTCTTATCCTTCCTATCCACTCCCACTCCTCCCTCCCTTCCCCCCCCCCACCCCAGGTTCTTCCTGAGCCTTCAGCCCGGTTGTAATCGGCTCCCCTTAAAGGGTGAGCCTTTCCATCAACACGGGCATTCGGCATTCACTCAGTCACCCCATTTACTGCAGGAACCCTTAATGCCTCCTATTTAGGAAGCGCTAAAACTCCTGTACTATGGACTTATTAACCAGTTAGCACGATGTCAGTGTAGATGTGCTAGATGATTAGTGCATCCATGCCCATTCTCTACCCCCAATAAGCCCCTCACAAAAATACAAAAAATAATTAGCATGTGATTAGCATGGACAGATGCCAAAAGTAACCCAGATTGCTTTAGCACGTCCCGTGTTAGGCTATTTTTTCTGTATTAGGGACTAAGGGTCTCTTTTACCAAACCACGCTAGTGATTCCCACGTGGCAATGCCGACAAACCCGATTTAAAATGAATGGGTTTTGTCAGCATTGCCACACCAGGAATCACTAGCGCAGTTTAGTAAAAGGGGCCCTAAATTCAGTAAATGGTACCCAAATTTAGAAGCTGAAAAAATATGCACTGAGCACTATTCTATAAATGGTGCTCTGAGTATAGCACCATTTATAGAATAGTAAGTAGCACCGGTATCCAAGCTAAACTTTTAGACAAGAGGATTTATACCAACTGAACCCTGGTGTAAATCCCCATGCCTAAATTAGGCACAGATTCCCCAAATTCTATAATAGTGTCATGCATCATTCGTGAATGCCCCTGACCAACCCATGCCCCTCCCATGGCCACCCCCCTTTTCAGTTGTACACTATAGAATTTACATGTGCATCTTTACAGAATAGCACTTAGCAAGATGTGCACTTAAATCCAAATTGTTGCCAATTAGTGGCAATAATTTATTGTTAATGCTCAAATATTTGGGCACGCAATTTCAAGCGCCATTTATAGACTTCCCCTATAAGTGTGTGCTAGGAGTAATGCAACTTAATATAAGGGCCCTAGGTTTGCATTTGGCTATTTGATCAGACTTTGATGGAATAAATCTACTGCACATGGCAATTGCTGGTGAAACTGCACAATTAGATGAATAAGAATTGTTTACAATTATATTCAGATAAAAATAAATTATTTGGTAGTGGGAGACTGGAATAAGTCAATGCCTGTGTTAACTCTCTGTATTTCTGGGATAAATATTTCTTTGGGTTAGTTGTTAACCTCCTCATTCTATAACTTAGTGTCAAAATTTACACGTCAATTATGTGTGTATGTTTTATAGAATACTAACACTTATGCAGATAGGCTCTCACTATCCTATACTTCACATGCACAGTTCATAAATGCAAGGGGTATTCACAGAGGAGGAGCATGGGTGGGTCATGGACAGGTCAAACATTTTCATGTGTAACTTATAGAATACTGGAAGTTATGATTACTATTGACATGGCATAAGTGGGTATGATATAACTTCTTATTTCTACAAGGGCAGGACACAGTGAGGGATGGCCCGACGAGGTGATCTGCTTCATTTACACACAGACACGAGACGCTGTGCTGCCGCTTCAGAGATTTCTTTTTAAAGGCAGGGTGCCGGATGGCAGGGAGAAGAGGGCTGTCAAAGGAGCTGAGGGTAGGCAGGTGGGGACTGGGGACTGCGGTGCCAGTGGCCTTTGGGTGGGAGAAGTGGGAGCGGAGCACCCCCCCCCCCCCCTTGTGCTGATACCTAGGGCGGACCGATACCACAGCCCTGCCCTTGGTACGCCACTGCTCTTAAATACATATGGTCAATTACAGTGGTGTAATCAGGTATTTTTAAGAGGGGGTGTCTCCTTTACCCCCTGTACCTTCAAATCACCTCCACGGGGTCACGTGATATGCGCATGGGAGCGGCTAATGACAGCAAGATGGCGGAGGACACAGGGGAGATTCCAGTGCTCTCAGATGCACTTATTGACAAGCTTTCTATGGCAGTGATTACAGCATTGACCACGCGATTGGATGGGATCCAGGCCAGTGTGCAGGGACTTACTCAAGCTCCAACAGATTTCAATATCAGAGTGTCAGAGCTTGAATCGAGAATCAGTGCCGTGGAGAATGGCCTGCAGGGAATGCTGGATGAGCTGACGAATCTCAAAAAAGAAGTAGCAGGTTGCAATGCTAAACTGGATGATTTGGAAAATCGATCCAGACACAACAATATACGGTTAGTGGGCTTGTCTGAAACGTCGAACGACCGGGACCTTAAGAATGTTTTGGAAAAATGGTTCGTGGAGTTAATGGAGAATGAGTCTGGTAAGGGATCTATACAGATTGAGCGTGCACACCGGGGGGGGGGGGGGGGGGGCACTGGATGGAGGGAGCGACCAGACCACAAGTGGTGGTGGTACGATTCTTAAACTTCACGCAAAAGGAACAAATCTTGAGGAAATACAGGTCCATGCAGACTCTGCAGTTCCAGAACTCAAAAATCTTGATGTTTCAAGACTACTCCATGGCAGTGGCTCAGTTGCGGAAAGGCTATTTGGAGATTTGCAAAAAGTTGGTGGAGAAGCAACTTTGTTTTACCTTGCAGTTCCCGGCAATACTTCGAGTGGTCCAAGAGGGAAAGGCTCATGTTTTTGAGACCAGTGAAGCAGCAAAAATGCAGATGCAACAATGGTTCCCGAAATGATTGACTGATCTAAACAATCTTACTCTGGGAGGTTATTGCATAGCCACTTTATAGCGGTGGAAAATGTGGGAATGTATTTATGGTTGCCTTAATGTTGAGTATTGAAAGTTATGTGATTCTGATGTTGGGGTACTATCAGGGGAAAGGTTTTTGTGTGTAGGTTACATAATTTGGGGTAGTTTCAATGGGGGGGGGGAGTGAAAGTAGGGCATGAGTGGGGAAGCAATGAGGGTACAGTTCATGTAGCAGGGGCGAAGAGTGTCAGGGGGAGGGCTGGGATGCATCACAGGAATGGCCTTCGAGAGTACTAGAGGGGAAACTGGGGTAGGGGGGTTGAGGGGCTAGGGGTAGAGGGGGTAGGGTGGGAGGGGTGGGGGGAGGGTGGGAGAGGGGGGGTTGAACCCGAGGTGGTTGGAACAACAGTGGAGGGTTGCTGGAAGATGGATGGAGTATATGGATGTGGTAGAGTGGATGAGTTTTGTAGCTCATCATGGGGGAGTCTGGGCCCCATGGTGGGAAAAGCAGGTATGTTTGATTGATGGTGTTTGTCAAGATTTCTTTATTACATAGGGGGGGGCACCTAAGGGTATAACCTGTGTATCATGGAATGTGTCTGGCGTTAACTCGCCGATTAAAAGAGCTAAGATTCTGCAGTACCTGAGTGCACATAGCGCTGATATTGTGGGATTGCAGAAAACTAAGCTCAATGATGTATAGCATCAAAAACTGAAACCGCCATGGGTGGCTTAGTGCTATAGTGCGTGTGCGCAGAAAAATAAGGCGGGGTAGCCATTTTGATCCGTAAGACGGTTCACTTCATACATCATAAGGTTACCACAGATGTAGATGGGTGGTTTGTGATTGTGGAAGGGAAATTACATCAGTCTAACCTCACCTTGGTTTCTGCATATGCGCCTAAGGCTTCCCAAAGGGTCTTTTTTAAAACCTTAATTGCTCAGTTGCCTGCGATTCCTGATCCTAAAATTCTTTTAGGGGATTTTAATACAATTCTTGACCCAAGCATGGATACCACGGCTGGGGCACAGAGGTCTAGACCTAGATCTACAGAGGGATTGGGGGTTCTATTGAGGAGCTTAGATTTGGTGGACCCTTGGAGAATACTACATCCTCTAGAGCGGGACATTACCCATGTCGCGAGGGCACATGCAACGCAATCCCGGATAGACTACATATTTATCTCGAGAGACATGTTCCATAAGATACAGAAGGCGGACATTGGGCCTCTAGTGATTTCTGATCATACACCTATATATATCACTGTAGACCTGGGAGGAACGGGAGTCGGGGTAAGGGGGAGGTGGAAGTTTCCTGCACACTTATACACGGATCAGGCTTTCAGAAAATATCATAGTCAAAAATGGGAAGAATATTTGCACAACAATAAAGAACATATAACAAACACAACTTTGTTGTGGGAGGCAGGGAAGGCAGTCATCAGAGGAGATATCATAGCTTTTGTTGTTAAGAGGAGGAGGCAGCAGGCCAACAGGATGATTGAGCTTAAAAGAAAGATCAGGTTGTTGAAGAGGCAGATGAGCTTACATCCCACAGAGGTGGATAGACAGTTTGCTTCAGGAACAGTTGCAGAAAAATGTCTTTTATCACCGATTCAGACTCTTTAAATTTGGAAACAATCCGGGTAAGCTTTTGGCAAACCTTACTAAGAGATGCCTGTAATTTCTGTGCTCTATGACTCTGGGGGTTGGGTAGTGATGGACCAGAAGAAGTTAGAGCATATTTTTTGCCCAATTTTATAGATCACTATATATGGCAGAGGGGGGTGGACAACAGGATAATATGGAGGCCTTCCTTCATGTGTGTAATCTGCCAAACGTATCAGAGGAGGTACGACTTAGGTTAAATGAACCCATATCAAGGTCTGAACTGCAGCTTGCTATTAAGAATCTTAAACTACATAAAATCCCGGGGCCAGGTGGGTATAGTGGAGAGTTTTACAAAATTTTAAATGTGCAGGTACTGGGCCTTCTGGGTGAATATTTTGAAGCAGCTGTACAGGAAGGGTTCTTTCCTGGGGGGTCTAATCAAGCATTGATCATGGTTCTTCACAAGCCAGGGAAGGACCCATTACATCCGGGGTCCTACAGGCCTATCTCTCTCATAAATGTCAATCTTAAATTGCTGGCGAGGGTATTGGCTGAGAGGTTGGCACTGGTGATACCCCAGTTGACGGGGGCTGACCAAGTGGGTTTTGTGAAAGGTAGGCATGCTGGAGTAAATGTTAGAAAGCTAATTTTGGTCTTGAGTGGTGCGCACAATTGAATACTCCTGCTATGGCTATAAGCTTTGATTTGGAAAAAGCCTTTGACAGAGCGGAGTGGTCTTTTCTATTTACACTCTTGGGCTTTTATAGAATTGAGGGGTCTTTTTCTGCGGGCTATACGCACCCTGTATGCCAATCCATCAGCCACTGTATTGGTAAATGGGATTCTATCGGAGTACTTTCCGTTGGGGAGAGGAACGCGGCAAGGGTGTCCCTTATCGTCTTTGCTGTATATTCTTTTTTTGGAACCATTGTTGGAACAGCTTAGAGGTGCTGAGAATATACCGGGGATAGTAGTCTCGCAGAGATGTGCCCCATTAAAGTGTATGGCCTTCGTAGATGATATAATGTTGCTGGTGACAGACCCAAGCAGGACCTGGCTGAGGGTATTACAGTTGTTTGCAGATTTAATGTATCTAAGTCTGAAGCGTTACCAATTAATTTGAGGATTGAAGACTTGGGGACTGAGTTCCCACTGAAGGAAGCAGAGGGCCCCCTTAGGTACCTAGGTGCATACATCTCTGTGGACACAAGTAAGTTGTATGAGTTAAATGTGCTCCCACTTTTAAGGAAGTCGGATGAGTGTCTACGCATGTGGATGGGGTTGCCGTTGGCTTTATCTGGTAGAATCTTCCTGTACAATATGATTATAGTGCCTCGGTGGCTATAATTGTTGCAGATCCTACCTATATGGCTGAGAGAGGCAGATCTGAGAAAGTTTAACAAAGTTGTGAGTTCTTTTTTATGGATGGGGTAAGAGAGCTCGGATCTCTTTGTCTACTCTTATGCTTCCTTGGTCTAAGGGAGGGATGGGACTTCTGGATTTGAGGCAGTATAACTTGAGCTGTGGTATGAGACATGTCAGAGATTGGCTTCTAGGAACATCTGGATTTACGCCACTGGATGTAGAGGTTGGCTGTATGCATCCCATGTCAGCACCCTATATGTTGCATGCTAGAGCAGTACAGTTGACGGAGGCTTCTAAGAAGCATGTGATTTGGAGATATATGAGGACTGTTTGGTGGGCTCTATGTAAAGCTTTTCAGGGAACTCGATGTGTGTCACCTTTTTTTGCCGTTGGTGGGGAACTTAGATTTTCCGCCTGGCGTGGGGGAAGGTGGGTTTCTTGGTACGGATAGAGCAACGGCCATACGATGGGTGGGGGATTTGCTAGACGCGAAGGGAAAAATTCTCCCCTTCTCGAGTCTGTGTGAGAGATATGGCCTGAAGGACTCTGATACCTTCCTGTTCTTACAAGTGCAACATTATGTCTCTTCCCTGCCAGAGGACCAGCTTAGAGCAGCTTTTGCTCAGCAGGTTATGGAGGGTTTGAAGCTAGGGGACAGAGAGCAGCCCCGACTATGCAACTATGTCAGAGCGCTTTATGAAACCTGGCCGGCGGTCTCTTTACAGAGAGTGGCGGAGGCATGGACGGAGGATTTGAAGAGCAGTGTTGCCATGGGGGTGTTCCAAATGTTTCTTGATAATATAGTAAAAACCTCTATAAATGAGTTGCATAGAGAACAGGAATTTAAATTCCTCCTAAGAATGCATATTGCTCCTTGGAGGGCTTTTAGAGTTGGCTTTGCAAACTCAGGAAGATGCCCCAAATGTGGTCTAGACAATGCTACATTAGGACATATGTTTTGGGTCTGTGTTAAGACACAGGGTTTTTGGGAGGGGGTAAGCAGGTTCTTATCCTGCTGTCTAGTGCGACGTTCTGAGACACCCGGTGGGTTTCTTGTTTCAAGAGGGGACCCTTTTGCAGATAGAGTATGTGGCACAACATTTCTTCTTGGCTAAAGCTCTGCTGTTAGCGGAAAAGGTAGTATTAGTGCACTGGTGAATGCGAACAGCTCCTCAGTTAGATATGTGAAAAACACTGCTGTTTGAACTAGTGCTCTTTGAGAGTCAAGTAGTGTCCAATAGAACTGAAATTCAGTGGACATTTTTTCAGGACATATGAGAACCATATTGGTCTCGACTCACTCACCAAGAGCACAGCCTGCTCCTTAATGCTTAAAGAGATTTAGTAGAAATCTTTCTATTGTTCAGGGACGTACTCCCATTGTTATACCAGGGGGGTTGTAACGCTACACAACCATGTTATTTTATGTCTTGGGCACTTGATAGATGGAGTGATACAGGTTGCTCAATATGGAAACTCAAATGACTAAAACCTTACTTCCCGAGAGAAATTTTTCAAAACCTAATATAATCAATGGTCCTAAGCCATGCAGATTACTGCAACGGAATCTATGCGGGATGCAAAGAACAACTCACAAAAACACTCCAGACCTCCCAAAACACAGCAGCCAGGTTGATATTTGGTAAAACACAATTCGAAAGTGCTAACCCCTGCCCCCCCCCCCCTCCCGTGAAAAGCTGCACTGGCTCCCAATCAAAGAACGGATCATCTTCAAAATTTGCACTTTGGTCCACAAAAGTATCTACGGGGTAGTCCCAGGATACATGACAGCTTACCCCACCAACCCACCATAAATCCCCAAACCCAGCAACACAACACAACCAATAATCGTAATGGACAACATACAACCTCCATTCCCTTCGACCCTCATGATGCCTGATACACATCTATCTCAACCGACCACATTATAACCTTGTATTTGTTATCAACCGACTTGGCGATCGCCTTGACAGCACTATGTAAGCCACATTGAGCCTGCAAATAGGTGGGAAAATGTGGGGTACAAATGTAACAAATAAATAAATAAACTTAGCGTGCAAAACCTTTAGCACATAACTGCTAGGGGCGTGGATATGGGAGAGGCATAGGAGGGTGTGGGGTTTGCCCAGTACTGTAAGTTACATGTTTTACTGACAGCATTAGGCATGGGGATTTACACCAGCCTTTGACATGACACAAGTGGTTGTGCAACCACTTATGCCATGTGTAAATGCAGTCTTACGCTAGTCTAACACCCTCATCGTCCCCGTCTCATCTGCCCGCAACCTTGGTATCATCTTCGACTCCTCCCTCTCCTTCTCTGCGCATATCCAGCAGATAGCCAAGACCTGTCGCTTCTTCCTTTACAACATTAGCAAAATTTGCCCTTTCCTCTCTGAGCACACCACCCGAACTCTCATCTACTCTCTCATTACCTCTCGCCTCGACTACTGCAACCTACTCCTCACTGGCCTCCCACTTTGCCACCTATCCCCCCTTCAGTCCGTTCAGAACTCTGCCGCACGTCTTATCTTCCGCCTGGACCGATATACTCACATCTCCCCTCTCCTCAAATCACTTCACTGGCTTCCGATCAGTTCAAGCATACAGTTCAAGCTTCTCCTCCTAACCTACAAATGCACTCGATCTGCAGCCCCTCCCTACCTCTCTACCCTCATCTCCCCTTACGTTCCTACCCGTAACCTCCGCTCTCAAGGCAAATCCCTCCTTTCAATACCCTTCTCCACCACCGCCAACTCCAGGCTCCATCCTTTCTGCCTCGCCTCACCTCATGCTTGGAATAATCTCCCTGAGCCCATACGCCAGGCCCCTTCCCTGCCCATCTTCAAATCCCTGCTAAAAGCCCATCTCTTCAATGTCGCCTTCGGCACCTAACCACTATTCAAGAAATCCAGACTACCCCAACTTGTCATTTCGTCCTTTAGATTGTAAGCTCCTTTGAGCAGGGACTGCCCCCCTTTTTTGTTAAATTGTACAGCGCTGCGTAACCCTAGTAGCGCTATAGAAATGTCAAGTAGTAGTAGTATTTAACGGTACGTATGTATGAAATTGCCTTTATACAATTTACACTTAGCACACGTACTTTAGGTGCCTAACTTTATGCAACTTGCACAGAGTTACTATCCCCCCACCCCACCCTGAGGGCACCTATAAGGCACTTATGCTATGAAGCAAAGTTGGCACCTACTTTCCTTTATAGAATGTTGCCATAGCAGGTTACATATATACCTATAATTTACCATAGAATTGATGCAAGTGCTGACACTTAAATGGTGACTTTATACATATATGGCCCTGTTTACTAAGCAGCATTATAGGTGCTTTAACGTTTTAATGCACGTTTACCATATACATGCGTTAACCATGTACATGCCTACAATATCCCTATAGGTGCCTACAGGGTTAGTACACACGCTAAGTAGGCGCACTAAAAACCCTAATGCACCTTAGTAAATGGGGCCCATAATGTATAGTATTTTGCTTATAGTATTCTATAATTTATGCACAGTGTGAGAAAAAAAATGTAGACAGATAAAGGCATATGACCTATGCAGTCTGCCCTTCCATACCATCTATTCTCCCTATCACTCTCTTAGAGATCCTATGTACTTGTCCCAAGCTATCTTGATTTCAGATACTGTTTTCATATCCACCACTTCCACCGGGAGGCCGTTCCATGAATTCTCTCGTTCGCTGCAGCTCCCTCCCTCTGCCCCGGAACAGGAAGTAACCTGTTCCGGGGCGGAGGGAGGGAGCTGCAGCGAACGAGAGAATTTAGTGTAGCGATTCGAACTCGCAGCCGACAGGCGCACGCCACGGCACCCCCCCTAGCGGCGTGCACTTGGGGCGGACCGCCCCCACCGCCCCCCCCCCTTGGTACGCCACTGATTGAAAGAGACTTGTCTCCTGTGCATTTATGTTGCATAGGTATATAAATGTCTCTATCATATCTCCCCTCTCCCACCTTTCTTCCAAAGTATACATACATACTGAGATCTTTAAGTATTTGGTCAGACTCTGCCTAGGAGTATATCCAACTGTAAAATACATGCTATGCAAGATATGTATTTACAGAAATGTGCTTAGGTGGAATTTCGGCACTTATGTGCATATGTGCACACATACATTGAATCCCAATGAATTTACAAGCTTTGCAGTTTGTCAGATTGTGGGGCAGGTTGAATTGCAAAGCCCATGGACACTTGTAGAAAAGATTTTAAATTTCAAAGGAAAAACATGCACATACTAGTTTTTTCAACATTTGAAACTATGCATGTTGTTTCCTTCAACAACTTAAACATGCTCTGGGAATGCTCCACGAATATGTTGGTAAAAATTGTATACGTTGTAGAACAAGTTTCATATTTTTATCTGTATGTGACATAGGCAATTTTTAGCAAATCCAAGAAGACAGGAGGAGCCTCCACGGAAAGTCAAAGCAAAACAGCAAAAGTAGAGGCTGACAAATGTGCAAACCAATAGGGAGATAATCTCAAAAAACAGTTTGATATTGATATGAATATTCTGAATAAACTGTTTTTTGAGATTATCTCCCTATTGGTTTGCGCATTTGTCAGCCTCTACTTTTGCTGTTTTGCACAGCCATTTACAGAGCTCAGTGACTTTTAGATATTGTCTTCCCCATGTTGCTGAAGACGTTTTGATAAAAACAAATGATCATTTTCTTATCTGACATTTGTTTTCATTCACAAGTATATTAAATATTCACAATGAACATTTTAGAAAGCTATGGAGATATTCATAATTATTAAAATGTACTTTGCTATATACCATATTGTATTGAACTTTGCCTTACAAATAAAATCATATTTTAATTTTGTTCCAATTTGTGAACCTATTAAAAAAAAAGTCTGACTGGTTTCAGTTCACACCAGTAGTACAACTTCTTATTTAAATTTCAATTTGAGAGGTTTGATATGGCAGTATTAGCATTCTGAGTCCTCTCTGCTCTTCCGTAATGGTGAGAAATCATGCCATTAAAATATTTATATTTAGAGTTAACAGTTGCATGCTCACTAAACAAGCACCATCAATAATTTTCACTTTGATGCTTTTTATGACAATATACTATAATTGGATTCAGCAGTAAATCCAAACACAGCTCTGAGGCATTGACTTTCCAAACAATTCTGTCAAAATTATGTTGTACGAAATAAAGCAGCCGTGTGATGAGGCATGTCTTAAAATGATTTAAAAAATATGCTTGCCGAACAATGACACAAGGAAGCTGACAGTTTATTTTTTTAAGATATAAGAACTGCCAAACATTTCCAAAATAAACAAACAAGTTCATATTCAGCGGTCTGGATAATTTATCCATATATCTTTTAACAGATTTTCAATGGAACTGTGCATACAAGGACAGATGATAAAAATGCCAGTATTGCTTTGGACAGTGAAATTATCTGTAAAGTTATCTTGGCTATTTCTACATTTGGATATGAATGCATAGAATATATGGTGAATATTGCCACTCTCTGGGTAACTTCTGGCTCCACTGTAGGACCATCCCTAATCCTGAGCCACTTTGAGCAAATGCATTTGTTGGATAAATTGTGTGAAATATTTCTGCAGTCAGTGCAAATACTGAGGAAAAGAAAATTTTCAGTTTAAAAGAAAACTGACTAGTTAACTCAAATATGTCATAACATAGGCATTCCACACCCCACCCCTTTCCCCAGTTCCTACAAACAACAAAACACAATTAAGTGGCAGAAACCAGTCACAATTTTATTAACCTTTAAACATAACACATCAGTAACTTTATATACAATGCAATATCCAGTTCTTATCAAAACATTAGAATAATCATATTACCATAACTTATAACGTTACATCCCAAGTATTATTTCTCTCCCAGTTGATAACAAACTAACTATGACCATTTTCAAAGCACGTTATTGATAGTTTCCTCATGATCAAACCTTTTCCTTTCACTCAAAAGGTCCATGACAGAGATGCACATGAACCCATCACTTCCCTCAATCTGGGGTCCTTTTACTAATCTCTGGCAAAATGTGGCCTGCAGTAGTGTGGGCGCGTGTTTTTAGCATGTGACAGACCAGTTTTTAGCACATCTGGAAAAATGGGCTTTTTTTCAATGGACGGGAAAAGGGCCTGTGGTAAAACTGAAAACAGTACGTGTCTATTTACAGCCTGATCCCTTAATGCCACCCATTGATCTTATGGTAAGGGCATGTGCCAACTGTCGATTAATGCCAGAAACGCCGCATGTGGTAGGAAATTAAAAAATAATTTGTCCTGGCGAAATGGGCATGCGCCAAAGTTGAAATTCCTGGCGGGGGGGGGGGGCACGCTAGCCTGGCAGTAGTCTCATTTTGGCATGTGCTGCATGCACGTAGAGCCTACATCACCTTTGTAAAAGGGGCCCTCTGTTTCAGGTCTTTTTTATCCACCCAATATGCCAGTAATCTGTTTTACGGGCCTCCCTGTCTTTCCCAATCTGGTTGCCTGCACCTGTGCACCAAGGGCTCATTCCCTGAGTAATAACAGGACGTGAGAGCCATGAGCTCGACTGAGTCCCCAGCTCTGCACCTATTGCAACAACTGGCCCTCCATTTATAACACCACTCTGGAGCCATAGAACCCCTGACTCAGCACATGAATGCGTTCACCACTGATGCCTCTTCTATTTCAGCTGAAGTTCCTGTTTTGAATAACCTGCAAGAGTTCCTGGTTCGGTTCCGCCTCATCTTCGAGGAACCTGGAAAGGCTTCATCCGCTGCCACACAATTGTTGAGTCTATGGCAGGGCCATCACACACTGGGTCTAGGATTTGTGATATGCTTTTGGCCTAACAAACACCCAAAATATGGCAGTCTTACTCAATTTGTTTTTTTTAGACAATTTAGATTATGTACATTTTAGAAAGATGCTCAAAACTGTTCTTTTTCAGAAATTTCTTACTTCTAACTAGTTTTTTTTAAATTCATGTTTATTTTTTCAGGACTGTTCTTTTAATTTTATTGTGAACCTTTTCGACCTGATAAGGTATTAGCGATATAAAAAATTATAACCTGTTTTCTGAAAAAGCTTTTTTTTAATGAGATGATGAAGATAGAGTGTAATTTTCCTAATATGTAGGATCTCTTTCTGTGTTATCTGCTTTTAAATCAATTGAAATACAGCACACTATAAAAACCATATAGCATAGCACCACACCAGAAGCAAGCACCTCTGGCTAAGTCATAGAGGTATTGAGGGTGGGGGCAGGTATACTTTGCCACATGTAGATAGGACTTGGCTATAGGAAAGAGCTCAATATGAGGTCCAGAAGTGTGAGGGTTTGCATTGGGAATTTCAGACATGTCATAGAGAGTAGTAGGCAGTTTGGGGGGATATTATCGGGGTTGTTGGAAGCCTTGAATGCTGTGATCTACTACTACTTATCATTATTATAACACTACTAGACTTACACAGCACTGTACGTATTATATGCAGATACTTTTTCTGTCCCTAGTGGGCTCACAGTATAAGGTGTTTTTTGTACCTGGAGCAGTGGAGGGTTAAAAGATATGTCCAGGGTCACAAGGAGCTACAGTGCAAATTGAATCCACTTTCCCAGAATCTCAATGCGCTACACGAATCATTAGGCTACTCCTCCACTCCTGATAATGGGTGTTGGGGGATGGCATTAAACAAATAGAGTAAAAGTTAATACACATTAAGAGTGCTAGCATCGTGTTACTTAATGCAACTGTTTAGTACTAGCTAACCCACACTGTTTTGCTTGTTAACTGCTTACTACATTTTAGTAAACATAGTCTTAAAGTTAATTGAATAAATCTCTTTGAAAACGTGTTCTTGATATAATGGATTATAGTGACTTTTCTTTTTAAACATAAATTACAATGAAATTAATTAAAATCTGTGGATCAGTAAGTGGGTGTTCTGAAGCATTTTAGCAGGAATAATCAGTTTTTCATAGACTACTAGACATACTATTGCTCTTAATGTGAAAGATTGTATTGAGTAACTGAAAAACCAGTAGTCAGATTATTTTGTCTTGACAAAATTTGGTAGAGAAACCGGAGATGAACAAACATGTTCTGCAGATTACAGCAAAAAGTGGAGACAGCCAAGGGAATGATGTCAGTAGAGTCACACTCAGGGTAATAATTTATTGATGACCCAACACTGCCATGTTTCGGCAAATGTGTGTGTCAGGGGTCCTTGATTTTCATTGGGAGTAAACTCAATGGGATAGATATTCAGCTGGCAGTTGATTTTTAAAAAAATGTTACTATGTTACTATGTAAAATGCTTACCCTGCTCAACTAAATTATCCCCAGATATTCAGTGCTGGGCTATTTGCATGCCGCAGCACTGAATATCCAGGGCTATGTAGTGCTGTGCTGGCTGCTGGAGCTTAAGCAGGTCCTGGCTGATATTCAGCTTCACCTAGACCCTCTAGGAGAAGCATGCCCTCATAGATGTCCTGGATGGGGACTGGTTTTGCTTGCAGACTAGGCCCCATGGGAGGTGAGGCTGGAACCTCCCTATCCAAAACATCCTTCACCACTTGCTTCTCCTCCTCCTCCTCCTCCTCGTGTGGCCTCACACATTCCTTTTCCATCTGCTGCAGGGTTTGGGGCACATCCAATCCAGGATCAGCCTCTTCCTTCTCTTCCTCAACTACCTCATTCTCCCATTCAGGGCTTTGGAGGTCATTGTTCTCCTCTTCCTCAGCCTCCTTGCCCTGCTCCTCCTCCTTGCCCTCCTCCTCTGGTCACATACTGGAGGAATACCTGGGTGAACAAAGAATGCTTGTCAGTTAGATATTCTACTAGGCCAATAGCCCATCATTTCCTGTGTTGCATATTTAAATGAAAGAAAAGATATATCTGCTGTTTTGTTATCAAGGATAAGTACCTCAGGGCTACCCTTCCATGTGTCAGAGCTATGTGGATGTGACCTGGAAACAGCCATCTCTGCACAAAGCCAACTGGCAAGCATACCAGTATAGCCAGCCAGCACAATGCAGGTTCTTTGACAGGGTCTGTATGGTGGTAGCCCAGGGACATCACTGATGTCTATGGGCAATGAAATTTCATGGCAAAGGACACTGTAACAATGGATGTGTACATGTTTGTCTTTAGTGAGGTTAGCCTGCATACAGGACTACAGGATCAGGCTTGGGGATGCTGGATGCCATGGGGTGGGCAGGTACTGATTTGGTTCTGAGGTGCACATATGCTGTACCAGTGATTGTGACATGGTTTCAGGTACTGTCTGGGATCATGCAGTGGTGGAGATCCATGCATATGAGGCCTACAGCTGTCTGGGAGCATGCAACAAAACTTGTTTAGCCTTACTAGCCTTCTTGCCACCTCAGCAGGAACCTCCTTGATATAGTCACTGTATTAGACTGGAGGTGAGAAGCATATGTTTGGAAGGACCCTGCTGTGGTATCACTGGGCAATTATGTTGGGCCCTTCACCAATGCCAGTGCCTGGATGCCAACCTATGATTAATGTACATAACATTGGACAGAAGTAGAACTTTTTCTGGGAGGGAGTATTCCTTCAAACTTGGCATTTAGCTATAGAGGGGACAACATATCTATTTGGAGGTCTCCTGGCCCCTGCTGTGGACAGTGCAAGGTGTGCTGGCTACATGTTGCACAGGATGCCATAATTGATTTTAGGCCCCACAGTGGCATTAGCATTCTGTGTGGAAACAGGAGCCTGAGTGGCCTGGCCTTTGGATGGCACCTAGTTCTCTGAGAGCCTTATTTGATCACGGTTGTATCCTCCTTGAACAAGGCCTTATCAGGTATATGTGAGGTGAGGTGTGGCCTACTAGTTAGAGCTGTGGGCACATAACAAAGGGGAGCTGGGTTTAATTCTCACCATAGCACCTTATATTTCCAGGTTATTTTTCCTGCATGTCTTATCAATGGTTTTGTGTTGTGTTCAACACATGTGTAGTATATGTGGAGGCTGTAGCTGCATTGTATTGAAGCTTACTGCTTACACATTTATTGATCCAGGAGATGGTTGTTATTGTGCTGCTGTATTGTTTGTTACTCACCTTCCTCTACCAGACGAAGGGCCTGTTCTCCCTCCATATTTGAGGGGAAGTGCTACCTTAGTGACTCCAGATTCTGGTGCACTTCATAGCAAATTCAAAACAAAAGTTTCAGAGTGCAGGGTTCAGGTTCCCGTATGGCATGATTCACTATGCTTCTCAGACAGGCTGTGAGTGCTCAGGGTCAGTCAGTTTGGGTGCGTGCTAGGAAGTGTGCAGGCACTGTATGGGCAGAGATCCTAGATGGCCTAGATGGACATGGCACTTATGTATAGCTCGGTATACTTCATTGTTGACATCTGCACTATGGCAAGGAGGTGGAGCTGCACAGGCAGTCATGATATGTAGGACTTATGAGGGAAGTCTCTGATGTGACCATACCTATGTATATTTAGGCTTGAAGCAGCACAACAATGCTTAATTGGGGGTGCCTGAGAGATGTGAAGGTCATCATTTGTGCTTTGCATTCTGGGGGTTCCTGTACATGGGGGCCAAGGTGACAGGGAAGGGGGGGGGGGGGGTCATGGCAATTCTACTGTTTCTCAAATATGCAGATAACCCTTGGAATATATGGTGACTGCCTGTGGCTAATACTGGGCTTATCTCTGCAATGCATGACTGTTACCTTGAAAGGGTCTGCCTGATCTCCCTCCAGACCCTCATGGCAGACTCATGGGGAAGAGTCTCCTGTGCCTTCTAAACAGCTGCCTCCTATGGTTGCTCTCCTCTGCTGAGAAATCTGACTCTGTCCTCAATGACAGTCTCATGCTCTTTGGAGGATGCTATTCCACTTGCAGAAAAAACTGGATCCCAGCTTGTCATGGCTCACACCATCCATCCAGCGGATGTCCACTTACACACATCATTATCCTTACAATGTGTGGAGATGGTAGGTTATTTTAGATAGTGAGAATGGCTACCTTGAGCTGTCCATGTCAGTCTGGGGAATGTCCACATTTTGGATATCTCATGACCAGCCATCCACCCTGTCTTTTGCTGTAGGGCATATGAAAGGAGGAGGCCTAGCAAGAACAAAAGACCTGCCAGACTCTCATAAAATCTCTCTCTTAACAGTGAGCAGGTAAGAAGAGAAAGAAAGGCAATTCTCAGGTCAATAAGTTTCCTTTCTAGTACAGAAAAGAGGATGGATCTAGAAGTGTGTGGAGGAGTGGCCTAGTGGTTAGGGTGGTGGACTTTGGTCCTGAGGAACTGAATTCGATTCCCGGCACAGGCAGCTCCTTGTGACTCTGGGCAAGTCACTTAACCCTCCATTGCCCTATGTAAGTCTGAAAGGTTCCATATTTCCCTAATGGCCTGCCACTGTTGGTGGGACCGAAGGCCATATTAGTCACCATCCTATCTTTTGTGAGACCAGCAGGGAAATGAAAGATATCACATTTACCTTGCCAAGATACCAACTGGATTACATTTGCTACAGTGGTTATGGTGGGAGGCAGATTGGCCCCTGTAATGCTCGTGCAACATTCCTGCTACCTATCCTGACCTTCAAGAACAATGTAAAATGTGATATATTTTATATTGTTTCTTATTTATTTGTTAGTTTGCTTGGATTTAGCTCATAAATGGTAGGTTTCTCCTTGCACCTAGGGGGCTTACAATCTCTCACCTCAGGGCAGCTGAAAGTATTTGTGTGCTGTAAAATGGACCCAAAATGCTGATGGCCTAATTAATGCCAATTTTATTTTTTTTAAGTGTAGAATTGCCAATTCTGTAGATTTCTCCTATAAAGCTATAATGCTGAAAATGTTTGAAATAAATAAGGAATGGAAGGTTTTTATATTGGGTCACTGCTATCATATTTTTGGCAACTCTTTCATGTTGGCATTATGATTTGAGCATTGTAAAATAGAGATAACAATGTAAATGGTATATCACTTTTTATGAGTATGAAATAAAAATGACACATTTATAAAATGCAGTATATGAGCTGTGAAGGGTAATTACAGAACAGAGCACATGAAAATGTGAACAAAGTACCCTCTTTCATGTTTATTTTAAAAAAGCAATGTGGTCACCTAGTCACTTTTATAAAGCAAGCACGCAGAAGCAAACACAAAAGAGCACAAATTCACACACACACAAATTTGCACTTGATTCAGGGCAGGAGTACATACGTGTATGCTTACAGTGATAAATTTCTTAACATATGTGCATAGATTGCAATTCTGCTGGTGCTACACCCAACCTACACCCACCGGATAGTTGACATATAAGTACAAATTATTGTAGGCCTGCATATTTCAAAAGGCCAAGATTCGATTTAGACATCCTCGCAAAACAGCCCGATCCAGGGGAGGGGAAACTTGTATTTTTGAAAAAAGATGGACGTTCATCTTTCGTTTCGAAAATACCGTCAGGGACGTTCAAATCCTTAAATTTCACTGTACCTAGATTTGGACATCCCTAGACATGGTCATTTCTGATTTTCAGCGATTTTCGAAACCAAAGAGACGTCCATGTCAGAAACGACCAAATGCAAGCCATTTGGTTGTCGGAGGAGCCAGCATTTGAACTACACTGGTACCCCTGACATGCTAGGACACCAACAAGGCACCCTAGGGGGCACTGCAGTGGACTTCATAAATTGCTCCCAGGTACATAGCTCCCTTACCTTGTGTGATGAGCCCCCTCAACCCCCCCCCCCCAACCCCACTACCCACAACTGTACACCACTAACATAGCCCTTACAGGTGAAGGGGGGCACCTATATATGAGTACAGTGGGTTTGTGCTGTATTTTGGAGAGCTCACTGTTCCCTCCATAAATGTAACAGGTAGGGGGGTATGGGCCTGGGTCCGCCTGCAGTACCCACTAAAACTGCTCCAGGGACCTGCATGTACCGTCATGGACCTGAGTATAGCATCTAAGGCTGGTACGACATATTTTGAAAGATGTTTTTTGAGGTTGGGAGGGGGTTAGTGACCACCGGGGGAGTAATGGGAGGTCATCCCCAATTCTCTATGGTGGTCATCTGGTTATTTCGGGCACCTTTTTGTGTTTTAGTTGTAAGAAAAACACATCCAGGTGAAAACATCCAAGTGTTTGTGAGGAACATCCTTGTTTTTTTCGATTATGGATCAAGGATGTCCAAGTGTTAGGCATGCCCAAGTCCCACCTTCGCTACGCCTCTGACACGCTCCCTTGAACTTTGGCTGTCCTTGCGATGGAGTGCAGTTGGGGACGTCCTAAATTGGGTTTCGATTATACTGATTTGGATGTCCCTGGGAGAAGGACGTCCATCTTCTGATTTATGTCAAAAGATGGATGTCCTTCTCTTTCGAAAATGAGCCCCGTAGACAAACATGGTTTAATGGGACAGAGTCAGCATGGGTTCAGCTGAAGGAAGTCTTGCCTCACCAACTTGCTTCATTTCTTTAAAGGCGTGAATAAACATGTGGATAAAGGTGAGCCGGTTGATATGGAGGGGCATAATCGAACGAAAACGTCTATCTCCATGGGCGTTTCTCTCCGAGAACGGGTCCGTGAAGAGGCGGACCGAACCGTATTTTGGGAAAAAATAGATGTCCATGTTTTATTCGACAATTTGTGAGCTGGGCGTTTTTGTTTTTCAGCAATAATGGAAAATGAAAGCGCCCAGCTCAAAAACGAATAAATCCAAGGCATTTGTTCGTGAGAGGGGCCAGGAGTCGTAGTGCACTGGTCCCCCTCACATGCCAGGACAAAAGGGTAAAAGAGCTCCCAGGTGCATAGCACCCTTCCGTTGGGTGTTGAGCCCCCCAAATCCCCCTCAAAATCCACCACCCACAAGTCTACACCATTACTATAGCCCTAAGGGGTGAAGGGGGGCACCTACATGTGGGTACAGTGGGTTTGGGGGGCGGTGTGGAGGGCTCCCATTTACCAGCACAAGTGTAACAGGTGGGGGGGGATGGGCCTGGGTCTACCTGCCTGACGTCCACTGCACCCCCTAATAACTGCTCCAGTGACCTGCATACTGCTGCCAGGGAGGTGGGTATGACATTTGAGGGTGAACATAAAAAGTTGTGAAACGGCATATTTTTGTGGTGGGAGGGGGTTTGTGACCACTGGGGGAGTCAGGGGAGGTCATCCCCGACTCCCTCCAGTGGTCATCTGGTCATTTAGGGCACTTTTTGGGGCCCTATTCGTGGAAAAACAGGGTCCAGGAAAAGTGCCCTCAATTCTCGCTAAGAACGCATATTTTTTTTCCATTATCGGCGAAAGGCGCCTATCTCTGATCAGCCAATAACCACGCCCCAGTTCCGCCTTCACCACGCCTTTGACATGCCCCCATCAACTTTGTCCGCATCCGCGACGGAGTGCAGTTGAAAACGTCCAAATTTGGCTTTCAATTATACCGCTTTATTCGTTTTTGTGAGATAAACGTCTATCTCCCGATTTGGGTCGCAATATAGGCGTTTTTCTTTTTCAATTATAAGCTGGATAGTGTATCTAGATTTTGATAAAGTTCCTCATGAGACACTCCTGAGAAAAATCAAGAGTCATGGGATAGGAGGCAAGGTTCTGATGTGGATTAGGAATTGGTTATTGGACAGAAAACAGAGGGTAGGGTTAAATGGTCATTTCTCTCAATGGAAGAGAGTGAACAGTGGAGTGCCACAGGGATCTGTACTGGGACCGGTACTATTTTACATATTACAAATTATAAGGAAATAAGAACAAGTGAGGTGATCAAATTTGCAGATGATACAAAACTATTCAAGGTTGTTAAAACATGTGCAGACTATGAAATATTGCAGGAAGAATTTAGGAAATTGGAAGACTGGGCGTCCAAATGGCAGATTAAATTTAATGTGGACAAATGCAAGGTGATGCACATTGAAAAGAATAATCCAAATCATGGTTACCTGATGCTTGGTACCACCTTGGGGTCAGTGGTCAAGAAAAAGATCTGGGTGTCATTGTAGATAATACGCTGCAATCTTCTGCTCAGTGTGCGGAGGCAGCTAAAAAAGCAAACAAGATGCTAGGAATTATTAGGAAATGGATGGTGAATAAGACCGAAAATACTATAATGCCCTTTTTATCGCACCTTAAGTATTGCGTTCAGTTCTGGTCGCCATATCTCAAAAAAGATATAGTGGAATAAGAAAAGGTTCAAAGAAGAGTGACTAAAATGATAAAGGGGATGGAACTCCTCTCGTATGAGGAAAGGCTAAAGAGGTAAGAGCTCTTCAGCTTGGAAAAGAGACCAATGAGGGGAGATATGATTGAGGTCTACAACATACTGAGTGGTGTAGAATGAGTAGAAGTAAATCGATTATTTACTCGTTTCCAAAAGTGCAAACTTCCTAGAGAACGCTCAAGGAAGTTACATGGAAATACTTTTAAAACAAATAGGAGGAAATATTTTTTTCACTCAACGAATAGTTATGCTCTGGAACTCTTTTCCAGAGGATGTGGTGACAGTTAACTGCCTTTACCACATTCTCTGGCAACAAATTTCAGAGTATAATTACATGTTGAGTGAAGAAAAATTTTCTCCGATTCGTTTTAAATTTACTACATTGTAGCTTCATCACGTGCACCCTAGTCCTAGTATTTTTGGAAAGCGTAAACAGAGGCTTCACATCTACCCATTCCACTCCATTTATTATTTAATAGACCTCTATCATATCTCCTCTCAGCCGCCTTTTCTCCACGCTGAAGAGCCCTAACCATTTTAGCTTTTCCTCATAGGGAAGTCGTTCCATCCCCCCTATCATTTTTGTCGCCCTTCTCTGCACCTTTTCTAATTCCACTATATTTTTTATGAGATGTTGCGACCAGAATTGAACACAATATTCGAGGTGCAGTCACACCATGGAGCGATACAAAGGCATTATAACATCCTCGTTTTTGTTTTCCACAACTCGGGCATTCGGCACACACTCAGACGTATCAACCCCCGCCCCCTTCAATACCACACTACAAGCCGTATCTTCGATAGAATTGGATTTATTTTGGCCGCAGCCAGGAACATTAGAATTGTTACAACTTAAACAAATTACATTACATCTTCTACTAATCATTATGCCAGCATGCATTTCTACCCGGGTACACAGCTTCTACACGTAGTTGCATATTCTGGGCCACAGGCCAAGCCGTACCAAACCCCTGTGGCCCCCTGTGCTGTTTTCCAAGTACCCGACGTCACTTGGTGTCTCCCGTTGAAGGAGGCACCTACCACATTTACAAAATGACGTTCTAGGCCTCCCGGCCGCCCAAGCCAGGAGACAAGCTGTATACATGTTGTTTCCTGTTGAAGGAGGCACCTACCACATTTACAAAATGACGTTCTAGGCCTCCCGGCCGCCCAAGCCAGGAGACAAGCTGTATACACGTTGTTTCCTTATAACAAGGCTGCTCACATGCAAGCCTACCATTTGCATCAACTTGATAATTTTCCACACAACTCTTTCTGCAGCAGTAGTTACCCCAAACTTGTAACTGTTATGTGTCAAGCTGCTGTGTACCCATTGCTGGCTGTGCGTAAACATTGTAGTCTAACGCCACAGGCCACGGCAACGACACCTCGTTTGCCGTGGTCCCCCACCCCTCCTAGCTGCGGTCATGCCCTAACGCTATGGCTTGTATCTATTCGCAAGTCATGTGG
Organism: Microcaecilia unicolor; assembly: GCF_901765095.1. Classification (NCBI taxonomy): domain Eukaryota; kingdom Metazoa; phylum Chordata; class Amphibia; order Gymnophiona; family Siphonopidae; genus Microcaecilia; species Microcaecilia unicolor. The sequence continues at coordinate 470,545,516 of NC_044033.1, read as the reverse complement.
GATCGTATGACTTTTAATGCACACATGAATGCCTGAAGCATCCCTCCCTTACCTATACCCTGTTTTGGCTACTCTATCACCCTGGCTCCTCTATTGCCCTGACAACCCAGGCTCTCACTGTTCGGTCTCACTGCTGCCCTTCTATGCGCCCACCGCCTTTCCCTGTGCCTAATGTACATACAAGTGATGAGTGACCGCATATCCAAATCCGCTGCAGCTCATTCTGGATATGGATACCTGTAATAGAATATAATGGGAAGCGACATGTTAGCACAGTGCAAGCAACCATTATCACTTTGCTGTGGATGCCTTAATGGGTCCAATGTACCGCTTGTATACACTAGATGGGTCTGATGTAGCGCTTGTATACATTAGGTCACCATCGGCCCAGTCTTTTGATGGCCTCTATGGACACTCCTAGCGCTGCCACTGCCGTAGCTGCCCTAATCCTAAATGAGTGGGTACTGTACATAGTGTATGAATCAGCAGGCTGGTCTTTGGTCTTTGTTTTAAGTCGGCTTGAAGGTTCAGGACAGGGCATGTTCGTTCCGATCCATTTTGATTTGCGAATAAGTAGGTCAGTTGCCGCGGCTGTAATGGCCGCATCACGTATTAAGAGGGACATGCCATGGTGGGCATGCTTGTACGTAGCCACCAACTCACTGACTCGCAGAGCACCATGCAAAGCTAATGAGAATGCACATTTGACTTGACGGCCCTCAAACTCAGTGTCACTTATCTCCTCTAATGATGCAAAGAGACAACCCATTTCCCTGCCGGTACTGGGTTTTCTTTTACATGGGTAGGGTACTCCCGGCCTGCCCCATCCTTTCATCAGTCTCGTGACAACAAATGACCTAGATGGATTTTGAACAGCCACCGCTTTGGCGAGAAAACTGATGGCTGCGAACATGATTGAGACCTGGTTTCTGCTAATTCCCTTCATACATGCCGGGGGCCGGGAATATATCAGTACCACCCTTCTCTTCTAAGTGTTGACTATATGTGCGGTTGTGTATCTTGTCCGCGAGGTATCTGTTAACTATCGCAGCATCGGGTCCCATTTCCGGGTCTGCGCTCTAAAAACGAGAAAGAGCATCCACTATAACCATTCTCCCTGCCTGGTATATGTTTAGCTGTAATCACTGCGGAACTATCTGTCTGCGCACATAACTTGTGGGAAGTGCATGGCGGACAACCAACTGCCATATTCTCTGAGGGAATTACAATTGACTTGTGAGATATGCCAGGTCCCCCCAGGAAACATGATATCCTACGTGGTCCCCGCTGAAACCCGAGCTTGCTGCGCACCACGCTCCCTGGAAGTAAATCTGCCGCATCTGTAAAGAAAATGCAGGGCTTCCGTGAGAGTGAGTGAATCGTGCCAAAATGAAATCCCATGGGCCAAGAACCTGCTAAATCTCGCTTGATGTCCTGTGTACGTCTGAGATGAAAATGCGCTTTGTTTGTTCCCGATGTTGCTAAAGCTATTGGGAATCACCCTTATTGCGAAGCCTACTGGACCCAGTAGTTCCTGTACCTGCTTCAGCCTTGCTTTTTTACAGTGCCACCTCGTATTCGCCGCTCTGGCAAGCTTATCAATTTTGTCAGCTGGCAGACTGGAACATCTAGTTCCAATTCAATACCTATAACGTAAGGATTCGCCGTGGGCCTACTGTTTTTTCAACGGCTAATGGGATGTCCAATTTCTGTGCCAAGTGGATAAAGACCTGTAACACATCCGTCCACTCTTGTGATTCCCGGTCTTTGAACAGGAAGTCCTTCAGATGAGGACCAGAGACCTAGCGGGGGCTAGTTGCTCCACTACCCCATGCACAAACATGCTAAGCTCTTTGAAGTATGCGCACTAGATGTGGCCACACATGGGGACACATTTATCGCAATAAAACCTCTCCTGGAACCTGACACCTAACAAGGGAAAGGGCTGTGGGTGTAAAGGCAAGGTGCGAAAAGCCGAATCTCCGTCCACCTTAGCCCAATGTGTCTAGTTCCCTTGCCGCCAAATTATTTGAATGGCATTGTCTACAGATGCATATTGTACTGTACAGCTGCTATGGTCAATGTAGTCATTTACTGATGTTCCTATGTGGCGGGACAAATTACGACTGGGCCTACCTTTCCCCAGCTCCTTCCTTGGTATTATGCCTAGCGGGGACACTGTTGTTGCCTTGAAGGGCGGGTCCTCAAACAGCCCCGCTATGCAGCCTAGCAATAGTTCTTTGGTAATCTTGCCTGCAGCTATCTGTCGATGCATGTGAATCGAGGATGCATTGTTGGGGGAGTGTTGTCACTGTGGTGTTGTCCTCTAATATGGAATCATGCAACCTGATTGGAAACCTGTGGTGATGCACCCGTTCTGTCAGGGTAACGGGCTAACCTTGAAGCTTGATGGCTTCCGGACCCTGTCCTGAGTTAATAGGTTGCTTTCTCCTGTCTCATAAGCTTGATGGGGGGAGCGCTAGCTCCCTCAGTACCCTGTCTCGTGTTACTAGATTGCTGTTCCCTGCCTCTGGGGAGCCTGCCTTGCCCTGCAGCATGCCTGCCCGCGCGGGCGTGTCGGGTGCTAGGTGCAATGTCCGCTGCCTCCGTCCTGCCTTTGTCCTGACGGCATTGCCTGACAGGACTACCACTGGTGCTGACCCGATATGAATGGATTGTCTGCACTGCTTTCTTGTAAATTTAATATCTTAGTTAAGCCATGCCTGTCCTCTAAATATCTCATGCGCTTTTAAAATTGTATTCCATATCCCACACCAAGTCCAGGCCCCTTTCCGTTTCCTTCACTATAGTGAGTGTCCTGAGTATGTGAACAGCTGAGTGTCCTAAGTATGTGAACAGCCTACGACCAGTCCATGAAGGACCCGAATATCTTGGGGTCTTATCTGTTACGCTATCCCTGCCTACAGTACCCTCCTCATGCAACTCCCACACAAGGAGGGAGAAGATATAAATCCACCTGTATTGTGAGAACGGTACCTAATGCATCGCTCCTGTGATTAAGTACTCCCACATCCTGACTGGTCCCCTGTGCACCGACCGGTGCCACAACCGCATTCTGTCCTGCCATATTGGGCTCCGTTACCTGTTCTTATCGTCCCGTACTGCATATCTAATTATGTCATGCGTCTGCGCTGGAAGGAGTGTGGTGCTGTCATTAGACTTACCCCTTGCCGGTACTGGCGGTAGCCCCGCAACTATGGAGGTGGAGTCTGCGGTGCTGCTACCTCCCTTGCAGGCCCCCGCACCGTCTGTGCTTGTGGTGTAGGTCCACTGTGACTTCTAAGGTCTGGGGCCGCAGCACTCCGCGTCTTAGCTGGCGGAGTTTTGGTGGGCCGCTTGGCTGGCCTTGCTGGTGCATAGGTCTCCTTCGCACACTACAATGACATTACTGCAATGGAGAGACTAAAAGAATAGACAATTTAAAGCAAAATGACCTCATAATAACTGATTGTGGTGACGCCGGCTTCCCCAATCGCTGCGTGCATCCTATGGTGCCTGTGTAAACTGTACCCTCCTTGCTCACAGCTACATATCCGACTGCGTGCTGTCTGCGCAGTGCGCCCTTCCTTAAATGGCCAGCCTAAAGCCCCACGGGCGATGGCTGTTACATTCAAATTTGGCCTGGTAGTCAAAACGGCTGCCGTATGCAAAATGGGCCGCTAAAATTAAAATGGCCGGGCCCCTGTAAATCCGGCAGATAAATCAGTAAGACCGGTGGTCCTTCTGTCAAAATGGCCACCGTTTTCAAATTAGCTGCTTTAGTCCATGTGGCCGCTCTAGTCAAAATGGCCGCTAAGTGCACATGGCCCTCTAGGACTAACACTGTTGTACCAACCCTTCCCCCCGTGGACCTGGTCCCAACGGCAGCTGAGAGTAGCATACTGTAACCGATATGTTTGTCTGATGCCCCTAAGTACTGTGTCCCGCTATGCTGGCACCAAACGGTATGATATCAATTGTTCCAGCCTATGCCGTGTGTCAAAGACACATGCGTGCGGTATCCAAGGTGGCCGCTGCGGTTAAATTTATATTTGGAATGTCCATTCTAGTGAATTTTTGCGCCATAAAACTGGCTGCCTTTTCCAAATTTTACTGCTAGTCGGAATGGGTGGTGTATTGAAAGTGGCCACCGTTTTTACAATCGGCACTCATGCAAATGGCCACCCTATCGAAATTCACCGCTGCCGTACGTGCCTCTGTAGTTTAATGGCCGACTGTATGGGCGGGCAATTACAACGCGTAGCGAAGCGCATGTCCCGCCAATTTGGGACTCCCCCTAAGTGGCCCGCAAGAGAAGACCCTGACTAGCGAGGATCGCAATGTGGACGTTTCTGCAAAAACCCGCATCTCAAATATCGCATGGCAGGCCAATCATACAGACATGGCGCCGGTAAGTAACGTTTAGGATGAAGCGTAGTCGACCGAGTAGAAAACATGGCATGGCCGTAGTGCTGCGTGACATGGGCAGCTTATACAACATGGGCGACTTATACCGCACTAAATTTTACCGAATTAGATAACACGGTGTGGCCGACCACAATGGGGCTTGTATAGCTCTGCATGGCCTGGGCGGCTTATACAGCATGAGCGACTTATACTGCACTCATTTTTGCTGCATTACATCGAAAATCTGGTGTGGCTGGCCATAACGGGGCTTAAGGTCCGTCGCCGTAATGGCATGGACGGCTTATACCGCATTAATTTATCGAATTTGATAACACGGCGTGGCCAGCCACAACGGGGCTCAAAGGTCCGTTGCCGTATAGCGCGTAACTGTCGGCCAAGTATTATTGGCCGGCCATCACCGCATCTTAACATGCGGTGTGCCGCTGAGGCAGGAGAAGAGCAAAAATGACGTACCATTAAAGATGTTTTCGTCTCCCTGAGATCGTTTGCGTTTCGGTTCAGTGCTGTGCACAAGGTTTTCCAAGTCATGCCTCAGTGCCGTGCTATGCACTAGGTCTGCCGGATCAACCGAAATGGGGCTAGACACGTTTGCCTGTAGAACAATCAACGGCCATAACGGGTTTTAAGGTCCGTTGCCGTATTGGCATGGACAGCTTATAACGCATTAATTTTTCGAATTAGATAACACGGCGTGGCCGGCCACAACGGGGCTCGAAGGTCCATTGCCGTATAGTGCGTAACTGTCGGCCAAGTATTAGTGGCCGGCCATCACCGCATCTTAACGTGTGGTGTGCCGCTGAGGCAGGAGAAGAGCAAAAATGACGTACCATTAAAGGTGTTTTCGTCTCCCTGAGATCGTTTGCGCCTCGGTTCAGTACTGTGCACAAGGTCTTCCGAGTCGTGCCTCAGTGCCGTGCTATGCACTGCGGATTGCGAGCACTGCATGGCCGGCCAAAAACGGCAACCGCGCTGTGGCAAACCCATCTGCCATGCGCCATGGGCAGCATATGTGGGACTCTAACCTAGTGCGCATAATGCCGTGAGATAGGCAGCTAACCCGAGATGGCCAGCCATCCTGGAAAAGCTAAATGGGGGTCGACAGGAGAAAGCTAAAATGCCTTGCAGCTGCACAAAGTTTTAAATGTCTACATACCGTAAAATTTGTTCTCAATTTGCTGGAATATCGTGCTCTGCTGTAAGAGCTTCTTTAGCTGTACATTGCACAAGCTCTGCCCAGGGCAGACACAAAACATGTGCCTGTAAAAATTTCAGGAGCTGCTGCCCAGGGTTGCTCTTCTCCTGCTTCCAAATTCAAAAGGATTTCCTGTGCAGTTCAAATTCCTCTCTCCTCCTCCCTTGCTCCTCCCCTTCTTTCCTGCCCCCTCCCCTTGCTACCCCTTGTTTCCCTCCCACTACTACCTCTGCTCTCTAGCTAGGCCCTCCCTGTACCCTCCCCAACACTTCTGTCTTCGTTGGCCTTCAGTCCGGTTGTGGTCGGCCCCCCTTTAATGGGTGTGCCTGGTTCTTTCCTTTCCTAATAATACCTAACATTATATTTGCTTTCTTAGCCACAGCAGCACACTGAGCAGAAGGTTTCAACGTATCATCAACAATGACACCCAGGTCCCTTTCTTGGTCTGTGACTCCTAACGTGGAATCTTGCATGACGTAGCTACAATTCAGGTTCCTCTTTCCCACAGGCATCACTTTGCACTTGCTCATAATTAAACTTCATCTGCCATTTAGATGCCCAGTCTCCCAGTCTTGTAAGGTCCTCTTGTAATTTTTCACAATCCTCCTGCGATTTAATGACTTTGAATAACTTTTTGTGTCATCAGCTAATTTAATTACCTCACTAGTTACTCCCATCTCTTGATCATTTATAAATATGTTAAAAAGCAGCGGTACCAGCACAGAGCCCTGGGCAACCCCACTAACTATCCTTTTCCATTGAGAATACTGACCATTTAACCTTACTCTCTGTTTTCTATCTTTTAACCAGTTTTTAATCCACAATAGAACACTACCTCCTATCCCATGACTCTCCAATTTCTTCTGGAGTCTTTCATGAAGTACTTTATCAAATACCTTCTGAAAATCCAGATGCACAATATCTACCAGCGCACCTTTACCCACGTTTGTTCACCCCTTCAAAGAAATGTAGTAGATTGGTGAGGCAAGATTTCCCTTCACTAAATCCATGTTGACTTTGTTAACCCATGCTTTTGAATATGCTCTCTAATTTTGTTCTCTATAATAGTCTCTACCATTTTGCCCTGCACCGACGTCAGACTCACCGGTCTATAATTTCCCAGATCTCCTCTGGAACCTTTTTTAAAAATCGGCATTACATTGGCCACCCTCCAATTTTCCTGTACCACGTTCAATTTTAAGGATAAATTACATATTACTAACAATAGCTCTGCAAGTTCTTTTTTCAGTTGGGCCAGATTCTGTATATGGTGTCTAAAAAATAGACACATCAAAAAAGAGTGCTTTGTGCTATTCTATAAACTGCCTATAGGGATGATGATTATTATTATTATTATTATTTATTGCATTTGTATCCCACATTTTCCCACCTCTTTGCTGGCTCAATGTGGCTTACAATACATCATGAATAGTGGAAATATATGATGAAGTATACATTTAGTATTACAGAAGATTCTTGGGTAATATGATAATGAAATACATTACAGTGGTATAGCAAGCAAATATTATAAGGATGGGGAATATGCCTACATTTAGGTGCGGCCTGGTGTAAATACCTGCGCCTAAATGTAAATATGTTCTCCTAAATTCTATAACCATGCATATAAATTTGAGAAATGCCCCAACACACCCACACTTCTCCCATGGCTGTTCCCTCTTTTCAGCTACATGTGTTAGAATGTATGCCCCTCTTTTTAGAATATGCCTAAAGAAATGCACGTGCAAATTCCAATTATTGCCAATTAGTGCTGATAATTGGTTGCTATCAGACAATTATCATCACTGAATGGCTTGTTACTCAATAAAAGTGTGCGTGTAAATTGGGGGCATGCTCACTGAGTCTTATATAGATAGAATCCAGGGGATTATGGGCAGTATTCTACAAAACAGTACAAAACAAAACAGTACAATACTTGATTTGAGCATGATAGTGTTATTTTAGCATGTCAATGCCATGTACCTGCTAAGTGCTATTTTATAGCCTCATTAATGTAGCATACATGTGTTTTGTGGCACTACATGTAGGTGCTGGAAAAGGGGGTATGTCTTGGGTGAAGAGTGGGTAGTCACTGGGCAGTACTATCAACCAGGTGCATTGACTCTATTCTATAAGAGAGCACCTGCCGCTGATGCAGGATTGACACATCTATTTGTACACCTGTTATTTGTGGCCACTAATTTGCATGAAACTTGTGGTTCTATAACTTGGGGCATATTGTGTTTGTGTCCACATTTGCCTTAGTCTGCAGGTATTGAAGCATTGAAGCATGAGTGCAAGAGATCTGTTGCTCTTCTTCGTCTTGAGCAGTAGAAGACAGAAGACAGAAGAGGAGGAGAATGAGAGGCCATATGCAGAGGGTGTACAGGCTGAGAATTCTATTTATGGACCTGACAGACGAGCAATATGTGCATAGGTATAGTTTCAATAAGGAAACAATTGTTCATTTCTGAGACCAGCTGCAGGAAGACCCTGAGTCCATAAATTGGAGGGGTTACACACTGTCAGTGCATTTGAATGTTACCACAGCCTTAGATTTTTTTGGCCACAGGCTTCTTTCAAACACCCCTTGGGGCTTCTACCAGGATTACTCAAGCAGCTGCTTCATGATGCATCACTCTGTTCATTCAGATCTTTCTGCGGAGAGACATTCAATATATAAAATCCCCCAATGAAGTGGCTTAGCAACACCAGACAATGACTAGCTTTGATCATTAGGCATGTAGATTTCTGGGTGTCTGGTGGGCATGGGGATCGCCTGGTCACTTGCCTGCCTGGTGAGAGGTGGCTAACTTCACGTGTCACCTAGATAAGATTTTAGATAGTGTTGTGGAGGAGTCCGCTGTCTTGGAACATGTGGGTATCAATGACATAGAAACATGTGTGTGTGTGTGTGGGTGTGGGGGGGGGGGGGTTCTAGAAGTCAAATTTAGACTCTTAGGTAGAAAGCTGAAATCCTGATCCTGCAGGGTAGCATTTTTTGAAACATTCCCTGTTCCATGCACAGTACCCAACAGGTAGGAAGAGCTCCACAGTCTCAATGTGTGTTTGAGATGATGGTGCAAGGATGAGGGATTTTTGATTTGTTATGAACCGGAGAACATTCTGAGAGAGGGGGAGCCTGTTCCAAAAGGAAGGATGGTCAGCCTCAAGACCACAAATTGATAGAGAAAAAATACCTCAGAAGACACAAACCTACAAACACGCAGCACACAGCTGTAATAATGCAGAAGCTCACATTAATCACAAGTCATTAAAAAAACACCACTTTCACAATTAAGGCAAGAAACCGGTCCCAAAATCATAACAGGCAACTATAAACAATACTTTATGCAGTCAATTATAAACTTAGCAGCAAACACTTCACCATCCAGAGTTCAAGGCTTAATAATAAAGTCCACAGTACTTACCTAATTATGCTGTAAATATTTTGGTAAGCTGCAAAGTTTACAAAATCCAAACAGAACACCCTGTTTCACCCGAAGGCATCATCAGTGGAAGAGAACGCCAACTTGGAACATAGAAATCCACACTCGGAATAGCTGAGGGGAGATCACATGCCCAGCTTAAAAAGATGGTGCAGTACTGAGGCTCTCATTAAGACACTTGGATTCAAATTTTTTAGGGTCTAAAATAAGAATTTATCCTGACTTATCTAGAGAGACCCCAAAAAGGCGTAAAGCCTTTTTGGCTTTGCACACAAGAACTTTGGCAATAGGAGCTAACTTCCAGTTGAAATTTCCTTGTGTTTGTAGAATTGTATTTCAATCTAAACAGTTTCAATTCTTTGACCCTAAACAATTGGAGGAATTTTTACTAAGTAGGGAAGAAGTAAATGTAGTGGTATAGTCCCATATGTTCACTGTTTAACAGACTTGGAGGGAACACCCGGGATGGACATATCGTTTATTTGTATTACCTTGGAAATTTCCTTTAGATTAGTATATAATCTTGCATCTTGGATTATTTCTTTAACTTGTGGACGATAGCTAGTGAAACTTGAATTTAAGAATCTCTATTGTTATTATATGTATAATTTCCAAGTAGTGTATTTTTACTCATAATTGTAAATTTATGTTTGTTAAAAAGTTCAATTAAAAAAAAAAGATGGTGTTCAACTCTGATGAACAATTATAATCAATTCGGAAGGCAATCTCCTCCTACCTCTGCTATTTGTATAACAAATACAATAATGAAGGAGATATCTGAGCACAACTGGCGCTACTTCTGACCAAAGATTGAATCTTTTACTTATAGAGATATTGCCTCAAAAAAACCCCGGCTGTATAGCAAAAAAAGCTCACGGGGGCTGGGCTGTTTCATCACTGGCAAACACCTCATATAAAATTTTATACTTTTACATATATCTAATCGTTTTCATTCACTTAATGCTTCTCTTGCGATATGAAAATATATATACTATACGTCATTCTAAACTTGAAAACTACTTAACTTTGTAGAAGTCTGATATTTTTTCTTTTTTCTTTTTTATTTGACGCCAAGCAAAACCACGACCAACGATGGCCAGCGTTTCGTTACCTGCCTCAGGGTCATATGGTCTGCGTCAATCTACAACAGAAAAATATGTTAATAATAGCCTAGCCCTCGACTATATAGAAGTGTATAGTATTCTTTTCTAAATCACCTCAACTCAAAAATCAAACAGCTCCAATGGACCAGCTTAAAGAGAAAATGGCCTCTCAGGTTTAAATACCCTCTGGCGTCAGACGCCGGAAGTTGGCATAGCCAATCAGTCAATACTCACTCAATCTTATCAGGAGATAAAACTCTAAGGTCTTTCTTTGTATCAGATCATCAGCACTTAAAACATTCTCTATCTCGAAAAAAATATGCTTAATTCAAGAGAAAATGTCCTCAATTTTAGAAAATGTCCTTCATTTTAGAAAAAATGACCCCATTCAATTTTTCCGTTTAAACCCGCTGGAACCAGTGAGTTCAGACAGTGTATCCATTTCTGTTCACACTGGAACAAAGATTTCTTCATGTTACCTCCAATCCTTACAGTAGAAACTTCAATCTGTTGTAACACAAAACATCTTAAGTCCATGAAAGAATGTTACAGGTCAGCATGATAAACAAGAGATCAATTTTCTAGATGTGCAGGTGAGAAAAGGTGAATTATCTTTTGACACTACTGTATACCGTAAGAAAACTGATGTTAATAGTCTACTACAATATACGAGTTGCTATCCCAGATGCTTAAAGGATAGTCTTCCATTCTCTCAGATGCTGAGATACCGCCGCCTTTGTTCGGAATTGACTGACTTCCGAGAGCAGGCAAGAACTTTAAGCAGACGTCTACTCCAAAGAGGTTATCCTAAGCACACAGTGCGACAAGCTTACCGCAGAGCCAAATTTAATCATCGTGAACTTTTACTCTGCCCTAAGAATAGCAATGTAAATTCTTGTGATGAAAAAGAACTTATCACCTGTGTTCTACGGTTTAATAACGATGTACACAGGGTGATGAAGATTCTTAAAGACCATTGGGCCATATTACAAACTTTACCTGTGTTTACTGACACAAAGATTCGCTTTGCTTACAGCAGATCCAGGAATTTGAAAGAACTACTATGCCCTTCCCTGTTACCTCCGCTTGGACAGAAGTCCTCTATTTTTGAAGGACATAGAAGATGTGGTAGTTGTTGCATGTGTGAGGTAATGTTAGAAATAAAGGAATTTGTTCATCCAGAGTCTGCACAAAAACTCACTTTAAAAGTGAATACTAATTGTAAATCCGATCATGTGGTATACTGTTTGATTTGCCCATGTAAGAAGTTGTATGTAGGACAAACTTCACGTAGGCTACAGGTCCGGTTGATTGAGCACCGTAGTGTATTGCACACAAGAAAAACAGCTACACCTTTTGCTCTCCATTGCGATAGAGCACAACATTCTTTCATGGACTTAAGATGTTTTGTGTTACAACAGATTGAAGTTTCTACTGTAAGGATTGGAGGTAACATGAAGAAATCTTTGTTCCAGTGTGAACAGAAATGGATACACCATCTGAACTCACTGGTTCCAGCGGGTTTAAACGGAAAAATTGAATGGGGTCATTTTTTCTAAAATGAAGGGCATTTTCTAAAATTGAGGACATTTTCTCTTGAATTAAGCATATTTTTTTCGAGATAGAGAATGTTTTAAGTGCTGATGATCTGATACAAAGAATGACCTTAGAGTTTTATCTCCTGATAAGATTGAGTGAGTATTGACTGATTGGCTACGCCAACTTCCGGCGTCTGACACCAGAGGGTATTTAAACCTGAGAGGCCATTTTCTCTTTAAGCTGGTCCATTGGAGCTGTTTGATTTTGAGTTGAGGTGATTTAGAAAAGAATACTATACACTTCTATATAGTCGAGGGCTAGGCTATTATTAACATTTTTCTGTTGTAGATTGACGCAGACCATATGACCCTGAGGCAGGTAACGAAACGCTGGCCATCGTTGGTCGTGGTTTTGCTTGGCATCAAATAAAAAAGAAAAAAAGAAAAAATATCGGACTTTTACAAAGCTAAGTAGTTTTCAAGTTTAGAATGACGTATAGTATATATGTAAAAGTATAAAATTTTATATGAGGTGTTTGCCAGTGATGAAACAGCCCAGCCCCCGTGAGCTTTTTTTGCTATACAGCCGGGGTTTTTTTGAGGCAATATCTCTATAAGTAAAAGATTCAATCTTTGGTCAGAAGTAGCGCCAGTTGTGCTCAGATACCTCCTTCATTATTGTATTTGTTGTTCAACTCTGATGTCCAGGCATTTCTTTGACTGGTTGTTTCATGTTGTTGTTCTGTTCTTTAGTTTTCCCTTAAAATGTTGTAAACAAAAAAAAACGATATGTCTTTCAACACCCTTTGCAAATGTCACTTAGCTGTGTTAACAATGTTCTTTTTTTGTTTGTTTAGTAGACTTTTCAACATGAAGACATCAGAGTTGGATGCCATCCCAAAGACATTCTGAGTGTGGATTTCTATATTCCCAATCGGTGTCTCCCACTGGGTCTCCTGTTGTGATTTTGTGAACTTTGCAGCTTACCAAGAACTTGAGTATAACTAGATAAGTACTATAGCAAAGTGGGCGGTATGTTTTTTTTTCTAAGGTTTGAGAAAATTGGCATATTTTGGGGAATGTTTAGGGGGGATTGTGGGAAGGTTAGGTGCTGTGACATATTGTTCTGAATTTAATTATATTTGTAAACAGTGTATTAAAATTTATTTTTGGGAAACATAACATGTAGGCTCATGAGGGATGGCAGATAAGGATAAAAAAGATACGGAGTGGCTCAGATCATTTGTTATCATGGTAATTAAAGAACTTGAAAAGTAAAAAGCTTACCTCCCCTGTGGAGTGCTGTGTTACGCTGACTGACCCCAGCTATGATGGCTATTACATGTTTCCAGGGCATCTCTCTCTAAGTAGCTGAAGTTATGTGACTGATGGGTCGTTCCTGTTTTTGTGCTGCTTTTTTTCTGCAGGTTTTGGCCCCCAGATCCGTCCATTTCTTCTTCATGTCTTCAATGTCTTGGTTCTGGTGGTAAATGTCATTTATCCATTGGCAGGGGATTTTCTATAATGCTAAATTCTGGTTTGTGCCCATTCTGAAGCCTGCAGCCTCATACAGCAGTGTTTCCCAAGTCCGGTCCAGGAGTACCTCAGCCAGTTTGGTTTTCAGGATATCCACAATGAGTATGCATGAATATATTTGCATATAATGGAGGCAGTGTATTCAAATCAAGTTTATGCATATTCATTGTGGTTATCCTGAAAGCATGACTGGCAAGGGGTACTCCAGGACTGGACTTGGGAAACACTGCCATATAGCACTGCATAGAGTTATTGAACCTCTTCTCTCCAAATTGGACTATTGCAACATAGTTTATGAAGGTCTTTTTCAATATGCTAAATAAATACAAACTGTTCAGAACACAGCTATACATATTCTCTTTCATGTTCATCTCTCAGAAACGGGAGGAGATCTAACTGAAGATGCACTCAGGCAGAAGCAGAGAGGAAAGCATTTACAGACCATGGAATTGGAAGCTGTTTCTGACTCAGAGTCTTTGGATATTACTGCCTCATTGCCTGAAAGTGACTCAGAAGTTTCCATATTGCAGATTGAGGTGTATTCATAACCCTTTACATTCAACATATGCACATTTGGATTTACTTTAGACACCTAATGTAGGCAGTATAGCCAAAACATGGCCTGTGTTGAGTCCCTTTAGTGGAAATGTGCTCTTCTTTGATGAAAATGGTAACAGAATTCAAAAATGCGTGGGATAAACATAAAGGAATCCTGTTCGGAAGGAATGGATCCTTAGAAGCTTAATGGAGATTGGGTGGCAGAGTGTACTGCTATGGATTTACAGCCTGTCTCACTGACACAGACTACTGTGGATTCTTTTGGATTCGTAATAAGTATGTGAGACTTTTATTAGAGGAGCTAAATTCTACAGTGATTAAGGTATATACAATGATTAGCATATATACAAACAATGATTAGAAACAATCATAAACAATCATTACATCACTGGTCTCTACATCCAAGCAATGCAAAGAGTTCTTAGACCAGGAAAGGAAACAATAATTACACTATATGTACAACATCACTGGTCAGGAAGTTCAGACCCTTATCTCATCAGCCGGGAGGTCCGTTACAGCGAAGGCTCAAAGTCTCCTTACAACCAGGAACAAACCCTCTGCACAGCATGTATGCTCACAGATGAACCCTGACTCTGCTGTGACAAGCCCTCCCTTTTTATTAGGCTCCTAGCTCGTGTCCAGAGCTAAGGAAAGTTACAGAATGCTTCTAAGGGAAATTTCAGAATGATTCTCTGCTTAGGTCTGTGGGAACGTGGTCACATGCTTTCCCAAGTCCAGGTGGTCAAGCTGGGCCCGGAAAAACAAGTGCCATCCTCCCCTTCACATACCAAATTAGTTAGAGCTGTGCCTTATCTTCTGCATTCCAACTTGTTTTTTGTACCTACAAGAAAAGTTACTTTCGGTCAAAGAACAATCTTTAAAATTCACTTCCATTACACAGAGCTGGTGATGGGGGGCGGGGCTAGTGGTTGGGAGGCAGGGCTACTGCTGGGCACACTTCTACGGTCAGTGCCCTGAAAATGTCAGATACAAATCAAAGTCAGGTAAACACATAAAGTAGCACATATGAGTTTATCTTGTTGGGCAGACTGGATGGACCGTAAAGGTCTTTCTCTGTTGTCATCTACTATGAGGTTAGTTTAATTATCTCAGAGCTCAGAGGTGAACTGCAAGCTTGACATATTTGGCCATGGGTAATAGTAGAGCTTGCAGGGCCTTCTGAGACTCTGAAGCTACACTAAGAAGGCCTGGATAAGAAGCCAGGTATTCAAACCTTTTTTACAGGTATAATTTGAATGGAAGAGAGTTCTGTATCATGGATGCCAGACAACAGAAGCAGTGTGTTAAGCATATTGCCCATCTGCACATGCACACACTGTAGCAGACAAAAAAAGAGTTGACAAACAATAGAGATGCAATTGAAGTGACATGCTTTGGTGTCAATTAAAAAGGATGAATATTACTAGGGGACAACATTTGGAATAAACCAGCCAAATATATATATATATATATATATATATATATATATATATATATATATATATATATATAATCTTCAAGCAGTTTCCTCATCAACAATGCAAGAGTCAGTTCAGTTTTCCCCATTCAGCTTATTAACACAGTCCAATCTTAACTCAGAATATCACAAACAGCAAATCTTTGTCTTGCTCCCAATTGTAGCCTCCCCTCATCAGCACTACCTTCTACCCTTAGATAGTTTATGGGTTAGCTTCTTCCACCAGTGGCTTCCCCACTTGATTATTTTCTCCTCTCCAAGTATACACAGCTTGGGCCACACCCCCGCCACCAGAGCCTTTATCTTTCCTGAGGAAGTTTGAGCAAGCCCTCCAACCTCCATGCACTCCTCATCTTTCTCTTATTTTCCTTCTTCTATATCCCATTCCATCTCCTCCTCCACCCTGGGTTCCCCCAGCTGCTGCTCATTCCCTGGATCAGAGCTCATTTCCCAATCATTCACCCCTCCCTCCAGTTCCTGAGAGTCCTGCTGATGCCCCAGTGGTTTCTGGGACTGGTAGTTTCTCTCCCTAACTAGTATTTTCACTGGGGCTTTGACCACTAGAGGGCAAACCTTTTGTCTAGAAGGGATAAGTGAAGAAGAATCATTACATTTCAAAGGAAAACCTCTTCCCCGTCCCGGTCTCAGCATGTGTGTGTTACAAGTTCCAAATGACAATATATATTTCAGGCAAGAATAGCAGTCTTCGCTAAATTTAGATGTACTCCCTAGGGAGTGTATTACCAGATGGTTTACTTTAGAGGAGGTCAGTAAATTTATTACTCGGCTGAAAAATAATAAAGCTGTAAGACCAAATTATTTGCCTGCAGAAGTGTATAACAAATGAAAAATCATCATAGTCCAGCAGTTTTGCTTGAAGTATTTAGTGAAATTACAGTTGTAAGTGAATTCACCTCTTCTTTGTGTGATGCATTAGTTTCTATTTTTACTAAGAAAGGGATGAATCCCTTATTGTGTGCTAACTAAAATCAAAGCTGTTGATTAGACTACATGATTTTTGACTAAAATATTAGGTATGTGGCTTGAAAATTCTGTAAGGCAACTAGTACACCCTGATCAAACAGGATTTCTAAAGAACACATATGGTTTTGATAATATTGTATATCTGGTCAATATGATGTATTCATTCAAGATTTTTGTAGGTGTCCACTCGCTTTTCTATGTGCACAGTATGACACTATACAATGATGACCCACACCCAATGACAATTTCTTTTTCAAATTGAGTGGAGGAGTGGCCTAATAGTTGGAGCCCAGTTCAAATCCCACTGCTGCTCCTTGTGATCTTGTGCAAGTCACTTAATCCTCCATTGCCTCAGGTACAAACTTAGATTGTGAACCCTCCAGGGACAGAGAAATACCCAGTGTACCTGAATGCATCTCACCTTGAGCTACCACTGAAAAATGTGTGAGTGAAATCCAAACAAATAAAATAATAATTTAAAAATGGTTTACAATGTCAACATAGAGGCATGGGAACAGGAGAGCACAAAACCCTGGGGGGGGGGGGGGGGATGAAAAAAGAAGACTGTGCCAGCAAGAGCTATAGCAACAAATACTAACAACAGAGGCAAGGGAAAGGAGAATCATGACAGGGACATTCAACTGGATATATGTGGGCCAGGAGAGGATCTTACACACTTAAAGCCTTCCTAATAGGCCATCTGCAAATATTCAGTGCTCTTAACTTCATAATGCTTTTGAATATCCCCTCTAAATGTATTCTCTATGTCTTAATTTTTATTCTAAATTATCTTGATTTGTAGTTTAATATTCCTAATTGTTCAAGTTAATCTGCCACGAATGAAGTTTAACCTAATACCTTTCAGTTCTTATCATAAGATGAACTTTCCTTCCTATAACCTAATCCACTCTGTCTCCTCTACCTCAACTATGTATTTCTCCTCTCCCGGAACTGGTAATCACCGTTTACGGAACTATGTAAGCCACATTGAGCCTGCAAATAGGTGGGAAAATGTGGGATACAAATGTTATAAATAAATAACCACCATGGCTTAGTGCCAGATTTGTTCATGGGTAAAGTTGGGAAATAGCCAACAGTAAAGTAGACACCAGCCATATTCAGTGCAAGTGCCAGCATAGCTAAGGCTAAGTGGTTAGATAGCCAGTCCTTTATTTGTTATGTGGATATTGGAACTGAATATTGGCCAACACCCCAATAAAGTCTAGGTTTGCAGCTGATCCAGATATTCAGCCCTTGATGGATCAGCAGCTTTAAAACTCCTGACCACTGCAAGGTGAATATCAGGCATGACATTTTAACTGGAAATTCAAAATTGTCAGAAAGCACTCAGAACAGCTACTTGCCACTATTCCCACTGTTTTTATAATACAGGGCCAGAAGGAGGCTCCCTCAGTAGAGGGTGTCAGCAGCTGGGGGAAGGAGGGAGAGGATAACAGGAGAGCACCTGAAGGCAACAAAATGTTCCCTCTTTCATTCTGACCAGAACCAGTTGATTAAGAGGAATAATATGTGGGACTTGGACATTTAGAGAAGATACCCAGCTCAGAAAGAACCAAATATTTGGCCTGCCACCCACCTTAAGTTTTATTACCTTGCATGATCTTCCTCAGCCTCTTCCACCCATTTCTACTGCCTACCTCCACAGCAAGCCAATATCAACAGTCTCAGTCTGAATGTCCACTTTTAATGATGAATAAATACTAGTTTGTCATGTAATGTTGAGCATTATTTATAGAATTTGGGAAATGCGCTAGCTGGGTAACACTTCCATGCCTACTCTTTGTCTATGCCATGCCCCCTTACATAAAAATTCAGTAACATCCAGTTTAATGCATGGAAACAGGCAAACTACCATAAAACCCTATAACGTAGTCACATGGTAGCCTGTTTCTATGCATTAAATGTGTGTTAAGTGTTCTTTATAAATTTCTGGACATTGATTAAACACTGATAGTTGCACTGATGATAGTATTTGAGGAAGCTTGATACTAGACTAGCTAAATCAGTCAGTTGATGCTTTCTTAAATTTTGGTGGTCCATGCTCTCTCTTTATAAATTTATTGAGTTTTTGAGAATGTAGCTCTTTTTGTTTATGAGATTTAATTGTGCTGCAAAATCCATATGACCTATTGTCATTGGAATTTGTGAACGTTTTTGAACCATTCTATTTTGGAGTATATTTTATAAAAGCAACGTAGGTGCCCCTCTAGTGTTCAAACGCCCTTGTATAAATTTTCACCTATTCTGATAAAGGTATATATGTATGCATGTATTTAAAGCTAGTACATATATATTTTATATAAAACATGCATGTAAATTGCAGATCTGCTTCCACTCTATACATACTACATCTCTGGGAGCCCCTTTCTGCAGATTGCATAAAACTAGCCACATGTTTTATTACCTGACATTTATATTCCTTAAATGTTGACTCCTCATTGCTTTACAAGTTTTTTTTATCATTTGAAAGTTTCATAAATAAAATATAACAAACAATTAGGCACATGCTTCCTGAGCATATCATTTTTTCTGTATATGCCATCACTACATTTTATAAAAACACTGTTTAGCATTAAAAATAGTCTGTACACATGGAAAAAGATTTATAAAATTATCAATATTCTGCTCAGATGCAGATGTTACTTTCCAAGTAAGAGGGCAGTAACATACATTTTTATCTGATTTTTTATTAATTGAACTTGCAACAACACGACTAATCATATCAGACTCTCCCCAAATGTATACATCTTGAACTCATAAAACAACTCCATGATATATGTCCAGAACTTAAAAAATAAGCAGGACAAAAATCCCAGTAATTACTCTTACAAATAGAAATCTCAAAACATTTGCATAAAATGAAATTACATATAGACAAGTCTGAAACTATCATCTTCTCACACAAATGAAGCCATACTTCCTGATCCCTTCTTTATAGCTGACATCAAAATCAAGAGAGTTCATTCCTCAAAGATCCTAGGAGTCACTGTGGATGACAAACTAACCTTTCAATCCCATATCTCCTTGTTACTACAAAAACGTTTCCCTCTTCTCCTTCCCTGTCCACCTCCAGGAACAAAAATGGTGCCTATGACCCCTAGCAGTAATTTTGTGGTACTACATTAGGGATCAACCTTCAATATAAGGTGTGAGTTGTTGTTTTGCAACCCACATATGTAAGTAGCAATATACACATGTGTACGACTAGGGGCCTCTTTTACTAAACCACAGTAGGAAATTGAATAGGCTGCCTCGCATTTGCCACGTTGGGAATCGATAGCACAATTTAGTAAAACAGGCCCTAAGTGCTTTCTTTGTGTTTTTTCCCCACATTTAAGTTTATAAATTTGATCTTCCCCTACATATAGTTGTTATCATATCCTACAAATGTACTCAAGTTCTATAAATGTTGCCCACATTTGGGCACCCAAATCTGCAAGTGATCTTGAGATCTGTGTGCAAATAAATTAGATAACAAACCTTTAACAATCAATAATTGGCTGTTAACAAGCAATTACTGATATTAATTTTCACTAATTTATATTTGCGCACAGATCTGTCTGTGTGCAATTCAGTAAAGGTCTGCAACCAAATCTTTTTGTGTGCATTTCAAAAGAGTGCACGGCCATGGGAGGAGAATGGTTGTTCACAAAAGATGCATGCGGTATTACAGAATTTCAGGGATCCAAGCCCAACCTGTATGCCAGGATTTATACCCCGTATCAGTTGGTGTAACTCCTCAAACACAAAGTTGGGCATGTTGAATCCCTGCTAGGTGTTATTCCATAAAGGTGCTCATCCTGTAGTGCCCTCTAGAGAATAGCGCTGAGCAGACATTTTTACCAGTGCCTATTTTGTAATGCTATTCACTGAATCTGATCCATAACACCTGACCTACACATGGTTTCATAGGGGCGGATATATGTCAGTTTTGGATGGATCCTACATGTGCACAACTGCCTTTCTAAAATGATGGCTAAAATCTACATGTGGTCACTTCATGTGTATTTTTTGGGGATAGATGACCTATGTAAAATGTGACTCCATGTATAATAGTATTGACTCTTATTTAAATATGTTCATATAACACATAATTTTACATACCATTTTCCAACATACTTATTTAATGGTTGCATTTGTGTCATTCTGATAGCAATAAACAATTACAACAACAGTAACACTTTTCCTCCTACACATATATAAATTATGTCGGAGAAATAATTATTTTATTGATGTGGTATATGCTTGCTAGTATTTATAGGCTGAAGTGGTAGAAATATATTGGGCAACATACCACTATGCCTTTTACTGTGTTTTCAAAAGCTTTGCAAAGAATATAGTATTAATATTACTAGTAATCATCTTTAGAATATATACAATGCCTTTCCATCAAATAGGCTTCCAATATGTTTTATAATCATACCTGTTCAAAAATATTTATACAGCCAGCACAACAATAGTTATTAAGATGTCTTTGCAACATAAAGACACAGCATGACATTTTTTTTTAAAGTATGAGAAGAGTTAAACCTAATTTTTCAATAGTGTATATAAGTTACATACACATTTTCAAACATAGAGGTCACTGTACTAATGTGTACTGAAGTTTACAAAGTTTACTTTACATGTAAAAATGGCAATATGTGCTTGTAGGTTGGTCTAAGGCATATATTTTTTTCTTTTTATATCCAAAGAAGACTTTGTAAAATGTTTTGGCCTTTCATATAGACAATTTACACATGTAAGTTTCTCTTCCAAAATGTTATGCAAAATCCATACGACATTTGTGCAAATCAGCTTATTAATGATGAGCCAATGGTAAAAGTATGTTGAAAATGCCTTTATAAGCCTCAAGTGATTTACACTTTTTTTTTTGTCAAAGTTGTTCATGGAATTTCATTTGTGTGACAGGAGGGAAAACAAGCCAGAGTCTACACTCAACACAAGGCAAACAAGTAGAAATAACCAATAGCAGAATAGATGAAAATGGCTAGACATATTTTAATAACAAAAATGAGAGTCATTTAAAAACAAACAGGGCTCTTTTATAATTCTAAAGTGCCTTGTGTTAGGGTTCTGGGTGTCTGTCCCAATAGTGAGCCCTTGGGCCGTCTTTGGCTTCAAACCCTGGAGGTAGGGGAACTCCTAAGACAGCAGACAGAGACACCTCCAGACTATATTGGATACTGGATATCCAGCAGAATAACCACAGAAATGAAGGCTAGAAATCAGAAGACTGGAACTCAGGAACACAGCTGCAAACTGTAAGTCAGGAATAGAGCTGCACACTGGGATTCAGGAACAGCTGTGCACTGGAACTCAGGAACACAGCTGCAGGCTGAAACTCGGGAACAGATGAAGACTGGAGCTCGGGAACAAAGCTGCGCAATAGAACTCAGGAACAGCTGAAGACTGAGCACAGGAACAGTGTTAGGGCCAAGCAACTCACAGCAGAAAGGCAAATGTTGTGAAGGCAATGCATGTGTGACCCATACTTCCTTATAAGGGCCCTGACTGATGATGTCACAGTCTGTGTTGCACAGGAATGAGGATTGTATCACACTGAAGGAGGCAGCAGGGCACCAGGACGTGGCTAGACTGCTGAAACACCAGAGTGAGGCTTGAATAGTCCCTATAATGAGCTAGAATTCTGGGGCATCAGAGTGAGGCTTGGAGCACAGGAAAACTGACGGCAGAGGCATCAGTGTAGGGAGGAGGCAGTCTGGAGAAGCTGCAGAGCCTGACCACAGGAAGGAAAGATGCGGGGATACAGCCATGGTTGTGACACCATAGTATCCATTTAACATGACAGTACTGCAAAATAGTTGCATGGTGTAAATAATTTTATATAATAGTCTTTCTAAAATTAATCAAATCAGACCATTTATTAATCAAACACTCTGGGGTAACTTCCTGTTCTTCATCGGGTAAGGGTTCTTGGAGAATTATCTGTAATCTTTCTTAATGAAACTGAGGATGTTGTCCCATGTTCAGATGCCATCAACCCTCTTGAAGAAATGACAGCAGGACAAACAAACAAGAGTCCACACTTTGCACACAGTAAATAAGTTGAAAAAACAATAGTGAAATAGATGAAAATGGCTGGAGATCTTTTATTAACAGTTCTTCAATATGATTGTATTGGAAAGTATTTCATTTTACTGTATCTGTATGTAATTGCAGACTCCTGATGCAGGCTCTGTTGCTGAAACACAGCCCATGTTGAGTCATATTGAAGAACTGTTAATAAAAGGTCTCCAGCCATTTTTTATCTACTTTGCTGTTGTTTTTTCTACTTGTTTTTTTTTTTCTATTTGAAGCAGTGGTTAGAAAATTATCCTCGGAGGGATGATGATTTTATGCTGCTTGTCCTAGAAATAAGCAGTGATTTTCCCAAGTCCATCTTAATAATGACTTGGGGAAAACCACTGCTTATTTCTAGGATAAGTAGCATAAAATCATCATCTTATTATTTATTTATTTATTTATTAGGATGTATTTATCACATTTTTGAAGGAATTCACTCAAGGCGATGCACAGTAAGAATAGATCAAGCATGAGCAATAGGCAATTACAGCAGTACAAATGTTCAAATAACAATACAAACTATGGCATAATATACTACTTACAATGTCAGCACAATATGTAACAGAACATTTTAATTGACAGTGAAGGATATAAGCAAAGATGGAATATATAGATAGGTAAGAGAGTAAGAAAAGTTAGAAAGTAAGGTGACTAATTTAAAGAAAGTTGCACATGAGGTCAGAAAGATGGTTAAATATTATCTCAGCTAGGGCAGGAGTGGAAAATTATCCAAACCTTTTAAAACCCTGCTAAGCTAACTGATTTTACAACATGCTGTGGAAACAAATTCCAGAGTTTAATTACACGTTGAGTGAAGAAATATTTTCTCTGGTTTGTTTTAGATTTACTACTTAGTAGCTCCATTGCATGCCCCCTAGTCCTAATATTTTTGGAAAGAATAAACAAGCGAATTACCTCTACCCATTCTACTCCACTCAGTATTTTATAGACCTTTATCATATCTCTCCTCAGCCATCTCTTCTCCAAGCTATACAGCCCTAGCCACTTTAGCCTTTCCTCATAGAGAAGTTGTCCCATCTCTATCACTTTTGTCACCCTTCACTGTATCTTTTTTAATTCCACTACATCTTGTTTGAGATGTGGTGATCAGAATTACATACACTATTTCAGGTGCAGTTGTACCATGGAGCGATACAAGGGCATTATAACATTCTCATTTTTGTTTTCCATTCATCCTAATAATTCCTAACATTCTATTTGCATCCTTAGCCGATGCTGCACACTGAGCAAAGGGTTTCAACACATCATCAACGATGACGCCTAGATCCTTTTCCTGCATGGTGATTCCTAATGTGGAACCTGGAATCATGTGGCTATAGTTTGGGTTCCACTTTCACACATGCGTCATTTTGCATTTGCTCCTCTGGGGGTATTCTGGGGTCCAGAAGGGGTTCTTCAGGCAGGATCCATACCAAGTTGCTCCTGCCGTGTCCTGTGTCACCTTCAAACTAATGTCCCTAGTGCTAGTCTCATGTGGCTAACACTAGTGGTCATGCGTTCCATATAAGGACATATTTCCTTATATGGAATATGACCCCTAGTGGCAGTAGCATGAGACTACCACTAAACGTGCTGTGTTGAAGGTGGCACAGCATGATTTTGCATTGCAGCAGCATTTTAATTTTGCACTTATTGCATGTAGTCTGCTATACATGAAAGACTATTACTCAGAATGGCAGATTTGTTAAAACATCTGCAAAATGAGGCTTTGCTTTCCAGAACTCAGGGAATCCACTTAATTCTGGGATTTCTGCCTATTTTAGAGACTGATGTAGTAAGAGTGGAGGAGTGGCCTAGTGGTTATAGTGGTGGACTTTGGTCCTGGGGAACTGGGTTCAATTCCCACTGCAGGCACAGGCAGCTCCTTGTGACTTTGGGCAAGTCACTTAACCCTCCATTGCTCCAAGTACAAATAAGTACCTGCATGTAAGCCACATTGAGCCTGACAGTGAGGGGCAGTGAGGGTACAAATGTAATAAAAAATGTGCTATACTTTAATGAAGAGGTTTACAGAAGATTTTTCTGTGCTAGTTTTACTCCTGATGCAGAACGCCTTATAACATGGAAAAAGCAAGAGTAAAATTATTGCACTAAAATATAATACAGTTGGC
Source organism: Microcaecilia unicolor (assembly GCF_901765095.1). NCBI lineage: Eukaryota > Metazoa > Chordata > Amphibia > Gymnophiona > Siphonopidae > Microcaecilia > Microcaecilia unicolor. The sequence continues at coordinate 470,521,014 of NC_044033.1, read as the reverse complement.
ATGCAAAATAATAAAAAAATGTTTCCAGCATGAAAAGCGGTCATAGAAGTAATGTAAAAGTGCTACACTGTAGATATATCTGAGGCTAATATCCCCTCACTGCTCTGAATGCCCCTGAGTATCTGACCTTCCTAACCCCACAAATGATGGTTGTCCACGGTCTCAAAGCCTATAACAACAAAGATACCCTGGTGGCCCAGTGGCCCTCGGTACCAGACCCTCCACCCTCAAAAATTTTATGGTGGCTTATGGAACTCAACCCCTTCACCAACCCCATAAAAAAAAAACTCCAGAGATCCAAAGTGGATCCATCCAATACTTCCTGACCACCTGTTGGGAGTCAGGAGCAGTGCCCACACACTACTTCCTGTGTGCCACCATCTTAGAAAACAGTGGCATATGACTTTGCATGGTCTATCCTGGGATACCTCACATAAACTCAATCTGTTATTTGGATTACAGTTTATTTCTCTTCCTGTCAGTGCATGAGCCAATCACTGCTCACTCTCTGACAGAAAGTGAGAGAGGTTGTAAATCTATTGCAACAAATCACTGCATCTTACCTCAATGGTGCACAAGTTAACAGAATTAGCCCTTTACTGGACAAAGTCCTGTTTGTAGAAGATTTTACAAATTAGTATGACATCCCCCCTTTTTAGCTGTATCCCCAAATGAAGCAAGTTGATTTGGTCATATTGTTATGATTTTCATTTTTAAATGCTGTTAGTGTTGAGCTTAATAGTACTGTGTGCTATTTGGTTCAAGGTGATTTATCATCATTATAATCTCTTCCGTAATTCTTCAGTGCATTTAAGTACAATTTATCTTATTCAGATGAGCTTATTCATGCATGCACACAATGTTTCTTTGACATGCTCTTCTATTTTATTGTATCAATAATCTGAAGACAGAACTTCCTAATAGAATTTAGAATAATTTGCAGTTATCTAAATTCAAAACAGCGTATTTGGTTTTTGATTTTTGTTGAACAACATCTGCTGTTAGAAGAATCCCCTTATGTTACTTTATCAGAAGAATTTTGCATCATTTAAATTTTTTAACAGGCAATCAAGGTCACCATAATAAACATTAATGCTCAAGCATTTACATCAGGTCAGACCTTGTAGCATTTCAGCCCTGACATATGGTAATTTATTAGATACAAGTCAAGCAATCTTCACATTTTATACATCATTCTTATCTTTCCAGTTGAAATATTTTATTGAAGGTTTTCCGAAATACACAACAAAACAAAATATTCCAAACATACCCCCCACCTTTTACAAAGCTGTACGGAAATGCCGACACAGCCCATTCTCTTTGAATGGGTTGTGTCGGCATTACTGCACCGGCAGCCACTAGCGTGGCTTTGTAAAAGGGGGGGGGGGATAGGAGAGCTTTAAATCGATGAAGTTTGGATCAAATGAGCTGTCAACTGGTTTAAAAGGTAACAAATAATATAAAACAAGGGATTGGATGGATGTCATATATACTTCAAGTGGTTCGCACACCTTAAATATACATGAAGCCAATCAAGATTTTTCAGAATTGACAGGCTGCCAATGAGGCATTTTTCCAGCTGGTACAAATCATTTGTAACATCATGGGAATTAACAAGTCAAAAATTCTTGCTTGAGTTGCATTCAATACATTAGTCAACCTGATAGAATCTGAAAACAATTATATCAAAACTTAGCTCTAGCTCAGTGAGAAAAAACATCTTTTGTCCAGAGGACTGAACACAGAGACATTTGAATAGCATGTGGGTAAGAGTCCTGGATCTTCATATTGCCCACACCTATTGGGCAGCTACATGCAGAATTAATTTTTAATGTAGATAATGCATTTGCTGAATGAAAGTAAGGAGATTAATGTATGTAAATGTCACAATTTTCTAAATACAGTATCTTCCTTAACTGGCTTGTTAATTTTTATATTTTATTTCTATTTTATTTTTAATTTTAAACCATTCTAACTTTTGGTGGAGGTAGTCTACAAAATCCTGTATTCTTTTTACATATGCTAAAAGTATACAGTGACTCAAAATATAATTGCCTATGTTTTAGAGTTTTGCACGTCTTTTTGCAGATACAGGCAATTTGTGAAAAAATGTACAAAATGGCCTTCTAACAAAAATAAACTTCCATATTTATATTGGTCTATTTTTGAAAATTAAAGTTAAAGAGCTGCTGTGATATAATAGTATGACAAGCATCTCATTAACACTTTATCCAATGAAGATGATCTTTCAAAGGTATTTTCACTGGCCAGTTTGCACAACAAGGATAACTGTACCTCAATGAGGCAGTAATCGTTTTTTCAACCTTTTTGGAAGCTCAAGTTTAAATGCACATTTTCTATAGAAGTTATTTTTAGGGATTACAAATTTGCACAGAAATGAGGCCATTAATCTACAAGAAATTCATTGGCTAATGTATCAGCTTTGTAGCTTGATAAAATACAACTAAACAATATACATACCAAGCATGTGTAACTCCTTCCCAATTCTATGGAGCCTATCAAGGTGCAGTACTGCTATTTCTAATAAATATTGATGATTTATTATACACAAACAGACACAAACAAAGGGCCATGTTGACTAAGGTGTGCTAGCATTTTTAGCGCAAGCTCAAAATTAACGTGTTCTCTGTAGATGCCTATAGGAATATTATGGGCATCTACACTGTTAGTGTGCGCTAAAAATACTAGCGCATCTCTAGCATGGCTTAGTAAACAGGACCCGAAATATTTGCAGTGGTCCGAGTGTTATCTGTCCTCCTAATCCAACTCAGGCTCTCTCTCTATTCCCTTGGCATACTCTACCACTCTCTTCTCCCTCCCAACCACCACAAAGTTTTTCATGTCATTAGTAAAATGAGTAACTGTAGTCAAATTTAAAACACTAACTTACACTTCAAAAGATTCTGCATGAATTAATTTAACGAAATGTTTAAATGTTCCTTTCAAGTATGCCTCTAGTGAACAAAGATTGTAAAACATTTTTAGTGTTACATGCACATCTTCAAATTGTTTACAACAGTTAACTTTGGAAAGCACCATTTACCCCCCCTCCCTCCCTTTTCTCCCTCATACACATTCTCTCCTTTTCCTCTTTACACCATCCCCCAGCACTCTATCTCTCCACCTAATTTCCCTTCTGCTATCCCTTAACTCCCAGCACACTCTCCCACTTCTCTTTCATAGTCCATACTTTATATTTGCCTCTCTTTCCTCCAGCACTGTCTCTCTTACCCTCTTTTTCATTTGCTTATTATCTCTTCTCCACTCTTTTCTTTACTGACACTTTTTTATCCCTACTTTGCTTTACATCTTGTCCATTGTTTTCTCTCTCTCCTTTCATTCTCTCTACTTTCTGTTCCCTACTATCTTCCCTGGCAATCTCTCTTCTTCTCATGTCTTTTGGGTCCATGTCTTCTCTCTCTCTCCCTCTTATACCTGTGTGTCTGTCTCTTTCGCCCTCATTCTCCTTCACCCATTCCTGACACTTTTCCCCACTCATCCCAGCAATTTCTTCCTCTTTCCTTGCCCCTTCATTTTCACAATCCTCTTTCTCATCCCCTCCATTATTCCCTATCTCTATACTTCTACTCCCATTCCCAGAACTCTCACTCCCCTTTCATTCCCCACGGGTACTCACTCAATTTTCCATTACATTTTCTACCAGCCCCCCTCCCCCTCTTTTTCTCTATTATTCTCTTAAGAATCAGGGCATTAATCAAAGTTTTCAGAGCATATAACTCTAAACATGATTTTAAAGAACTAGGGGGTCTTTTACAAAAGTTTAGCTTGAGTTATCTGCTGCAGGGCCCATTTTATGGACCCAGCTGCAGATAACTCAAGCTAAGCTTTAGTAAAAGACCCCCCCCCCCCCCTAATTTTTTGCAGAGATACAAAGCATTTCTGTATTTCTAACAAGATAAGATGCTTAAAGGAGAATGTATTATCTATTAAGACACCCAGGGGCATAAATTCTTCCTTAACAGCAATTACATGCCCTTACAACACTTCTGGTGGAGTAGAGGGATAAGAGTGTGTCAACCAGAGACCTTCAGTCTTCCTCACATTAAGAACAAGTTTATGATTCGATAGCCATAATGCAATCACAGAAAGTTTGTGTTCAAGCTCATATACGAAATCATTGTCCTCCCTATTAATGCGGATTGGTTTTTTTCTTGTCTAATTGTTATTTCAATTTGGAAATACATTTCTCATGCACTACTAAGAGATGAATGTCGTCAGTACAGAGATAAATATGAAGGCCTAATGACTGAATAAGAGTTGCCGGTGGTACAATACAAATATTGAATAACAAAAGTGAAAGGATTGATTCATGGACAAGACAATGGATAGGATTTCAAAAAAAATGGGGTCCAAAGCAAGTTTCCAATGAATGGGTAGAAAAGTAAGAAAGAACCAATTCAATGCAATGCTTCTTATGCCAGTATTTCTTAAGCAGGTCAATAGGAGGTCATGGTCAATAAGATCAAAAGCAGATCTAAGGTCTAATTGTATCGATAACACTTCTTGACTAATAAATGGCAAATTATGCCATTTATCATGAAGATCAAAGCATTCTCCATGCTGTGTTCCTCACGAAAGTCAGATTGATAAATATGAAAAGAATTATTCAAGTTTCAAAACTCACATAATTTTGCTAAAAATGGCAACATTTTCTTTCAGAGCTGATGAATCCTTCTATTAAAATAAGGTTGATAAATCCCATAAATAAAGGGCACAACACACTGTTTCAGCACCAAGCAGGTGGTGCGCCTTCATGAGGGAAGCTGGAGGGGAGCACTGCAGAAAGTAATTTCCAGAAACCATTCACAGATAAAGTTGTAAAAGTTGAGAAAGTACTGCACTTACTAGCATTGGGTGGGGTATAAAGTGGGGCTAGACAGAGGAGAGATGGGTAAAGGGGGAAGTCGTGAGGAGCAAGAGAAGAGATCCTTTGGAGATTCTTTAGTTTTACATGTAGATAAAGTGGAAATGAATCTGGAGAGAATTGGACAAAAATAAGGGAATGGAACAGAGACACTCAGGGGCCCTTTTACAAAGGCGTGTTAGGCACTACATGCATGCAGTGCGTGCCTAAATGAGACAACCACCAGGCTACTGCACCCCCTGGTGGTAATTGCAGATTTGGCACACATCCATACCGCCTGGATTATGTATTTATTTATTTCCTCCCACGCATGACGTTTCCGGTGGTAGTCGGCACTTGGCATGTGCTGACCAGTCACCGCACTTGCAGCATGTGAGCTCTTACTGCTAGATCAATGGGTGGCATTAAAGGCTCAGGATGGTTTTGGACACATGCTGGTTTCAATTTTACCGCAGACCCTTTTCTCATCCCATTAAAAAAAGCCCTTTTTTATAGACCCAGTAACAACTGGCCCAGCGGACCCCAAATACATGTGTCTACACTACCGCAGGCCACTTGTTACTGTGGCTTAGTAAAAGGACCACTCAAACTTGCTAAAAAGCTGCTTAGGAAAGTTCGCACTATCCGGGATATGAAGGGAGATATGAGCATTCAGTCTGGATTATATTCTTTTTATAGTTGGCTTGTGCCAATTTACACTGTTCATGATCTAAAATGAAACCATATTTCCTCCATTTTTGTTTGGCTTTATGCAAACTTTACAAGATCTTCAATGATCCAAGGTTAGTGTGTGTGATTGTGCTGAGGATAAAGATGCAAAGGAGCTGTGGAGGGGCATAATCGAATGTCGCTGGCGATCTATGTTGGCGGTGGCGCTACAGCTGGCTGGAACTGTATTATCGAAAAAGATGGCCGGCCATCTTTTTTTTCGATAATATGGTTTAGCCCGGCCAAATACCGTGGAGTTCTCCGGGTTTGAGATGGTCGGGTTTGTTTTTCAGCGATAATGGAAAGTTATGTCGGCCATCTCAAACCCCGGCCAAATTCAAGGCATTTGGCTGTGGGAGGAGCCAGCATTTTTAGTGCACTTGCCCCCCTGACATGCCAGGATATTAACCAGCCACCCAAGGGGTCAATGCGGTGGACCAGTTAACTTCAGATCAGAGGTTGTGCCCCACTGGCAAAGAGTCCCCTGGTACTAAGATTAGCAGTAGGTCAGAGCTGGTACAATGGTGTACAATGCCCTTTTTCAGCACCATTCAAGGTAAGAACTATGTTCTCTAACGTGGGTAACACAGGAAAGGGAACTAAAACTGGCTTACAAAAATGGCAACTACCGCATGGACTACAAAAGGAAACAAAACAGGGCACATTCTGACCCAGTTAGCAGGGGTGAAAGCACCATGGGAGTAGAGCCCAGTACCCTACAACCACCACAATGCATTGCTAATGTGACTCTGCAGGGCACCTAACAGAAAAGGTGTCACACTCACCTGAGAGCCACATCGAAACCAAGGAAAGGCTGTCGGAGGATACAACACATTCTGCTGTCATGGAGGTGGGTACGGCATTTCAGGCTGGCATACAGGCTGGCAAAAACGTTTTTTAGTTTTATTTTTTTAGTATGGAAGGGGGTTGATGACCACTGGGGGAGTATGGAGAGGTCATTCCCCCATTCCCTCCAGTGGTCATCTGGTCAGTTGGGGCACCTTTTTGAGGCTTGGTCATGAAAATAAAAGGACCAAGTAAACCCGGCAAAATACTGCTTAACACCGCTTTTTTTTCCATTATCGGCGAAAGCCGGCCATCTGATAGCCACGCCCATGTCCGCCCATGTCCCGCCTTCGCTAATCTACCGGCACGCCTCTTGAACTTTCGCCGGCGAAGCGATGGGAAAGCGGCGATGCTGTAAAAAATGCCGCTTTTGATTATACCAATTTCGCTGCTTTTAAGAAATCGCCGGCCATCTCCCGATTTGTGTCGGAAGATAGCCGGCGATCACTTTCGATTATAAGCTGGTTAGAATCTAAAATTTGAGTGGGAGAACTTGAAAAGTTGGTAATTTTATCATCTAGAGAAGAAGAAGCTACCAAGGCAGAAGTGGCTAACTATTTTTGTGAAAATGTATCCCCCTATCCAGCACTTTAAAATTGCAAACATATGATACAAGTGCATCAACGGAAAACATCTCTTCCAGTCCCCAAACATATTATACATATTCCTTTGTTTTATATTACTTGTAATATTTTATATTGGTTGACATATCCCTCTTTTAGGTTAGGTGTTCTATAACTCACCAACATTATGTATTTTGTAAGAACTTTAATATAACAAGAGAGAGATAGAGAAATTGAGCCACTGCAAATATTTTGCTATATTTTGCCTATGTTGCCTATGTATATAATTTTGGCTTTGTACTCCATAAACAAAAAAAACCTGTAACATTATTGTTTGCCTGGAAGAAAACAATTGAAGAGCCTGCCAATTACCAACTGCAGGTGGCTTTTTACATTTTTAATTCAATTTAATATAATATTTATATTCTGCATTAAACTAAAAAGCTCAAAGCTCACAAAAGTTAAAAGATACAGACAAACAATATTTAAGCAAATTTCAAATAAATGTAAAACCTTATAAGTCAGTGACAAAGCAAACAAAATAAAACTAGAACAATGATCAAGCTTGCTCAAAAATAGATTAATCAAAAGATAAAAGAAACCTAAAAAGAAATACAGTATGTAGAACTCAAAGAAATATAGAAACATTCTAAATACATTAAGAAAAAAAAACAAGACAAACGCTAAAACAAAATCAAGCCCATATGAAAGGTCTGATGGCTCCTTTTATAAAGCCATGCTAGCAATTCTAGAGTGGCAAATGTGTGGAAATCCATGTAATGCCGCAACAAAATCACTAGCATGGCTTTGTAAAAAGAGCTAATCCTCTGTAAGATATTTAGTGGTTATTTTCCTAATCTGTGGTAAGCACTAGCATGTGCTTACCACTGCAAAAAAGGGTTTATTGAGGAATGCGCTCAGGCATCCCCTGGTAATTTTTAGATGTGTACGCTCTACCCATGTAATCAAAAATAGAATTTATTTTTTAGTGCCGGGGTGAATCTGGGGACACAGAGTAAGCATGTTCTGTACTAACAGTGAAATTTTGCCTCACCAATCTATTACATTTCTTTGAAGGGGTAAACAAACATGTGAATGAAGGTGAGCACGTTGATATTGAGGGGCATAATCGAACGGGGCCGCCCATCTATAAGGGTGGCCATCTCTAATGACGGCCCCGTAAAGTGGCGTACCCGACCGTATTATCGAAACAAGATGGCCGGCCATCTTTCGTTTCGATAATACGGTCGGGGCCGGCCAAATCTCAACATTTGGGCCGCCCTTAGAGATCACCGGCGTTAGAGATCACCGCCATTGGTTTTCACCGATAATGGAAACTAATGGTGGCCATCTCAAACCTGGCCAAATCCAAGCAATTTGTTCGTGGGAGGAGCCATCATTTGTAGTGCACTGGTCCCCCTCACATGCCAGGACACCAACAGGGCACCCTAGGGGGCACTGCAGTGGACTTCACAAATTGATCCCAGGTGCATAGCTCCCTTACCTTGGGTGCTGAGCCCCCCAACCCCCCCCCCCAACACCCACTCCACACAACTGTACACCACTACCATAGCCCTTAGGGATGAAGGGGGGCACCTAGATGTGGGTACAGTGGATTTCAGGTGGGTTTTGGAGGGCTCACAGTTACCACCACAAGTGTAACAGGGGCCTGGGTCCGCCTGCCTGAAGTGCACTGCAGTACCCACTAAAACTGCTCCAGGGACCTGGATAGTGCTGTGATGGAGCTGGGTATGACATAGAGGCTGGCAAAAAATGTTAAAAAAATTTTTTTTTGGGTGGGAGGGGGTTGGTGACCACTGGGGGAGTAAGGGGAGGTGATCCCCGATTCCCTCCGGTGGTCATCTGGTCAGTTCGGGCACCTTTTCAAGGCTTGGTCGTGAACAAAAAAGGACCAAGTAAAGTCGGTGAAATGCTTGTCAGAGCCGGCCTTCTGTTTTCCATTATCAGCTGAGGCCGGCCATCTCTTAACCACGCCCCTGTCCCACCTTCGGTACACTGTCGACACACCCCCTTGAACTTTGGCCGGAGAGTAGGGTTAAATAGTCAGAATTCTCAATGGAGAAAGGTAGATACTGGGGTTCCCCAGAGGTCTGTACTGTGACCGGTGCTTTTCAAATTATTTATAAATGATCTAGAGATGGAAGTAACTAGTGAGGTAATTAAATTTGATGACAACACAAAATTATTAAATATTAAATCGCAAGAGGATTGTGAAAAATTACAAGAGGACCTTACGAGACTGGGAGACTGGGCATCTAAATGGCAGATGACTTTTAATGTGAGCAATTACAACGTGATGCATGTGGGAAAGAGGAACCAGAATTATAGCTACATAATGCAAGGTTCAACGTTAGGAGTCACCAGCCTAGAAAGGGTTCTCAACGTTGTTGTTGATGATACGTTGAAAACCTCTGCTAAGTGTACTGCTGAGGCTAAGAAAGCAAATAGAATATTAAATATTATTAGGAAAGGAATGGAAAACAAAAGTGAGGACGTTATAATGCCTTTGTATTGGTCCATGGTGCGACCGCACCTCGAATATTGTGTTCAATTCTGGTCACCACATCTCAAAAAATATATAGTGGAATTAGAAAGGGTACAGAGAAGGGCGAAAAAAATGATAAAAGGGATGGGATGACTTCCCTATGAGGAAAAGCAGAAGAGTCTAGGGCTCTTCAGCTTGGGGAAAAGGTGGCTGAGGGGAGATATGATAGAGGTCTATAAAATAATGAGCGGAGTGAAACCTATAGACGTGAATTATTTGTTTACTCTTTCCAAAAATGCTATGACTAGGGGGCATGTGATGAAGTAAAGTAGTAAATTTAATACGAATTGAAGAAAACGTGTAATTAAACTCTGGAATTCATTGCCAGAGAATGTAGTAAAGGCGGTTAGCTTTGCGGGATTTTAAAAAAAGGTCTAGACGGCTTCCTAAAGGAAAAGACCATAGACCATATTTAAATTGAGTTGGAGAAAATCCACTGGTTATTTCTGGGATAAGCAGCATAAAACATATTGAACTTATTTGGGATCTTGCCAGGTATTTGTGACCTGGATTGGCCACTGTTGGAAATGGGATTCTAGGCTTGAAGGACCTTTGGTCTGTTCCGGTGTGGCAATACTTATGTACTTATGTAGGCGATTTGCTACTCTTCAATTTGTCAAATTGCCCCATTACAACTTCCAGGTTTGCAGAGAGTTCATTCAGTTTCTTTGACTCATCAGCATTGCTCTGGCAGACGCGATTCTGCTCCTGCATGTGCACAGCAAACCATGGTTGCGGATAAAATGAATGTGCTGTAGTGACGGGCGGTGTCTGCAAAATCCTGATGGGCCATCAGCGGTGCACTCTTGGGGCACGATTTATGTCAGCTGTGCTAGTACCAGGCATTGTTTGGGGGCGGATTGCAGGCAAGTTTCAATTTAAAAATGTGTTTGTGCCAGTGGCCTGGGTTTACCATATAATTCAGGGTTTAGTATGGCTCCTGGGCATCGGGCAGCATCTGGATAAGGGATGCCTCCTTCTCTGTGAACCATCAGGTCATGGGTTGGTGGCCATGAAAGGGTGAGCGTTGCGCATGGTCGTATCTGGGAATGTGGACTATTTTTAGGCCTTCGAGTTGTACCATGGTCCTCCTGATTAGGCAGGTGTTTTTTTCTCTTGCATGCATGTGACTCTGTGAATGTGCTGCTTTGATGCACAAATCACAGTGTGAGGTTGGTTGACATGTGTCAGCTCATGATGCCCCTGATCAGTCTGTGGGTTGATTGTGATTGCTGCATATAGGGCCATTCTGTGCAAGCCAGGCAGCAGAGAGGGGGGTTCTATGGTGAATCACTACAGCACCTGGTAGCCATCTTAGGAGGGGTTATAATACTACACAATTCAGTTATTGTGGCGTCCATACTGGTGAGGTCTTAGGACACTCAGTGCACAGGTGGCTATTCTATGCCCTCCCCCCCCCCAAAAAAAAAAAAAATACTGATTCCACCTATAGCATAACAGGAAAGAACTCCTTTTCAAATCCATCTGCCAGCAAGTTGGTTGTACTTAAAAGTGTTACAGATCAATATGTAATATGTTTTGGGGTTTATAAAAAAAACCATCATAAAATTACAAATCTTCACTTGCTAACATTTTGCTTTGAATGATATTCTTGAAATCTGGCTAGGAATTATTAGAAAAGGAAAGGTGAATTAAGACAGAAAATACTATAATGCCTTTGATCGCTCCATGGTGCGTCCGCACCTTAAGTATTGCGTTCAGTTCTGGTCATCTTATCTTCTAAAAAAAAAGAATTAGAAAAGGTTCAAAGAAGAGCGACTAAAATGATAAAGGGGATGTAATTCCTCTCGTATGGAATGGCTAAAGAGGTTAGGGCTCTTCAGCTTGGAAAAGAGACAGATGAGGAGAGATATGGTGGAGGTTTACAAAATCCTGAGTGGTGTAGAATTAGAAGTAAATCAAATTTTACTTGTCCAAAAGTACAAAGAATAGGGAACACTTGAGGAAGTTGCATGAAATACTTTTAAAACAAATAGGAGGAAGTATTTTTTCACTCAACAAATAGTTAAGCACTGGAACTCTGCCGGAGGAAGTTGTAACAGTAGTTACCATATCTGGGTTTAAAAAAGGTTTGGACAAATTCGTGGAGGAAAAGTCCATAGTTTTCTATTAAGACAGACATGAGAAGCAACTTATTGCCCTGGGATTTGTAGTATAGAATGATGGCATGATTTGGGTTTCTGCCAGGTACTTTTGACCTGGCTTGGACACTGTTTGGAAAACAGGACACTGGGCTACATGGACAGTTGGTCTGACCCAGTATGGCTACTCTTAGGTTCTTATGTTCATATGTCTTATGCTATGAAAGATACATTGGATAAATATGTTTTCCATATATAGTTCTCTCTCTGTCTATACGTAGGCTTTAGAACATCCAGCAACTTTATAGAAGCCTTATTACATTACTATAAATTGAAAGACATACTAAAGGACACAATCAGGGTGGCAGTGCGATATTAACTCCAAACCAAAACAGGGAGCCTAAAGGTGTCCAAGCTACAGCACCAAAGCATAACACTGCCAAGGAACCATATTATTGTAAGGTTACAAAGGACTGCTCATTAGAGGGCATATTAAGGTCAAGCTGACATCATATGATATCTATGCCTGTGGAATGTTTGTGCTGTTCAATGTCCCTGTTGTTTCATTATTAAGGGGTAACTGGTAGCTACAATTTTGTTCAATGCAATTTTATGTGCATTATGTCCACTTGGACCCACTTAGTTCCTCTGCTTTAGGACTTTTAGAATATCTGTATTGGTGTTGAGGGTAGAGGCTACCTGTTAACACGATTGAGAGTATTACACTCACTAACTTACATCCTTTCCAGTATGGTTTTGCAGGTATGCCTCCACTCACGGAGTACTCAAAAGCAGCAGGCAGAGAGTGAATAATGGCACAGATGCAAAACTTTTCCTGGCCTGCCAGGGTACGCTACATCTGTCTTAGTATAGGTATGTAGAATTTGTCAGCAGGTACTGCCATACCTTCACACACTCAGTCTACCGCTTGGAAGACATGTAGCACACCATATGGTTATTCCTAACTTTCCTACTCATGATCACTAACCAGCTTATTTTCGAAAGAGAAAAACGCCTATAGTGCGACCTAAATTGGGAGATAGACGTTTGTCTCGCAAAGGCGCCCAAATCTGTATAATCGAAAGCCGATTTTGGGCGTTTCCAACTGCACTCCGTCGCAGAAATGAATAAAGTTGACGGGGGCGTGTTGGAGGCGGAACTGGGGCGTGGTTATCAGCCGAGGAGAGATGGGCGTCTTTAACTGATAATCAAAAAAAAAGGTGTTTTGACCGCGATTTTGGGTCACTTTTTTTGGACCCTTTTTTTTCACGAACAAGTCCCAAAAAAGTGTTCCAACTGCCCAGATGACCACTGGAGGGAATCGGGGATGACCTCCCCGGACTCCCCCAGTGGTCACTAACCCCCTCCGACCCAAAAAAAAAAAAAACACTTTAAAAACTTTTTTCCAGCCTGTATGCCAGCCTCAAATGCCGTACCCATCTCCATGACAGCAGGATGTGTTTGATCCTGTCACAGCCTTTCCCTGGGTCAGATGTGGCTCTCGGGTGCACTACAGGGTCACATCAGCATTGCATTGTGGTGGGTGTAGGGTGTTGGGCTCTGTGATTTCATTAGCTTGTGTTACAGTCTCATGATGTTGGTAGTTGGTAGGCTCTTCTCCCATGGTGCTTTTCCCCCTGCCTACTGGGTCAGAGTGTGCCCTGTTGTGTTTCCTGTTGTAGTCCATGCGGTAGTGGCCATTGTTGTAAGCCAGTTTTAGTTCCCTTTCCTGTGTTAACTACATTAGAGAACTTAGTTCTTACCTTGAATGTGGCTGAAAGAGGGCATTGTACAGCATTCTGCCAGCTCTGACCTACTGCTCATCTCAATACCAGGGAGACTCGTTGCCAGTGGGGCACAACCTCTGATCTGCAGTTAACTGTGAGTAAAGGTGGTTATTCCAATAAAGGATGTTTTCGGAGAGATTAGTCTTCAGGTGTCCATTGGTGTGCCAATGTTATATAGCAGCAACAAGTCCTAGAGGCCTGCGTGTATGCAGGTCCCTGAAGCACTTTTAGTGGGTACATAAGTACATAAGTACATAAGTAGTGCCATACTGGGAAAGACCAAAGGTCCATCTAGCCCAGCATCCTGTCACCGACAGTGGCCAATCCAGGTCAAGGGCACCTGGCACGCTCCCCAAACGTAAAAACATTCCAGACAAGTTATACCTAAAAATGCGGAATTTTTTCCAAGTCCATTTAATAGCGGTCTATGGACTTGTCCTTTAGGAATCTATCTAACCCCTTTTTAAACTCCGTCAAGCTAACCGCCCGTACCACGTTCTCCGGCAATGAATTCCAGAGTCTAATTACACGTTGGGTGAAGAAAAATTTTCTCCGATTCGTTTTAAATTTACCACACTGTAGCTTCAACTCATGCCCTCTAGTCCTAGTATTTTTGGATAGCGTGAACAGTCGCTTCACATCCACCCGATCCATTCCACTCATTATTTTATACACTTCTATCATATCTCCCCTCAGCCGTCTCTTCTCCAAGCTGAAAAGCCCTAGCCTTCTCAGCCTCTCTTCATAGGAAAGTCGTCCCATCCCCACTATCATTTTCGTCGCCCTTCGCTGTACCTTTTCCAATTCTACTATATCTTTTTTGAGATACGGAGACCAGTACTGAACACAATACTCCAGGTGCGGTCGCACCATGGAGCGATACAACGGCATTATAACATCCGCACACCTGGACTCCATACCCTTCCTAATAACACCCAACATTCTATTCGCTTTCCTAGCCGCAGCAGCACACTGAGCAGAAGGTTTCAGCGTATCATCGACGACGACACCCAGATCCCTTTCTTGATCCGTAACTCCTAACGCGGAACCTTGCAAGACGTAGCTATAATTCGGGTTCCTCTTACCCACATGCATCACTTTGCACTTGTCAACATTGAACTTCATCTGCCACTTGCACGCCCATTCTCCCAGTCTCGCAAGGTCCTCCTGTAATCGTTCACATTCCTCCTGCGACTTGACGACCCTGAATAATTTTGTGTCATCGGCGAATTTAATTACCTCACTAGTTATTCCCATCTCTAGGTCATTTATAAATACATTAAAAAGCAACGGACCCAGCACAGACCCCTGCGGGACCCCACTAACTACCCTCCTCCACTGAGAATACTGGCCACGCAATCCTACTCTCTGCTTCCTATCTTTCAACCAGTTCTTAATCCATAATAATACCCTACCTCCGATTCCATGACTCTGCAATTTCTTCAGGAGTCTTTCGTGCGGCACTTTGTCAAACGCCTTCTGAAAATCCAGATATACAATATCAACCGGCTCCCCATTGTCCACATGTTTGCTTACCCCCTCAAAAAATGCATTAGATTGGTGAGGCAAGACTTCCCTTCACTAAATCCGTGCTGACTTTGTCTCATCAGTCCATGTTTTTGTATATGCTCTGCAATTTATTCTTAATAATAGCTTCCACCATCTTGCCCGGCACCGACGTCAGACTCACCGGTCTATAATTTCCCGGATCTCCTCTGGAACCTTTCTTAAAAATCGGAGTAACATTGGCTACCCTCCAGTCTTCCGGTATTACACTCGATTTTAGGGACAGATTGCATATTTCTAACAGTAGCTCCGCAAGTTCATTTTTTAGTTCTATTAATACTCTGGGATGAATACCATCAGGTCCCGGTGATTTACTACTCTTCAGCTTGCTGAACTGACCCATTACATCCTCCAAGGTTACAGAGAATTTGTTTAGTTTCTCCGACTCCCCCGCTTCAAATATTCTTTCCGGCACCGGTGTCCCCCCCAAATCCTCCTCGGTGAAGACCGAAGCAAAGAATTCATTTAATTTCTCCGCTACGGCTTTGTCCTCCTTGATCGCCCCTTTAACACCATTTTCGTTCCAGCGGCCCAACCGACTCTTTGGCCGGTTTCCTGCTTTAATGTATCTAAAAAAGTTTTTACTATGTATTTTTGCTTCCCACGCTACTTTCTTCTCAAAGTCCTTTTTTGCCATCCTTATCTCCGCTTTGCATTTGGCTTGGCATTCCTTATGATCTATCCTGTTACTTTCCAGTTGGTTCTCTTCTCCACTTTCTGAAGGATTGTTTTTTGGCTCTAATGATTTCCTTTATCTTACTGTTTAGCCACGCCGGCTGACGTTTAGTCTTTTTTCCCTTTTTTCTAATACGTGGAATATATTTGTCCTGAACCTCCAGGATGGTGTTTTAAACAGCATCCACGCCTGATGCAAGTTTTTTACTCTGCGAGCTGCTCCTTTCAGTCTTTTTTTCACCATTTTTCTCATTTTGTCGTAATCACCTTTTCTATAGTTAAACGCTAGCGTACTTGATTTCCTAGTTTCACTTCCTTCAATGCCATATCAAAACCGATCATATTATGATCACTGTTATCAAGCGGCCCTCGTATCGTTACCCCCTGCACTAGATCATGAGCACCACTAAGGACTAAGTCTAGTATTTTTCCTTCTCTTGTCGGCTCCTGAACTAGCTGTTCCATGAAGCTGTCCTTGATTTCATCAAGAAATCTTATGTCCCTTACGTGTACAGATGTTACATTAACCCAGTCTATATGCGGGTAATTGAAATCCCCCATTATTATTGTGTTGCCCAGTTTGTTTGCGTCCCTGATTTCCTTTAACATTTCCGCATCCGTCTGTTCGTCCTGGCCAGGCGGACGGTAGTACACTCCTATCACTATCCTTTTCCCCTTTGCACATGGAATTTCAATCCACAGTGATTCCAAGGAGTGTTTTGCTTCCTGCAGAATTTTCAATCTATTTGATTCAAGGCTCTCGTATTATACAATGCTACCCCTCCACCAATCCGATTCACCCTATCACTACGATATAATTTGTACCCCGGTATGACAGTGTCCCACTGGTTATCCTCCTTCCACCAGGTCTCAGAGATGCCTATTATATCTAATTTTTCATTTAGTGCAATATATTCTAACTCCCCCATCTTATTTCTTAGGGTACCGCAGTGCACTTCAGCCAGGTGGACCCAGGCCCATCCCCCCCACCTGCAACACTTGTGCTGGTAAATGGGAGGCCTGCAAAACCCACTGTACCCACATGTAGGTGCTCCCTTCACCCCTAAGAGCTATGGTAGTGTTGTACATTTGTGGGTAGTGGGTTTTGGGGGAGGGGGTTAGGAGCTCAGCACCCGTGGTAAGGGAGCTATGCATGTGGGAGCTTTTTCTGAAGTCCACCGCACTGACCTAGGGTGCCCAGTTGGTGTCCTGGCATATCAAGGGGGCAAGTGTACTACGAATCCTGGCCCCTCCCACGACCAAATGGCTCGGATTAGGACGTTTTTGAGCTGGGCGTTTTTAGTTTCCATTATCGCTAAAAAAACCAAACGCCCAGTTCAACAATGTCCATTTTTTCAAAAATACGGTTCAGCCCACCCCTTCACGGACCCGTTCTCAGAGATAAATGCCCATGGAAATAGGCGTTTCCGTTCGATTTTGCCCCTCTAAGTATATTATCTCATGCTTACTGTTGACTTAAATTTGAATAGATAATGAATGTGACTGCTGGGTTGATGGGATGGACCATTCAGAACTTTATCTCCTGGTACTCACTATGTTACTATGCTATGTTACTAGCATTCTGACTCATGGGGCATGGTACATGTACACATATTTTACATACAATATATAGAGCCTTTTCGAATGGTGCCTGCAGGTTGGAGCCGAATCTGACTAAAGAGTATCCATGATTTGGATCATGACAGATGGCACCCTACACACACACACACACCAGCAACTAGCCACAGAATAGCACACATATCATGCTACATCTTCACAATGCAGGTTTGACATACACGCACTCACATGCAACTCTGGACCCCAGTCAGATACTCGGTGTTATACCTCCATTGATGTGCTATGGTGTGTTTATAACTAGCATATCTAGCTTCGAACTAGGAAACCTGCTGCGGTTAACTGGAATGTACACCAAAAAATCAGTGGTTAACCAGCACTAGGTATGTGGTATTTAGGCCAGAGGTCAACAATGCTTAGCAGCAAGCATGAGGCTATTGACAAAGGGTTTCAGGAACATAATTCATGTCAGCAGTTCTTACCTTTTTATCAGTACAGAGTCTACATTAGATTAATATACACAATGATTACTACTACTCAATAATGAAAAGAGTGCCCTCAGAAACAACCACTTTTTTAACGGCAATATAATTTCTTTTGCCACGGTGGCATAGCACCTCTTTCATCGGGCCACTCTTGTGCATAAACATATATGTATGTGCTATTTCCTCAGTTAATAGTGCTATAACAAAACATTGTGTTTAAATAAAAAAAAAATGTGTACTTATCTTAAAACATTTTTCTCCCCCAAAACTTTTTAGTCCAATCTGTCACTTTTCTAGATTGAATAGAAGGCTTTCCCTGAAAACGCCCAACTCCGCGGGTTTCAAAAATCTTTCTTCAGGGACTCGGGTTAAAGCCGTAAGACACTCGGGTAGCAGCCATCCTCTCTCGGCTGCATGAGTAGCGCCTTCTGTTAAATGCACTCACACCTTTTATGTGGCGCCATTAATGTGGCTCATGCTGAACATAACTCAATGAACGTCACTGCAAGATTGAAAAGAAGGCTAAGTAATTAAAATGACCTGCATGATGGCAATCATATGCCTTCCAATCTGTTTGACTTGTAAACTATCGCTGATAATAAATGTACACACTGCGCTACTTTGCTTCAAAAGATGGTAGAGTTAAAAAATTAACTGAAAGTTTCTTTTATCATATATATGAGCATAAACAATATGAAATTAAAGGTATATTATACATATATACGCTCCCACAATTTTCAACAACCACTGCATCTCATATCATAGTGTTCCACTCTATAGTTTCATTTAGTCCTTGCGGACTGATAATCTTTAACCTATATATCCATTGTTGTTCTCGACGAGTCAACACTGAAACTCTGTCTCCTCCTATTGACGTCACTGGTATGTGATCAATGACGAACCATTTCAATTCAACAAATGTATGGTTAAATTGCAAACAGTGGGACACAAGTGGTGCTGTGAGATTTTTCGTATTCAAATGGCTTTTGTGTTCCACTAAACGGTTCTTCATTTTCCTGATGGTACGCCCCACATAATACAATGAACATGGACATTGTATAATGTAAACAACAAAAGATGATTGACATGTTGTTATGTGATCTAAACTATAAGTTTGTTGAGTGTCCGTATGTGTCCATTGCTGCATAGCCCTCATCTGAGGGCAAAACTGGCACTCGCCACAGGGTTCGTGTCTACCCCGTGTATTACACCTGTCATTCTGGCCACATTGAGCCTGCAAATAGGTGGGGAAATGCAGGATACAAATGCTACAAATAATAAAAAAAAGTGGTGTGAACCAACTTATCTTATAAGCTATACATGGATGTTGATAAAATATTGGATGGAAGGACAGTACTTGCCAATGTTTGTGAAGCACACTGGCTATTTTTTGAGCCAGAGTGGAAAAGCTCAGAACACATACCATTCTTTCCATCTCTTCTTTAGGTTTTATCCAACAGTATTAAGGGGGTGTTGCGCATACCATGCTCTCCTGTATGTTTGGCATATACAAGCATCTGAATAACCTCTTTCCTTCAATTTAGATGTAAGAAACATTGCCCTGAGATTTAAATTGTTCATCAGTTGTGCATATTCTCCGCAGCCATAAAAACTGCCCCACTGGTAGGGACCATTTTAATCTGTGTGGATGGTGACTGTTGAAAGCTAATAATGTATTATGGTCGGTAGGTTTATGATAAACCGTAACTTGCAATTGTCCTTGTGTCTTATACACCCATGTGTCAAAAAGGAGACACTGGTCTTACTTTTGTTCATAGTAAATTTTAAATTGATGTCAATGTCGTTCAGCCATTTAAAGAACAGATCCAATTGCTGCTCTGTGGAGTGTCCAAGAAAATATATCATCGATAAACTGATGCCAGTGGGAGATCTTCTTAAACCACTCATTGTTGTATAAATGACTCTCCTCAAACTGGCTCACATATAAGTTTTCCACGCTGGGACTGCTGCCGTCCCCATCGCATGCCCCTAGTCTGGAGGACAAACTGATGATCAAACATAAAATAAATATGTTTTAAAACTAAATGAGCTAAAGATATCAATAGGGTGGTATATATTCTCTCATCCTTTTGATCTCATGTTCAAGGTGCGTTCCACAATAGCTAGGGCTGCCTCTTTAGGGATATTGAATCTAAACACAATTTTCTGCACTGAGTGCAATTCTATAAATTGTGCACAACTCGACCTACTGAGTGTTATTCTCTAAATGGCTCATAAGTCACCAACCCTATATAAAATAGCATTTGGCACCATTTTTTGGCACTGAATATCGAATGCCATTTATAGAATTATCCCCCCTATATTGTAAAACAGAAACAGGACACCCAGGTTCCATTATAGAATAGGCTCCTATGATACAGCCTTTGGGCACCTATATGGAGACACCAAGGTATAGAATTGCCTCCTTAATTAAATTATGGTTAAGGTTTTTCCTCTATGGTAACTGCATGGAAAGATTCTGAAAATGTCCCCAGGCTGTTTCCAAAAAGGCTTTGCAGTTACTGTGTACTTTTATAAAATGTTGCCTAAATAGGCATTTTTGTTTTACAAAGGCAACCCCAATAATATTATCCTTCAAAAGCATATATTATTATCATTCTGAAACAACTTCTTTAGATGTATATTAAAATATTTTTCTTGTTTTTCATCCTGGTGCAATTAGGTACAAATGAACAGTGAGAGAACATCTGTTGGAGAATTTATTAATGTCAAAAGCTCTTTTTTGTCACTATAATAATTAAGAGCACACTAGATTTTTAGTCTGAAGGCAATTTAGCTGATCAGAAATAGCATACCTATGTTGAAAAATGTCTGGAAGTCATTCAAGTGCAGACTTAAGGCCCAGGTTTGGTTCAGTTTTTCTAGTTTCAGCTATAATATGGCACAATCAAACATGTAACATTAGTTATATTTAAATTTGCTTCCTTTTTAATGCATCTAATGGGTGTACTAATTATATTGGTGGGGTATTTTAAAACGTTTACCACAGATAAATATAACTTTATCCATGGGAAAGCCGTACTACAAATGGCCCGTACCTCCTGAAGTAAAAGTACATATGTCTGAAAAATGGTAGATTCATGGTGGAGGGCAGTCAGGAAAGCAAAGTCCTTGTGGGACTTTCATCTTGAAAACCCCATTTGGTGCAAATGTGATGTGCAAGTTACAGTGCAGTTTACTTTGAAAATATGTTCATAGACCCATGGGTATTGTATATGTAAGCCTACAAGTATCCTGATTTTTTATTTTTAATGTTCCTAATATTATATTTGAACAATGACAGTCTGCCCTTGATTTACTCAGAATATAATGCAAGCATAAACTCTATGGATAGCTCTGGAATGGGCACAACATTATTCATATATTCAATGCCACTACCTATGGAAATAATTTTATAAATTTGTCCATATATAAAAACATTTTATGCATAAGTGGGCTCTTATAAAATTACCTCAGAGCATTCCCATATAAAAGTATATGTCATGGCAAAACAGCATATTCTTATACATGGATGGTATTGTGCTAGTCAGTTGGTCCTGAGTTTATAGGGGTTTTGAAGTCTGATGAGAAATTTAGGTATTCGATTGATTAACAACAGCTGCTATGATCAAAAGTGAATTCAGTGGTGCATAATGGATTTTTAAAACTGAAGATGATTTGAAGATTGAAACTACACTACTACTATTATTTAACATTTCTAGAGCGCTACTAGGGTTATGCAGCGCTGTACAAAATAAACAAAGAAAGATGGTCCCTGCTCAAATGAGCTTACAATCTAAAGAACAAAATGTCAAGTTGGGCAGTCGATTACACCTTGATTATGACAATTTTCTCCTAATTGTTCATTCATTAGTGATTATATATCTTGATAATTTAATGGTACCTATTTCAGACATCTACAATATGTTCTAAGTATACTAACATGAAGCCGCACAAGTTGTCACCGGAGTGTGGTGCTGTGTGGACACATTATACTCTGAGTTCATTGTCTGCCAGTATTGTGGAAAGCATAATGTTAAGATTTTGATTATATTTACCTAAGTGTATGGTGTCAATATAACAGGTTTCTCATAACCACGTGTTTTATTTATTTATTTGTGACATTTTTATCCCACATTATCCCAAACAAGTGTGAGTTCAATGTGGTTTACAATAAACAGTATAGGATACATAACAAAGAAAATGCATAAGACAGTAATTTGTTGTAAGAATCCAATTTTAGCAATACAGTATCATAAACATACTGGAATAAATATAGATGCTTAACATTTAGAAAATCTATTATGAACAAGAAATTGTACATGAAGCAAAGAGAAGGTTAATGTAAATAGAGTAATAACGAATTCAAGTAATAATTAGTTGTTTGAGATATGGTTGTTCTTTGTGAAGGTTTGTTTGAATAGGAACGAGTTGAGGATTTTGCGGAATCTAGTATATTCCTGTATATTTCTTATTTTGGATGATAAGAAGTTCCACCATTTGGTTCCTAGGTAAGTGAAGCCTGCTGAGTATGTTGAGATCTGAAGGGATAGAAATGTTTGTAGGTTCCATTCCATCCAGTAAAGTCAGTGAGATCATCAACAATACAAGGGCCCTATATTCTCTGTTGCTGAATCAATTCTATGGAATGCATCATGCACCTTGAACAGTATTAGGAGTTTTATAAAACCTTTGCTTCAAGAAGGCCCTTGAATTATAGTAAATTAGCCTAAATGAATCTATGATAATATTCTAATCATATAGATGCAGATATCTGAGTGAATTGATAATTGCCAGGATGTGGAGGCAATATCCAGTTTGAATGATATGTACTTATAAGACAGTGTTTAAGGTTGAAGCTTAATAGGAATTTGTTTTTATTTTAAATAATTTTAGTGTTTATATAATTGACTATGCATGGTCACTTTTTAGAACAGCTTAGTAAAAGGGCCCCTATGTTATTTATCACAATGAGCACTAGTTCACCACCACATATGCTACATAATAGTGAGATAGGTACAACAGCTTCACCTTAAATGGTAGATGTTTCGCAAACTCAAATTAAATGTCAAAACCAGATATGGCTAATAAGCTTACATATAACCCCTTGATTGAAGAGTGTATTATAAACAGTTTTTTAAACTTTATTTATGTAGGACCTCAGTGGAGAATTAATTTGGAAATGGACTGATTCTGTTTACCACCTGAAAATATCTCCAATATCGTCACTGGTCCTGGTTTTAACTTTACTTATCACGAAGACACTCCCAACCTCTTCATAAATTGTAATGTTTTCAAAGTGACTGAACTTACAAGTGTACACAAGAATAATCACTTAACTTAAAGTGTTAGATTTGGGGATTCATATAATCTTCAATCAAGGGGTTATATGTAAGCTTACTAGCTATACCTGGTTTTTGACATAATAATAAGATTCATGTAACAGCCTAATGTTTATTTATTTGGATTTTGCTCACACCTTTTTCAGTTGTAGCTCAAGGTGAGTTACGTTCAGGTATACTGACTATTTTGGTAATATGCTCCCAACCTGCCGATGCCTTTATGAAATTTGAGTGTGCAACTTATAGAAAACTGACTATGAGCAGTTATGCACATAACTATCATTTAGTGCCATTTATCACCAATTAACACCAATAATAGAAAATAATTGGCTGTTAAGGCCAATTAACATCTAATAGAATAAATTCAGTTGCACATGTAACTTTATAGATCTAATTAATATATTAAGTTATGCATGCAACTGACCTTATTCTATAAGTTGTATGTGCAAAGTTGTGCACTAGTCAGAATTTGGGTTTATAACTTTCTAGAATTAGGGGGCTATGGTATGTATTATTTGAAACAGGATAGTAAATGTAAACATTCATATGGATGAACAATGGGAGAAAAAAATCCTACATTTTGGGTTTTTTTTTATGTCATTAATAATGCACACATTTGATCAGTAGCATGTTCTATTGATTAACAGCATGCACTATGCCTTAGCTTATGTACCATTATTCAATAGCTGCTCATGATGCTTTCCCATTTACTTGATCCTACATATATTCTCTCCTGAAAGTAACACTGAGAGCATAAAGGGCAGGATTATTTGCACTGGAGGGAGAACTGGAAGACTTAACTTAACTCAGGACATTTTTCAGATACTATAGCTATCCTTCTGGCTTCTAGACATTAATGCAAGAATCTGCATAGTCCTGGAGAAGTCCACATAGTTAGCAACAATAGCCTCCTGAGTATGGAGCACTTTTGAAAGTGTCATCCTAAACATCTTAAGCATATGCATAGTTTGCTTATTTTTTTTAATTCAGCCCAAGGTGAAGTTCCTTTAAGGCTGTTTGTGTTCTGTTTTGTTTTAACTTAGTGAAATGATACACTCACAAATGTTTTCTCTTGTTTTCAAATGAAAGCACAACCCTACATGTGGTTAATACTTCTCTTGTTTCATTGAGTATGCAAATCAGGTGATATGTAGCTAGATGTGTCAGCAGGCATTTTTGAATTCTTATCCCTTGTCATGGCCAAGATATTGTGTGTTTTCTCTGTCTTTTTCTATAGTAGTCCAATCTTGCTCAAGTGGTTCTGTCTATCTTAAGAGAAAATCAGGTAGCTAATTTGTTCCAGGGGTCAAACAAAGCAGGGACAAAATGTTTCATTATTTATTTATTTGAGATTTACTATATCACTTTAGCTGACAAGCAGAACAATCCATTATGCACCACTGAATTCACTTTTGATCATAGCAGACTACATATATGTTGAAACGAACTGCAAAACTTAGATCAGAAAGGATCCATTCTTCGCCAAACACTCAATCACAATAACTATAGGATGGTTACTTGTGAAATATACTCAGCACAAGAAAGTCCTTTCTAAAACTACGTGGCTTAAGCTAGTTGAAATAGCCAGGTTTTTAATGGCAGATTTAAAATCTTTTAGAGATAGTTCACTATGAATAGAAGGTGGTAATTATTCCAAAGAGCAGGGGCAGTGAAAAAAAATAAAACACTGGTGGTTTCTAGCTGAGCATCTCGAGGTCCAGGTAGGACCAACTGGTGGTCATTTAATGATCTAAGAGTAGTGCAGGAGTGTACTGGATGGTAAGAGTACTCAGATAAGAAGGAACATCCATTTGGAATACCTTGAAGGCAAGAAACAGAATTTTAAAATTAATTTGGAATTTGAAAGGAAGCTAATGGTGATTCTTAAGTAAAGGGCTAGATTCTATATATCATGAATAAAAAAACAGCACCAAAAATCGCACCTAGGTGTATTCTATTAAGTGTGCCTAAATTTAGGCATACTTGATAGAATACAACTAAATTTCAGCATTGTTTATAGAATACACTGAGTACCCATCCATGCAAATAAATTTAGTCATGGGTAGTTACACCAAGTAAACTTGGTGTAAATGCTAACACCTAAATTAGGCGTGGACCGGTGTATGTATAAAAATGCACATAGATTTTAGAAATGCCCATGACTCACCTATTCCATACCCATGGCCATGCCCCCTTTTCAGCTATTTGCCTTTAGAATTTACACACATCACTTTACAGACTATGCTTAGCAAGTTGTACATTTAAATTCTAATTAATGCCAGTGTCAATAATGTTGTTAATTGTCAATTATTGGCACTGATTGCTTGTTAACTGAATTAAGTTGTGCTGTGTGTGCGAATCCAGAATAAAACCATATTTGTGTGCGTAACATAAGTCAGCTGTATGGAATCTGGGGAGAGTGCTTACATGATCTGATCTTTCAGAGTAACATAATAGCCAAATAGCTATATTTGCAATGTTTGTAAATTCCTCAACGTAGTTTGGGATGAGCCAGAGTAGACTACTTTACAGTATCGATTCTAGATATAAGAGGGCAAATAAAGAACGGAAGGTACCAAGATAAAAAAAAAAGCACAGTTGTCTCAGATTAAAAAAAAAAACAGTTTTGCAAAGTGCTGGTATCTGAGGCACAAAAGAAAGCTAAAAATCAAGAATAACTCGTAGGTAGTAAGAAGAATCAACAGGGGAAATAGTGGCCGCCCAGCCCCTCCCTACCCATCTTCAAATCCTTGCTCAAAGCCCACCTCTTCAATGTTGCTTTCCGGCACCTAACCTTTATACCTTTCAGGAAATCTAGACTGCCTCTATTTGACTGACTGTACATTTGTCCTTTAGATTGTAAGCTCCTTTGAGCTGTTCTTCTATGTTAAATTGTACAGCGCTGCGTAACCTAGTAGCGCTTTAGAATGTCAAGTAGTAGTAGTAGTGGTACCAAGTAAATGGAGATCAAAAACTGGCATGAAAAGTGACCAGTAATCCAACAGGCAACAGTCTTCTGATATGGCACTAGTTGATGATTAGTCCATGAGCAGACTACAAAATTAAGGCAATTTTGTAGAAGAGTTATCTCCCAATTCACCTTTATTTAACTTCCTTCAACAGCAATTTTTGAGGATAAGTTTATGAATTATTCTCTATGTGTAAATCATGTTTTAGAGGATGACACCTTCAGGCTGAGAGTATGGTTAAAACACCTTTATTATGGCATCAACATAAGAGACCCGACACCGGTTTGTGTTTCTGCAGATGCACCACCTGCTTCAGGGGTCACATACACTCTATGGATTGTTGGTATTGTACTTGGTGCAGGCAGCATTTCGTTTTGCAGCATTGCAGTTCCTGTTGTCTTCAGACACATCCCCAGTCTTGGATTTCTATATTGGTGCCATAATGGGACTTGACATACCACCCTTTCTGTGGTTTTTGCACACACATTCAATCAGTTTACATAGTATATAGAGATACTTATTTGTACTCAGGGCAATAGAGGGTTAGGTGACCTTGCCCAGAGCTGCAGTGGAAATTGAAGGGAATCAAACCCAGTTCCTCAGGATCAAGTCTGCTGCATTAATCACTAGGCTATTCCTCCACCATAATAAAGGTGTTTTAACCATACTCCCAGCCTGAAGGTCATGTATCATCCTCTCATTATCTGGTGTCTCCTTTGGAAGGTTGTAGAGAAACTTCCTGTTTTTCTGCTTCTCCTAAGTAATGCTTTAGATATAAAAAAATTTCATAACATTTTGTTGGTGCATTTGAAATCTCATTGGTTAACTGCCACAAGCAGAAGAAGCAAAAGAATGTTGTTAGAGTGTACACTGGAGTCATTGTTGTCGCGCAACTGTAAGACTTTAACACTGGCAGAACGAATAGAAGTTCTAAAAAAATTTGAAAACAAAGTCAAGCATCTATTGCTAAAGAACATGGTGTCAATCCCAGTCAAATTTCATGTATCTTGAAGCAGAAAGACCAGCTTCTGTAAGACTGGCAAAACAATACAAATCCACACAGGAAACATAAATGGGCAGGAAAAGCTGAGGATGTAGAAGATGCTCTTCTTCGGTGGTTTTCTCAAGTCAGGAGCAGACGGTTTCCTGTCAGTGGTCCACTGCTTATGGAGAAAGCTAATCAGCTAGCTGAAAGTCTTGGACTAACTAAATTCAAAGCCACTGTTGGATGGTTGGAAAGATGGAAGGAGAGGAACAACATAAAATTCAAGAAACAGCATGGTGAAAAACAAGACACTGATGACTTTGGTGCTGAAAATTGGGTTGTTTCAGTTCTTCCTACCATCTTGAACTAGTTTGCACCTCATGACATTTTCAATGCTGATGAAAATGGTCTCTACTGGCGAGTGATTCCTGAGGATCACTTACATTCAAACATGCCAAAACTACAGGAAGTAAAATGGTTGAAGGACCGACTGATGATCCTCCTTTGTTGCAATAGGATGGGAGTGAGAAGTTGGAGCCACTTGTCATTGGAAAGAGCAAACAGCCCCGTTGCTTCAAGAATGTTAAGCAACTTCCTGTGTCATATGAAGCCAATGCAAATTCATGGATGACTGAGAAATTTGGAAGCAGTGGCTAAAGAAGTTAGATACTAGAATATGAGCACAAAAAGCGTCAGATTTTGTTGTTTTGTGATAATTGTGCTGCACACAGTGTTGATGTCAGGCTGTCTAATGTCAAAGTGTTCTTCCTGCCACAAAACACTACCTCTCTGATCCAACCTATGGACCAGGCCATAAATCTCTTGTGCGTTATGGATGACCAAGACTGGCAAGGATAAATGTGCTGTTGAATTGGCTCGTAATCTATCACTGTTGGATTCCCTACATATGCAGAAAGAAGCCTGGAATCATGTTACACAGGCAACCATTGTGAACTGCTACAAGCGGGCAAGCTTTGTTAGGGATGTGGAGAGGGACGAAACACATGCAGCTGTTGCAAACGCATCAGGTGATCAGGCTTTGACATCCCAGCCGGTGTTACTGAAGAGGAGTTTCATCACTACATAGCTGTTGATTATGATCTACAAACAGCTGACGACAGCACTGATGTCCAGGATATGCCCTACATGCAGGCAGCGGCTGATGATTAAATAGATGATGAAATGAGCAGCGAGGCACATGCTGTCATGCCTGTGGCCATGACCACCCTCAGCCTTACCTCATTTCTGGGGGCCAGCAGCTCTGCTGGCTTCTGTCTGTCGTTTGTGTTAGTCTTGTCCTCTGGCTCTGTGTGCTGATTACTTCACTAGGACCTCACCTGTGTGTGCTATGCCTTTCTAGGATACCAGCATCTAAGATGGCTGCCACCGGCTCTGTGCCAGCTTCCAAGATGGCTCCTGCTTGTCTTTCCTGTGGCTCACTTCCTATGTGTGTCAAGCCTCTCTTTGGGGTCTGGGTACTTCCTGCTTCTGCCCTACTGCTGGTGACTCATCAGTGAGAGCCTTCATAAGGAAGTGCTGTTGCTTGCAGTCAGGGCCTTTGCAGAAGTGTTTATGCTCTTAGGCCAGGTCAGGTTAGTAAGTGTCTGTTGCACTATTGCTAAGCCTCTCTCTGGGTTTCCAGCAGTTTTTTTCTGTTTCTGTGTCTCTGTTGTCCTTCCGTGGGGGGTCTCCCTGCCACTGTCTTGTCTGTGGACTGCGGTCCTTCCTGGCTTACCCTGAGTTGGGGTGAAGCCTCTGTCTGTGGACTGCGGGTCCTTCCTGGCTTACCCTGTGTGTTGGGGTGAAGCCCTCCTGTTCCCTTGCTTACCCTGGGTTTGGGGTGAAGCCTCTGTCCCTGGCTTACCGTGAGTTGGGTGAAGCCATTTGTCCTGGTTACTCTGTCTGTTCTCCTGTCTGCCCAAAGACCCTTGGCCTGTTATTCCTGGTTACTCTGTTTGCTCTGCTGCCAGCCCAAGACCCCTGGACTGTTCTTCCTGGTTTGCTCTCTTTACCCTAAGTCCTGCCTTGCCTAGCCTGTGTGCCTACCCTGCTTGTATATCCTGAGTGTATATCCTGAATCCTGTATCTGTCTAGCTAGTGTGTATTTCCTGGGTGGTTATTTCTGTATCCTGTCTCCACCTAGCTACAGTGTTGACCCTGTGGGTATTCCCGGATCCCCGTTCTGCCTAGTGTGTATGCTGTCCTAGTCCTTGCTCCTGCTAGGCTTCTGTACGCCCTGTGTTCCTTGGTCTGTCTTCTGGGTCTTGCTAGTGGCTGTGCAGCAGCACACTGTCTGTGTTTAGTTCCTAGTCTGGTCTCCCTCGTGTATCCCAGACCCAGGGTGGGTCCTCTGGATCTCCAGTTCCGGCCTTATCCTGCAAGTCCTGCCGGCCACCTGCATGCTGGAGCTCAACTCTAGTGGAACGGTGGCTAAGCGCAGGTGAAGCGGATCCTGTCCGGCCGGTTCCAGTTGCCTACTTCCAATCCAGAGTTCCAGTCCGGATCCTTCCATATGCCCAGCTCCTGGTGGTCTTGCCTGCCGCTCCTCGGCAGTGGCCCAAGGGCTCACGAACTCCAGTCCTGCCTCGAGGACCTGACAGAATGCCAAGGCCCTCGAGAACGCAACACATGCTGACGAAATTTAACAACCTCCTGTCACTTTTGCAAGAGCGCTGGAGAGTCTCAACACCGTTGCGGGCCTATCTGGGGCCACTGGATATCAGTGCTATGACAGTTTTACCATCTGGCAGACGTAGTCTATGGAACTGACAGACACAATAGTGTACAGAGGACTATCGTTGATTACTTCAAGTAAGCCTAACGTCAGTTAACGGAGACTGTATACTGTACATATATAAACAGTACTGTACATATGTTTATCAGATGTCAAGCTTCTTTGGGTCACAACGGTTAAGTGCACGCTCCGGTTAACTGCATGTATTTCTTTGGTCCCAGACACTTGCACTTAAGCGGATTGCACTGTACTTATTTTTTCAAGCATCATAATGATGTAATGCAGCAAAGAATTTGACAGGGGCAAAGGTTGGGAGGGCGAGTGCTTCTGTGTCACAGATCTTAGTCTACCAGAGCCTTCTGTTACCCATCTATTCCTCTGTTGTTTCATTCTATGTGGCAGTGGTGGTGGTAAATTGGCTATTATTTGTTGTTATTATTATTATTATTATTTATATTGGCTTTATTTACTCATGCTTGTTGGCGTCTTTACCTCTGGCACTGGTATTTCTTTTGACTAATGAAGCCACATACATTATTGTAGCTCGGAATTAGGTGTAATATATTCATGATAGCATATATGAATGTATGTATTTTATATGTGTATAAATCATAACTGTGCCAATGCTCCATCCAAAATGGCCCTCAAACATGCCAACACCCGAGTCACATACAAGTGCATACTTGTTTGTCACCGCATGTACTTGCACATGGGATTTAATTTTATAAGTGATGTTTTACGCAAGTATACTAGCAAAACAATCTTTATATAATTACCCCTTAAAGTGCACACAATGTTTGTCCTTGTCTCAGGGCAGATGTAAATTTGTGGAAGGAGCAATTGCCTATGAATTATTTAGAAGATGTGCATGACATTTTACTTACATTTGTCAGAGTTTGAGTATAACTGTAGGGTTGCAACCGGTGTATCATAAAGCCATAATCTCTTTGAACAAGAAAGTGTTATTGATAAGTTGTGCAGCTCTTAGCAGTATATCAGATAAACTTCTGCTTCAGACCATTTTCACTCTCAGCTGCTGGTCTGCTCAAAGAACTCCGTTCCGTATCCCTATATTCTTTCTGAAAATGCTTTTATCATGTACACAAATGTATACAATAGGTTAGCGGTTCCCAAACTTGATCCCGGAGGCACCCCAAACAATCAGGTTTCAGGATACCCACAATGAATATTCATGAGCTAGATTTGCATGTGATTATTCATTATGGATATCCTGAAAACCTGAAAGCCGGGGTGCTTCCAGGACCAGGTGTGGGGACCACAGCGATAGGTCATAAATCTCTTTTTTTTTTCCTTACTCATTAGGGTAATATTTCACAGTAACAAATGCACTTAACTGACACCTTCCATTTAGAGTCATGCTCAGCCTGTAAAATATCAGTATGGGCAGCAAAGGTTTTCCTCTCTTCATTTAAACTGTGTTAAGCATTGGTTTTTTATTAGCTGAGGAAGCATAAGTTTGTAAAATGTATCCATTAAATTGGGCTAAAATAGGTTTCATGAAATAAATCATTAAAATATAAATCCACA
Organism: Microcaecilia unicolor; assembly: GCF_901765095.1. Classification (NCBI taxonomy): domain Eukaryota; kingdom Metazoa; phylum Chordata; class Amphibia; order Gymnophiona; family Siphonopidae; genus Microcaecilia; species Microcaecilia unicolor. The sequence goes on along the minus strand of NC_044033.1, from coordinate 470,489,657 downwards.
TACGCGACCAGTTCCTCATACATTTGTACCCAGCTATGGAACGCACTACCGAAGGTCATAAAAACAGCGCAAGACCCTAACTATCCTCCGAAGGTTATTGAAAACAGATCGTTCAAGAAGGTGTACCGTAAACATCCATCGTAAATACTAGATAATACGACTAATATGACCTAGACACAACCGAAATCCTATCACTTGACTGATTAACCTCTTTGCCATTAATGAACAAACATTATTACTACAATCCTTGTGTCAAAACATGGTCTCCCATAGTCGATGACCTAATGTATGATGTAATCCCATTATTACCCAGGAACCCTCATGCAATACCATAATGTATTCTTCTCTACCATGTATGTATGCCGCTCGTCTGATAGGCACAGCCAAATTTTATTTTGGCCACGCGTATCGGCCGCACCACAAGTGCCATTTGGCGCGTGTAGGTCATTACAGGCCCAGTTACCTTGTTACACTTTACCACTAGGCCAAGACAGGGCGGTAAAGGTTTCAGACCCAAAATGGATGTGTGCAATTTTGATTTGCTGTATGTCCATTTTTTGCAAAAAAGTTTAAAGGGGTCTTTTTTACCAGATGCGCTAAAAAATGATTCTGCACATGCCCAAAACCCGCATCTGTACTACCATAGGCCATTTTCAGTGCACCTTAGGAAAAGCCCCCCTCAGTGATCAGGAACTGACATAGCTCTTTGAACCCACTACTTGATTCTACAGCCATCTAAGAGTACAATGTCCACTGCTGCTCCCATTCATTTATGTGCATCTTTCATTCTTCCTTTCCCTTATCTCTCCACTGGAAACCCACACAGATTCATACCATTTTCAGTCTTTTTTGTCTCTTTCAACATTAAAGCAAGTGGACAACCTTTTCAATTTTTTTTTCCTCTTTACCCACACAAAAGGAACTTTGCTACCTAACATTTGTTGAATCACAGAGGCTGAGGCAGATAGTGCAATGTCATTTTGAGACTACTTTGATCCTTTTTTTTTTTTTTACAGGCATTCCTCAAATGACCCTCTGAATGGCTAACTTATCATTCCTTGCACACTAGCAAAATGCTTTGCTTCTTAAGGAACAGTGAAGGCATGGAATGATTTTGTAAACTAGGGTTACTAGGATTAAAATTTCCCCTTCTCCTTGAAGAAAATAAATGCACAGTGCCTGTAAATAGTAAAAGTCCTCAAAGCTATGAGTTTTAAAAATGATTAACGCTCCATCTAGTGGCATAATTGAGCACCGATAAAACTTATCACACTGAGCATTTGCACAAGGTTAAGTATATTAAAAAATAGGTTTTAAATGATGTTTAGTGAAGGAACAAAACTGTTATCTGCTAAGGCAAAGAATCTGAAAGCTTCTAGCACTGTAAAGAATAATTATTTTTGCCATAAGCACTATATAGCATTATTCTTCTGGCAAGACAATACAGCTATGCGAGTATTCTAATGTTGCTATGGTAACATGTCATACATTTCTATTCAAGTACACTACCAAAAATAGCTGCTGAATATGAGAATCAGGACTCTCGCCAGGTTTTGCAGAGGCACCAAATTTCAAAATCTATTACTAAATTCATACTAACTATGCAAAAACACAATTTAAAAGCACAACTACAAAAACTGCCATTCTAGTATTTTCTTACTTCTGTCAGAGTTTCCAAGGGCATATATGAATAATGTTCTCTGATTTCTGGGCTCATCATTTTTAAGATAATTGCTTCCAAAGCATAATTGTACTTATGATGCTAGAAATATTAGACTGACAAATTTAAATGTCTATTTCTACTATTGTTTTTAAAATATTAGTATTTTTTCCCTTAAACATTCACCGACTGCCCTTCTGAGAGCAAACAAAATGCCAACTTTCATTTAAATGTAAAAAAGATTCGGCTAATGAGTATGGGTTGCTGGCATTACATTTCAGGAAAGGAAAGCATACCCAAGGGAGAGAGTGTATCTTCACCTGTATTATCATATTCCACTAAGGTGTTCACTATGCGGTGTGATTGAGAGCTGCATGCATGACAGGAAGTTTAAATGGATCTGGCAAGTCAGGCTTAAAATGATGTCGTGACATTAGGGAGTGTAAAATCACATGACAAAATAAAGCATAGGCGTTATTGCCTAGCGTGAGCAATTAATATTTTATTAGGATTCAGATCTTTTTTACACAGTTTCCTTCTAAAAACCCTACTTCTTTTTCTACTTTCTTTGCTGAAACACATACCATTTCCATTATATGGCAGTATTTCAGTTTGTTTGTTCCACAGAGAAAATTGAGTTGTCTGTCTTTCCCCCATCCCACATTACAGGGCCTTGTTTTCTGCTCTTCTGTTCACTTTGAAATATATATTTTAAAAAGGTGGACATGTACTGCTAGCTTACATGGAATTCGTTTTGTATTGTGAGGTGTTCCAAAATACATGGCAGCATTAATATTCTGTTCAGGGGCTTACACTCATAACACTGCAGACTCTGTGGCCAGCAGCATGAGGAGTGTCAAAGCAAATGCAAGGCGCAGATAAAGAAGGCCAAGAGGGATTATGAAAAAAAAGATAGCAGTAGAGGCAAAAAAACATAGTAAAAATTGTTTTCGGTATATTAAAAGCAGGAAGCTGGTAAAAGAAATCGGTTGGGCCGCTGAATGACCGAGGGGTAAAAAGGGGCTATCAAGGATGACAAAGACGTAGCAGAGAGATTAAATTAATTCTTTGCTTCGGTCTTCACCGAGGAAGATTTGGGTGGGATACGGTGTCGGAAATGATATTTAGAGCGGACGAGTCAGAGAAACTTACTGAATTCACGGTAAACCTGGAGGACGTAATGGGGTAGTTCGGCAAACTGAAGAGTAGCAAATCACTTGGACCGGATGTTATTCCCTAGAGTACTGATAGAACTGAAAAATGAACTTGTGGAGCTACTGTTAGTGATTTCAATTTATCCTTAAAATTGAGCGTGGTACCGGAAGATTGGAGGGTGGCCAATGTAACGCCGATTTTTTAAAAAAGGTTCCAGGGGAGATCCAGGAAATTATATACTGGTGAGTCTGACATCGGTGCTGGGGAAAATGGTAGAAGCTATTATTAAAAACAAAATTACAGAGCACATCCGAGGACATGGATTACTGAGACCAAGTCAGCACGGCTTTAGTGTGGGGAAATCTTGCCTGACCAATTTACTTCAATTCTTTGAAGCGTAAACAAACATTGTGGACAAAGGGGAGCCGGCTGATATTGTGTATCTGGATTTCAAAAGGTGTTTGACAAGGTACCTCATGAAAGGCTACAGAGGAAATTGGAGGGTCATGGGATAGGAGGTAATGTCCTATTGTGAATTAAAAACTGGTTGAAGGATAGGAAACAGAGATTGGGGTTAAATGGGCAGTATTCACAATGGAGAAGGGTAGTTAGTGGGGTTCCTCAGGGGTCAGTGCTAGGGACCGCTGCTCTTTAATATATTTATAAATGATTTAAAGATGGGAGTAACTAGCGAGGTAATTAAATTTGCTGATGACACAAACGTTATTCAAAGTCGTTAATTCGCCGAGAGGATTGTTTACTAAGCTGTGCTGTAGGCACGGTAGCCTTTCTAGCATATGCTAACGCTAGAGACACTCTTATTATTCCTATGGGTGTCTCCAGCATTAATGTGTGCTAATTTTTAGCATGTGCTAAAAAATGCTAGCACACCTTAGTAAACAGGACCCTTAATTTGTTTGCATTACTCTTACTAATGTTTAACGAACAGATTAAGTTGACAGCAGGGAATTTGTGATTTTGTTTTTGTTCTAGGGCCCCTTTTACTAAAGTGCAGTAATTTTTTTTGTTACATTTGTACCCTGTGCTTTCCCACTCATGGCAGGATCAATGTGGCTTTACATGGGGCAATGGAGGGTTAAGTGACTTGCCCAGAGTCACAAGGAGCTGCCTGTGCCTGAAGTGGGAATTTGAACTCAGTTCCTCAGGACCAAAAGTCCACCACCCTAACCACTAGGCCACTTATGAAAAATGTACTCTCTGAACAGTGCACACTTTCTAGATAGTGAATGCATGCAAATATGACTCATTTTTTGTGGAATAGAATATCCACACTTTCTGAAAAAGAGTGTATTCTCAGTGACCATTGCATCCATAACAACAAAATGGAATAAAACCCCAGAAATTAAAAAACGAACAGGGAAATGTTGCAAACATGAACATTTTCTGGTTGCACACCTATATCTTTCTCTCAGGCACAGACCCCATTTAGGGCTGCCCTCCTTCCATGAATGCACCTCACTGGGTCACACCCCGGCTTTGAGCAGATGTTTTTCTGCTCTAAGTCCCGCTCCTGGATAGGACACCCCAATTCCTCCAAGAGCTCTTACTGTTTCTCCAGTTATTGGGAGAATAGCAATAACTGCTCCTTAATTTCTGCCCACTTGAGGATGACGTTCCAGGATCCCCCTTCTCCTCCCTTGTCACTTGGCAGGAGCTTGCATGGACCCTTTCCTCCCTGCACTTTCTTTCTGCAATTTATTCCATAAACCCTCCCATGGTCTGGGCATCCTCCCACCCAAGAACCTCCAAATCACTCTCCCAGTGACTCTCTACCAGGGAGTCTATCTTTTAGAAATCCCTATTTGATAGGGATTACATATGGATTCCAACACCCCTTCAGGATAGATAGATAGATAGATAGATAGATAGATAGATAGATAGATAGATAGATAGATAGATAGATAGATAGATAGATAGATAGATAGATAGATAGATAGATAGATAAAGAAAAAGTAATTTTGTTTATTTTTAGCAGGTGTTTTCCATAGACAGTAAGGTAGACACATGGGTAACATCATTTGAGAGCACCAGGATGGAAACTGCTCTCCCAGAGTATACAATTCTGAGATCATGCCTGGCCCTTCTCATGTGCAGTGGTTTTCTCGTCTCCTCAGTAATACCAAATCTGTAGAAGGAAAAACAACTCTCTGGGAAGTGGGTAGGATTGTATGCCTTATCAATCCTGCTGCTACAGAAAACACCTGTTACAGGAAAGCAACATTGCTTTTTCTGTTGTCAAGCAAGATAGAGTCAGGCACACAAGTTGATAATTCCCAAATTTAGGGCTGTTTTTGCTTACTGCTTTCATATTAATATAGATTTCAGAGCAGTTTATAGTGTCAGATAGCAAAAGCTGTGTGTCAGTGTTGAAAGATTGATCCTTGAAGGTAGAACCAAAGGAAATGTGGTATATGCCGAGACGTTTCTGATAGGAAAAACAAATAGTCCCATAACTTGACCATATGCCCTGTGATTTATTGTTGAAATGTGTTCCCTACACTCAGTTTGAGACATCTGCCAGACTGACGCTGGAGAAACAGAATACAATCTGTTGTGTGAGCCTGTTTGTTACCATTTGCTTCCTGGAACAGTGTAGAGGAGGCCTTCTGGTAGCTGGTATCATCTCAGTTCGAGCCCGGGACCACTGCTAACCTGTCCCCGAGTGATGTCACTCTCAGGCACGGTGTTTAAATTTGCCAGACCGATGCCAGAAAAAACAGGTTGAGTTATTGGGGAGTTACTGTTGTTGAGTTCTTGTCATGACTGTTATTTATAATAAAAGTTCTACCACCAAGAACTGATTTGGTTCAAGTTATTTGGATGAGATGTGCTGAAGGTTTGTGTTCCTGCAAGCGACAAAAGTGTGTGTGTGTTTCCAATGTTAGAAAAACAGAACAACCCAAGGTGATTAGTAAGATTTTATTCAGTGAAATTTACATAATTTGTTTCTACCACATAGCAACATAACATTTTAACATAAATCAACAAATAAGGAGACCCATTACTGACATGAGTATCACCACTGACAATGAAAGAACAGAGGGCGTAATTGATAGCAATAGTCTGATTAACTATAAAAAGAACTTTCTATACCAGACTTAGAATCATATTGCTATGACAGTGCACAGCCACCATGGGAGAATAAACATCAAGCAATAGTAACCAATAAACAGAGCATCAAGTACAGCCTGAAATAAAGCAACATGAAATATAGAAGTTGCTTTATGGAAAACAGGGGCATTTAAAGGAAACAATATGCAATGTAACTGTTCATGTACCCAAGATTAAGTTCACAACTTGAAGGGAGATCTTGCACCATGAGTATTTTTTAAACAATGGTACAGTATGTCTTGAAAACACACATATGCTGTAGGCAACTCAGTACAATCTGTACAATCTGTACAATGGGCAGCTGAAGCTTAATCCTGATGAAAGACAGTCTGTGGTCAGCACTTTTATGCTGATGAGTGGTTGATCTGTGGCCTATATCCAATGCCATTGCATGATGACTGTGTAGAGCATGGCAAAGTTGATTGTGCAGTGGGAATTACTGTATATATCCACTGGATCAGTGTGACTTTCAGTAGAGAACTGTTGCATGGCATCAGAACCTCCATAGAAGCAGAGCTACAAGGAGAAACTCCCTGATCTGCTCCTCTGACTCTAGACTTCTCAGGCCTCTGCATAGGTAGGGATATATTTACTTAAGGTAGTGTTTTGATCTGCAAGGTGATGAGATTTCGCTTTACATGGATGGTCTGATGAACCACTACTGCAGAAAGGAAGTCACTGAGTTGTTCAGAATATCAGTAGAGCTTGTTTAGCCTGCTATTAAGTGTAATAGGGATATGACCATAAAGAACATGTAGTTTCCAGCATCAATTGGCCCCTGACAGCTGAAGAAGAATGTGTGGAAATTTCCAGCACAGGACAAGAATAAAAAGTCAACATAATGAGAAAAAAACTTTTTTGTGGTATTCAGAGGAGATAAGAAGCACTGAAAAACTTTGATGGCATATGTAAATTCAAATGATAAAAGAAATAACATAAGAACATCCATACTTGGTCAGACTAATGATCCATCTAGCCCAGTATCATGCTTTCAACAGTGGCTAATTCAGGTCACAAGTACCTGACAGAATCCTAAAAAGTAGCACGATTCATGCTACTAATCCCAGAGACAAGCAGTGCTTATCTCATTAGCAGACTATGGACTTTTGCTCCAGGAACTTATCCAAACCTTTTTTAAACTCAGATAGGCTAGCCACTGATACCACATCCTCTGGTAACGAGTTCCAGAACTTAACAATTCATTCAGTGAAAAAAATATCTCCTTCTAATCATTTTAAAAGTAGTATCATGGACTTCCTTGACTATGCCCTAGTCCTTTTTGAAAGAGTACAAAATTGATTCATGTTTACCCATTCTCACCACCTCAGTATTTTGTAGATCCATGTTATATTCTCCCTCAGCCGTCTGTTTTTCCAAGCTGAAGAGTCCAGACCTCTTAAGCCTTCCCTCATATGAAAGAGTTCCATCCCCTTAATCATTTTGGTTACCCTTCTTTGAACCTTTTCTAATTCTGCTATATCTTTTTTAAGGTAGGGCGACCAGAATTGCACACAATACTCATGATGTGGTTGCACCATGGAGCAATACAGAGACATTCTAATAATCTGTGTCTTATTTTCTATCCCTTTCCTAATAATTCCTAGCATTCTGTTTGCTTTTTTTGCCACTGCCACAAACTGGGCAGAATATTTCAGCATATTATCCATGATGACACATTGATCTTTTCTTGAGTGCTGACTCCTAGGTTAGAACCTATTATCAAACAATTATGATATGGATTATTCTTTCCAATGTGCATCACTTTTCAGTTGTCCACATTAAGCCTCACCTATCATTTGGATGCTCAGTCTTCCAACTTCCTAAGGTCTTCCTGCAATTCTTCACAATCCACATGCCTTGTAACACTTTTGAAACGTTTTGTGCCATCTGCACATTCAGGTGCAGATGCTCAGAAGCAACTGCGGGTGCTAGAGGGCATTAGCATAGGACTGGTGCCCGCACTTGCTCCCGCATATGCTCATAGCTGGTGACCTCATGAAACAATGAGCTCGCAAACTCTGACCGCTAATTGCATGCAAATGCATGCAAAAGAGGGTCTCCCACATTCCTCCCTGATGTGATGTGATGTGATATTTTTCTTGTATACCATTAACTCCCTCTAATCAGAGGTTTAACGTGGTTTAACAAAAGAAAAAAAATAATGAGAAAAAAGAACTAAGCAAAACAATATAAGCCACAAATCATTTAAATAATAGGTTTTAAATTGTTTCCTAAAAGAAAAATAACTGCTAGATCTATGTAGAGACTGGGGTAGAGAGAGCCAGAATCGAGACGCCTGAAAACAGAAGATATTTCAGGGAAGCAAGGCAATAAAAGTGAATGGATCCATAACTTTTGATAGTCCATGAGCACAAGGAAAATAGATTCATTCTAAAAATAATGCTCAGTGGCAGTGCACTAAACAAGGTTGTTGGTCCCGAGGCAAATCCTATTCCAGCTCAGACCTGGCATTATGGTTTGATGAGCAGGGGAGGAATGGGGAGACTGGCTGACACAGCCCTGGTGGTCTAGTGGACCCAGATCTCCCAGACCCCTATACATATAAGATCTTGAAGGTCCAGTGGACCAGTGGATCCCTCACCCCCAGCACATAAACCACCACCACCAAAAATACCCTGGTAGTCCAGCAAGACTCTTGATGTAGCCCTCTCCCCAACCCCCTTCCCTCATACCTTAAGGTAGACGGAGAAGGAGGGACTAGCACTCCCTCTCTCTCCCTCCTCTGTGAGCATCACTTCAAAATGTCAGCACCCTGCCTGGTCCATCTTGGGATGTGCTGGGTGGGGCTTAACTTCCATATAAGATTTGATCATTTTGCCTGCAGATCTTGTATTGATTGTTAAATAATGCCATTCTGATGCTTATGGCGATTTGAATGTATATTCAGATAATCACAACAAAAAGGTGCTTATTTTTTAATCATGTGGACATCCCAAAATACTGAAATGGACATTCATGTACCCGAAAGTTACATATCCAAATTTTGAAAAGGCATAATTTGGACCACTGACGCTGCCATATCTCCAAATAGCAAGGAAGAAGTTTGTGAGCATGTTTTTGGTAGGACTATGGAGGGCCCAAAAATCAGGATGTTCAACAGTGATTACCAAAGAGGACACGGCCAAGTCAAAAAAGGACATCCTTACTTAGACCTGTTTCAATCATGTCTAGTAGATATGTTATAGGAACATGGAATATGAAGATAGGTGAGGCATTGCTGTGGACCATCACCGTTAGTCCAGGTAACAATACCACTGTTTGTACTGGTTGTATGTGAAGCCAAGTTATTTGAGTAAGGTCCTTGCTCTGAAATCAGAGAGGGAGCTCTGTCCTTCCTTGAGGTTTCTTTGACTCACAATTGCCTCATTCCTGTGGTAACCCTAAAAATGAAAACCTGAAGCTGAGAGTATTTCAACCAGTGAAAAAGAGAGGAATCCCCCTGAGAGTGTTATGCCTGAGCTGGGAGTTGATTTGGGTGGGGGCAGAGTTATGGTGCACATGCCCATACATGAATGATATAATAGTAGCCTGTTGACCTAATTAGTTCAAAATCATGCGGCACTTGGAGCTGCAGATTTGAGAAGCAGTGAGGCTGCATTTTTTTTTTTTTTTAGTTCAGGCTGGTTGGAATTTCTTGTAAGATTTCAGATGTCAGTTTTGGTCAAACCTTTATCGATTTTCATCAAAGACTATCTGGATTGCTCTGATTGCATTGGAGACAACCTTGAGTACCAGAATAATTACCAAGGAAGCAGCCATGGATCACTTGAGGACTGACTGAATAAAAGAGGGCAATAATATGTTTGCCTATATAGTATTTTATGAATGGTTGTCCAATGTCTACTGGTATTAGTATCTTTTAGAATGGTTGTTTTAGTTTTTGCTGTGCTTTTCTATTAAATCAATGGATTTATATGTTTTCTAAAAATGATATTTTATTTTAAGATGTAAACCTTTCTGTTTTGTGAATGCAATTAGAAACGGTAGAGTAAATAAATAAATGATAATAGAGGACAGCAGGAAATGGTCCAAGAGTTGAAAGGTAACATAGAGCAGTGCTTGTAGAAATAAATAAATGAAAACCAATGGCACAGTGCACTCAAGTTATAGAATAGTACCTAACTTGCTTAACTGGGTGTTAATTGGCTTTAACTGCAATAATGAACCTTAAGTTGCATTAACTGGCACTAATTGGCACCAATTTACAGTTATGTGCATAAATGCTCCTCTGGTACTATTTAATAAACTTAGCACCTAAGATCTGTAGCGTGCAACTGCAAAGGTGGCATTAATATGGAAGAAGCATGGGCAGATCAGGATGTGTTAGGCACTCACAAACTAAGGCACTTGTTTTTGAAACATATGGACTTCTCAAAAGACAAAATTGGATGCCCATGTGCTTGAAATGTCCAAGTACCGATTTTGTAAAGGCAGAAAAGAAAAATCCAACACTGCAGTACATCCAAATAGCAAGGGGTCGTGTTGTAAGCGGGATTAGGGAGGCCCTGAAATATTGATGTTCAAGAGTAATTACCGAAAGCAAGCAAACATCCATGTCTAAAAGAATGACATTCTTATTTAAACCTGTTTCAGGCACATCCACAGTACAAAAAGTGCCCTGATTGAGCAGCTGAGCACTGGAAGGATTAATGCATGACATCTTCTTAGTCCCCCAGTGACCACTGTCCCCCTCTTTCTCCCCTGAAAGTGGAACAGAACCAGTTCATCACGGACTTACCTGAATCTCCACTACCCAAATTGCAAAGGACTTAAATACAAGACAACCCATGCGTCCAACTTCTCCTACATAAGTACACGACTGTGGAACATACTGTCACTAGCTGTGAAAACAATCTACGGCCATTTAAAATTCAGAAATTACTAAAGACTCATCTGTTTGGAAAGGCATACCAGACTGACCCAACATAAATGCCTCAACTCCGCAACACATCAATACCAAAGATCGTATTGAACATTATCAAATCCTCCCTTTCTTTAACCCTACGTGCCTGAATCTTATCTTCCCCATTCCACCCTAACATCTATTATTATTATTAGCATTTGTATAGCGCTACCAGACGCATGCAACACTGAACACCTGATGCAAAGAGACAGTCCCTGCTCAAAAGAGCTTACAATCTAAATAATACAGACAGTTACGGGTGAGGGAAGTAATGGGCGAGAAGGAAGGAAGGGATAAGGGGAGAGCAATTGAGTAGTGGCTAGGAGCTAAAAGCAGCAGTGAAAAGGTGGGTTTTCAGCATAGATTTGATATGCTTTGATGTCCCCATGCATACCTCCGACCCACCCCCATCCTCCCACCCTGTCAGACTGTCATAGTACTGCTTGAATGTTTTCACTTATATACACTGTCAGCTAGCACATTTGCTTATTTCCGATCTGACGAAGAAGGGCAACCTTCGAAAGCTAATCAAGAAATGTATTAAGTTATGTCCAATAAAAAAAAGGTATCATCTTATTTTCTTTTCCATGTTTTATTTTGTTTGATTTCTATTGACAGCATAGATTTGAAAACAGGTAGAGATGGAGCTAGACATATAGGTCCAGGAAGTCTATTCCAGGCATAAGGTGCCGCGAGAGAAAAGGAGCAAAGCCTGGAGTTAGCAGTGGAGGAGAAGGGGGACGACAAGAGAGATTTGTCCAGTGAGCGGAGTTCATGGGGAGGAATGTAGGGAGAGATGAGAGTGGAGAGGTAATGGGGGCTGCAGAGTGGATGCATTTAAAGGTCAGTACAAGAAGTTTAAACTGAATGTGCAAGCGGGCAGGGAGCCAGTGAAGTACTTGAGGAGTGGGCTAGTGTGGGTATAACGATTCTGGCGGAAAATAAGTCATGCCGCAGAATTTTGCACAGATTGGAGAGGAGAGGGATGGCTGAGTGGAAGACCAGTGAGAAGTAAATTGCAATAGTCCAAGCGAGAGGTGACAAGGGTGTGGATAAGGGTTCTGGCAGCATATTCAGAAAGGAAGGGGTGAATTTTGCTAATATTGTAAATAAAGAAACAACAAGTTTTGGCGATCTGTTGAATATGGGCAGAGAAGGAGAGAGATGAATCAAAGATGACTCCAAGGTTACGAGCCGAGGAGACAGGGAGGATGTAAGAGCCATTAACAGAGATAGAGAAAGGGGGAAGAGGGGAGGTGGGTTTAGGGGGAAAAATGAGAAGTTCAGTTTTGGTCATGTTGAGCTTTAGATGGCGAGACATCCAAGCAGCAATGTCGGACAAGCAGGCTGAGATTTTGTCCTGGATCGAGGTTGAGATTTCAGGGGTAGAGATGTAGATCTGAGAGTCATCAGCGTAAGATGGTATTGAAAGCCATGGAATAAAATCAAGGGACCAAGGGAAGAGGTATAGATGTAGAAAAGGAGGGGTCCAAGGACAGAACCCTGAGGCACACCAAAGAAAGAGGGATGGAAATTGAAGAGGATCCACCAGAGTGAACACTGAAAGAATGAAGTGAGAGGTAAGATGAGAACCAGGAAAGAACAGGGCCCTGGAATCCAAGCGAGGACAGCATATCCAGAAGTATAGTGTGGTCAACAGTGTCGAAAGCAGCAGATAGGTCAAGAAGGATAAGGATAGAATAGAGACCTCTGGATTTAGCCAGCAGCAGGTCATTAGAGACTTTGGTAAGTGCAGTTTCAGTAGAGTGAAGAGGGCAAAAACCAGATTGGAGTGGGTCAAGAATAGGTTGTGAAGAGAGAAAGTCATCTAAACATCTAATTGTACTTGTCCCCTACCGGACTCGGCGAATGCCTTTACAGTATTATGTAAGCCACATTGAGCCCGCAAATACAGTGGGGGAAATAAGTATTTGATCCCTTGCTGATTTTGTAAGTTTGCCCACTGACAAAGACATGAGCAGCCCATAATTGAAGGGTAGGTTATGGTAAACAGTGAGAGATAGCACATCACAAATTAAATCCGGAAAATCACATTGTGGAAAGTATATGAATTTATTTGCATTCTGCAGAGGGAAATAAGTATTTGATCCCCCACCAACCAGTAAGAGATCTGGCCCCTACAGACCAGGTAGATGCTCCAAATCAACTCGTTACCTGCATGACAGACAGCTGTCGGCAATGGTCACCTGTATGAAAGACACCTGTCCACAGACTCAGTGAATCAGTCAGACTCTAACCTCTACAAAATGGCCAAGAGCAAGGAGCTGTCTAAGGATGTCAGGGACAAGATCATACACCTGCACAAGGCTGGAATGGGCTACAAAACCATCAGTAAGACGCTGGGCGAGAAGGAGACAACTGTTGGTGCCATAGTAAGAAAATGGAAGAAGTACAAAATGACTGTCAATCGACAAAGATCTGGGGCTCCACGCAAAATCTCACCTCGTGGGGTATCCTTGATCATGAGGAAGGTTAGAAATCAGCCTACAACTACAAGGGGGGAACTTGTCAATGATCTCAAGGCAGCTGGGACCACTGTCACCACGAAAACCATTGGTAACACATTACGACATAACGGATTGCAATCCTGCAGTGCCCGCAAGGTCCCCCTGCTCCGGAAGGCACATGTGACGGCCCGTCTGAAGTTTGTCAGTGAACACCTGGATGATGCCGAGAGTGATTGGGAGAAGGTGCTGTGGTCAGATGAGACAAAAATTGAGCTCTTTGGCATGAACTCAACTCGCCGTGTTTGGAGGAAGAGAAATGCTGCCTATGACCCAAAGAACACCGTCCCCACTGTCAAGCATGGAGGTGGAAATGTTATGTTTTGGGGGTGTTTCTCTGCTAAGGGCACAGGACTACTTCACCGCATCAATGGGAGAATGGATGGGGCCATGTACCGTACAATTCTGAGTGACAACCTCCTTCCCTCCGCCAGGGCCTTAAAATGGGTCGTGGCTGGGTCTTCCAGCACGACAATGACCCAAAACATACAGCCAAGGCAACAAAGGAGTGGCTCAGGAAGAAGCACATTAGGGTCATGGAGTGGCCTAGCCAGTCACCAGACCTTAATCCCATTGAAAACTTATGGAGGGAGCTGAAGCTGCGAGTTGCCAAGCGACAGCCCAGAACTCTTAATGATTTAGAGATGATCTGCAAAGAGGAGTGGACCAAAATTCCTCCTGACATGTGTGCAAACCTCATCATCAACTACAGAAGACGTCTGACCGCTGTGCTTGCCAACAAGGGTTTTGCCACCAAGTATTAGGTCTTGTTTGCCAGAGGGATTAAATACTTATTTCCCTCTGCAGAATGCAAATAAATTCATATACTTTCCACAATGTGATTTTCCGGATTTAATTTGTGATGTGCTATCTCTCACTGTTACCAATAACCTACCCTTCAATTATGGGCTGCTCATGTCTTTGTCAGTGGGCAAACTTACAAAATCAGCAAGGGATCAAATACTTATTTCCCCACTGTAGGTAGGATAGAAATGTAACAAACACACCTTACACATTTAATTTTCCAGACTTTCAAGGGTAATAACATCAAGATTTATTTTCCATTGATACCGTCACAGTTCTAAGCAGATTGCAAACTACAAAGAGACTGGCAGAATATCTGGGATTTACACAACAAAATAATAATATTAAAATTGAAACCACATAAATATTATATTATAGTCAATTTTAAGCTGGCAATGATCAGCAGATTTTTAAGTGCTGACCAGTGCTGGCTAAATTAGATCTAGAGATTCAATGCTTGGCCATGTCCAGGGACCAGCTTTTAATATCTGGTATGACTTGACATGTACTGGCTGCTGTCACTTATGTGGGTCCTAGCTGATATTCAGCATGGACTTACATAAGACTTTTGTGGGTACCAGCTGCATATTGGCTGAGATTTGGCTGTTTCCTTCCCCCTACACCAATTTAAATTCCCCTTCCTAACATCCCTCAAATAGCATTGGGCCCTTCCTCATCTCCCTAAAAGATTGAATCCTCCTCCTGACCCCTCCCCCCAATAAGACACTGGCTTCCTCCTTGACCCCCCAAAAGAAATATACCACCAGAGGTCAGCATCAAAATTAGGATTGCCTTTGGGTAGTCCTATCCGGTCATTTAGCTAGGCAGGAACAGGAACTGAATATCTCCAGCACCTGTATAACTCCTGACTCCAACACCATATCACCCCTCCACTGTCCAGTTCTGACATTTATTCAAAATTTGAAATACCACCACATCACATATATTTTAAAGTAGTGTATAGTCCTCAAAGTTAAAACAGAAACCAGATGACAAAAGCAACATACTGACAACTCATTAACTAATTAGAGATAAAACGTTACAGTGAATAGCACAACAGCAAAATATCTTTCAACTATTAAAATATACAGCAGTGACACACGAGGGAACCTAGAATAGGAAATAGAGACAGGGGAGTAAGAAATCTGGTAAAATACTAATTAAAATAGTGACAGAGGGAACAAAAGATCTACTAATAATACTAACTAAAATGGAAGCAAAAAGAAGCAAAACAAAACAGCAAATATAGTTAAAAATGGGCAGTTAATTAAACATCTGAGTGAACAGCTGGGTCTTAAGAGCTGATTTGAAATTCTGCTCAGAGGCTTCCATGCAAAGGAGGAGATTCTATATATGGCAGCTAAAAAATTGGTGGTAAAATCAGTGCCGACTAAGCAGATTTAGGCGCAGATTATAGAATACACTTAATTGATATTTCAGCATCTAAATCTGTGCACATCCATTTACAACAACTAAACCATGGCGTAAATTCCTGCGCGTAGATTTAGGCACACTGGGACATGTTCTATAACTAGGTGCCTATATTTCAGAATGCCCACAAAACACCCATTTCCCCACCCATAACTATGCCCCTTTTTGCCTGTGCATATTAGAAGTTCGACACACATCATTACAGAATATGTTTAGCGAGTTGTGCGTCTAACTTCTAATCAGTGCCAATTAGTGCTTATTACTGCTTGTTAAGTGCTGATATCAGTGCTCATTAGCTTGTTAAACCAATTAAGTTATGCATGGTGTTATAGAATCCACCATAAAAAGACTCCAGTATTGTTATATTTATCACAAAAACCTTTATTCTATATATTTAATTAAAACTTCTCACTCATGTCATCCATTCACCCTTCTCATCCTGTGCTATAATAAACAATATTGCAAACACTTCACAATGTTCACATTTCACATTTTCGCTAACAATTAAAGGAACACAACTCAGTCTCTGCAACGCAGTAATTCATGCCTCGCTTTCCACTTGGCTTCTGCATTCATACAGCAAACAAATTCTGGTTGTTATAGTCCCAAATGTGTCACACTTAGTTCAAATGTGAATCTTCTGTTGACCGCCACCAGGCAGTCCACCTCTTCAACAAACTTTCTTATACAACATTGCACAGGTGTTGAGAAATCAGTGAATGTTTCATTAACATACATAGTAACATAGTAGATGACGGCAGAAAAAGACCTGCACGGTCCATCTACTCTGCCCAACAAGATAAACTCATATGTGCTACTTCTTGTGTATACCTTACCTTGATTTGTATCTGCAATTTTCAGGACACAGACCGTAGAGGTCTTGCCCAGAACTAGCCCCACCACCCAAACACCAGCTCCGCCTCCCAATCTCGGCTAAGCTTCTGAGGATCCATTCCTTCTACGCCTGGAATAAACTTCCTGAGCCCCTACGTCTTGCCCCATCCTTGGCCACCTTTAAATCTAGACTGAAAGCCCACCTCTTTAACATTGCTTTTGACTCGTAACCACTCGCCTCCACCTACCCTCCTCTCTTCCTTCCCGTTCACATTAATTGATTTGATTTGCTTACTTTATTTATTTTTTGTCTATTAGATTGTAAGCTCTTTGAGCAGGGACTGTCTTTCTTCTATGTTTGTGCAGTGCTGCGTATGCCTTGTAGTGCTATAGAAATGCTAAATAGTAGTAGTAGTAGTGTCTCCTGCTTATACCGGTTCCCCAATGCTGGACCGTATTTCACTAGATCTTCCTCAGGAGGAACCACCATTACATAGTCACTCATCTAATCATCTGCGTGCCGGATTAAGGCTCCCTCGGGCGTGGGCCACAGAACGCCGCACCAGGAGTTATAGAATCCACGCCAATTTCTGCACCTAATTCTAAGTGCACTATATAGAATCCAGGGGAAAATGGGTACAATGCAAGTAAAAACTGTGGAACAAGAGCCAATATTTAGCAGCACTGCCCTGTTAAATGTCACAGTATATTGGTAGCTGGCCTGCTTCACATGATTTAAAAAGGCAGGGACCTCTCCTGCATGTTTAAACCCTTTTGAATATTAAGTCTATTGACTTCCCAAAATTGTTTATTTAGAGGGTGAAGTTATCAGCGTGAGTTACTGTTAAGATGAGCTATTTTACCACTAACTTGTGCTATTTTAGCACAGGTCCCATTTTATTCAATGAGATGTGGAGGGGCATTTTCAAAAGGATGTCCAAGTCAGAATAGAAGAATAGAAATATTCAGCTCACAACGGTCAAAATGGATGTCCATCTCACATGCATTTTTCAACATGCTACACTGATGGGGCTAGGATGATATTATCTAACCCCATTTAAATACATTTGGAGAAGCTGTGTTGTATTTAATAATGATGTGGCCTGTTTTTTTACCACTTCCTTGGATGGAGTATATTATTTATAGAAATGTTTAAGAACGAGTGGGAAAGAAAACAAATGCCTATGTTATGATCATTTATGTCCATGTACTGTGTAACTTGTGTTCTTCACAACTTGAGACCAGTGAAGCAAAAGAACAAGTGTTCATTGTACATCTTTTTAGCTATGTTTTGATGTTTTGAACTCATTAAAATTATTTATGACTTAAAAAGTTTAATTCATACAATCAAAAAAAAAAGTTGGAAAATGTATGCTTGCTGTGCTACCAATGCAAATATAATAATTGTGCAAAGATTCTGTGAAACATTGGGGGGAAAGACCTCAGATGCCTGTGTCTAGGCATGTTATATAATATGGTACAGTGACTGTGCCACAGATCAGCAACGCGCCGGCCCAAAGACCGGCACTGAAGAGGACTTCAGCTGGCGGGGGTTGGGGACCAGCACAGGTACCTGACGGCGGCAGCGGGGGAGGGTTGGCAGTGGCAGGAAGGGGGGTAGAAAGGGTCGGCGGTGGGGAGGGTCAGGGCCAAATATGCAGGGCCCATGCCCCCATGGCCCCACCTAGCTATGTCCCAGTTAGTAACTAGGTCTCATTGCATGAATTAGGGCCTGTGCAAAAATAGTATGAGTTAGTAGTAAAATAACCCCATCTTAACAGTAGCCCATGTTGATACCTATGCTCCTAATTTACTATGAAGGAATTCTAGTGATACTTCTAACAAAAACAGAGGGGTCAATATTCAAACCAATTAAAATGTCCAGGAGAGGCCTGGGAGTGGAGTCAGTTAAGTGCTGATATTCATTGCTTAATTGCATAAGGTAACCACACAAATAGGGCCAAATAAAACACAGTCCTATCTTAATGTGACTCACCTTATGTGGTTAAGTACTTGTGCCAGCAGTGTAGTAGGGTAAAGGTGGACAACATCCTTTTGGAATAGGATCCCTCTTCAACAGAATGTTGTCCCCTCCTTCCTACACAATGATTTATATTGCCCAATGTTGTCTATTTTGTTGCTGTCTCCAAGTATTTCTTTGGAGTTTCTTTGTTTTATCTTGAAGGAGATCCTGTTTACAGAGAAATTGACATCCTGAATGTTTTTCATGGACACCCCATTCATTTTACTCAAGAGCTTAATCACCCCTTAGATTATAAGAACTCTCATGGGCTGTTCCCTCTAAGCTAGCAGGAGTCCTGCAACTGCATTGTCGCCAGTGTGTGTGTGTGTGGGGGGGGGGGGGGGGGGGGTGCTTCAATATTGTGTTTTCAATCACTAGGGACAGGCAGGTTCCCTGAAGTCCTGCACAGCTTGCTTAGCTCTCACTATTGAAAATGTGATAGTGAAATAGTACCCCCTACTGGCTGGGCAGTACATAGAGGACTCCCATTCAGCTTAGAGGGAGCACTGCTCTCATGTAATTGAATTTCCTGGAGGCTATGATGAAGTGCAGATTGCTGATTATAACTATGACACCCATGATGTTGAAGTTATTGAAGATGATCTTCTACTCACTGAGGCTCTGAAGCTTTTCCTGCCTCATATGTCTTATGAATTGCATCAGGGTCATATCCACACATTTTTCCCTTGAGTATGTTTATTTGGGAGGATGTGCACCATCCAAACTTCTTGCCAAGATTATTTCGTGTTATCATTCAGACATTGTTCAGATCAATTTGTTGTTATTAACGGTGGAAATGTCCACTGGTAACAGTGTAAAATAGGTTATGATTCCTTTATTTATTTTTATAGTATTAAAAATACTTTTGTATATAACAAATATAGATTGTGACAGTGCAGTCTGCCCAGCACTATCTCAAACTTGCTGCTGAAAGACTCTAGGGGTGCTGGCCAGCCCTGACCTCTCTATTGAAACTATCAAAAACAATACCAATTAATGTTTCTCGATACTTATGCTTTTTTGTTGGATGACTGTCTATAGGGAACTGGACTAAGAGCATCAACAAGCAGCTTTCAGGTGGCAATAATTGGTCATACCAATCTCAGTTTCATTTGAACTGATTTTCTGGGCATGAATGACTGAAAATAAAGCTGTGCCAGTGCCTGGAGTCATCCAGTCCACTAAGTAGGGAAACACTTATTGAAAATCTAAGGTACCCTGTTATCTAATTAGCTAGATACATTCATTTGACAGCAACAAACAGTACGGGGTCAATTTTCAAAGTTGAGCACATCTTTTCAGACTCTTCGTGTTCTTTTAACAGCAGACTGTGCACTAAGTGTCAAAGTGAAAGTTCAATTATATTTTCTCTTTGAAAAATTGCACCAGGGAAAGTGTACCTGATTTTCACCTGATTCTCCTACCAGGATCTTTCCTTTGAAAATAATGCATGAAGGTTAGATCTGAAAATGCATCCTCTGTGCACTGTTCCTTTCTCTGTCATTAACATGATCCTGAAAACACCTACTTGTCACTCAGCTAAAAGTGCATATGTAGTTAATATCCATTCAAACTTTTAAATGAGTAAAAGCTGTGCAGGTTTCAGACAGGTAAGTTACCCAGGTAATGGGCTTATAAATATACCCAAGCATGGGTGTCATCTCTGTGGACATTGGGTGCTTGAGCACCCCTAATATTGAACACATGCCTCTACTTTATCCAAGGAGGGGGTCATTTCTGATGGGTTTAATACCCCCAATCATTCTGAAAAGTTGGCTCCTATACACCTAAGTATGTTGTCATCTAGTATCTTGAAGAACGTTACTCCAAAGTGGGAAAAACAGATGTTTTGTTAAACCATTTGAAGGAAGTACACAAACATAATGAGCTGAAAAACGACAGAGATACAAAAGCTACTAAACACACTCTATTAGAGTATGTAGCACTATACGTATTCCCATATGAACATTAATATGAATTTCTTCTGATGCTGATCAAATTATGAGTGTTCTAGTTTTGTGCATGGTTGCTGAAGTTGGAAATGCTACTTTTTTTGCTTTTCCTAATTTGCTGTTCTTCATTGCAAATTAAACAGATATAGTAAAGAAGCACCGTAATTGCATTACATTTTAAAAAAGCCTCACAGGTTTATGGTACCATCTGAATGATTACTATTTTGGTTTTAAAAGGAACAACATTTTCATTAAATTTTCCACTTTATTAGAAAAATACTTGATAAGAATATTAATTCAATCTAGTGAACTTCCATATTATAAATAAGGGATTTCCCCAGAACAATGAACACATACGAGAAAAAGATCATAATTTTTAATTTCCAAAGCATTTCAAGCATATCTATTTTTCCCCTCTCTCATCCCCACTCCATGCTGCCTTTTGTTTCTAACAAAATGTTCTCTAGCTGATCCTTCTGTCTACAATCTCACAGTCTGATGGGCCCAGCACAGCAAGAAACTAATACCTCATGCCCATCATGGCCTGGCAATATGGTTGGCTTCACAGCTGCTTATGCCACTGATACAGTCTAATTCATTCATTAATTTCATTTACTTTCTATACTGCCTGTACTGACTGGTAGATCAAGGTGGTTTATAGTATAAAATTACAATAAGAATAGAGAATGGAAAGGACTTACACTATCAGATAGGATAGGTAAAACAAACATACTAGAAAGCAAGAAATAAACCAGAAGAAAACAAAGAAAGAGATGGAAAATCTCCCTGAGGATCGAGGAACATAAATTCTCAGCCTGGGGAGAAAGCATGATTGAAAAACCAGGTTTTAGGGTTGTTTTTAAACTGTTTTAGGGGTTACACAGCATGAAAGGTTAATGGCATATAATTCCAGAGGGCTGAGGCTATGAAGTAGAAAGCTTGATGTCTGGTCAAGAATTACCTCTTGGAATTAGGAAGGACAAGACAATGATTGGTCAGGGAACGTGAAGGGAACGTAGAAAATAGTGAGGGATGAAAGATAATCAGGGCAACAGATGTGGAGGGCTTTGAAGGAGAGGAGAAGGGTTTTGCAAACAGTTCATTGCTTGAAAGGAAGCCAATGGTGTTGTTGAAGTAAAGGAAAAACATAATCTGTGCGCCAGACACGACAGAGAAGATAGATGGCAGTATTTTGCAGAGTCTGACTTTTTTTTAATGGGATTTAGGAAAACTCAGGTAAATAATATTGCAGTAGTCTATCCTAGAAGTAAATAGTGAAACAATGAGGGAGTGAAATGTGGCATGATCAAAACAAATTCTGATTGACTTGAGCATAATTGGCGCAAAATGAAAAACCCTGATTTGCACATAGCAGAAATTTGTAGAACAAATTACAATTGTGAATCCAGAATGACTCCTAAGTAGTGGAAGGAGTCAGAAGGTTGCACTAGAGTTCTGAAAAGGGTCAGAGGGGAAATAGAATTAGGAAGTCTGCCGGTAAATCACATTTTTTTTGGGGTGTTCAGCATTAGGTGGTGAGCAGATAGCCATTCAGAAACAGCCAAAAGGCAGTCCTGTAAGGCTCAAATATCTAAAGAATAAGGATTAACAGAATAGATTAATACAATATCATCCATATAAAAATGACACAAAACAGAAAAAATATGAATAATAGCTGCTACGGGTCTGAGAAAAAGGTTAAAGAGATAAATGAAGAGAACCAAGCAAGTACGGTACCAGCTATTCCAAGAGAAGAAAGTCAGGAAAGAAGTGAGTGGTTAACAAGGTCAAAGGCAGCAGGAAGATCTAAAGAAATAGCAAGAACAAAATTGTGTTTATTTAGGTGGCAGTAGATTTCATTTAGAATGGTTTCAGTGCTGAAATTAGGTAGAAAACCTGATTGGCATGAATGCAGGGCTACAGATTTCTCAGCATAATCATAAAGTTGCAAGAAAGCAGTTTTTCAAGTAATTTTGATAGGAGACACATATTTGACACTGGACAGTAGTTGGCTGGTATCGATGGGTCGAGAGACAGTTTTTTAAAGAGTGGGTGAACAACAGCTGACTTCCAAGTAATTGGGACAAAACCTAAAGAGAAACTAGTATTAACAACAGCTAGAATGTAGGGCAAAAGACCAAGGTTAGTGTTTTGCAGGCAGGAGGAGGGAAAAGGTTCCAAAGAACAAGAGGACACCTTCATTGATTTAAGTATTTTAGACAGTGAAGTCAAGGATTGTTGATGAAAAGAGGACCAAGAGAAGGGTCATGAAAAAGACAAAACAGTGGGAGGATCAGAAAATTGGGAGGGTGATGATGCTGTATTCTGTGTAAGAGACTGGAGTGGAAGTAGAGGTGATGTTAAAGGCTGACATGAAACAGGACAACTAAGGCGATATTCTAATAACAAAGAAAAACATAAATAGAAAATAACTCAGCAGATGTTTCTGATTGTGTTGAAGTGAGGGTCCTAGATGTAAGGGTATGGTAAATAAGATACAATTCCTTTGATGGATTTGAGGCCTTCTCAATTCAATCATCAAGATAAAGTTCCCTAACTGTCTTGAGGTGAAAGTTATAGTTTTGAGACAGTGATCTATACAAAATAAGATCAGCAGGGAATTTCCTCCAGTGGTGCTCAGCTCTATGTAATTGTTTACAAACTAGTTGGATACCATTGTGATACCAAGTGCCAGGCCAGCGGGAAAAAATCATGGTATAAGGTCGAAGCGGGGCAACAGAATCTAATGGCTGAGTTTAGAACATTATTAAGTGAGGCAGTTTGGTCATCGAAACTCAAGTCAAAGAAATCATCAAGGAAGGAGAAGAGAGATTGTGACAAAGAGATAGGATCTACCTCTGAAAGACATCTAGAGGGTTTTTGTATAGAACAAGATGGCAGACAGTGTGCTTGGACGGGAACAGTGAACTTTGGCAAAAAGTGACCAGACCTTGGAATCTGTAGTGGGCCAAGAATTGTGTGGGAGAGATGAGAAGTCAAAGGAGAGATAACCAAATCCAGGGTATGACCACCTTGATGTGACTGAAATTTAATCCATTGCTTAAGGCCTAGCTCAGACAGGAAGGAATTGAAATGTTTTACCCTTGGTCGCTAGGGAGTCAAGATGGAGATTGAAGTCACCTAGTATTCCAACAAAGGTGTATTCCCAGTGTCATTTAATTTTATCAGAGGCAATCCGCTATGGCTTTGACGTAACCAGTTCTAAAGGCAAAGCAGGACAGAGCAGAGGGGGATGGAAAGAGGCGCAATCTGGGGCTAGCTGCTGTTGTGATAAGGCGGATTGGCTGGGGTTTAAATTGAGCAAGAAGCCCCATGTGGTTCTATTGTACTCAGGTGACATGCTTATGCTGAGGTTTTGTCTGCCTGTCCTCAGTACGTTAGTTCTTACTGTGCTGTAAGGAGTCTCAGACAGCAAACAGACCAAAAATGTATACATGTTTTCCTTTGTAAAAAAAAAAAAAAAAAAAGCACTAAACATTCTGAAAAGAAGGTGTGCTTGGCTGCTTATTGAATCACCTTATTAAGGACTATTGTGGATCTTATTTATGGATGATAGCACTTCCAATGATTGAAAACCAAACTAGTGTAGATATGATTACTCGGTACATTGTCTTAGCACATTTTAGTGTATCACAGATATTTGATTCTAGCAATCATTGTATGGAAGCAATAGAAGTGGAAACAATGATAGCAGCATGACTCCTATTTCTCAGTAGAAAAAAAAAAAGTATGCTTCAAAGTAAGCTACTAGCCATGAATTTGAGGAAGGGTTTTCGCCTTTTTGTAAAACATGTCACTGTTTAACATTTTAACACCTTCGTTATGAGATGCTAATTCCTCTCATCGGATTTGCTTTTTGATGCCCATAGTCTACATTTAAATAAGGAGAAAATAGTCACGTCATTCTCCCTCCAAATAAATCCTTAGAAGTATTTTAAGGGAATAAAATTCTTGATATACATCTTAAGTGAAAAGGCAAGGACAGATGCGAATAAGTTATTTGGAGCAAGGTTAAATTTTATAATAATTAGTCAGTATAAATACAGTAATTCCTATAAGGATCAGAACTGGGTATATTGTTCAGTCCTGCTCTGTGCATTATGGTATCTGCTGGGATGACTTAATAAAAGTAAAATCCTATTTTAACAAACCCACTAGTGTAAAATAATCTTTTTAAATAGCCTTCCATTTAAAATAGTCAAACCTCTTGTGAGTTTAGTTCACTGAAACACTTTACATGCTTGCCCTCAAGCTCAGTTGTATCTAGAACAAATCATCCCACCATTATTCTTCTCTGACAACAAGCACAGAGGGAGCCAAGGGGTGGACCTGGTACAAGGTGAATAGGATTCTTACTTGTTCCAAACAAAGTGCTTGACTACCAATCACTGTTACTACTGTTAGATATAGAAAGGGGCTCATAGCCTTAAGGCGATGGGCTAATAACCTTGGCTGAGCAACAGCCATAGCTAAGGGTATTGGATTGAGGTAAGTATGGGGGTGGCATGAGAAGGGATATTTGAAAGAAGTGCAGTTGAGAATAATAGTAGAGAAATAATGGGAGAGAGAGAGAGAGGTGGGAAGGATTGTTGTCAGGCAGAGATGAGTTAACAGGAGCTGAGGGAAGTATGTTGATTGACTCAGGGTGAAGAGGAGGAGTTGAGACAGAATAGAAAGGAATTTATTGAGCAGTTTTATGTGTGGGTTACCTGCAGTGTTGCCAGGTGGGCGGTTTTACCGCCCAATTGGGCGGTTTTCCGCGACCCGCCGCGGGAAATTTTTGCCCGCGGCGGGTTGCGGTTTTTTGGGCAGTTTTTTAGGCTTCCGGGCGGCTTTTTGGGCGGCTTTTTGATTTTTTTCGGCCGCGGGGGGCGGGGGGCGGGGTTAGTGACGTTTTTGGGGGGGGGTTAGTGACGTTTTGGGCGGGGCCGATGACGTGGGAGGCGGGGCCGATGACGTGGGAGGCGGGGCCGATGACGGGGAGGCGGGGCTGATGACGGGGAGGCGGGCCCGATGACGTGGGAGGCGGGGCTGATGACGGGGAGGCGGGCCCGATGACGTGGGAGGCGGGGCCGGTGACGGCGGGGGCGGGGCCGGTGACGCGGGGGTGGGGGTGTCAGGGGCGGGGTTTGTGTTTGGGCGGGTTTTGGGCTGGTTTCTGGCCCGGATTGGGCTGGAAAAAAAATTTCTACCTGGCAACCCTGGTTACCTGGTGGTGGTGCATAGCAGTGGAGCTGTTGTCAGTGAGACTGGAGGTTGGGGCTGTGAAGTTGCAGCACCTGTGGGTGTGGGTTGCGTGCTGGACAGACTGGTATGGGTGGTGAGTGCTGTGGGGTGGTTGTATAGGTACTTGACAATAGCATAGGCCATTAGAGGACCTGCTGTCCTGTTTCTTCCTTGTGTGCAGCTTGTTGGGTCGGGGGTGGACAGTGCACATCGGGGGGAGGGCCTGCTTGCTTAAGGTGTTCTCCACAGTGCTGGCTCATGGCATTTCAGAGTAGTATGAGTGGCTGCATCAGGTGTGCCTTTGGAGGCAATAGTGCCTTAAGTGGTGGAGGTACACTTCATGCACTACTTCTTGTGAGCTATAGCTCCTTTCAGGACTCAGCCTGCTAAGAAAGAAGTAGGATCTGCGCAGGCCTAGGCCTCATTGGAAAGATCTCCGCCTCTGTGCCGGGTTGCTCAGAAGGTGTATGGGGCAGGATGAGGTGGGATTAGGGTACATGGGTCTTCTGCTTGGGGTGGGAGACAGAGGGTTTGTGTAGCTGCTGCTGAGATGCCTGCAGTGGAAAATAGGGGCAGTCTGTCAGATAGGATGGCTCAGGATCAGCAGCATCAAGAGAACCAGTTTCTGTCTGGAACTTTGGGACACACTGGTGATTGGCTTGTGGCTGGAGACTACAGTGGGCCTTCTAGTAAGTTTGAGTTAGAAGTGAGGGGAGGGGATTGTTGGGTTCCAATGTGTGGGGGAGGGAAGGGTGGAGCAGGGTGCAGGGAGGATGGACCGGGGTCATTCATTGAGAAGTCACTTACATGATAAGAAGTTTTTGCATCATTTGCAGCAAGTGGTGAAGTGGTTAGATGTTGAGAAAAATAAATGGAGAGTGGAGGATGGGGATTCAGTGCTAGTTTGCAAATCGTCAGGTTCTTGGGACTCCTCAGCTTCTCTGTCCTCTTCCTCATCTTTGGTAGAGGAATTAGAGAATGGAGTTGTGTCCTCGTTACCTGCAATGGTAGGGGTTCCAGGAGGCTCATTGAATGTTTCTCAGAAAGGGCACATGTTGTGCAAAGTAGCCCATTTGGATTGTCAGCTGTCTAAGAAATTGTGGCAATAAATTTTGTGGGGTCATTATGTGGATATTTTTACTTTATTGGAGAGGGAGGCTGAAGGTAGTGAACACAAGGGTGGTGGGGAAGAGAAGGAAGAGGATAAGAAGAAAAAGAGGCGTATCTCACGGACCATATTTAATTGGATATTGGCTTTTGAAATTGGCTTTTAATGTGTGTGCCAGTGTTTTAGGCTCTGTTGAGCCAGCCTTCTACCTGGAGTTGTGTAGGTATATGGATTTGGTAGTGCAGGTGTATTGCACCTACAGTGGTTGGGCCTGGCTCAACTACGATGAGAAGTTTTAGAGGAATTTAGCTAAGGACAGAGTGGAGGTGTGGGGGTATTGAAACTTGGATTTGTGGTTAGTAGAAATGACTAGTGTGTGTTCATTGTTTGTTCAGCATGGTGCCTCCTCAAAGCTTCCAAGGTACTTGGAGGGGTCACGACTGCTGGGTATGGGACAGTCTGGATTTCAGAGTATCAGGGGTGCTGGGTCCAGTGGGTCGGGGTATGGGCTTTCGCCAATTGCCTGCTTTCAATATAATCTTTTAGTAAAGTAAACGTGGATAGGGAAAAGGGATTAGGATTTGATATATTGCCTTCCTGTAGTTACAATCAAAACTGTTTACATATTATGTGTAGGTACTTATTTTGGAGCAATGGAGGGTTAAGGGCTCCCGTCACAAAGCTGTGGAAAATGGGGCCCTGCAGTTGCAGTTGCATTTGCATTGGCACATTGATTTGATGCAAGCCGAGGCCCCTTTTACCGCAGTCTGTAAAAAAACAAAAAGAGGAAATAGCTGTGCAGTAGATAAACACTTGCTACATTGCTATTTCTGGGGGAACCCTTACTGCCACCTATTTAGGTGACGGTATAGGCTCCCACTCAGGGCCGTGCCTAGGGTCTCCAGCGCCCCCCTGCAGTTGGCCCTGCTGGCACCCCCCCCCCAAAAAATGATCGTTACACTACCCGCCCTCTTCTCCCCAGATCCTTTTCCTTTTTGTTTAAATTTACCTCTCCGGCACGCAGCAGCGTAGCGTTAGTGAGAAGGAGGCGGCGCTCCCTCACCCCGATGTGTCTTCTTCCCTTCGCTCAGTGTCCCACCTTCTTCTGACATCATTTCTGACGTCAGAAGAAGGCGGAACCGAGCGAAGGGAAGAGACTGACACGTCGGGGCGGGGGAGCGCCGCCTCCTCACTAACGCTATGCTGCCACGCACCAGAGAGGTAAATTTAAACAAAAAAAAAAGGACAAGGATCTGGGGAGAAGAGGGTGAGGTAAGCATGGTGCGGTGGGGCGCCCCCAAGAGGATGGCGCCCTCCTGCCATGCTTACCTCGCTTACCGTGTCGGCACGGCCCTGCTCCCACTGCAATTTAACGGTAACTGGGCAGCGCATAGTACTGGCTGATTCTTCTGGGTAACCCCTCAATGGTAAAAAAGATTTCTGGTCACACCAGAAATCAGCACACACTGGGGGTGGCACTACCACTGGCTTCCACATTAGGTCGGCAGTAGTGCTAGATTGACATGTGTCAAAGCGGCTGTAGCTCTACTGTCACTTTGTAAATGGGCCCCTAAGTGACTTGCCCACAGTCACAAGGAGCTACAGTGGGAATTGAACCCAATTTCCCCAGGCTCTAAGGCTTCTGTAATAACCACTATGCTACTCCTCCACTGGATAATGTCTCATAATATTCATTTATTTATATGACTCAGTAATTTCTCAGAATCAAGTCATTTAACTGCTTAAAAATCTCACTATTTAAAAAAAATGACATTTCTTTTGTGTTTTCATCACATGGAGAGGAACATACTGTTAAGGATAGAGTTAGTTTAAAGACCTGGTACTCTTTCTGTCTTCAAGTCATGATTCTATCATAGAAATAGGTTTTGACCTCACACAAGCAGTTTTATTTCCTTTTGCCTCAGGTATTGATACTATAAACACTCTGGGACAGGAATTCAATTTATGAGAGCTGTGGGCATTGTCAGTGTTCCATTAAAGAACAAAACCATTGTTATCATTGTCATAAAAAACATAGTGTGCTGTTCTTTGAAACTGTATTCAAAACATATCCCACTATCTAACCTTTTATAAAATAAGGACCTAGTGAAATGCAGTGACTACTTCCCAATATGACAACCTCTAATGGGAATATAATTGTTATTATCTTTTGGCATTTTCTGATAGTATAGTTTTACTGGATAATGTTTTATTTCATTTCAAGGCGTGTAGATTAGGAAGTGCCTACTTCCCATTCTAAATGTGATACTGTGTTAATGATACCCCAAATCTGCACAATATGGCATCATTACATTAACTTTTAAAGGCATCATAGAATTTTAGTGCACAATCAGTTTAATTTTACCATTCAAGATCTTTAATGACAATTAAATGGGGGTAAAATATTATAAAATAAACTTTATAGGACTTCATTAAATGTTCTTAATACAAATTAGATGTGTTACTCTAATGGAATGTCAGAGATGTGTTGTCTGTTAGAATGTTCAATACATTTATTTTAGACATAATTTTGTGATCAGCTTTGGAAAATTGCTACTAGTAACAAACATGAAGAAAGAGATTTTAGATAGAAAGTTGAGATGGAGATTCACATGTCCAGGTCAAGAGACAGGGAATTCCTATACTATTTTACAAGATGTTCCATCAAACATAGAACCTCTGGTAAAATAGGTTAAAGACTGAAAGTAAAAGACTTTCCATTTACAGAGGGAACAGTGATCACAGAAGTAGCGTGTGGGAATAAGAGACGTGAGATATCCTGTCATATAGACTTGTGAATATCTTTCCAAAATCACTGATCCCTCTGAAAAAGGTGGAGCCTCTCATGGCATCAAGCTCCCCAAGTCAACTCCCCTCCCCCAATCATAGCACCCCCCAATAGATGCCCCATGGCAGCCCACAAATTTCAGCCGCCTTCATAGTATCTCCCAATGGCATTCCTCCTGATTGCAGGTTCCCTTTGGCATCCTCCTTGACTGCTTCCCCTGTGTCACCCCCCATGTGTAGGCAAGCACCCACCATGTGATGTCCTTCCTCTGAGGCCTATACCCCTGCAATCATGGGGGAAGCCATCAGAGAAATATCATTGAGGCCATCTATTAGAGTAATTCATAGGGATGCCATGATTGGGAGGGGAGATATTGATGCAGGGATGTTGCTACCCTCAAGGGAGGGTCAGATGGGACTGGATGTCAGGTGGAGTGATGGAGGGGAGAGAGGAATCAGGCATCAATGAGGTGATCAGGGGTATAACAAACATTGGGATTTACAGCTGATGCATATTTATTTTAATACGGATTTGGAATCCCTATGCAAAATGGGAATGTAAAATTGACTCTCCCTGCCCTACCCATGCATCTTAGCATCTAAATATTCTCAGCCCCCCACGTGTGAATGGACCCTGTTCTGAATGGCTTTTAAATACCTGGGCCTCTTCAGTTGTTTAATGCTGCCATATACATTTGAAAATAATTCTAAAATAAGGGCCTTAATGGGTACCCAGTATAAACCCAAACCTTTGGAATCATCAGCCCCTTAATATTAGACAAGAAAGCTCTTTAGTAAATTTAAGTCACACTTGAATACTTTCTACTTTTGTATGGCATTTCCAGTCCAGAGGGCTGCTACAAAATTGGTAAGTGGTCTTGGACATAAAACATATAGGGACAAGCTTATGAATCTCAATATGTATATGCTGGAAGAGAGGAGAGAGAGAGGAGATATGATAGAAACATTTAAATATCTCAGGGGCATTAATGTACAAGAAGTGAGCCTCCAAACTGAACACAATACTCTATATAGGGCCTTACCAATGACTTGGACAAAGGCATTAACACCTGCTTTCTTCTACTAGATATGACTCTCTCTATGCAGCCGAGCATCCTTCTGGCTACACCACTGCCTTCTCACATTGATTCACTGTTTTAAGATCCTCGAGCACTATCACCCCAAGGTCCCTCTTCCAGTCTGTACTTACCATACTCTCACCACCTAGCAAACACTACTCCTGTGAGTTTCTGTACCCCATATGCATTACTCTACACTTCTTTGCATTACGTTTTAACTGCCAAATATTAGCCATTCTTCTAATCTTGTTAGATCACTCCTCGTGTGGTCCACTTCATCCGGGGTGTCAACTCTATTGCAAATCTTTAAGAACATAAGAGTAGCCATACTGGGTCAGACCAATGGTCCATCTATCCCATTATCCTGTTTTCCAAACAGTGGCGAAGCCAGGTCACAAGTACCCAGTATCATTCAAAACAAAGGTAATCAATAGAAATAAAACAAAATAAAACATGGAAAAGAAAATAAGATTATACCTTTTTTATTGGACATAACTTCAAAACAAAAAAAAAAGTCAAACTTTCCCTTCTAAAGCTTCGGCAATGTCACTCACAAATATGTTCAATAAAATTGGTCCCAATACTGATCCTTGGGGCACTCTGCTTCTCAATTTTCTTTCCTCTGAGTAAATTCCGGAACACCCTCACACCTCTCAGCAAACCAGTTTCTAATCCAGTTCACCACGTTTGGTCCTAACTTCAGCCTGTTTAATTTGTTCACAAGCCTCCTCTGAGGAACCAAGTCAATGGCCTTGCTGAAGTCCAAATAGACCACATCTAGCGCATGCCTTTGATCCAGTTCCCTTGTCACCTAGTCAAACAAACTAAACAGATTAATTTTACATGGTTTTCCTTTGGTAAAACCATGTTGCCTCTGATCTTACAAGCCACTGGATTCTAGAAATTATATTATCCTTTTCTTCAGCAGCACCTCCATAATTTTTCCTACCAGCGAAGTGAGGCTTATCGGCCTGTAGTTTCTCACTTCTCTGTCACCATTTTTGTGGATTCCCTCAAAGACCTAAAAAACTCCATTGCTAAGAGATAATTCAGGGCTGATGAAGATGCCACTGAATCATTGAACTAGCACAGTTTACTTATATGAACTATTTTTATATAGAAACAATCATTATCAGTTCAAACTTTTAAGAAAAAATATTTTAATTACCAGTTCAATATTAATTTTGATCCTAGACTTTGACTGTGCTGAAATATTTTATTTGTTCCCATTAATTTTCTGCATACATTTGCAATCAGGGATAAAACAAAAACAACATGCAGTATACCCTTTAGGGAGTGAAATAAAGATAGAATCATAAACATGTTTGTCAATCCACTTTTCTTTAAAAAAAAAGTTGAAAATGGAGCATTTCCTCATCTTCCATTTGCAAACGTATGCACATCTGTGCAGGGATTGGGTATGAAAATACAAGTATGTCTCATTAGGGTAACAGGAGCTGTATGAAGTATGTTTGTGTGTATGTGTGTGAGGGGGAGGGGTTGTGTCTATGGACAGACAGACAGACAGACAGACTGAGCTTCACCAATAGGTGAGATGACCTGCTGACGGGGGAAAAAGAACTATATTAGTGAGTATATTACCTGTTGGGAAATTGCATTCAAACTTGGAAAAAAAGGTGGGCCTGATATTCTGCAATATTTAACTGGTTAGAATGACTGTTGACTGGTTAAATTGTGATAAATCAGAGAAGATCTTGATGACTTCTCCTTGGAAATGGATGAAATTTGTATTTCTAATGATTGTCATAAGAGTTTGTCTTGAAAGCTATGAAAGCAAGCCATGATTGCTCTAGGAGAGCTTCTATGATTTGAAGAGAAGGACTGTATATGATGAAGTCACTTAATTTTTATATTTGTATCATTAGAGTTAGGAACACAGAATGAGTAAAGAGCAGTAAGAAACTGCTGGAGGTTTTCATTATCTCTCTCAGGGACCCCCAATGTACAGATATTACAGTAGTTTTGTCTGTTCTCTAGGTCATCCTGTTTTTCTTTCTTTGTGAACATTTCAAGGTTGCACAATTTGGTTTGAAAAACTGCAACTATATCAATCTACTCACCTATATTTATTTCATTTGGTGTCACTCTCTCATCCAAAGACTTAAGTTCTACTTTGAGATCTTTAACAGCTGAAGTTATATCCACATGGGAGGACTTAATTTCTCCCAGCAGTTCTAAGAAATCTACCCTGGTGATCAGGTAATCCTCAGGAGGAAGTGGAGATTGTGAGGTAGAAGAATCCAAAGGAGTGGAGTCTGCCAACTTTTGGCTACAAAAGAGTTTAGAAGCCGCAGCGGCAGAAGAAGACTTTTGAGCCATGGTCTTAAATGGTGAGAGAATAAATCATCTGAAAACAATTTGTGCTTTCAGAAGTAGTGTAGAAAAGGGACCCTCTAAAGAAGTCACAGGGTCTCCAGTTTGTGTGAACTAGACTTCAAGATTTGATTGCAGTTCAGCAAAGTTTATGGTAACAATCAAAAATAAGGCATCAAGTTCTGTAAACTAGTATAAAGGATAGAAGGCAGGTTACTGGGAAGCTAATATAGAACACAATCAGCTGTTGTTAAAGCCAGAGCGTAATAATAAACTGTTATGCGACACTATCACATATTGGTATTATCAGTATGATAAACTGATTAATTGTCTAACATAAATTCAAGAATGGGCTAAACACAACAAACGTTGCCTGAACCCAACTAAAACCGAGCTTCTCAGTGTCCCAAACACAAGTGGACACGTAACTGAGATCAAAATCTCTTTTGGGAAGTATGAACTCCCCCTCAAATCACAAGTCAGGAACCTTGGAATACAGTTATCTTTAACACTCACTCTGATTCTCAAAATTCAAGAGCAGCTTTGTACTATTTGCGACAACTACGCTGCCTCTCACCTTACATCGAGAAGGCAAATCTTATCACAGTTGTGCATGCCTTGATAACATCAAGACTGGATTACTGACTTGCACTCTACACTGGTCTGACTACAAAGGGTCTGCGCCATCTCAAATTGATTCAGAATGCTGCAGCAAGACTAATAGAAGGTACCAAGTGAAGTGACCATTGGGATCATTTTCAAAAGAGAAAGACGTCCATCTTTCAACATAAATCGAAAGATGAACATCCTTCTCCCATAGACATCCAAATCAGTATAATCGAAACCTGAGTTTAGACGTCTCTAACTGCAGTCCGTCGCAAGGATGTCCAAAGTTCAAGGGGGCATGTCAGAGGTGTAGTGAAGGCGGGACTTGGGCGTGCCTAACACTTGGACATCTTTGACCCATAATCGAAAAAAAACCAAGGACATCCCTAACGAACACTTGGATGTTTTCACCCGGACGTATTTTTCTTACAAATAAGGCACAAAAAGGTGCCCAAAATGACCAGATGACCACCGGAGAGAATCAGGGATGACCTCCCATTACTCCCGCAGTGGTCACTAACCCCCTCCCACCCTTAAAAACATCTTTAAAATATGTTGTGCTAGCCTCAGAAGTCATATTCAGGTACATGACAGCGCATGAAGGTCCCTGGAGCAGTTTTAGTGGGTACTGCAGTGTACTTCAGACAGGTGTACCCAGGACCATACTCCCCCTACCTGTATTATTTGTGGAGGAAACAGCGAGCTCTCTAACACCCACCATAAAACCCACTGTACTCATATATAGGTGCCCCCCTTCACCCTTAAGGGCTATGGGAGTGGTGTACAGTTGTGAGTAGTGGGGTTTGGGGGGTTGGGGAGCTCAGCACACAAGGTAAGGGAGCTATGTACCTGGGAGTATTTTATGAAGTCCATTGCAGTGCCCCCTAGGGTGCCCGGTTGCTGTTTTGGCATGTCAGGGGGACCAGTGCACTACAAATGCTGGCTCCTCCCACGTCCAAATGGCTTGCATTAGGATGTTTTTGACATGGATGTCTTTGGTTTCGAAAATCACCGAAAATCAGAAATGTCCATGTCTAAGGACGTTCAAATCTAGGGACGTCCAAATTTAAGGATTTGGACATCTCTGACGGTATTTTTGAAACGAAAGATGGACGTCCATCTTTTTTTCAAAAATATGGGTTTCCATGCCCCTGGATCGGGCCATTTTGCAAGGACGTCCAAATCGCAACTTGGACGTTTCTTTCGAAAACGCCCATCCATATCACACCATTTTTGCAAAACCTTCACTGGCTATCAGAACAATACAGGGCTAAATATAAAATTCTATGTCTGATCTTCAAGGCCCTTAAAGGAAATGGCCCTTAGTACTTGAAGAACAAGATGATCCTTTACACAACTCCAAGGACACTAAGGTCCTCCCAAGGGGTATCTCTAACCACACCCTCTCCAAAAGACATTACACGATGTGATACCCGCAAAAAATCCTTCTCCGGAGTAGCCCCCATACACTGGAATGCACTCCCTGAAACACTCCATTTAACACAAGACTATCTCTACTTCAGGAAGCAGGAGAAAGTTTGGATTTTCAACCAGGCCTTTAATGGAAAAAGTAACTAACTTTTTAGTCTCACTCACATACACTAGGAGTGACACGGGCTGCATATACTGCAGCAGAACATGTTTATCCACTTCTACCCTAACTGAGATAACATTTTATCATCTCTATGACTTCATGTGCAACCTTCTTTATATTAGTCACCTTATTTTCTAACTCCTCTTATTTTCTTACCTATCTATATACTCCTTCTTCGCTTATACCCTACGCTGTCTATTAAAACATTCTATTAAGTACTGTGTTGACATTGTAAGTAGTATACTATCAGTCTCATTTTCAAAAGAGAAGGACATCCATCTTTTGACATAAATCGGAAGATGGACATTCATCTCCCAGAGACGTCCAAATCGGTATAATCGAATGGACGTCTCCAACTGCACTCCATCGCAAGGATGGCCAAAGTTCAAGAGGGAGTGTCGGAGGTGTAGCAAAGGCAGGACTTGGGCATGCCTAACACTTGGACGTCTTTGACCCATAATTGAAAAAAGCAGGGATGTCCCTGACGAACAGTTGGACATTTTTACCTGGATGTGTTTTTTTTTATGAATAAGGCACAAAAAGGTGCCCGAAATGACCACATGACCACCGGAGGGGGGGGGGGGGGGGGTTGGGGGCTCAACACACAAGGTAAGGGAGCTATATTCTTGGGAGCATTTTATGAAGTTCACTGCAGTGCCCCCTAGGGTGCCCAGTTGCTGTCCAGGTATGTCAGGGGGACCAGTGCAGTAGAAATGCTGGCTCCGCCAATGTCCAAATGGCTTGCATTTGGACGTTTTTGACTTAGACATCTTTGATTTTGAAAATCACCGAAAGTCAGAGACGTCCAAATCCAATGACGTCCAAATCTAGTGACGTCCAAATTAAAGGACGTCATTGGATTTGACGTCTCTGACTTTCGGCGATTTTAGAAACCAAAGATGTCCATCTTTTTTGAAAATATGGTTTTCCCCGCCCCCGGATTTCAACATTTTACAAAGACGTCCAAATCGCAACTTGGACATTTCTTTCGAAAATGTCCCTCTATTTCCTACTTTATATTGTTATTTGAATACTTTTACAGCTATAATTGTCTATTGCTTATGTTTGATTTATTTCTACTGTACACTGTCTTGAGTGAATTCTTTAAAAAATGTGGTAAATAAATCCTTATAAATAAATAAATAAAGATTAAGGAGCAGGAATTCACACTATGCAGGGATAATGTGGACTGCTTTATAACTGGCCCAGTGAATAGGGTGTCAAATATAAAGTTGTCATAAATCACAGATTAGAACCTTTCAATAAAATTGGTAAACCAAGTCATAAGT
Source organism: Microcaecilia unicolor (assembly GCF_901765095.1). NCBI lineage: Eukaryota > Metazoa > Chordata > Amphibia > Gymnophiona > Siphonopidae > Microcaecilia > Microcaecilia unicolor. The sequence continues at coordinate 470,453,173 of NC_044033.1, read as the reverse complement.
GTATGGAAGTATGGTTTCAGCTATGGGTGCTATAGTAAAATTACAAAAGTGGTGATAGTATTTGCTATACAGATCACTACTGATGAAGGCAATCTCAGCACACACACACACACAACATTTTGCCCTGAAAGAGAAATAATCAAGGTTAAGGGAGTGAGTTGGAGCAGTACTGCACTGCATACATCTAGTAGCGCTATAGAAATGATAAGTAGTAGTAAGTAGTGGTAGTACTGTTCTGAGACAATAAATGGGCAGCAGAAATGCTTAGCAATAAAAGATCTGCAGCAGTGAAACATAATCATACATAGTCCTAAAGGATGAATATTTAGAATGCAGCAATACTCCTAGGACAGGAATAGCAGAATGCTTTGCAAATCGTCTTTTGAAAAGAAGGTCATGTATAGTCCCTTCCAATTCAAATCAACTGAGAAAAGAGAAAAAAAAGTCAAAAGTCAGCAGCAGAAGCACTTCAGTTGCAGGTTTGGGTTCAAATACATGGATCTGTAGTCAGTTGAGACAAAAACCAACCAACCAAACAAACAAAAAAAAGAACAACAGGTTCTAGCGGGCAGTGCTCTATCAAAACCAATCCATAGCCTTCCAATAATAAAAATATGATTATTCTGAAGAAGTGATACAGCACAGAAAATGGAAGTAGATGCAAACTGGGCCGTCAGGCTCTGCAGGCAGCTTGGAAGAAGCACGCCATCTTCGTCAGAAAATTATATGTAGGGAGAGACCAAAGGCATCTCTCTAGGGAAGAAGTGCTGATGTGAATCACATTGAGTGAGAGGGATAGCAAAAGAAGTGAAAAACATCTGTACATTGTCCTCAGGTAAGGGGCTTCAGCTCTGAGCTGTCATTCTTCTAACCTAGAATTATACAGCTGCAAATAGGTCACCGGTGTTACGAGTGGCAGGTTGACTAGAGCTGGGCTCTCACAGAGGTGAAGATACTAAGGGCCCTGTTTACTAAGGTGCACTAGTGTTTTTAGCGTGTGCTAAATGCTCCAGACGCCCATATATTCCTATGGGTGTCTCTAGCATTAGCACATTCTAATTTTTAGCATGCACTAAAAATGCTAGCACGTTTATAGCATGGCTTAGTAAACAGGACTCTTAGGGGCCCTTTTACAAAGGTGCGAGAGTGCTAATGCATGCGCCCAATCAGCACTAGCATTGGGGCAGTGCATTCTCCCAGTGGTAATTTTGATTTTGGTGCATGCTGCATGGCTACCGTGTGGGTAGCGTGTGAGCCCTTACTGCTAGGTGAATGGGTGGTAGTAAGGGAACAGGCTGTAAATAGGCACGTGCTAGTTTTAATATTAGCAAGGGCCCATTTCCCGGTCCATTAAAAAATAGCCTTTTTTCTCATCTGTGGTAAAAAATGGCTCAGCGTGCAGCTAAAAGACACACCCACACTACCGCAGGCCACTTTTTATCGTGACTTTGTAAAAGGACCCATAAGTTCTTAAATTGCATGATTTTATCTGCATCCTTTGCACAGAAAAATAATGTCTCTCACCTCCAAGACCTCTCAGGGAGGTGAATAGAACACCCCAGAGTAACCATGTCTGGTAGATCATGGCCTGATAGTGTCAAAGGTTGCCGTGTGGGAAGGGCAGTATTGCACTCAGAATCCTTCCTAATCTGCTTTGGAGGAGAAAAAACTTGAATTCCAATAAGTATAGCAGGTTATGCTAAGCCATATTAAGTACAAAAATCATGTATCTGTGCAGCCTAATAGTTAAATAAATACTGTATTCTATGTAAGAGACTGGAGCGGAAGTAGAAGTGATGTTAAAGGCTGACATGAAACAGGACAACTAAGGCGATTTCCTAATAACAAAGAAAAAAAAAATAAATAAAAAATAACTCGGCAGATGTTTCTGATTGTGTTGAAATGAGGGTCCTAGATGTAAGGGTATGGTAAATAAGATACAATTCCTTTGATGGATTTGAGGCCTTCTCAATTCAATCATCAAGGTAAAGTTCCCTAACTGTCTTGAGGTTAAAGTTATAGTTTTGAGACAGTGATCTATACAAAATAAGATCAGCAGGGAATTTCCTCCAGTGGTGCTCAGCTCTATGTAATTGTTTCCAAACTAGTTGGATACCATTGTGATACCAAGGGCCAGGCCAGCGGGAAGAAATCATGGTATAAGGTCGAAGCAGAGCAACAGAATCCAATGCTGAGTTTAGAACATTATGAAGGGAGGCAGTTTGGTCATCGAAACTCAATTCAAAGAAATCACCAGGGAAGGAGAAGAGGGACTGTGACAAAGAGCTAGAGGGTTTTTATATAGAACAAGATGGCAGACAGTGTGCTTGGATGGGAACAGTGAACTTTGGCAAAAAGTGGTCAGACCTTGGAATCTGTAGTGGGCCAAGAATTGTGTGGGAGAGATGAGAAGTCAAAGGAGAGATAACCAAATCCAGGGTATGACCACCTTGATGTGACTGAAATTTAATCCATTGCTGTGGAGGAGAAAAAACTTGAATTCCAATAAGTATAGCAGGTTATGCTAAGCCATATTAAGTACAAAAATCATGTATCTGTGCAGCCTAATAGTTAAATAAATACTCAAAAGGGCTGGAGGTGGGCAGAGATCTTGAGCTATGTGGCCATCTTGCTTGGCAAACTCTGCCTTCCTGTTCTTATGTTCTTAAATCTCTTCTCATAGGTGTTTTGGTGCATGACATAAGAACAGGTTGCTTTTCTCTGAATCACTGCAAGTCTTTTTATGTCTTTAACAACATACAGCCTCCAAATCTGAACACAGACTCCAAGTGGGGTCATACTAACAAATTGCTTCCTTTCTTCTGCTGGTGATGTCCTTTTACCTATAGCCACCACCTTTGTCACATTGCTTCGCTGCCTTGAGATTTCTCTCCTGAACTATGTTTATCAGTCTCTCGCTTCCAATCTCATACATCTCATGCAACCCAAGTGCTCACACCTTTTTTAGTCTTAGTTCAAGGTGAATTCCATTCAGGTATACTATGTCCCTGTTGGGCTCACAATCCAAGTTTTTACATGAGGCAATGGAGGATTAAGGGGTCCTTTTACAAAGGCACACTGAAAAGTGGCTTGCAGTAATGTAGGTGTAGGTTTTGGGCACACACAGAATCATTTTTCAGTGTGTCTGTAGAAAAGGCCTCTTTTTTTTCCGAAAATAGACTTGCGACAAAATCAAAATTGCCGTGTGTCCATTTTGGGTCTCTGACCTTACCGCCAACCATAGACCTAGCGGTAAAGAATTTGGCCGGTAAGGACCTCTGCACATCAGATGCCACTTGGCGCACGTCCTCTACACGTCCCGTCTGAAAATGAGTTTTCAGACGCGCATAGATGCACGCCAAAAATGAAATTACCGCAATAGCCATGCAATAGTCAGGTGGTAAGTCCATTTTGGCGCATGTTGGGCGTGCGTAGGTACCTATATGGCTTAGTAAAAGGGGCCCTAAGTGATTTTCCCCAAGATCACGAGGAGTAGCTGTGGTATTTCAACCAGCCACCTCTGAATGAAGAGTGGTGCTCTAAACACAAGGCCACTCCTCTTACTGTATGCATAGTGCTGGTGTAAAAGATTGCAACTAGATTTTGGAGTAATGCACAGAACTTCTACTGTACTATAAGTTATGCATGTGAGTCCTACCTATGGTCCACCTAGGCTAGTAAAATATGCTTTATCAAAAATATGCGTTTATCTACAGAATAATGTGTTGCCAGATTTTGTACACACACACACACACACACACACATATATATATATATATATATATATATATATAGGCCAACATTCTAGTCATTTATGCACATATTTCCCATGCAAATGGTAGAGTCTTCTTTATAGAATTAATATCTGCTAGTACTGAAAATCAGTACTAAACTTTGTACATTTTCCCCACTCTAAATCTGCCCACTTTTCATGCTCCTAAATTGTTTAGTAAAATTGTGAGTATAAATTTAGGCGCTCAGCCCTAATACCAATTTAGGATCATAAGTCTCAAAGGGGAGTGTTTCATAAAGGACATCTAAAATCATAAGTACATAAGTGTTGCCATACTGGGACAGACCGAATGTCCATCAAGCCAGTATCCTGTTTCCAACAGAGGCCAATCCAGGTCACAAGTACCTGGCAAGATCCAGTTGCAACCGATTAACATGCCTAGTGCTATTCTATATAATAAGCCTAAAGTTAGGTGTGGTGTATAGAATAGTGCATAGGACTGGGGAATGCACCTACATTTAGGCGTTATCATTTATGCCATTGAAAACCTGGGTAAATACCAGCACCTAAATGTAGTTGCATTCCCCTGAATTCTTTAACAATGCACATAAACTTGAGTGATCATGCCCCTGATATGCTCACACTTCTCTCATGGCCACACCCACTGTTTAGCATAACATGCTGGAATTTACATGTGCCTACTTTTAGAATACTCCTAAAAAGAACCTCATGTAAATTCCAATTATTTCCAATAAGTGATGGTAATTGGTTATCGGCCAATTATCATCACTGATTAGCTCATTACTCAATTGAGTAGCATGTATAAATTGGCTAGGTGCACAATTTAATGTGCGCTACTAACCGAACCTTATATAGAATCCAGCCTTCAGCAATTTCTATATAGGAAGTGCTAAGTGATTCAATGTTAACTCAGCTGTTATCTAGTTAACATGCATTGCCTAGACAATACTTTATAATGTTTTTCTGCCCATGTCATGCCTTCTCCCAGAAAAATTCCCTAATGCACATGCTAACAGGTATATTACTGGAGAATGTATTAACGCTATCGTGCAGTACCCCTGTCTGCACATGTTAAGGGCTTAACACCCCAAAGTTAGGAGCATAAATCCTTTGAATATTGAGCCCATATAGTATAACAAAGGATCATTAAAAACATGTCATATCAAACTAGTTCAGCAAAAATACATATTATCATAGAGATGCTAATTTTCAAACATGTTTCTATGGGTAAGCAGCTTTTTACCTTAGAACAAGGAAAACATACTCATGCTATTTGGTAGTGAATGTACTCTTCCATGCACTAAAAATGTGTAGTCTGGAAGTAGGGGGAACAAAACTGTATTAATAGCAATAGCAAACTAAAGAAAATTAATCTGAAAGAACATCTACCAGTCTTGTGAAAAGAAGCTGTCATCTGGTGATATGAAGTGTCAAAGAGTAGCTATGCTAGCACCTGTGACTCTTTTAAAGAAAAAGGTTATAGAATTGCCTTTTCAGTACAATCATTTTCCCCTACTTCTGTAAAAGTCGTCAAAACTTTTGTAAGCAAATTTGTGCAAGTGCTCAATTTGTGCGTGCAATTTAATTAAATAATCTAAGTAGCGCCACTAATTGGCTTTTTAACAAGCAATTGCTGACAGTAAAACTTAATTGAACTTCACGCATGTAAATTTAGGTGTGGGATCTGCATCTAAGTTTAACACGTGATTTGAAAAAGGAGGTGCGGAAAAGGGATGGTCATGGGCGGAATGGAATATTCCTAAAATTAATGCGCATTGTTATAGGATAACAGGGATATGTCCCTAATGTAGGCATGTACGTTTGCACCATGTTTCATTTGGGACAAATGGCTGCACCTAAACTTAGGCATGATTTCTGGGTGTAAGTGCTATTCTATAAACTGCGCCTAACTTTAAGCGGGCTTATAGAATAATGCTTTTTTCGCGCTGTTTTTTTTAGTACCATATATAGAATCTAACCCGTGCATACACTTACCATTTGGTAAAGAACTCTTTTGTGAGCTTACTCATTGGGAACATGTTGGGAATACCCTCAATGGTTAGCACACAGGTTTTGCCCTTATCGCATGTTACTGTTTGTATTTAATACACGGAAATGGGGCAATTCTATATATGGCACCTAATGTTAGGCGATATTTGCACACCAAAACATTCTAATGGATGCAAGGCACTGAAATGGGGCAGAAACAGCAGATCCGCACAAAAACACACTTACACACCCTTTTATAGAATACCGGAGAAGCATTTCTGTATGGATCTACAACAATGGACAGGTCAGGGGTGTTCCTTTAAGAAGCACACAGTGTTATAGAATAGTGTGGATCTGCATCCAACTTGCATATTGGGATTTATACCTGGTTTCAGTTGGAATAACTTCTCGCATCCAAAGTTGAGTGTGGATCCCAGTGCTACACACTATTCTATAACGGGTGCCCATACCAGAAAGCCCATTATGGAATACTGTTCAGAACTGATTTTTTTTTTTTGCCACTGAATTTTGAGTGACATTAACTGAATTCAGCCCTAAAAGAACAATTACATAAGGAGCTGTATATCTTTAGGCTACGAGTATGCATGTAAATGTTGGCATACCTGGAAAAGCTAAGAGCAGCTGGTAAAGTAGTCAGAGAAGAAATGATGCAAATGGAAGAAATAGCCAAAAAGGTAAGTGACAGGAAGAAGTAGAAAAGTGGCATTCTGAGGCTGAAAGGTGAAAGGGAATACTACATAAGATCTGGTGGCAAACTCTTGGTTGGTAAGTCCTGGATATTCAAGGCCAATGCCTGGGCATATCTTGGTATTAAGTATATCAGTCTTATTCTGCCCTCATTGGTCAAAGAATGCTGACCATCACAGGACTAATATTGACTGGAATAGTTCTAAGTAAATTAAAATAGAGGAAAGGTTAACAATATCCTAAAATATGGGGGGGGTGGGGTACAAAATAAATATAGATGATGTTGAATATTACTGCCCAGGCCATAATTGCAGATTAAAGTATAGTTTATTCATGGTGTCTAAATACAGAATTACCCTCCATGTGCAAAACTGTACTACACTAGTAAACACAACTCCTTAATGTTGGTGGTGGAAATATTTGGATTTATGGGAACAATTTATGGGAACAAAATATCTTTTTCTGCACAATAGACACATTGGAAGGGGTGTATGAGCAAAGAGCATAGGTGCATGTACAGAATAGTGTGTATTAAAAAAATGTAAAAAAAAAAGGCAGTGAAGTTGAGGAAGGCTAATCAATGGAGAATATCTGTGATCATTATAACTTCTAGCCTGGGTGAATTTATACAAGCTGAGCTGAATATTCCTTCAAGCTAGTTGGACAATATTTTGTAGCATCAAAAAACATGCCTTCAGACAAATGTTTACATGGCTTCAGACTATTGAACAATTGTGATTTCAGCTTGTTGGCCCCTGCATGAGTTCATCAAAATATAATAAACTGTTTTCCTGGGCATAGAATTAAAGAACAACAAGAAAGATGATAGCATGATCTCTATTTATTTTATTTATTTAGGGTTTTTTTATTTGCTTTTTTCATAACCAGAGAAATAATCTGCAATACTGGAACAAACTCAAACATTTCTTCCTAGATCATTAAATAGATCACACAATACCAGCAAATAGTTGTTATCTAGCAAAATGTCAGGGATGATTCAAAGGCACATTTGTGCAGAGAAAAATAAAAGAAGCTATAGAAAAGAACACTTTATCATTTTTGCAGGTGGAGAAAGAAAAGTGAGAAATTGTTTCTGAGATAGCATAGGGCCTTTCATAGAATAAATAATTTATCAAACAGAAATGGGACGCCAAGTTTTCCTGAGGGCGTCCTTGCAGGACGTCCTCACAAGGGGCGGGGAAACCCCTATTATCGAAACAAGATGGGCGTCCATCTTTTGTTTCGATAATACGGTTGAGGACACCTAAATCTCAACATTTAGGTCAACCTTAGAGATGGTTCTCCCCGGTTTTCAGCGATAATAGAAAACGAGGACGCTCATCTCAGAAACGACCAAATCCAAGCCATTTGGTTGTGGGAGGAGCCATCATTCTTAGAGCACTGGTCCCCCTGACATGCCAGGACACCAACCGGGCACCCTAGGGGGCACTGCAGTGGACTTCAGAAAAAGCTCCCAGGTACATAGCTCCCTTACCTTGTGTGCTGAGCCCCCCAAACCCCACTACCCACAACTGTACAACACTACCATAGCTCTAAGGGGTGAAGGGGGGAACCTACATGTGGGTACAGTGGGTTTTTTGGTGGGTTTTGAAGGGATCACATTTACCACCACAAGTGTTGAAAGATGGGCGCCCTTCTCTTTCGAAAATAACCCTGATAAAATCCATTTACAGAATTTATCCCATAATCCCTCTAATTGTATAAAAGTCACCCAAAATTGTGTGCTCAATTTAATTAACTTAAAGTTAGGTGCAGTTTTTAAAATAGCGCTTATGCCCAGTAACTGTGCCTACATTAGGTGCGTATTCCTGTTATTCCATAACAATGCACATTCATTTTTGGAATGCCCACGTTACTCCCAAGCTCCTCCCATTTCTCACCCTCTTTTTCAGATCATGCATAAATTTTAGGCGTGGATCCTGCACCTAAATTTATGCACACAAGTGCCAATTAAATCTAATTAGCACCAATAATTGCTTGTTAAAAAGCCAATTATTGTTGCTAATGAGTCAATGGTTGGCATTTTTTGTTGGACCAACCACAAACAATTATAAATATTAGAGGGAGCTAAATTAAAAAGATTTATTAGGTATCTCCTAAAGTTACCTAGGAAAATATTTTGAATATATACCCCTAAAGCTTTAGTTCACATAGATCTAATCTTTGATTTCATTTTATCATTCTATCAGCACCAACAAAATTACAAACACCCATAAATCCACTGAGATGACATTGAAGAAAGCTTGTGGATGTTATTTAACTTTTTTCTATCACTGTTTTTCTTCATACATCTGTTAAAATGACAAGAGTACTGATGAGGTACATAATGAATATGTATGTTGTCACTGATAATATATGCCAATGGTATGATTAAAAAATACCATTTTTAATGATAGTGAATTTTTATTGTGTAATCATTTAAAGGGAAAAATGGTATTAGAATATCATTGAAAAGTTGTCTTTTTAATCAAGCTATTTCTTCTAGATTTTGTTATTACAGTTCCTCAATAATTTATCCTTTAGAAAACTCAAGAAAATCAATACATGCTAGAATAATATGAAAGCTACCAATATGACTTACTATATAACAGATTTAGGTTTGATTTCAAACTCTAGAGAGAGTCAGTCAGTTCAAGTTCATGTCTCATCCAAAGAAGGGAATGAAGGCAATGATGCTCATTTTTAAAGCAGATGGCTGCCTTAAAATGCCTGAAAAAATGTTCACCTGCTAACAATATCCAAATACTTATTTTAGAAAGTCAGAGTTTGGATGTTTCACACTGCAGTTTGTCCAAATAGCAAGGGGCATGTTCAGGGTATGTTTTGGGCAGGAGTAGGCAGCACCCAAAAGTAGAATGTCCAACAGGGATTTTCAAATAGGAAGAAACACCCATGTCTTGAAAGAAGGATGTCTTTTTTTTAAACTTGACCTGTTTCAGTCATGTCCAAGTTGCATTCCTTATGGAATGCACTTGCAGGACATTTACATTTATGTGGCAATATGATACAATTTAAGAAGAATATGAAGACACAGATTTTTGTGGCAGACTTTTTCTGAAAGTTTGCCTCTGTTAGGTCACTTATGGGCTCATTTTCGAAAGAGAAAGATGTCCATCTTTCAACATTAATCAGAAGATGGATGTCCTTCTCCCAGGGACATCCAAATTGGTATAATCAAAACCCGATTTTGGATGTCCCCAACTGCACTCTGTCGCAAGGATGGCCAAAGTTCAAGGGGGCATGTCGGAGGCGTAGCGAAGGCGAATCTTGGGCATGCCTAACACTTGGACATCCTTGACCCATAATCCAAAAAAAAATAAGGACGTCCCGGACGAACACTTGGACATTTTCACCCAGATGTGTTTTTTTATGAATAAGGCACAAAAAGGTGCCCTAAATGACCAGATGACCATCGTAGAGAATCGCATATTTAAAAATATGTTGTGCCATCCTGTATGCCAGCCTCAGATGTCATACTCAGGTCCATGACAGCGCATGCAGGTCCCTGGAGCAGTTTTAGTAGGTACTGCAATGCACTTCAGTCAGGCGGACCCAGGCCCATACCCCCCCCCCCTACCTGTTACATTTGTGGACGAAACAGCGAGCCCTCCAAAACCCCACTGTACCCACATCTAGGTGCCCCCCTCGCCTGTAAGGGCAATGGGAGTGGTGTACAGTTGTGGGTAGTGGGTTTGGGGGGCTCAGCATACAAGGTAAGGGAGCTATGTACCTGGGAGCAATTTATGAAGTCCACTGCAGTGCCCCCCACGGTGCTCGGTTGGTATCCTGGCATGTCAGGGGAACCAATACACTACAAATGCTGGCTCCTCCCATGACCAAATGGCTTGCATTTGGCCATTTTTGACATGGACATCTTTGGTTTCGAAAATAACCGAAAGTCAGAAACGTCCATGTCTAGGGACGACCAAATCTAGGGATGTCCAAATTTAAGGAATTGGACTTCCTTGACCGTATGCACTATTCTGTAACAATAGACACCTAAATTGGATCATACACAACTCAAAAGAGGCCTGGCCATAGGAGGGGCATGGATGGGTCAGGGGCATTCACAAAAGATGAACACAGTGTTATAGAATAACGGGAATCTGAATTCTATTTAGTGTTTATCTTGAAGTACTCTTTATAGAATAACGTTGAGCACCAAATTTTGTCGGTGCCAGAAATTTGGCTTTATGATGCATAAGTTTGATCCCTGACCAAGCTCTACCAATGTGTATATCCTGGTGCATACATACACCACGTAAGTTAAGCAGGCATTTGCAAAACAGATGTGTATGCAGACTTTATGCATTTACATACATATGTGTTCACATACACATGTAGTTGCCATTATTATAAACATGTACATGCGTAATGGGTGCATAAATGTCAACACTTATGCTATAAAATTGCCTCCAAAGCTCATCTGGATAGTAGCCAAAAATCACAGCTATCCGGATTATGCAGCCTTTCCTACCCTTGTTCATCCCTATCTCTGCCCTTCCACCTTACAGACTGGGACAATTCTATAACAAGATATTTCCAGTTAGGTGTCAAGAGGATGAGTGATAGGAGCCTCTTCTACAACCAACTCAAGGTACCTACATTCTGTTATAGAGTATTAGCATAACTATCAACATGCCTATAATTTCTTCACACTGATCTATTCCAGCCAAGCAGTTTGCAGCAGAAACACATGCAACTTATTATTATTATTAGCATTTGTATAGCGTTACCAGACGCACGCAGCGCTGAACACCTGATACAGAGAGACAGTCCCTGCTCAATAGAGCTTACAATCTAAAAATACAGATAGATAAGACAATTAAGGGTGAGGGAAGTACTGGGTGAGAAGGAACAAGGGGAGGGCAATTGAGTAGTGGCTAGGAGCCAAAAGCAGTGGTGAAAAGGTGGGTATTCAGCATAGATTTGAAAACAGGTAGAGATGGAGCTAGACGTACACGCTCAGGAAGTCTATTCCAGGGATAAGGTGCCGCGAGAGAAAAGGAACAAAGTCTGGAGTTAGCAGTGGAGGAGAAGGGGGACAACAAGAGAGATTTGTCCAGTGAGCGGAGTTCACGGGGAGGAATGTAGGGAGAGATGAGAGTGGAGATGTAAGGGGGGGGGGGATGCAGAATGGATGCATTTAAAGGTCAGTAAAAGAAGTTTGAACTGTATGTGGAAGCGGACAGGGAGCCAGTGAAGTGACTTGAGGAGTGGGCTAGTGTGGGTATAACGATTTTGGTAGAAAATAAGTCGTGCTGCAGAATTTTGGACAGACTGGAGAGGAGAGAGATGGCTGAGTGGAAGACCAGTGAGAAGCAGATTGCAATAATCCAAGCGGGAGGTGACAGGGGTTTGGATAAGGGTTCTGGTGTAAGTTGCACGCATAAGTGGGAACCCTGTTTGTGTTCTGCTTATGTGCCACCCCTCTGTATGCCCTTTGCTAATATATGCTATGCAATTTTGGTTGGTATTTGCAGAATAGTGTTTGGCGCCATACTAGCATTTGCACATGTAAGTGTGCATATCCAAACGCAAATGCTAGCATTGTAAATATTTATTCATTTAACACAACTGTATATATCAACACCTAGGTTATAGAATTACCTTATGGTAGTATGGTGCTTAGGTATATTTTCAGCCCTCCCTATCCATATGAGGTTAATTCTATAAAGAGGATATCAAGAATGAAAATAAATTTCCAGAACGCTGGTATATATACTCATATGAGTCAAAACCAGAGTGGAGAGTGTGCCACATTCAAATCTCACTACTACTCCTTGTGATCTTGGGCAAGTCACTTAACTCTCCATTGCCTCGGGTACAAACTTAGATTCTGCCCACTCCAGGGATTGGGAAATACCCAGTATTCCTAAATGTGGCACAACTTGAGCTACTACTGAAAAAAGTGTGAGCAATAAACAAGTAAATGTCACTTTTCTGCCTGCTTTCTATCTTCTAAAATGGCACCAAAATACAATAGCATTTAGTTTGAAGGTGAGCATACATATAGAGGGAATCTGGGAAGAGCATTGGCAGGCCCACTTTTACACATGTAAAACACAGAATATTATAATTGTGTGCATTCTTTACCAATCTGAGCACAAGCCTTTGTTATACACACATATTGGCACTGATTTGTTAGTATTCTATAAAAAAAATGTAAGTGCCTATCAAATAGGTTCCAAATAGCTGCCACTTTATAGACCTGTCTTCACAATGACAGAAAACATATGTATTGCAAAGTTATGTGTTCACTGGTGACCAGTGAAAATATAACTCTGTTCAAAAATTAACCCAAATTGTATTAATCTATACTCCATTCTAGGTGAGCTAATAAAGCTTGGGGAGGTGATTTATAGCTCTCTTCAAATAAATAAATAATGGGTAATGGATAATACATGGACGTGAAATCCATGTATTAGTCAACTATTGACTGTGTGGCTATTTAACATAACTTGCAAAGCTTAACAAAGAATGGTGAACGTAATCCTGGAATTATAATATTTTCTGATATAGCTCAATCAAAATGGAAGCACTGTATTTCCTAGCATTGTACCAAGAGCCATGATGCTGGATGCTTCACAAATTTTGAAATTTCCTTCTACAGTGCTGTGAAAAGTTTTTCTATATTTTTGTCACAAAACACATTTTCTGGGATTGTGTTAATATGGCAAATTCTTTTCCAGAACTCCAAAATAATGCTCATGCTGACTATCAAAATTTAACTGTGCATTCTTTCTGACTATAGATTTCTATCAGAATGTCAACTGAGATGTTATTTGCTTTGAGATGATTTGTCTATTCTGCAATGCCATGCAGTACAAATAGATGTATCAGAACTGCAGTTAAATAATAACTATTAACATAGTAACATAGTAGATGATGGCAGAAAAAGACCTGCATGGTCCACCCAGTCTGCCCAACAAGATAAACTCACATGTGCCATTTTTTGTGTATACCTTACCTTGATTTGTACCTGTCTTTTTCAGGGCACAGACCGTATAAGTCTGCCCAGCACTATCCCCGCCTCCCAACCACCAGCCCCGCCTCCCACGACCGGCTGTAGCACAGACCGTATAAGTCTGACAAGCACTATCCCCACTTCCCAACCAACAGCCCTGCCTCCCACCATCGGCTAAGCTTCTGGGGATCCCTTCCTTCTGAGGAGGATTCCTTTATGTTTATCCCACGCATGTTTGAATTCCGTTACCATTTTCCTCTCCACCACCTCCCGCGGGAGGGCATTCCAAGCATCCGTGAAAAAATACTTCCTGACATTTTTCTTGAGTCTGCCCCCCTTCAATCTCATTTCATGTCCTCTAGTTCTACCGCCTTTCCCTCTCTGGAAAAGGTTCATTTGCAGATTAATACCTTTCAAATATTTGAACGTCTGTATCATATCACCCCTGTTTCTCCTTTCCTCCAGGGTATACATGCTCAGGTCAACAAGTCTCTCCTCATAAGTCTTGTAATGCAAATCCCATACCATTCTCGTAGCTTTTCTTTGCACCGCTTCCATTTTTTAAACATCCTTCAGAAGATACGGCCTCCAAAACTGAACACAATACTCCAGGTGGGGCCTCGCCAATGTCTTATACAGGGGTATTAAAACCTCTTTTCTTCTGCTGGTCACACCTCTCTCTATAAAGCCTAGCAATCTTCTAGCTACGACCACCGCCTTGTCACACTGTTTTGTCGCCTTTAGGTCCTCAGATACTATCACCCCAAGATCCCTCTCCCCGTCCATACCTATCAGACTCTCACCACCTAACACATACGTCTCCCGTGGATTACTACTCCCTAAGTGCATCATTTTGCATTTCTTCGCATTGAATTTTAATTGCCAAACGTTAGAACATTCTTCTAGCTTCCGCAGATCTTTTTTCATGCTTTCCACTCCCTCCGGGGTGTCCACTCTGTTGCAAATCTTAGTGTCATCTGCAATATCACTCACAAATATATTGAATAGAATCGGCCCCAGCACCGATCCCTGAGGCACTCCACTACTCACCTTTCTCTCCTCCGAGCGAACTTAATTTACCACCACCCTCTGGCATCTGCCCGTCAACCAGTTATCGGGCATATTGATGTCAGTCTCTTTTAGGAATTATTTTTTTATTTGTTTCAGTGACCCTGAAAAGGGCCATGTGAACAGTTTTTAGCTTTTAACACTTAATTGTCCAGCCTTTATTATTATTATTTATTTTTTTTTTAATCTGTCAGGCTCGCTCTGACATGGAGTACACTAGCTTCAGGAAGTGTTCTTGAGTGGTAACACAGTTCCAGGCAGAAGTTCAGTGGCTGTCTCTTAACAATTTCCAGTGACACCTAATGCCATAAATCCTCAATTAGATTGAGATATGGAGACTGTGCTGGCCATTCAATTGTCTTCACCTGGTTCTTTTTCTTCCAGTATGCCATTGTTTTTTTCTTGATGGCATAAAGCATTGTCACCCAGAAGAAGTACTTTTGGAAACAACTGCTGAGCTGATGGTAGAATGCACTTGGCGAGGATTTCAACTATTTGTGTACATTAACCATCTCATCAACAATGTGAAGCCTGCCAACTCTGCTGGATTAAGCATCCCAGGGTCATGACTATTTTTAGATGCTTAACCGAGAGATTCAGGTACTCTGGCTCATATTATTCTCCTGATAATCTTCTCACAAATGTTTTTACATGATTTCAAAGGCTGTATAAAGTGTTTTCATCACTAAATATCATTTTCTCACATCCTTCTTGCTCCAACTGGAGTATTTCTTTGCCCAGGTCATATGCCTTTTTCTCTGGTCATCTGTCAGCAGTGGCTTTGTCCTCGCTCTGCAACCTCTGAGTAAAAATTCCAAGCATCTTCTCCTTACAGTTGAAGTACAAACATTAACTGAGCATTTCTTTATCTATTCTCTGAGCAGTTGAGGAGAAGTGAGCTTCCTGTTGCTTATGGATATCCTGAGCAACATATGGTTCTCTCTTTGTTGACTTTTTAATTATTTGGATTTATTAGCCACCTTTATAAAGAGATTCACCCAAGGTAGTGGATTAGACTGCCCCTATCAATACCTATATTTCATGCTGCCAATTTTCTTATGCTTCTGTATGATTCTTAAGGCTGTACTTTGGTTACATCCACCTTTACAGCAATTTCCCAACTGGATGTCCTTCCTTATGCAAAACTACCACATGAACCCGGTCTTTCTGAGTCAAATGCAGGCTGCACTTTGAATTTTTTTTTATCTTTAAACCACTTTCTAGACTGACCAACAAGAAATAACTGTTTTGGTAATTCCCACCAAAATTTATAATGTCTGAGCTGTTCTTCTAGCCGCAGTGTGATAAAAATAAACATTCTGCATTTCTATTGGAAGGCAATCCTATTATTTGATTAGTCCATTTCAAAGTTTGGCACAAATTTCATGCATTCTACAAACTCTATTATACATCTGGAATAACATGTTTAAAGTACCATAAAACTTTATGAAACTATTCAACATGAATGCTATATTAACTCTGAATTAAATGATGCATGTTTCATATATGTTTCTTGGACATACTTTGACAAGTTGGTGTCATATAGAATTATATGCAATGTATCTATTACACAATTGGAAGAAGAAAACAAAAGTTTTTCTTTGTAGAAAAAAATATTAAAAGATAGCCTAGCTGAATGACAGAAATGTTGAATATAAATAAAATATCTCAGGCTTGTAGTGTGATGTCTAGAAGGTCAAACAAAGCTGTTTCTGGGTGAAATGCAATTTAAATTGCATTAAATATTAAATATTCCTGAATAATGCTTTGCTCATTTTAGAATTTCTTTAAATCTAAGTCTCAAGGAGTATGTAGTCTGTATTAACCAAATTCTTAAATTTATAACAAAACACAAAGAAGTAGCCCTGTGGTTTGAGCTACAGGCTAAGAACTAGGGATGTGAAAGAAAAAACATCAAGCCACTTCTGGCCCTTTAACTCATTTCAGAATTTTTTGGTTTATTTCACATATTTGTGTTAATAATAACTCTTCATACACATTAGAACATTTTTTAGTGTATTTACCCTAATTTGTATAAATGGCACTCAAATGATGGCATGCAGTTGGGTATGCAGTTATAGAATGAGGTAAATTACATGCATAACATAATTAATTAGCAAATAATTGGTGATAAATACCAATAATTGGCATTAACAAGCACTAATTTGCAGTTGCACACATAACAGACATGCCCCTATTCTAATGAATCTGGTGCACAAATGCAAAGGGGGCATTTAAGAAGCATGTGCCTGTCAGTGGCATTCTGACTATTCTTGCATGCATTTTATAGATAGATGCATTTATGTACCCAGCTGTTGCATTCAGGTGCCACCACATATGTCAGCTATAGACATTGCATAAGTGGTCATGCCTAAAGTTTGGTGTGTAACTGTGGACTTATGCTAGTATTTTATAACAGATTTAGTGGAAAAACTCTGCCATTGTAGAATGCCAGTTTAACATCCAGTTTTTTGGCACCCAACTTTTAGTACCATTTATAGAATTGACCCTTAACTGACTTATGGTCTGGTTACTCTATTAAAGCTTCTTCTAGTAAAAAAAAAATTGCGTGGGACCCATAATCCACTGGATTCTAGAAACTTTACTATCCTCTGTTTTAGAGATCAGACTAACCAACCCATAGTTCCCAACATCTTCCTTCCACTTTCGTGGAACAGGGTTTACTAGTTTCCTTTCTCGAATCATTTGGGACCATTCCTGAATCTAAAGAAGCTTTGAAAAGGTCACAGTAGAGCTTCTCTCTGATTAATTTCCTTGACTGACTGGTCAGAGAGTTGGATTGATGGAGAATACCAGCTGTGGTCTACTAAGATTTTAGCAGTTCTTCATCTGTGGCTTACAAATAAACTGAGTGCCCTCAGTATGAGTCCTAAAGTGAGTGATGATGTTATAAAATGCACTTGGCCAGCAAAATTGTGAGGGAAAGGTATGGTATAGGTAATGAAGTACTGCTTTGAATGAAAGACTTGGTGGTGATAGAATCTGATGATCTTAAGATGGGTAAACAGAAAAAAGGTGTTGGTAAAAGCCAGAAGGGTGCTTAAGTGCATAAGAAGAAGAATGGCCAGAAGTAAAAATGAGATGATAGGGTATATGGATAAGTCTCTGGTGAGACCCCATTTAGAGTAATGTTCATAATTTTGGAGACCACACTTTCAAAAAGATATAAACAGGATGGAATCGATCCAGAGAGCAACTATTAAAATGCTCAGTGTTCTTCTTCATAAAGTGAATGGGTACAGACTTAAGGATATCAATATGTATACTTTGGAAAAACGATGGAAGAGGGGAAATATGATAGAGACATTTAAATAACTCTCTATATATGTTCACATGAGGTGAGCTCCTTTCAATTGAAATGGAACGCTGGAGAGGGATCATAGTTTAAATATTAAAGGGATAGACTCAGGAGTAATCTAAGGAAATTGCTCTTTACAGAATGAATGGTGGATGCATGGAATAGCCTCACAGTGGAGATGGTAGAGACAAAGACTGTATCTGAATTAAAGAAAGCATGGAACAAGCACTTAGGATGTATAAAGTAAAGGAAGGGATAGAAGATGGTTTGATCTTTAATGTTATTTTGTATTTCTGTGTCCATTCAACTCAGCATGACTCACTGCACCAGTTTCATTCAGTTCTCCCAAAACAATCTTCTCCAAAATTTCCTCCAATGGTTGCCTCACCGCAAAGGCATCAATCAGCCTGGATGGATAGGCCTGCACCTTTCCCTTATGCTTCATTACTAAAATAGGAGTTTTTAGTCTCTATAGGTTCAAAGTGCCTCACGATCATCAATCAAGCAGCCATCTTGTCACCAATCCTGTCTGTGTCTCTCTTTACTAAGGAGGATGATGGGGCAATGCCCACACTCTAAGCTTTTGATGGTGAAGATTCAGAGAAACAAAATCATATTACTGAAATTGCTAGCTTCTTACTTGTAGTAACATAGTAGATGGCAGCAGATACGGTCCATCCAGTCTGCCCAACAATACAAACTTATTACATGTGGTATGAAGTATTACATCATATGTACACCTGTTCTTGATTTATCCTTACTATAGTAAACTTGGGTTCAGAATAATTTATCTTTTTATATATATATATATATATATGCACTTTAAAAAAATGCTAAAGTGTTTTAAATTGTTTTAAATGTGCTCAGACCATACCGTTTACACCCATTATATCCCCAAGAGGAATATGTGGTGGTGTCACAATGGAACCATCATTGCACATATGATGTTCCACCTCCTAATATTTGTGTATGTACATACAGCTGCGCCCAAGTAGATCTTACTCACCAATGTATGCGTATATCTATAATACATATGTATAAGTCATGGACTTTTCACATTAAATATTGTTAGACTTGAGCTCAAACCTCCGCCCATAAATTATGGTACATTCCATATTACCTTCTGATACATGGATAATAAAACATACAGTTCACCGTTTGTTTAAACCTAAAGGAGGAATATGTTAATTCATGACACCCTGATTTCTCTTCCCCCACATATCTTACACAAACCAACCCACAATGCGATATACACACATATTCACATAATTATTTCACTTCCCTTGGGGTATATTGTGCTCGTGCTTGTGCTTCATTAAAATCACATATCATTCATCCATTCCAATCTTGCCATCAAAATAACTGCTCCCTTGATTTATCCTTGCCATTTATAGGGCATAGACTATAAAAGTTTGCCCAGCACTGGCCTTCTAAAATTTCTGAAGTTGTTGTCAAAGCACACCAGAAGCTCCACTCTGGCCCATCCAAATCTACTCAGACTCCATCACAGCACAGACCGTAGTAGTCAGGCCAACACTGGTTTCCTATCTAATCTCCCCTAAGCTTCTTTGGATCTGATCCTTCTAAATAGGATTCCTTGGTGTTTTTTCCCCACACATTTTTTAATTCTGTTACTGTTTTCATCTCCACCACCTCACGTGGGAAGGAATTCCAGGTATCTACACCCTCTCAGTGAAAAAATACTTCCTAACATTATTCCTGAGTCTGCCCCCTTTCAATTTCAATTCATGCCTTCTACCACCTTTCTGTCTCTGGAAAAGGTTTATTTGCAAATGTATTTATTTATTTGAAATGTTATTATTGCAGATTTCCCTCTAGTTCGAACACCTTCCCATCTCTGGAAAAGGTTTGTTTGCGGATTAATACCTTTCAAATATTTGAACATCTGTATCAGATCACCCCTGTTTCTCCTTTCCTTCAGTGTATATATGTTTAGGTCAGCAAGTCTCTCCATCTACGTCTTGCTGCCTAAACCCCTAACCGTTTCTGTCACTTTTCTCTGAACCGCTTGTTACGGCCTACAAAACTGAACACAATACTCCAAGTGGGGCCTCACTAATAACTTGTACAAAGCATCAATACTTATTTTTTGTTTCTGCTGGTTATACCCCTCTCTACTCAGTCTAGTATCTTTCTGGCTGTGGCCACCACCTTGTTGCACCGTTTTGTCACCTAGAGATTTTCAGACATCACCACCCCAAGGTCCCTCTCCTGAGCCGAGCTTACCAATCTCTGCCCTCCTATCTGGTACATCTCTTTTGTATTTCTGCACCCCGAGTGCATCACTCTGCACTTCTTGGCATTAAATTTTAACTAATTAGATTACTGGGTATCCTACAAAATCAGTTTCTATTGTTACAACTAGTAAATACTATCAGAAACCAGGATAATGCTATACATCCTAATAGAAGTAAAGGAAAAAGAAAATCTTTTTATAGTAAAAGTTTGTGCTCATTTTTTTTGGTGTAGTTACAATGACTATAGGTCAATTTTTACGTATGAAGTAATTATCTACCTCTAAAGACTGCTTTAGAAACTTAGCTACTGATCTATATAACAGATTTAAAACTCGAGCTTACCACAATAGAGTGATTAAGAAAGCTTTTAAAAGAGCCATGAATGCTGATTGTCAGTGGTTATTAAACCTGCCCTCCAAACCCTCGGAGAAAAATGAAAGACTTGTTTGTGTGTTGCCCCATTCTCACCAGACAGCCACCATTAAAAAAATTATCAACAAACACTTGTCTATGTTAGCTGACCTTGGCTTTGATCAGGTACCAATGTTTGCTTACACACGAGACCAAAACTTGGGTGAGATGTTTTCTTCAATTAAACCATCCTTGCAGATTTCCACCACATCTGAAATATAAGGCCATTAGAGTTGTGGCAGATGCATACATTGCCAACATTCCTGGCATACCACAATGGTCACTAACCCTAAAACAGGAAAACCTTTTTTCTTAATAGCTCTACAGATTGCAGTTCGTCCCAGATTGTTTATGGCATAGTGTGTCCTTGTACCAAGTGGTACATAGGACACATGAATAGATGTATCAAACAGCGCATTTGGGAGCATTTAAGTAATTTGAGGACTTGTAAACGTGAAGCACCGCTTGTAGACCATTGGTTACAAACACAACATACGATCCAGGACTTAAAATTTGTGGTGCTTCTTCAAATTAATTCACCTCTAGGGGGTGATGCTCCTCGGATTCTTCTCCGAAAAGAACAGGAATTTATCTACCGTTGGCATACGGTGACCCCTAGTGGACTGAATAGGGAAATTGAATGGCAGGCATTCATATAATTAATGTTTCTCACGCTTTTAAGACAGCTGATTACCCCTATAAATAGTGCACATGCATGGGCGTTCTTTTGTAGGTTTTAGACCTGGTTGGATTGTGTTCCTCCCTGGGTTTGCTGGACTGTGAGTAATAAGCTTACTAAGTTTAATCTAATGTATGATGTTTTAAACGCTGCAGTAAAAAAAAAAAATTGCATACAATGTGCAGTGCTGCTGTTTTTTGTCTTTTTGAGGTTTATTTTGGTTTTTTTTTTTTTGCTTCTTATCTTTTTATTTTTCTTTTGTTTTTCTAGATCAGTTACCCTGAAGACGCCGCTATACAGGCGAAACATGGCCCATGTAGGGAACTCTGGAGACTGGTTTTTGTTTGAAGCTTTGGACTAAGATATACACAGATTTTGAATTGAAAATGTATTACATTGACCAAGAACTCATATCAGCATCTGCACGCCAAGAATATGGGTAGAACATCATACCGCCCAAGCTAAGTAGCGGACATTTTCATACTTTTTGGGAAAAATTATTTTCAACTGTGTTGTGCTACAATCAGGTTGGGAGTAGGTCGTGCAATGATGTTAGCAGGGTGTTTACTTACATCTCGAGCCTTTGAGTCATTATAAATACACCAAAAAAACTGAGCACAAACTTTTACTATAAAAAAGTATTTTCTTTTTCTTTTTCCTTTACTTCTATTAGGATGTATAGCATTATCCTGGGTTCTGATTAAATTTTAACTTCAGACCCTCGACCATTCTTTAAACATTTGGAGATCCCTTCTCATGGTTTCTACTCCCTCTAGGGTATCCACTTTGTTGGCTATCTTCATGTCATCCACAAAAAGGCAAACATTTCCTTCTAACCATTTAGCAATGTCTCACACAAATATATTAAACAGAATTGGTCCCAGCACAGACCCTTGAGGCACTCCACTATTCATCTTTTTTTCCCTCTTAGCGGATTCTGTTTACCACCAACCTCTGCTGCCTATCAGTCAACCAGTTTCCAATCCAATTTACCACTTTGGGTCCTAAGTTACATCCTCTCAGCTTATTCACAAGTCTTCTGTGAGGAACCGTATCAAAGGCTTTGCTGAAATCCAAGTAGATTGCATCTATCACACATATTGCATCCATTTCTTTGGTCACCCAGTCAAAGAAGTCAGTCGGATTCATTTGGCTGGATTTTCTTTTGATAAAGCCATGTTGCCTTGGATCTTGTAACCCGTTGGCTTTTAGAAAGTCCACTATCCTTTCCTTTAGCAGTGATTCCATTATTTTTACTACCACCAACGTGAGGCTTATTGAACTGTAGTTTCCCACTTCTTCTCTGGCTCCACTTTAGTTAAGAGGGTCCACATCCACTCATCTCCAATCCCTTGCCTCCTCTCCTGTCTCTAAAGATCTATTAAATAAATCTTTAAGAGGTCCCGCCAGGACTTCTCTGAGCTCCCTCAGTACCTTGGGATGTATCCCATCTAGCCCTATACTTTGTCCTTTTTCAGATTTTCAAGCCGTTTATAAATGCTGTCTTCCGTGAATGGCACAATATCTATTCCATTCTAAGATATACACTTTGTCATCAACTGTGGTCCTTCTCCTGGATTTTCTTCCGTGAACACCGAAGTGAAGTATTTGTTTAGAATGTTCACTTTATCCTCATCACTCTCCACATAGCTATTCTCAGTATCTTTCAGTCTTGAAATTCCATTCCTATTTTTTCTCCTTTCTCCAATAAATCTAAAAAAAGGTCTTATCACCTCTCTTTACCTCTTTAGCCATTTTTCTTCTGCCCATGCTTTTGCTAGCCATATTTCCCTCTTTGTTTTTTTCAGCTTAATCCGGTAATCTTTTCCATGATCTTCTCATTGAGTTCTTTTGTATTTCTTGAACAAAGACTCTTTTGCCCTTATTTTTTCAGCCACTTGTTTGGAGAACCATATAGTCTTCCTGTTTCTCTTGTTTTTGTTTACTTTCCTTGCTTAAAGATCGGTTGACATGTTTATAGAAGTTTTAAGCTTGGACTATTGCACTTCCACTTCTTTATTTCCTACCCCTGCTGTCAGCTCCTTCTTCAAGCATTCCCTCAGTTTACCAAAATCTATATGTCTGAAATCCAGTATTTAGAATTTTGTGGTGGGTTTTGGAGGGCTCACTGTGTTCTCCACAAATGTAACAGGTAGGGGGGTATGGGCCTGGGTACGCCTGTCTGACGTGCACTGCAGTACCCACTAAAACTGCTCCAGGGACCTGCATGCACTGTCATGGACCTGAGTATGTCATCTGACGCTGGAACGAAATATTTTTAAAGATGTGTTTTGAGGGTGGGAGGGGTTATAGTGACCACTGGGGGTATAATGGGAGGTCATCCCTGATTCCCTACTGTGGTCATCTGGTCATTTTGGGCACCTTTTTGTGCCTTATTCGTAAAAAAAGCACATCCGGGAAAAAATGTCCAAGTTTTACTTTAGGAAGTTCTTGCTTTTTCGATTATGGCTCAAAGATGTACAAGTTTTAGGCACGCCCAAATTCCGCCTTCACCATGCCACCAACATGCCGCCTTGACATTTGGAAGTCCTTGCAACAAACTGCAGTTGGAGATGTCCAAAATCAGGTTTCAGTTTTACTGATTTGGACATCCCTGGGAGTTGGACGTCCATGTTCTGATTTATGTCGAAAGATGGATGTCCATTTCTTTCAAAATGAGCCTGATAGTAACTTAGAGGCTAGCACCCCTGCAAGTGAAAACAATTTCTTTTAAAATCCTTTTTTTTAAGGCTAAATGGAGATAAATTTAGCAGATATATTAAGAGAAGGAAGTATAGGTAAATAAAAGTTATTACAAGCTGAAATCAAATCAGACAATTTGAAAATTCTCTGCTAGCCCTCTAGCAGGCACAAATCCAAGTAATGGTATTCTCCTGGTAAATCCTGAACCAGGATCTATAGACACATCCTTAATGGCACACAGACTATTGGGCTCATTTTTAAAAGAGAAGGTCGCCCATCTTTCGACATAAATCGGAAGATGGGCATCCTTCTCACAGGGTCATCCGGTATAATCAAAAGCCAATTTTGGACATCCCCAACTGCACTCCATCACAGGGACAGCTAAAGTTCAAGGGGGCATATCAGAGGCGTAGCGAAGGTGGGACTTGGGTGTGCCTAACACTAGGACATCCTCGACCCATAATCAAAAGAAACAAGGACGAACACTTGGACGACTTTACCTAGTCGTATTTTTCTTATGACCAAGGCACAAAAAGGTGCCTAAAATGACCAGATGACTACCAGAGAGAATCAGAGATGACTTCCCCTTACTCCCCCAGTGGTCACTAATCCCCTCCCACCCTGAAAAAAACATTTTTAAAATATTTTGTGCCAGCCTCTATGCCAGTCTCAGATGTCATACTCAGGTCCATCACAGAAGTATGCAGGTTCCTGCAGCAGTTTTAGTGGGTGCAGTGCACTTCAGGCAGGCGGACCCAGGCCCATCCACCCCCACCTGTTAAGTTTGTGGAGGAAACAGCGAGCCTTCCAAAACCCACTAGAAACCCACTGTACCCACATCTAGGTGCCCCCTTCACCCATAAGGGCTATGGTAATGGTGTAAGATGTGGGTAGTGGGTTTTTTTTGGGGGGGGGGGCTCAGCACACAAAGTAAGGGAGCTATGTACCTGGGAGCAATTTATGAAGTCCACTGCAGTGCCCCCTAGGGTGCTCGGTTGGTGTCCCGGCATGTTAGGGGGACCAGTGCACTACAAATGCTGGCTCCTCCCATGACCAAATGACTTGCATTTGGTCGTTTCTGAGAAGGACGTCCTTGGTTTCGAAAATCACCAAAAATCATAAACGACCAAGTATAGGGATGACATCTCTAAGGACGACCAAATTTCAGGATTTGGGCATCCCTGATTGTATTATCGAAACAAAAGATGGACGTCCATCTTGTTTCGAAAATATGGGTTTCCCCACCCCTGGATGGGGACGTTTTGCGAGGACGTCCTCATTAAAACTTGGACGTCCCTTTTGATTATGCCCCTCCATGAGTCACCAGATACAATTGAGCCAAATTGATTAGCTAAAAATCACATATACTCTACAATGGAATGCAGGTACAAAACTATTATCCTAGTCTGTAATAGTAACCAAAACAGAGGAGAGGGATATGTGATTACAAAAAACACAAAAGTACCCCATGACCCACTCCCTTCCTGTTTTACCGTTTCCTGACAACATTTCTCCCGTACATGCACTCAATCATTTCTCTTAGCCTTTCTACAAGAAATGTTCCCGATAGCTGGAAGGCATCTAATATTCAGCTAAAACTCAAAGACACTACACTCCAACAGTGACCCTACAAAATGTTTCCCCATAGCCAATCTTCAATTCATAGCAAAAATCACAGAATCCATAGTCCATCTACAGATCACTAAATTTACTACCAAACCTCATACACTTCAACCAAATCAGACAGGCTTCCAGTAGTACCACAGTACTGAAATGACTCTATTAGGATAACATGATGGTTGAGAAGAGGTTTGAAACACTGGAGGACAGAGTAGAAGAATCAATAGCCTGAAAATTCTTAAATGTATTGGTTGAGATTGGACAGGATTGGGGGGGGGGTGTTTAAATGTGAAAGTTATCAGATGATGGTCAGAGAGGAGAAGAACTGAGGTACAGAAACTGGAGAGTGAGCAGTTGGAGAAGAAGATAAGATTAAGACAGTGACCATTCTGGTAAGTTGGGGTAGTGGAGCACAGTAGAATATTGAAAGAGGATGCTAAAGTGATAAACTGAGATGCATAAGAGTCAGAGGGATCATTAGCATGAATGTTAAAATCCCCAAGAATGAGGGAAGGAGATGAAGGTTCAAGAAAGAAGGAAAGCCACAGGAGTCAAAGTCAGTGAGAAAGGGTGTATCAGGGGGTCAATAAATGGCAGCTACTCAAGACAGGTAGAGAAGTGAATAGATGGATTGAGTGGACTTTGAATGAAGAAAAGTAGTGAGACTGAGCAGTGAGAGTGAGGTGGAAGATAAGGCTGAAATCTACAAGTGGATGAGAGTAGTAGCCCAACACCACCTCTGTGGCCAACTGGGTAAGGAGTATGAGAAAAAAGGTAACCTCCATGACATAGGGCTGCAGCTGAAGCAGAGTCTTCAGGGCAAAGCCAAGTCTCAGTTAGAGAATCAGATAGACAGTACAAGAGATAAAGAGCTTGCGGATGTTGGAAAGTTTGTTATAGGCAGAGTGGGCATGCCACAGAGCACATGAGAAAGGGAGCGAAAAAGGGGAGTAGGAGAGGAACAGAAATTAGCTTGGAGACATCACTGTGTGACCTGCAGGAATAGAATGAGAGCTGATGAAAAGTTCCAGGATTGGGACTGATATTCTCAGCAGAGAGCAGGAGAAGAAGCAATAGAGTACGAAGAAGAGTAGGAGAGGCATGATGACAGTGAGAAAGACGAGATGTACTCAGACAGAATGGAGATGCTAGAATGAAAGGTAGGAAATATTGAAGGCTGAGATCTGATAAGAAGGGAGAAGACAAAAGGGATGGTGAGATGGTGAAAGCAGAATGTGGGCAATGTGCTCCTGAAGTATACAGTGACTTCAGATGAAGAAAGAGATTGGGAAGGAAAACTACCAAGAATAGGAATTGTACTGGAACCATAAGAAATAGCATAGAGAAAGTATCAAATGTTTAGAGAATATGTTTCTGGAGTGAAGGCCCTGGAAGGATAGGGGTGGACCTGGGAGCCACCGCAGATTAGAATGTGAGGATATGCAGATGGGCTGCAAGTCCTCCACTGCACCTGGAAGGCAGCAGAAAAAGTGCTGGGCACCTGGAGCAAAGGCCCTGGAAGGATCGGGATGGACATGGGAGTCACCCCGGACTAGGCTATGAAGATATGCAGATGGGCTGCAAGTCCTCCACAGTCTGGTGCCATCTCATCTCATCTGAAGTGACTTCTGCGTGGCTATTTCTCTCAAAATGATGTCTTACAGATGTTCTAGTGCTTGTTTTGGGGGTGGGGGGTGGGGGGGAGGTTATAATTTGGATGTGTCATTTTAGAAAATGCTCTTCTTTGAAGCTGTCTTATGTGCAAATACGCCCGTCTTAGAGCCATTTTCAAAAGGAAACCCAGACTTTTTTTCCTATTTGATAATGGCTCTAAGATGGAAGTGTTTTTTTGGACATAATGAGCTAAACATCCCAATTCTGACTATCCATCCACATAGCCTGTTATGCTACTGTCCCTCCACATAGCCAGTTATGCTATCATTTTATTCTTTCCTTTATAGACTAGATGTCACTTAAGTTATAGAATTACCCTCCAAGATAATGGAATAAGTATGATGCTAATAAATCTGTGGTTCTAATGTGTTGTGTTGGTTCCTGTACTAGGCAGGGGTGAGATGCTTAAATGCCATGTTAAATCAATTTAATCTGGGTTATTTACATATACTAATGCTCTAAATTAAAATGTAAACCAAATACAAGTTGTTAATTTGAAATCCATTCCTACATAGCTGAAATGGCTGATGTACTATTGAGCTCAAGGAAATATTAACACATTTCACATTTAGATTATTCTATATTACAAAAGATTAGCAAAAAACTTGGAACCATATAAGATCCTATTAGAATAATTTTGACATTAATAACATTAAAAACAGTTTACTGATTTTACAATAAACATCAAGATAGCATACTTGTTAGTTGAAGTTCAATAGTATTTCACTATCCAGATTTTAAAGAGTACGAGCAGGGGAAAAGAATGTTTGTCAGCTAAATTATACAGGTCTTGACATTTTGTTTCAACTCCTCCACCTTCTCAAGTCAGTCATGACTCATGACTAGAATTTATGAAAAAAAAATTCTACTACAGAATCTGTCTGAGTAGACATATTTCAGAATTATAAAAATAAGGCAACAAAATCAGTGCAAACAGGAGAATAAGAAATAATCTAGCCAAAAATAAATTCTCTTGTGCTGTCTCTTCTACAAGGAGTGGCCTAGTGGTTAGAGTGGTGGACTTTGGTCCTGGGGAACTGGGTTTGATTCCCACTGCAGGCACAGGCAGCTCCTTGTGACTCTGGGCAAGTCACTTAACCCTCCATTGCCCCAGGTACTAATAAGTACCTGCATATAATATGTAAGCCACATTGAACCTGCTATGAGTGGGAAAGCACGGGGTACAAATGTAAGATAAAAAAAGCATGATATAATTAAACTTGATTTAATGACCTATATATTACTTTTATAGAGGAGGGGGGGGTCAATATTCAAAGTGATATAAGCAGGCGAGAGAGGCTCCTACTCCTATCCATTGATGTTCAGTGGCACTTAACCAGTCAGTGCAACTGAATGTCAGCACTAACTGGCTATTTTTGAACCAGGCTTGAGAGAGGTGTTACCTTGGTAGAGTCAGGGAGCAGCCAGCAGTTATGCGGGTGGCAGCAATGTTCAATGCCAGTGCCCACATAGCTAAGCAGGCTAATAGGACCACATAAAAGCAGCCTTAGCTATGCTCGCTTAGCTATGCAGATGCTGGCTGATATTCAGAACCACTGATCCAATGTCTCCTCATTTTCCAGATCCCATATCCCTTCAAAGTTATCACAACCCCTCTTCCAATTGCCCCCATGATTGCTTTGCCTGTTCCATTGTCCCCCCTTTCCAATCCTCCCCACTTGGGTGCCTTTACCCCTCCACAGTTCTGATCCCCCTGATTCCCTTCCTACCCACCCTCTTTGATTCACAAGCCCCCTTGGATCTGATCCCTTGATCAATGTTGATTCAAGAAGCCCCACCCACAATCTACAGCCCACACCACCTTCACCCCCAGACTTCTGCATAGCTCCCTTGACCTTCATGACTTACCTCAAATAGCTGATAGGAGAGCAACATCACCCTGATAAGTGACTACAATTTAATAAGTCCGGATTAATTCTAAGATCCACTCTCTTGTGGGAAGTTTTTCCACTTTAATAAAAACAGTGTACCCCAAGGACTTCTCTAGATCTCTCTTGCACAATAACTTTTGTCTTACTCCAGAGTAGTTGATACTAAAGGGGGCAGGAGTGATCCACATTTGCTTCTTCCCCACTGGCATTTTTAAAAAAAAATGGTGCCATTTGACTGTTAGCAGTGCATTCCAATATACTGTTATAGTGCACCATTTCTGAGGGCCACTTCACTGGGACAGGAGTTAATGAAAAAAACTCTTGCAGCTTCTAGATTGACTATTTGTTAATTAGACTGGGATTGGAAGGAGACTGGAGGGAGGGCTCAAGTGCACCTGGAGTTCTTTCATGTAGCTTTGACTCTTTGTTGTACGACTTGTGATCACCCCCTTACAGTCTTTCTTGGTGAGTCCCGAAGTCCCGGCTATGGAGTTGCAGCCGAAGCTGCTGGAGTCCTCCGTAGCGTGAGGGAAGGTTCTTGGGAAACAAGGGGGGGGTGGTTGTTCCACCTCAGGATCAGCATGCTGGGAGTTTGGCTCTGGAAATAAGCCTTGGATTGCCCCTAGAATAAGGTACTATTTCACAAGCTATCCCATCTGAAATAATTCTCAGTGGCCTGCGATCTCTGGTCTTGGTACGCTTTTTCAGTACAGTTTGCCTCTATGAACATAGGTTTTCAAAATAATTTACTGAATATAACAAATTGTCAGAAGAAAGTTGATAATATGTCAAGAAATTTGGTGGAACATGGCCAAATGATAAAAAGCTCTAAATTGACTAATTCAATGATAAGGGAAATGCCATGTTGAGGCATAAAGTGAAGAACCTAGAGAATGTTGTTAGATGTTCAAATATTTGTATAATCAATTTTCCCAAGTTACCACTTATTTCTCCAAGAGAAATGTTTCTACATTATCTTAAGGAAGTGCTTTTGTATCAGAAAAGTCTCTACATCCTATTTCTTGTATTTATTATTTACCAACTGGGAAGAAATTAATTTTTAAAGAACGAACTGTTCCAGAACACAAAAACGATGTGTTAAATGTTTCAGACAGATTGGAGTCTCCTCAGACTGATTCAGTGGTACAGGCCACTTTGTTGATAACTTTTGTCTCTTTCTTCTGATTGGGACTGGTTATTTTGTCTTTTTTTTTTTTTAAAGAAAAAAAGATGTATCTTTCTTGAGATGTCAGGTCAGGGTGTTTCCCAACCTGACTAGAAAGACCAAAAAAAGAAAGAGGAATTTTTTATTACTCTGTCCTGCTATTCTTCAGTTAGGTGCATTATTTTTTCTAAAATATCTTTGCAAATGTATAATAAAATAGAAGTCAGTAAAATATATATTCTATGAGCCATTACAATTATCTGCCTTCATCAGTGGCAAGAGCCTGGTTTCTAGTTCCCTGGTCAGGGCTGAAACTTGAGTATCACAACATTATGATTTCAAAGACACCTATGCTTGCTTCTCTGCTTTTGTGATATGATATGGGTAATTTTGATTACTTTGTTTTCCTTTTGATTTTCTACTTGTTTTTTTTTTTTTTTATCCCTGCGATGCCATGGACTATGGATTGTGTTTGATTTCCTATTCAATAGATGTTGTATCTTTTATTAAGAGTAATGTCACTTATAATTTTCAGTATTTCTATGCGTGTCATTCCTTGAATGATTGTAAAAGTTACAATACAGTAAAATAATTTAAAAAAATAATTGTAATTAATCACGTGTTTATCCCTGGTTTCACTGCACAGTTCCAGGCACCAGTTAGCTCTTCAGCTCAGCACCTGAACAAGGGTCACTACAAAAGTTTTACTTTCCTACTAAGCTGGGCGCAGATTGGGGGCCAGACTTACTCTGGTAGTCCATAGAGTTTTAAGCCACACTTTTACTGTGCTTCTTTATTAGAATGAGAGCAAATGAACTTTATTCTCACTTTAAATAAATTCTTAACATCAGAGTTTTTATGAAACAAACACAGACTTTACTTGAGTGCTACAACAGGCAGAAATCTAAACTTCATACTTTCTGGTAACAAACAGTTCACTCAATATTAAAACAGCTTGATTTGTATCCAGACTGGTTAATTTGCTGAAAAGAGGTTTAAGTGCCAGTTTACAACCTTTGTTGTAAAAGTTCCAACTCTTAATGAATCATTTATTTGTAAATTCTAGGGTATTTACATATTTACAGCTCTACCAGTCCAATACCCAACCCATTGGGCAGAATAATCCAAGGCTGTGCTTGCAGTGCTGTTTGCAGCAAGCTGTCCTGCTGGGCTTTATCCAGCTGCTGAACCCACTTAGGACCTGACCTCCCTGTCTGTATTTCCTCCAAAGTTGCATTTCTTTGAGCTTCTACCTCTGGTTCTGAACAGGCTCTTTCCTATTCTACTCCCGGGATGGGTTAACTCTTCTACCTACCCAGAGTACTCTTCACACTCCATAATTAATGCTTAAAACCTCATCTTAATTCAGCCTTAGGTTATTGGGTCTATCCAGGACAACCCCTCTCCTATGGGTCCTGGTTGGGGTGAAGACAACCAAAGGCAATGTGCTCTGTACAATAGCTTTTATTAATTCTCCACCCCTATATGACATCTCCTATTCATCTAAACCCACAAACATATTCCTCTGCAACTTTCCCCTTAGGGCTGGGCTTCTAAACCCTCTCTTCAACTCCCTCCCCCCTACTAACTCTGGAGTGGTCTTTCATCAGTTCTAGAAATCCTCAATATATTGGGGGATTGCACATCATTAAAGGTATGTTATGTTTTTATTTTCCCACTGCAGCTCCTTGTGACACTTAAGGCTCCTTTTAGAAATCAACACTAGCAATTCCAGAGCAGCAAATGTGACAAAGCCCATTCATTTCCTAAGGGCTTTGTCATAGTTGCCATGCCAGAATTGCTAGCGCAACTTTGTAAAAGGAGCCCTTGACCCTCCATTGCCAAGAGTCACAAGGAGTTGCAGTAGGTGAAATAAATAAATAAATACCTTTAACCACACAATTAATCATGATTATACATTTTTATCAAAATGCAGCCCTAAATAAATTATAGAATAAAAAGATAAGAAATATAAAAAAACAAATTGACAAATTACAAATTGAAAAATCTAAAACAGCATTTAGAATAGCTATAAACAGCCTTACAGTTTTCAAAGACTACTTTAGAAATACAGCCCTAGTTTTTAGTAGGCCATTTGACCAACAGGGATTGAATTTTTATCAAAGAGATACTTTTTTTTAAGTTTACTTGTATCCATGGTTAGGGGAACATAATTTCTCAACCAACTATGGCAATGCAACTCAAATATTTTGTAAACAAGTTGGAAAAGAACAACAACTAATTACTACTAATATTCTGGGATGTCCTTGGAGCCCCAGAAGAGTTTTGGACTGAGGATGGAGATTGGTCCTGTGTTCAGGACTTGGTGGGGTGGGGAGGATAGTGTGCTGCTGTGAGAGTGGTGCAATATATGTTTAGACTAATTTGGAGTCATTAATTGCACATTTAAAGGACAAGGGATGGGAGATAAATCTTAATAAGATACAAAGCCCATTTCAGGCACGGAAACTTTTAGGCATTGGAATTTGTTAATTACTCAGCTTTTGCAAGCAGCATATAAGTAAAATTCTAGCACCGGGTATCAGGAAAAATATGACGTTGAGTGAAGGGAAAAGAGCAACAGGTTTTTTGTTTGTTTGTTTGTTTTAAACAGGCTTTTGAGCAGACAGCACAGATTGCTTTGGATCTGTGGCCAGTGCAATTAGGAGACCTAGAATTAAGTGTCTCAGTGAATGTAAATTATGCTAATTAAAGCTTTTGGCAAAACAAAGGAATCAAGTAACACTAGGGTTTTAGAACCGTAAGTGTCAGAAATAGAAAAGAAAGTACACATTTTTTAAGCAGTTGCTAGCATAGTATTTTTCTTTAGTAGATATTGTGCAACTGTTTATAAGACATGTGGAGGGGCATTTTTGAAAGAAACATCCAAGTTGAGATTTGGATGTCTTTGTAAAACGTCTAAATCCGGGGGCAGGTAAAACTGTATTTTCAAAAAAAAAGATGGACCTCCATCTTTCATTTTGAGAATACCAAGGACATCCTTAGAGATAGACGTCCTTAGACATGGATATCTTTGAATTTCAGTGATTTTAAAAACCAAAGATGTCCATGTAAAAAAATGTCCAAATGCAAGCCATTTGGACGTGGGAGGAGCCAGCATTTGTAGTGCACTGGTCCCCCTGTCATGCCAGGACACCAACCGGACACCCTAGGGCACACTGCAGTGGACTTCATAAATTGCTCCCAGGTATATAGCTCCCTTAACTTGTGTGCTGAGCCGCCCAACCCCCTCCCCCCAAAAAAAAACACTACCCCCAACTGAACACCACTACCATAGCCCTTATGGGTGAAGGGGGGCACCTAGATGTGGATAATGTGGGTTTGTGGTGGGTTTTGGAGGGCTCACTGTTTCCTCCACAAACATAACAGGTATGGGGGATATGGGCCTGGGTCCGCCTGTCTGAAGTGCACTGCACCCACTAAAACTGCTCCAGGGACCTGCATGTGCTGTCATGGACCTGAGTATGACATCTGAGGCTAGCATAGAGGCTGGCACAAAATATTTTTAAAGATGTTTTTTGAGGGTGGGAGGGGGTTAGTGACCACTGGGGGAGTAATGGGAGGTTATTCTCGATTTCCTCCGATGGTCATCTGGTCATTTTGGGTACCTTTTTGTGCCTTATTCGTAAAAAAAAACACGTCCGGGTGAAAACGTCCAAGTTTTACTTTAGGACGTCCTATCAGTGAAATTGGGAACTCGTCTGTGAGTAGTGTACAAACTGCGCAGAGAACCATGGTCAAAGAAACTCCTGGCTTTCACTGTGAACAGGGCTCCCCAGCTGATAAAAGCCTGGATGATGTAATGATCAGTGATGGACGTATGTATATTATAGTGTATTATTGCTTCTTTTCCCTCGTCTATAAACTCCTAGCATTGCTTGGATGTAGAGATTAGGGACCAGTGATGTAATGATTGTTTATATGTATTGTTTCTTTTCACTTATATAGCTAATCATTGTATATAGCTTAATCGTTGTATATAAATAAATCATTGTGTATCTTTGATCTTAGAACCTCTAATAAAAGGCTCATTTACCTAATACGAATCCAAAAGAATCCACAGTAATTACTGAGTAGTCTGTGTCAGTGAAGCAGGCTGTAAAACCAGGGCAGAACAAATAGGCACCACATAGGTTCCTTCTAGGCACCTAAGTACAGGCATACTCATAGAATTATCTTCAAAGTGCTGAGGGAGAAAATGGCACCTACTGAAGATGAAACATTAGAGGACATAAGGATATTTATAGAGCAAGATGGATGAACAAAAATAAGCTGGAAAAGCTGATAGGAAAGGGAAGAGGCAGGTGACTTATAAACTGGAGGATGTAATGGGGCAGTTCTACGAGTGGAATAGTGGCCTAGTGGTTAAAGCACCGGTCTTGCAATCCAGAAGTGGCTGGTTCAAATCCCGCTTCTGCTCCTTGTGATCTTGGGCAAGGCACTTAACCCTCCATTGCCTCAGGTACAAACTTAGATTGTGAGCCCTCCTGTTTCAGAGAAATATCCAGTGTACCTGAATGCAACTCACCTTGAGCTACTACTGAAAAAGGTGTGAGCAAAATCTAAATAAATAAATAAAATTCAAGAGTAGCAAATTTCCTGGACCAGATGGTATTCATCCAAGAGTACTGATAGAACTGAAAAATGAACTTGCAAAACTATTGTTAGTAATATGTAATTTATCCTTAAAATTGAGTGTGGTAACGTAAGATTAGAGGGAGGCCAATATAACACTTCAATGCTTTCTTAGAGACTGGAGTGTTCCCGGGGACTGGAGAAGGGTGAATGTGGTTCCTTTGCACAAGAGTGGAAGTAAGGAGGAGGTTGGGAATTACAGACCTTACAGTCTGACCTCATTGGTCAGTTTGACCTCATTAGTAGGGTTTCCAAACCAAAGGAAACACTACTAAAGTAGAGGATTGTGAGGTTTCTTGAATTAAATGGAATGCAGGACCATAGGCAGCATGGCTTCACTAGTGGCAGGTCGTGCCAGAGAAATCTGACTGATTTCTTCGTCTGGGTGACCAAACAGTTGGACATGGAGGGGGGGGGGGCACTAGATGTAGTATACTTAGATTTCAGCAAAGCCTTTGACACAATTATGCACAGGTGACTGATAAATAAATTGAGTGCCCTCGGTACTGGACCTAGAGTAACTGATTGGGTTAAAAATTGGTTGAATAGGAGACAGAGGGGAAAGGGAAATGGGACTTGATATACCGCCTTTCTGAGGTTTTTGCAACTACATTCAAAGTGGTTTACATATATTCAGGTACTTATTTTGTACCAGGGGCAATGGAGGGTTAAGTGACTTGCCCAGAGTCACAAGGAGCTGCAGTGGGAATCAAACTCAGTTCCCCAGGATCAAAGTCCACTGCACTAACCACTAGTAAATGGAGCTTGCACTGAAGAAAGGGATGTTACATAAGTACATAAGTATTGCCATACTGGGAAAGACCAAAGGTCCATCAAGCCCAGCATCCTGTTTCCAACAGTGGCCAATCAAGATTACAAATACCTGGCAAGATCCCAAAAAAGTACAAAACATTTTATACTGCTTATCCCAGAAATAGTGGATTTTCCCCAAGTCCATTTAATAACGATCTACGGGCTTTTCCTCTAGGAAGCTGTCCAAACCTTTTTTTAAACTCCGCTAAGCTAACTACCTTTACCACATTCTGTGGCAACAAATTCCAGAGTTTAATTACACGTTAAATGAAGAAAAATTTTCTCCGATTCCTTTTTAAATCTACTACATTGTAGCTTCATCGCATGCCCCCTAGTCCTAGTATTTTTGGAAAGCATGAACAGACGCTTCACATCTACCCGTTCAACTCCACTCATTATTTTATAGACCTCTATCATATCTCCCCTCAGCCGCATTTTCTCCAAGCTGCAGAGCCCCAGCCGGTTTAGCCTTTCCTCATAGGGAAGTTGTCCCATCCCCTTTTTGTCGCCCTTCTCTGCACCTTTTCTAATTCCACTATATCTTTTTTGAGATAAGACGATCAGAACTGAACACAATATTCAAGGTGCGGTCGCACCATGGATCGATACAAAGGCATTATAATATCTTCATTTTTGTTTTCCATTCCTTTCCTAATAATACCTAACATTCTATTTGCTTTCTTAGCTGCAGTAGCACACTGGAGTACCACAGGAATCGGTCCTTAGGCCGGCTCTTTTTAACGTCCTTGTGAGCAATATTGCAGAAGGGCTGTCTGGTAAGGTTTGTCTCTTTGCAGGTGATGCCAAACTCTGCAACAGGGTGGACACCCTGGAGGGTGTGAACGACATGAGGAAGGACACAGCAAAGCTGGAGGAATGATCCAATATTGGGCAACTAAGATTTAATCCTACAAAATGCAGGGTAATTGAATGGTACATTATAGGGGGTGACATGCTTCTGTGTAGGAAGGAAGAGTGGGACTTGGGAGTGATTATGTCTGATGACCTTAAAGCTTCCAGACAGATAGAAAAAGCGATGGCAAGCCAGAAGGATGTTTGGATGCATAAAGGGAGGGATGACAAGCAGGAAAAAAGAGGTGATAGTGCCCTTGTATATGTCTCTGGTGAGGCACCAGTTTGGAGTACTGTGTGCAGTTCTGGAGACAACACCTACAGAAAGATATAAACAGGATGGAGTTTGTCCAAAGGGCGGCTACAAAATTAGTGTAGTGGTCTTGAACACAAAAAATATAGGGATAGGCTTATGAACATCAACATGTATACACTGGAAGATAGGAGGGAGGGAGGAGATATGATAGAGACATTTAAATATCTCAAGGGCATTAATGTACAGGAAGTGATCCTTTTTCAACTGAAAGAAAACTCTGGAATGAGGGGGCATATGGTGAAGTTAAGAGGGAATAGACTTAGGAGGAATCTAAGAAAGTATTACCTCATGAAAAGGGTGGTGGCACACATAAAATTTACATGTAGAACCTGGTGAATAAAAATTTCCGCACACATTTTTTAGTGCTATAAATAG
This sequence comes from Microcaecilia unicolor, assembly GCF_901765095.1. NCBI lineage: Eukaryota > Metazoa > Chordata > Amphibia > Gymnophiona > Siphonopidae > Microcaecilia > Microcaecilia unicolor. The sequence goes on along the minus strand of NC_044033.1, from coordinate 470,415,933 downwards.
AATTAGGCAGTAAATGTATACCATTCTTTTTCAAAAATTTAAACAGTACACAATATTCTATGCAGAGGGGGTAATAAATCAGTCAGTCTATTAACCCATATATGGGTGCCCCTCCTCCAACTCCCCTTTATTATCTCCTTAGACCCTTGCTGAATTCTTTCATGACAAGGTTCAAAAGATAAACCTTGCATTCTCTACCTCACCACCTCTCCCTCCACTAGTCTGTTGCCCTCTCTCCTTCCCTTCATTCCCTTTCTTCCTTTCCTGAAGTTACTATTGAGGAAACTACACTTCTCCTTTCTTCCTCAAAATGTACCACCTGTTCCTCTGATCCCATTCCCACCCACCTTCTTAATGCCATCTCTCCTGCTCTTATTCCTTTTATCTGTCACATTCTCAACCTCTCACTTTCCACTGCAACTGTCACTGCTGCCTTTAAACATGCTCTGGTCACACCTCTCCTTAAGAAGCCTTCACATGACCCTACTTGTCCCTCTAATTACCGACCCACCTCCCTCCTTCCTTTTCTCTCCAAATTACTTGAGCGTGCTGTTCACCGTCGCTGCCTTGATTTTCTCTCCACACATGCTATTCTTGACCCACTACAATCTGGTTTTCGCCCTCTCCACTCAACCAAAACTGCGCTTACTAAAGTCTCCAATGATCTATTACTGGCTAAATCCAGAGGTCAATATTCCATCCTCATTCTTCTTGATCTTTCCACTGCTTTTGACACTGTCGATCACAGCATACTTCTCGATACCCTGTCCTCACTTGGATTCCAGGGCTCTGTCCTTTCCTGGTTCTCTTCTTACCTCTCCCTCCGCACCTTTAGTGTTCACTCTGGTGGATCCTCTTCTACTTCTATCCCTCTGCCTGTCGGCGTACCTCAAGGTTCTGTTCTTGGTCCCCTCCTCTTTTCTATCTACACTTCTTCACTTGGTTCATTAATCTCATCCCATGGCTTTTCCTACCATCTCTATGCTGATGACTCCCAAATCTACCTTTCTACCCCTGATATCTCACCTTGCATTCAAACCAAAGTTTCAGTGTGCTTGTCTGACATTGCTGTCTGGATGTCTCAACGCCACCTGAAATTAAATATGACCAAAACCGAGCTTCTCATTTCCCCCCCCCCCAAACCCACCTCCCCGCTCTCCCCGGTTTCTATTTCTGTTGATGGCTCTCTCATTCTCCCTGTCTCCTCAGCTCGAAAACTTGGGGTTATCTTTGACTCTTCTCTCTCCTTCTCTGCTCATATCCAACAGATCACCAAGACCTGTCGTTTCTTTCTTTACAACATCCGTAAAATCCGCCCCTTTCTTTCTGAGCACTCTACCAAAACCCTCATCCACACCCTTGTCACCTCTCGTTTGGACTACTGCAATCTGCTTCTTGCTGGCCTCCCACTTAATCACCTCTCCCGTCTCCAGTCAGTTCAAAACTCTGCTGCCCGTCTCGTCTTCCGCCAGGGTCGCTTTACACATACTACCCCTCTCCTCAAGTCGCTTCACTGGCTCCCTATCCGTTTTTGCATCCTGTTCAAACTCCTTCTACTAACCTATAAATGTACTCACTCTGCTGCTCCCCAGTATCTCTCCACACTCGTCCTTCTCTACACCCCTTCCCATGCACTCCGTTCCCTGGATAAATCCTTCTTATCTGCTTCCTTCTCCACTACTGCCAACTCCAGACTTCGCTCCTTCTGTCTTGCCGCACCCTATGCCTGTAATAAACTTCCTGAGCCCCTACGTCTTGCCCCATCTTTGACCATCTTTAAATCTAGATTGAAAGCCCACCTCTTTAACATTGCTTTTGACTCGTAACCACTTGTATCCACTTGCCTCCACCTACCCTTCTCTCCTCTTTCCTCTACACATTAATTGATTTGTTTGCTTTATTTTTTGTCTACTAGATTGTAAGCTCTTTGAGCAGGGACTGTCTTTCTTCTATGTTTGTGCAGCACTGCATACGTTTTCTAGCGCTATAGAAATGGTAAATAGTAGTAGTAGTAAAGATAAGTGTTAAGATATTTAAAGTTAAAGTATTATTAAGTTTGTTGAAATAGATTTGAATATGGTGGATATTAAATACTGAAACCAATGATGATTTGTGCAAGGCACTAGTCTGTGTTCTGGTGTGAAATGAGTCAACTCCAAGGCTTCTTATTCACTGTTATTATATGCTCACCCTATGTGTCTTTTGGAATACAGTGAAAACAAGTATTCAGTGCTGGTATTATGATTCAGGGTAGCGAACCCTTGGACCACAGTCATAGGCCTGACTGAAGCAGACAGGTCACCTCTGAAGCCAAGTAAAAAAAAACAATGGCTCAAAAGAGAGATGAGGCTGGAACTCAGGAATAGGCAAGGCAAGAACTGATCACTAGGCAAGGCAGGAACTCAGGAACTAGTGAGACTGTTACTTAGGAACTAGCAAGGCTGGAACTCAGAAACTAGTGAGGATGTACTCAAGGTAATAGAGGAGCTAGAACTCAGGAACTAGAGAAGCTAAAACTCAGGAACTCGAGAAGCTAGAAATTAGGAACTAGTGAGGCTGGAATTCAGGAACTAGTAAAGCTAGAACTCAGGAGCTAATAAGGCTGGAACTCAGGCACTAGTGAAGCTGGAACACAGGAACTTGCAAAGCTGGAACTCAGGAACCAGTGAGGCTGATACTCAGGCACTAGTGAAGCTGTATAAGATGAATACGGGATTGCCATTCAGTTAGAAGACTTCGTTGAGAAAAAATTAGGCTTCTTTGGGCATAGTAACCCTTTGCGCCACAATACAAGCACTGATCCTGTGCCCATGCCCATCTCTTCTCCTGGTCCAAAGGTCCCAACCAATCCACTTGCATGGGTCCCTTGTTGTTCCTGGAGGACAGACTGTGAGAGAAGTGCTAAAATGTTGGATCCAACCGAAAAGGCCTTCAACCAGCCTGAAGCTCCAGGGCTCACTCACGAAAACAGATATCTACTCATGTGTATAGAAGAATCAAAATCATCAAGGTTGATAGGGAGTTCACACCTGGCCAGTTCACCTTTAATTGGGAAGGACACCCCTTGCAAGAACATGGTGGCTAGGCTCACATTGTTCCTTTCCAGTTCAGCTGCTAGGGTCCAAAACTGAATGTTATAACCTCCAATGACCTTAGATCCATGACATTGGTTCATTAACTCCATAGCTGCTGAAGTAGCCTTGCCTGGCTCCTCAGAAGTCCTACGAAAGTGGAGCAGGAACTCCACCAAGCTATTCAGTATAGGCTTATTCCTCTCCCAGATAGGTGAGGCCCATGCAAGGGCAGGACTATTAAGGTGGGAAATATTATAGACCACCTTGGCCCTATCATACACAAAATATGTATTTTGAAAGCACTTAGACTTAAAAAGTTCCATAGAAACTATGGAACTTTGTAAGTCTAAGTGCTTTGAAAATGAGTCCCATACTCTTTTGCTTGTAATTCAAATACAATTTGACATTGATTCAGAGATCCATGGCATTTGGGGTTCTATCAAATTAAGGAGGTGAGGCAGTGCAGATTCCTGCACTACCAGGGGTATGGCTGGTCCAGATTCTGTGACAGGGGTTGAAGCTGTCACTATGACTGCATCTGGCCCTTGAATATTGTCCATCCGATGGGTCAGTGTTTGAACAGTCCCAGATAGTTGCTATAGCTGAAGTGCAAACTGTTGTAGCAACTGTAAGGCTGGTGACTCCATCAGGTTCATGACCTTGGCAAGCTGTTATGGTTTGCAGAAGTGAGCCCTTGGACCACAGTCGTAGGCCTGAATGTGGCAGACAGGTCACCTCTGAAGCCAAAGAAAAGGAGATAAAGCAGTGGCTGTCACATCCGTCGCTCCCTTCGGCTGCTCCTCCGCGGGAAGCAGGAGCCGGCGTCCACCCCCGACACAGGCCGGCATTCTTGAGGCCACGGAGGGGAGCCGGGGCTTACCGTGGTGATGGCCGCCCAGTCCGGGGCCGAGGCCGGAGGCCGGCGATCGTGGCTGCCAGTCTCTCGATCGCCGGCTACAGGGGCTGTGATCGCGTCAGTAAGGGAAATGGCACCGAGGCGCGATGGCTGGCATCTTCTTCATTCTCGGGTGCGGGATCCCAAAGCTCCTCCTCAGAGGAGTTAGACTGGGAGGCCAGCATGATAGATCCACCTGGGAGATCGGTCAGAGCCAATCAGAAGGGTTCTGTCGATAACTAAGTTCTGATTGGCCGGCTCTGTCTATGGGGGCTGGGCGGCTGACTGCCGAACAGTATTTAAGGAATGAGCCTGAGATGGGGTATTGCTTCAGGTTCTTTTACCCAATGCCAGTCTCCGTGGTTCCTGTGATCCGTTGATTTCCTGGTGTTGCTGTTTTTGGACTTTTGGACTGTTTCCTGGTTTACTCTGCTAGCTGCCTGCCTTGACCTCTGGCCTGACTCTGACTACGCTGTTAGCTGCCTGCCCTGATCTGCTGCCAGTTTGTGGACATCTCTATTCCACCTGCCCGCTTCTCTCCCGGTTCCAGTCCAGGTCAGTCCGTCAACCCCGCGGTTCCTGAAGTCCCATTGACCGCCTGCAGCTGGGGGCTCAACCCTTGGTGAACGGCGGTCGCCGCGGGTAAAGACTTGGGGTTGCACGGCTGTCCTTTGAGGTCCTTCGGGGCCTTACGGGACCTAAGGGCTCACCTTCCTTGTGGACAAGACAGTGGCTCAAAAGCTAGGTGAGGCTGGAACTCAGGACTAGGCAAGGCAGGAACTCAGGACTTGATAAGGCAGGAACTCAGGAACTAGCAAGGCTGGAGCTCAGGAACTAGTGAAGCTGGACCTCAGGAACAAGCAAGACTGGTACTAGTGGAGCTGGAGCACAGGAACTAGCAAGAATGGAACTCAGGAGCTTGCAAGCCTGGCACTTATGCACTAGTGAAGCTGGAACTCAGAAACAAGCAAGAGTAGAACTCAGGACTTGGCAAGGCCAGGAGATCCGAATTGCAAAGGCATGGGAAGTGGGTCTGGGTTTCCGTGAAATATGCCCAGACCCATGACATCTTTACGGATGCACCCATGGAAGTTCCCACTGCTAACCCAATAAATCAAGGGCTGCGGTGCATGCACATGCCCTAGGAGGGTGGTGCTCAGCTGACAGTAAAATAATTGCTGGCCCACAGATGCCCCAGACAGAGTGGTGTGCATCAGGGAAAATAAGTCATGGTAAGACTATGACATCTGGGTTATTAGAGTATCATACATTTTCAGACAGTTGGTTTCACACTTCACTGAACTCCTTTACTTTGTACATATTCTCCAGGAGGGTGGGGAGGGAAAGAAAATAATTCTGGGTGAGGAAATGGTGAACACCAGGAGATCATGACATGTTGCAGCATGCGCCTGACAAATTAAGAATTTTATTAATCATGTAATAGGGTAATCATCACAGTGCAATTCTGCTTTCTTCAACTAATTAATTATACTAATTAACTCAATATGAATCTTTATTCCATCAGTCTCCACATGAAAATGCACACACATTATTGTAGTTGTTCACAAATTGAGACTGAGTTTCATTTTCACTCTGTATCAGGTCAATGTTTGCTAGATATACCACACACATGGTCTTGAAATTCCATCCTACAGTTTATTCAGCAATGTCCCAATAACCTACAACTGTACAGTAACTGTGAAAAAAAACAAGTTTGAAATAATATAGAAGTAACCAATAGGAAAATAGCTGATTCTTCCTTTTTGTTCATAAAGGTAATTTACCTTCCTTGCTGTTATTAGCTCTGAGTTGACATTTGGTTCTAATTAACTGCAAAAGAATCTTGCAATCCCCCATGTATCTATCACAATCCTACTGTACTTCTCACAAGGTGTGAGATTATTAGCAAAGCACCACTAGTGAAACAGCTAAGTTAGCACAGGCACTGACCTCCTTTCTCATTAAAGAAATTCTGAAAAGAAACTTACTTGAGTGCAGCAGTTCAGATTTGCAGAAATGTTGCTCTAATTCACAGACAAAAAATAATATTAAACCCTTAAAGGATCTAATGTTGTGATGTTAGCATTCAACGTTCTCATTCAATTGAGGAGTCATATGGGTCACTTCAAGCCAGTTTAAGAAAAAAATACAGAAGCATAACTATTGCTGCTCCTTCAGCTTGGTTCTCCAACAATATTGATAATATTGTTTCTTTATGGAAGACGTGATGATTATACAACTTATGGGGGTACCGAACTCCATTGTCAGGGCTCACTAGGCAGTTGAGTCAATTTGGAAATGTTTCCTGCACAAAAAAACATAGTCACAAACTATCAGCTTCACTATGCAACTGATAACATTTAGCCCTGGCAGCAGTACATTACTACACTCCTCTCAGATATCTTGACAACAGTTTATTACATGTAAGAGCTATCAGTAATAAATGTCAATTGGTCCATTATCTTATTATGAAAATGAATTACACCTATGTTTAACGAAAACCTGGTTGCAGGAGATCAAATCCATGTGTCTTCACTAGGCATACCCACCAAGTTATAGTTTTTACTATGAGTACACCAGTGGAAGACAGAGAGAAGGATTACAATGCAGATTCAAAGTCTGCTTTCTACCAAACACTTTTTCCTCAAAGCATTTATGGTTATTGATCTTCACCTACACATTGAACTTAAGTCACATCTGAACAAGTAGACATGAATTGTTTGTTTACTCTTTCCAAAAAACCTATGACTAGGGGGCATGCGATAAAGCTACAAAGTAGTATATTTAAAACGAATCAGAGAAAATGTTTCTTTACTCAACGTGTAATTAAACTCTGGAATTTGTTGCCAGAGAATGTGGTAAAGGCGATTAGCTTAGTAGAGTTTAAAAAAGGTTTGGACGGCTTCCTAAAAGAAAAGTCCATAGAGCATTATTAAAATGACTTGGAGAAAATCCACTATTTCTGGGATAAGCAGCATAAAATGTTTTGTACGTTTTTGGGGATCTTGCCAAGTATTTGTGACCTGGATTGGCCACTGTTGGAAACAGGATGCTGGGCTTGATGGACCTTTGGTCTATCCCAGTGTGGCAATACTTAAGTACTTATGTACTTATTGCCCACCCCTCACTCCCTGCTCTGGAGTCAAAACTCCTCTTGTAGCTGGTAGAATCAGTTGCAACATTTACTGTTATCCATTCCAACTTGCATGTAATTAGTTATTATCGTATTAATGCAGAAAGTCCCTCTGTGAATGAGGTCAAAGTCTTACAGACAGGTCTGAAAAATTTCCTGTCCTGTCTACCAAACATCATGCTCAGTCAATATATATTCTCCATGGCAAAATATATTGTGACTCAACAATGTGTACAGCTAGCACCAGACTTGGGGATACATTAGTGCATTAATGATAACCCCTCCTTTATTTTGTTTTCCTCACTTTCCATGTGACTGGAAGGAGGACCACAAATATAGCTCCACTAAAGCAATATAGGCCTTACAGACACTATGCCCTTAGTATCTTGCTGTGCTTTTGCCCGTTTCAACTGCCTGTTGTCTATTTTCCAGTGGATACTTTTAGCCCCACATCCAAAAACTTAAAAGAAAAACATTAAGAAACACTGGGTCTTTGTGCTGATGCTGTCTATAGTTAGTTAGTTATTTATTTTATTTATTTTAACATTTATATCGCACACTATCCAAACTTGCTTTGGTTCAGTGTGGCTTACAATAAAAATCATACAAACAGTTACTCTGACACTGCATTGAGAATGCAAGTTCAAACAATCAAACTTCTGTTACTTCAAAATACCTAAATAGCAAAGTCAATTCCTAACTTAAGAATGCCCTAACCTGATTTGCTATCATCATCAAAAGATTTCCTTTAAAAAGAAAGCCTTTAGATGCCTGTGGAAACTTAGGACTCCTTTTACTAAGTCCAACGGTGCTGCTGCTGCTGCTGTGACCAGTCACTGCTGCTACCTCTGTTATTGCATGACCTACATTTACCCAGCTTGCTGTCTTCTTTCCACGCAGTACTTTTAGCACCATATTCAAAATCTTGAAAAAAATATGAGAAAGAACAGCTGCTGCTGTTACTGCCTGTGTCACTTGATTTATTACGTTTATATACCGCCTTTTACCAAATTGTAAAAGTAGATTACAACTAATGAATAATCATTAAATACAGTATAACATAAAAAGTAAAATATAAAACATTACAAGCCCATCAAATAATAAAATCCCCCCAACAACCAATAATTGGCTACAATTGGTGTTAATATTCGCACTAATTGGCACTAATGTGCTGTTATATACATAACTGCCTTTAGTCGGTTTTCTACTAATCAAGCATTCAAAATCCCTAGTGTGCAATTGCAAGGATGTGTGGTCCTAGGGAGGGCATAGGTGAGTCAGGGACATGCCTAGCACTCAAGTGTGCAGGTTATGGAACACTATCAGTTAGGTGTGAGCATTTACACCAGCCGTTAACTTGCATAAATACTTGCACCTAAAGTCAGGCACTAACCCCCAAATTCTATAACAGTTGCTGAAAATTACACATGCCTAATTTGCATGTATAATTTAATTGACTAAAGAGCCCTAATGATCAGTGCTAATTTGCTTCAATTAGAAATTACATGTGTAAATTTGGGCACTGAGATCCGCATGTAAAGAAGTTTTCAGTACTAATTTTTTTAAGTGCCATTTATAGAATTTAGCTCTAAGTGCGGACTTGCTCTGACAGTCTATAATGGCAATTACACATGTAATTGCTGGCACAGAATTTGTGATTAAAGTGCATCATCTCAGCACCTAACTAGTGAGAACTACCCCATCTATGTGTTGCTTGGTCCCTCTCGTTGCAGACTGGAGTCTTTATACCACTCTTCCTGACTTTTGCTTCTATTTTATTTTTCCATAGGTTCTACATGCCATTCTTGGAGAGCAATTAATTCTGTGGCAGATACCTGCTTGTAAATTCTAAGCAAGTTTTAACAATTGATGGAAAATCCACTTTTAGAATGCAAACTAGTCTTGCCCATTTATTTCAATGGAAACACAAGAAACTATTAAAGTAATCATTTGGCATCCAAAATCAAACATTATGAGCGATAGATCCAAAAGTGAACTAAGCTGAAAAGTTTTAGCATCCACATCTCTAACACAGGAGGCCTATGTAATAATATTCATACAAAACCAACTTTAGTGTAGATTTGCAAAAAGAAAAAAAAAAGGCAATTTCAAAAACTACTTAACAAGTGAGGCAAATAAGACTCTGCAGTCTTCTTTTCAAAAGACTATGCCTCAGGGATTTATCTAGACCTTAAAATAAATCCTTAAGACAGTAGTTTTTTGTTTTTATAAAGAAGATCATGAAATGCTGTTCATCATTGGAGAAAAACCTATATCTGAATATCTTTAAGAAGAAGATCTGTACGCACACACATATCTTTAAATGTTTGGCATTTTGCTTTCAAGCTTGATTATAAAATATTAAATAATAGGAAGGCTTTTTATATGCCAGTGATTGATTTTGTAGAATGGAGGTATTAACCTCATGAGTTCTCTGAAAAATTTTCTTTCTACAGTTATTATCTGTAAACCATGGTTTGCATGGAGATTTATTTATAAATTAGGTTTCCCCTTATTTCCTTTCCCAAATTATTTTGTTTGGTAATTTTATAAAGTCATATGAATGGCCTCATAGATTACTGATTGGCGTAAAAGTACACATCATAACATGATGTTTCATCCTTTATGGGTAGACATGTACAGAAGCAAAGTTCGGCTGCAGCATGGGCAGAGGTAATAAGAACATATGCTGATTATAAAATACAACAATCAATGCACATACATGAATAGGCATGAACAATCAAGAGGAGGTGTAAGAAGGCAATTGTATATCAGTGTGCCTGTATAAAGATGCCAAGAATGCACCTAAATGTGCATAGTTTGAATGTACTTATTAGGAAAAGAAAGAAAGAAAGAAAGAAAGAAAGAAAGAAAGAAAGAAAGAAAGAAAGAAAGAAAGAAAGAAAGAAAGAAAGACCAAATTACAGGTTCTGCTGAGAAGTCAAAAACCAATTTCCTAGAAACCATATGCTTACATAAAAATAAGTTCATTGCATGACTTGATTATTCAATTTAATTTAATGTAATTTTATCTGAGATTTATATCCACTTCTTATCATACAAAAATTGGAGGTGAGTTATGATCAGATTGAATACAAACATAAAATTAAATTCAAATATTACAACTAAATTCAGTTATGCCTTGCTAACAAAATTCACTGGCTAACATATCTATCCTATTCTTAATAACCCCAAATGCCAATCTCATAAACTTCCAAGTGGATCATAATAATGTTTTCTCTAGTAGTAGGCAAAGTGCTAAAGTAGACATGTTTTACAGTGCTTGGGCAGAAAAGCTTTCAAATCCTGCATGTGAGAGTTAATACATGTGTAATCCTGGTCTCACCACAAATGTTCCAGGCACCAGCTAGCTCTTTGTTCAGCACTCAAAACTAGGGTCACAGGAAAAGTTTTAAGTTTTAAGGCCATAGAGTGTTAAGCCAGGCTTTTATTCTTCACTTTTACTTTCTTTGCTATTCAGGGAGCAAATGAATTTCAGTCTCACGCAAAGAAATATTCCAGTCTAGTTCTTATATGAACCAAACACAAACTTTACTTGAACTCTGCATCAGGCAGGTTATGCAGCTTCTTTTCACTGGTAACAAACATTTTTTTTTCATACCCAGCTGCTGTACTTTCCTTCTGCCTTGTCAACTTGCTTTCACTTAGGCTTTTGGATGCCATCATGTCTTCTGCACGAGCCTTCATGGTGGTCACTTCTCTGTTACTCTCATGGTGTTATCATGCAGCTATCTCCTCAGATCTCTCCCCTCTTGCTCTGGGTTTCCTCATTCCAGTGTTGTGGGGGAATCGTCCCCCTTTCTCTCATCCCCAGTACTGTTCTCTTCCATTGGTCTTTCCTTTATTATCTCAGCCAGCTACAAATTCTCCTCCTTCCTCAGGAGCAAATTAGGTCCCTATCTCCACTGGTCTTTTAAACTGGTCTTCTATGCCTGTGTCCCACCAAACTTCAATGTTTTTTTTCTGTTTTTAATTTCTCCAAATCTGGAGGTGGGGTAGTAATTATCTACTTCACTGCCTTTCAAGTTTCAAAAATCCCTTCCCCCTTTTCCTACCCAGAACTCCTACTGATCAAGGTCAGCTCTGTACATCCTTTTTTCGTTCTTCTTTTTCCCAATTCGTTTTCCCAGATATTTGTGCTATAGTAATAGGAAACAATGATGTCCAAATGCAGAGCACTTACTTCTTTTCTTCCATCCTTTAGAAAAAGATTGTACCATAAGCACATTGAAGTACAAAGATTTGCCTCAAAACACATTTTATATTGTACATGATAGGTTTAAAATGAATAGTTCCACATTCAATGCATGATGAAAGTGTTATCTCAGAGCAATTGATGTGGCTATGAAAAGCTGGAACCCATTAGAGAATGTTGATGCTTTTATCAAGAGACTCGCAATGTTGCTAACATAACAGAATTGGGGTTCTGATGTATTCCCTTGATCTTTGAAGATCTTTTGTTAATAAACTTGAAATGAAATAAATATCTGTGTTAATTTGGATCTGAAGTAAAAAACAAAGATAAAGATAAGAAGAAAGATCTTTTTTTTGACTAACCAAAAGCACAGTGCTGACTGCTAGATTGCTACACACTGAACTAAATCAACATTTTTGCTTTGTGTTGACATACTTTAATCTTCAACCTTTTCAATATATTTTATCAAAGTCTTCATAAAATAAAGGTGTTTAGATAAATATGAATTTCTCAGTCTTAGTTTCTGGCAAATTCTTTAGGATCATTTTCTAAAAGTCTGAGTAAGATTAATGCATACTGTGCACTTTTTAGTAAAGGAATGTTTTTGCTGTCCTTAGTTTCTTGTCATTTTTAATGATGTCTATCAGGAGATCTGACCTACCTCAAACTGATGGAAGATCAGGACACACCACTATTTATGATTCAAAGCATACTTCCTGGCTTCTTTAATTTAATAACTTGTATTTCTGCTTTATTTACTTCAAAGTTTTTTTTCCTCTGGTACTGTTCAGCTCACTAATTGCACATGCTGCTATACAGGCAGTACGTTCTCTCTCTCTCTCCCCCCCCCCCTTGATTGAAAGATAGGTTGTTGGGGGGGGGGGGGGGTTTGGCAGAAGAAACAAAACAGCTAGGATAAAGCTGGGTTCTTCTGCAGCAAGCATTGTTTAATTTGGCTCTCTGGGGCTTGTCACAAATCCTCCTCGTTCCATGCTGCTATAAAGATTTTTGGTCTGGAAACAAGCTGGTGCAGAAAGGAAATTTCATGTCTGGTTGTTTTGCTTCTCACACAAAGGATAACATGCACCTTTTGAGCATCTGTTTTTGCTTGATTAGATAGGTGTTAAAGTCTGGTTTTATCTGAGCCTCTTTCATCACCATATTGCCTGTAAATACCTAAGAAAATCATACCTGAATTAATGTGAATGGAGTAAGCATTATGCTGTACAGTTTAAAGATGTCCACATGATGTTACTTTGTAGTATTAAAGAAAATATTTATTCTCATATAAAGTATTTTGAACATACATACTATATACTGTAAATATACTGATATCACATGACTGATGATTTAACACTGGACAATTTTTCAACATGCTAAGGTTTATCTGTTCAGGTAAGAGACATTTTAAAAATATAGAATGTTAATATATGTGGCAAACAAACTGACCATTTTCTGCTTCACAGAGCCTCATTTTCACTGGCTGCAGAAACCATGTAAAGTAAAGGACCCTATATTAAAAACATTTTAATAGCCAGAAGAAGCTGCTGGCCATTTAAATTACAGTGGTAAGTGCTGCCGAAAATGCCCTGTTAGCACCTAATTTCGGCACCATCTGGGCCCAACTGATTGATGGCCCCAAGAAAGAGGAGGAGTCTTTTCCTGAGATCTTCCCATTGGAGGACCCTGATCTAGATATTGAAAACCCAAAGTTGTCAAAACCCCACCGCCAGCTGCCTATTTAGATGATATTGCCATTTACAGTAAAGATTGGAAGAGTCATTTCATCCAAGTAGAAGCAGCACTGGATAGTCTGTGGACAGCTGGGTTAACAGCAAAGTGCTTCTTTGGAGGACAAAGAGAGCAGTATCTGGGGTACTTGGTAGAGAAAGGGCAAGTGAGACCCCAGATCTGTAAAGTAGAGGCAATCACCGGGTGCCAGTACCACATACAAAAAAGTATATATGATCCTTCCTTGGGATCATGGGGTATTACAGCTTATTCCCGGGTTTGTGGAGAAAGCAGAACATCTAACCTGCCTCCTGCAGATGGAGGCCCATGAGAAGATACACTAGGTGGAAAAATTTGATTTAGTATTCCAAACTCTGAAGAAGGCTATTTGCTCAGAGTTGGTGTTGGTCAGCCTGGACTTTTACTGGCTCTTTATCATACAGACTGATGCATCAAAGGTTGGGCTTGGGTCATTCTGGCCCAGGAAGTGGATACATTAGTCAGAAGCTGATTCCGAGAGAAGAACTATGTGGTGATTGAGAAGGAGGCTCTCCTCAAAATCTGCAATGTTCCAAGTGGAGCTTAGCCTACCTGACTGTAGCAGTTGCAGTTCACATATAAATGGTGGTGGCCTGGAGCATCGCTGCTTCCCTCTAAGCCTCCATAAATTAGATATGGCCTTAGCTTTTATACTTCCTGGACTATGCCCTCTTGTCTCCACCCCTCCTATATTACTTTTCCCCTGGGAGGGACTGTAAGCCTAAAGGTGACTGACACTGTGAAGGAGAACTATCAAGGAAGAGGGGCAGTATCCTATAGATTATCTTGCACACTCCTTGAGCTTTATTTTGTGTGTGTGTGTGTGTGTGAGAGAGAGAGAGAGAGAGAGAGTGAGTGTGTATGTGTGTGTGTGTGTGTGAGAGTGTATGAGAGAGAGAGAGTGAGTGTGTGTGTGTGTGTGTGTGTGTGTGTGAGTGAGTGTGTGTATGTGTGTGTTTAGTTTGCACCTTTTCTTCAGTTGTAGCTCAAGACATGTTACATTTAGGTACAGTAGATATTTCTCTGTCCCCAGATGGCTTACAATCTAAGGGACCCTTTTACTAAAGGACATTAGAATCTTGGCTTACTGAGTCTTAACACAGGACTTTTCCCAAATTTAATGCAGCACTTTAAAAAGAAAAAAAAAACCTATTTTTCCTGCAGGCTATGCAATAACATTGACTTTTTCATAGCCCACGAGGATGTGTTGATACAGATAAGTCCAAACATGGACTGTAATCTCTTTAGTTAGTTTTTAATAATACTTCTTTTGAAGGCATGCTTGAGTGGAGGAGTAGCCTAGTGGTTAGTACAGTGGACTTTGATCCTGCAGAACTGAATTCAATTCCCACTGCATCTCCTTGTGATTCTGGGCAAGTCACTTAAACCTCCATTGCCCTTGATAGAAAATAAGTACCTGAATATACTATTCAGCTTATTTTTGAAAGAGAAAGATGCCCATATTTCGACCCAAATCGGGAGATGGGCGTCTTTCTCCGGTGTGCAACCAAATCGGTATAATCGAAAGCAGATTTTGGTCGTCTTTAACTACACTCCGTCGCAGGAACAAACAGACGGGGCGTTTTGGAGGCATGGTGAAGGCGGGACTGGGGCGTGGTTATCAGCCGAGGAGAGATGGGTGTTTTTAACTGATAATCGAAACAAGAAGGGCGTTTTGGACGAGAATTTGGTCTGCTTTATTTGGACCCTTTTTTCCAGGTCCAAGTCCCAAAAAAGTGCCCCAAATGACCAGATGACCACCAGAGGGAATTGGGGATCACCTCCCCTGACTCCCCCCAGTGGTCACTAAACTCCTCCCACCAAATAAATCCCACTTTAAAAAATTTTCCAGCCTCTATGCCAGCCTCAAATGCCGTACCCATCTCCATGACAGCAGAATGTGTTCTATCCTCTGACAGCCTTTTTCTGGTTCTGATGTGGGTCTCGGGTGAGTGTGACACCTTTTCTGTTAAGGGCACTGCAGAGTCACATCAGCAATGCATTGTGGTGGGTGTAGGGTATTAGGCTCCGTGATTCCACTAGCTTGTGTTAAATGCTCACGATGTTGGTAGTTGGCAGGCTCTACTCCCATGGTGCTTTTCCCTCTGCTTACTGGGTCAGAGTGTGCCCTGTTTTGTTTCCGGTAGTCCATGAGGTAGTGGACATTTTTGTCAGCCAGTTTTAGATCCCTTTCACGTGTTAGCCACAATACAGAACTTAGTTCTTCCCTTGAATGTTGCTGAAAGAGGGCATTGTACAGCATTCTGCTAGCTCTGACCTACTGATAATCTCAGTACCAGGAAGACTCTTTGCCAGTGGGGCACAACCTCTGATCTGCAGTTAACTGTGAGTAAACGTGCTTATTCAAATAAAGGACTTTGTCAAAGAGATTAGTCTTCAGGTGTCAACTGGTGTGCCAAGGTTATACAGCAGCAGCAAGTCCTAGAGGCCTGCATGTATGCAGGTCCCTGGAGCACTTTTAGTGGGTACCGCAGTGCACTTCAGGCAGGCGGACCCAGGCCCATCCCCCCTACCTGTAACACTTGTTCTGGTAAATGGGAGGCCTCCTTAACCCACTGTACCCACATGTAGGTGCCCCATTCACCCCTAAGAGCTATGGTAGTGTTGTACATTTGTGTGTAGTGGGTTTTGGGGCAGGGGGTTGGGAGTTGGGTGTTCAGCACCCGTGGAAAGGGAGCTATGCATGTGGGAGTGTTTTCTGAAGTCCACCGCACTGACCTCTAGGGTGTCCAGTTGGTGTCCTGGCATGTCAGGGGGGCAAGTGTACTACGAATCCTGGCCCCTCCCACGACCAAATGGCTTGGATTAGGACGTTTCTGAGCTGGGCGTTTTTATCGCTAAAAAACAAACACCCAGCTCACAAACGACTAAATCCATGGCATTTTGGTCCGTACAAACCATATTTTCGAAACGAAAGATGGACACCCATTTTTTTTCAAAAATACGGTCTGTCCCACCCCTTCACGTACCTGTTCTCGGACATAGACGCCCATGGATTATGCCCCTCTATGTAAACCACTTTGAATATAATTGCAAAAAAACACAGAAAGGCAGTGTATCAAGTTCCAATTCCCTTCCCTTAGAATTAGCGTATATCCTTCATCTAAAATCTGAAGTTCTTTTATTAAATCTTGGAAAAGTTTAGTTACTATAACTTAACTTTAAAGTTGGCTTGAAACCCCATCTTTTTTCCAATGGCCTTCAATGCTCTTTGATAACAATGTAGAATAGACCATAGCAGCAATCATTGTACCTCTCCTTTCTCCTCCTCCCCCAACCCTTCATTCCCCTTTGGATTGTAAGTATGTTTTGATTGCTTTTACTATGTAAATGGGATTCTTTTCATTTTCCTTTGCATTTTAAATGTACATCGCCTAGTCTTGGTTAGTCCAATTTTGGCAATAAATGAAGAATTTTAAATAGACATAAACACTTCACTGCATAGTACTTGCAGTTATAATTTGGTATCTATTGAGGATGTTCCCGCTATTTCTTTTTTATTGGAGGTTGTGTATTAACATTCAGATTATATGTACTTGCTCCCAGTTAACACGGAAGCACAAAGTGCCCCCTACTTAGAAGGTGATAAGTGGTCCTTTATTAATTCTGCATTAGGCAGTTAACACATGGTAAATTTATTTATTCATACATGTATTATACAATTATCCAAAAATGAGTTTTGGTTCAATGTGGTTTACATTTAACAGTTGTTAGAGATTATATTGGTTCAATGTGGCTTACATTTAACAGTTGTTAGAGATTACATTGATTCAATTACATTTGCATGGTTGTATGATGCCGTGTTTTACAGTGGTTGGCAAAATAGCTATTAGTTTGTATGGAATAGTCATTGGATTTCTTGAGAAGGTATGTCTTAGTTCATTTCTTAAAAGAAAAGATGTATTACAATTAGAGATTGTGCTGTGTATTGTTGTTCCAGAATGATTAGTGCATATTTTGCTCACAGAATTTCCTGAAAAGGAAGGTCTTTAGTGCTTTTCTGAACTGGAGGTAGTTTGTGATGCTTCTAATGACCATGGGAATTGAGTTCCATCATTTTGAGTCCAGGTAGCTAAATCCCGCCGTGTAGGTGGACTTGTATAGTACGTCTTTGCAGTTGGGCAGGTGAAGTAGTAGGCAACCTCTGGTTCCTAGGTTTGCATTTATTGGTGATAATTTGATCATGTTTAGCATGTAGTCCGGCGACATGTCAAACAGTATTTTGAAGATGATTGTGCTGGTTTAGAAAAATAGTCTGACCTTGATTGGGAGCCAATGTAGCATTATGAGCAGTGGGGTTGCTCTATCATATTTCAACTTTTTGAATATCAATCTTGCTACTGTGTCTTGGATGGTCTGCAATAATCATAGTAGGTTTTCTTTGCAGTATACATATGCTTCATTACAGTAGTCTAGTTGAGATAAAATCAACATCTATACTATGTTAATCTGATTGTGAGCCCTTGTGCCTAGACCAAAGCTTAGAAAGGACCTTGGCCAAGGCCTAGGGTTGACCAAACAGGCGCTAAGCAATACCACGGGCCACAAAGCCCCGCACACTAAGGACAATCAACAAGCACCACCAGAAAAGGGAGGCAGGCAGGCTCCAATGCTGATCCAGATCCCACTCGTACAGAGTCCAAGCATACAGGCCTCACAGCCAAACTGGAACCGAATCATACACTAGGGAAGGGAAAAGAATAATGAGGGGTCCCCGAAGGGACTGGAACTCAAGCAAAGTACATAGCGCTAGCCAGTGACACAAAGGGAAGGGCGACAGACAAAACTGGCAGATACAGTCTACGACCAGAGGGAGAGAATACAAACAAAGGTTACACATAAACTCAGGTAGCGGAGGGCAAAGCCCACAGGGAAAAAGGGAAAGCTGGGGACAGAATGGGACACTATAGACACTGACTCTACAAGAGAGAAGCTCCATAGGAATAGCTAAACAGGGAAAAACAGGCTGAAGGAAAAGGCTGCTTTCAATTAAGGACAGGAAAGAAGCAGGCACACAAGAGTACACACAAGGGTTAACACTGAGTAAAGGGAAACTTAAACAAACAAAGCAGGAACGAGTTTACCATGGACAGGAAAGCTGCCTATCAGAAGCAGGACTCACAGAAGGCCAATGTCAAGCTCTGCACATAAATTAACACTGAGTAAAGGGAAACTTAAACAAAGCAGGAACAAGCTTACCAGGGACCTAAAGGCTGCTTAACAGAGGGAGGGAGAGACAAGGCAGAAGACAGACCCAGCTACCCACTATTTGCTGTTTATATCTATGATTCTTAAAAAGCACCACATATTTGGTATTTAAAGTAACACCAAATTATCTATTTAAAGTAATAGTGCAGCAAAAAAATGTTCTGGGCAATATAGATAATTCTCAAATTTCTGTGGTGTGCATGTTTCATTAAACCTTTTTAAAGGTCATCATTTTTACCAGCAGAATCCATAAAGTGATCTACAATGATCAGATTTACTTTATGAACCCAGAAACAACTGATCACTGTTAAACATTACCAGTAGTGAATCCATAAAGCATATAGATGGTTATAGGTTTGACAATTCCTTATCTAGGTTGCCAGCAGGTGTAACATAACACAGTTTAATTGGATTTCATTATGAATGTACGATTGCCATGTTCTAACAGGTTTTCTTTTTAACAAAGAAACTTTTAGCACTGTTAGATGGTCCTGATATGATGCATGAGATGGGTGGACCAGGCGTGTGTGTGTGTTGGTGAGGTTTATCCACATCTTAAAAAGCCTGAACTGTAGCAGCACTTCACATCGCACAATACTTTTCATTATGGATACTAAAGAGTTTGATTGAAAAAATGCAAAAAAAACCCTATCACGTCTGTTTGCTAGTTGTCTCACAGTGAAGCAAAAACCTTCTAATTTAGGGCACAGTGAGATTTCCAGAAGAAGCTTGATGTGAAACAGGTCCGTCGGGACTACACTGTTTTTGTATCCTGAAAAGACTGAGCAACCGTGTATTGAGACACAGCACCATTATGATAAGTGCTCACATATTATGACTGTATTTGAATGGCACTAATATGTTGAAGATTTGTTTGCATTTTTTCAATTTTTTCAATTGTTTTATTTAGCAATGTTGCAGTGGAGGTTTTTTGACCCATGATTAACTTTTTTAACTGTGTGCATTTGGATTCGCAGATCTAGCGGTCCCGTTTATGTGTTGTTGTTTGCCACAGTTGTATGAGATGTTTTCTTCCTTTATTTTTTCAAAAAAAGTGGGAGTGTTATGATTCACTGGATGTTTTCAGTTAGTCATTATTAAAACAGGTCTAGCTCAAAACTCGCTGCCAGATGAATAGCATAAAAAAGTCTTGAAAAAATAGAACATGGTTTAAAATCCTATCCATTGTCTGGTAAGTAAATTGTTACGAGTTTCTATAAGGAAAGAACATTATATAATTTGTATAAGAGTAATATAAAATATGATAGGTCTGAAGTATTTGAATCAAAGATTGAAGGTACACAGTAAATAATATAAGTGAAAGTGATGAGCCCTGTGGTATATCGCAAAATAAGAGCCAAGGAGAGGGTAGCTCACAATTTTTCAGAAAGCTTTGAAAGCAACAGAAAACTTTGCTTTCTACTCTTATGTACTTCAATTCTATCAACAGAATATCATGATTCACCAGATCAATGCAGCTGTTAGATCCAGTTGTATCACAAAAGCATGCAGACATTTATCTAGGTGAGCTTTTAATTTTTTGTAAAAGAGAAGCAGGCAAAGTTGCCATGTTATAGTGGCTATGGAAGCCAGGTTGAGCTTCATCCAGAAAACTAAATTCTTCAATATGCTGTTTTAATCTTTTAGCCAAATTGCTTCTGATATGTATGCTACAATTTGAATTTGTGCTAATGGTCTGTAATTTGAACATAAGCTTAAATCACTATCCAAACAGTTCAACAATGGTGTTATAATATTGCCAAAATCTGGTGGGTAATATCCTTCACTGAACTTCAAATTAATTAATCTTGACAGCCAAATCAATATATTTTCTGGACGATCTTTATAGAACCCTCTCAGGCTAAGATTCAGTTACCTTTCCCAAATTTTAATTAATTTAATCTTCCTGATGAAGAAATATTATCCCAGATACAATCAGCCTTGATCAATTGTAATTCCAATTCATCATACTATCAGTTCTACGAGTAACTGCCAGCACTTGACACAAAATAAATGCTCACTCAAAAATTCAGACTTATGCTAGTATTTTATTACAGAAACGTATTTACTTATTTATTTGGGTTTATTAACCTTATTAACCACCTTTATGAAAAGATTCACCCAAGGTGGTTACAGCAGGTACAGTTTAATATAAAACTTACAAATTTGTTAACAGCTTAATAGTAAAATAACCAAGAATAAACTAAGTATAATAAATGAGGTAAACTTGTAAACAGCAAATTGAAACCTAATAATAGAACTACCGTGAAGCAGTATCAAAAATATACACATTTAACAGCATTGAAATTCAAATACCAGAGATATAATATAATGTTTGCATAATACTAATGATACACTTAATAAGAATGTACTAGAACATTCAACTACTACTACTACTTATCACTTCTATAGCGCTACAAGGTATATGCAGCGCTTTACACCATACATGAAAAGACAGTCCCTGCTCAAAGAGCTCACAATCTAAATAGGACAGGCAAACAGACAGAACAACTAAGAGGTAAGGGAATTAAAGAGGTAGGGCTACAGGGCAAGTGAGTAGTGGTTAAGAGTCAAAAGCAGCGTTAAAGAGGTGGGTTTTTAGCCTGGATTTGAAAACGGCCAAAGATGGGGCTAGATGTACAGGCTCGGGAAGTCTATTCCAGGCGTGAGTTGCAGCAAGATAAAAGGAACGGAGTCTGGAATTAGCAGTAGAGGAGAAGGGGACAGACAAGAGAGAGGTATCCACAGAACTAACATAGATATGATGCTAAAGATTTTTTACAATACAGCTTACCATATCTTGGCTGAGAGACCAAGAGCAGATATAAGATGGGAACAAGATGTGTGGTAGAGAGTCATTTGGGATAATTTGATGGTTGGCTAAACTCAAGGCAAGTTCTTTGTATAGATAAGCAAGAGATAAGAAATTGATCTAAGTTACAGTGTGTGTAGCAAGCTAGTCCAGGTGCAGAATGAGTGT